>NC_083888.1:57192500-57835000 GCF_032452875.1 Bos javanicus | reverse complement strand
GTCGAGGATTTGCCTCCTTCACCTTGATGGCTCCTGCTTGGCCCAGCACATGGAAGAGAAGAGATGAAGTGGGCTCTCCCAGCTGGGTGGGCATTTAGACTTGGCCTGCTGGGCCACAGAGGTGGCCCACCAAGCAGTTCCAACCCAGTGTTCTCTTGGATTATATCTGATTGGACTCTCCCATGACAAAGGAAGTTGGCACTGGGCCAGGCTGTGCCACAAAACATTCTCAATCTAGACACTTTTCCTCAAAGCTTTGATCTTTCTTAGGATTTAAGAAAGGATGACCAAGGTGGTTTTAACAAAAGTTTAAAATCTGAGGTTCTTCCTGACTCTCCTATATGTCCAAAGGTCTGACTACAAGAAATCCAGACCAAAATGTTCTTGGAGAAAGGGCTTAACTCAGAGCTTGGGGCAAAGCAAATCTGCTCACAGAACCCTCATAATGAATCTAGCTCAGCTCTTAGGTTACTGGTTGGAGTGTAGGACCAACCTTAGAAAGACCAGTTGAGGTCTGGGACAACAATACCTAGAAAAGACTTGGGTTCTCCCTCCCCATATGAGGTCCATCAGGGAAACGTCCTCTCTGGACAGAGTGACAGCTGACCTGTAAAATATGACATGGACAGTTACATATTTAATTCAAGCAGAGGTAATGAACAATTGGACAACACCAGTGTCTTTTTCAATAATTGTATGTTTATTTGCAGCATTCAAGACATCATTAGACTGCATAATTTCATGGCTCAATGAGCGCTCTTTTGTTGGTCATAAAGTGCTTCTTTTGTTTCTTCGTGTTTTAGTTAGTCAAAATGATCCTTGATGCCAATTAGCACTCCTGCAAAAGGGCAGCATTTTTGCCCTTTTATATATACTTCAAAATAATTAGAGACGCTTTCCTTAAACAGTTACTATGCATCAGGCTAAGTGTTTATATGAGTTAGCTCAGTTAATCCTTCCAAGAATTCTGCAGTCTAACTTGAAGTATTGTTATAATTCTTGACAGACAAAGGAAAGGAGGCCAGCTTTAAAGTTTAGGGAACTCTCCAAAGGTTCCACAGCTCATGAGATTCAAGTAGTCTAGCTCAAGAGCTGGTGTTCTCGAGCTGCATGAAGTCTTCCCAGCTAGAATTTGCCTGGATGCACAGGAGTGAGGGCCTGAGCACCATTCAGATACTTAAAGAATTTAAGTATTGAATTTAAATTTGCCACAGTTCTTCAGAGGTTGCAGATATGAAATATCCAGTTTTGCCGTGGCATTCTACTTCATCTTCTACACTTGACCACACCCTCTAGGGTCCACAAAGCCTCTAAATGGCAATCCACTCCAGCACTCTTGCCTGGAAAATCCCATGGACGAGGAGCCTGATAGGCTACAGTCCATGGGGTCACAAAGAGTCAGACATAACTGAGTGACTTCACTTCACTAAACTCGCCAAAAATGGGAACTGGAAGTAAAGCAGATGTAATGACACATTTGATGGTGGTGGGGGGAGGTACATTTCTAGGTCAGAAAGAATTAGAGGAAATAGGCAGGGAGGCAGGGAAGGAAAGAAGCAGAGGAAATGTGGGGCCTTCACCATCTGACCATGGGCTTCCCAGGTGGCTCAGTGGTAATGAAGCTGCCTGCCAATGCAGGAGATGCAGGTTCAATCCCTGGGTCAGGAAGATCCCCTGGAGTAGGAAATGGCAACCTACCCCAGTATTCTTCCTTGGGAAATCCCATGGGCAGAGGAGCCTGGCAGGCTACAGTTCACGAAGTCCCAAAGAGTCAGACACGACTTAGTGACTAAACAACAACACTGGTCTGGCCACTATTTTGCCAGAAAACACAGCCAACTGCTCAGCCACACAAGATAGACTTAAATAGGCCAGATGGAGCCATGGATGGAGACAGGGGGATGGACGATCGACCAGATCCTCCTAGACCCTCGTCTCTCCTTGATCAAGGGTCACATCACAGGGAGTTACCTCTCTACACTTTCAGGTCGTATTCCTTGGCCTCTATAGATAGCTGCTAGGAAGTCAGAGCCCACCCACCACAGTGGGAGGCTCCACATGAGTATGGAATTAGTGGTAGAAGCCCAAACCTCCATGAGTCTGCTTGGGCTGGGCATGGCCCCATTGCTGCTGGGGGCCCTCCCACAGTGGGCATGATGGAGGCCACAGTGAAGCTCAGCTCTGTCCTGGGGAAGACTGAGAGCCACAGTGTTAGGAGATGGGACAGTTGTCTTCTCTATGGAGCACACTGAGGAAGCAGATTTATTGTTACTCAGTCACTCAGTCATGTCCCACTGTTTGCAACCACATGTCTATAGCATTCCAGGCTCCCCTGTCCACTGTCTCCCAGAGTTTGCACAAATTCATGTCCATTGAGTCAGTGATGCCATCTAACCATCTCATCCCAACATCTCCTCCTGCCTTCAATCTTTCCCAGCATAAGGGCCTTTTCCAATCAGTCAGCTCTTCGCTTCAGGTGGCCAAAGTATTAGAGCTTCAGCATCAGTAATTCTAATGAATATTCAGTAATTCTAATGAATATTGATTTCTTTTAGGATTGACTGGTTTGATCTCCTTGCAGTCCAAGGGACTCTCAAGAGTCTTCTCCAACACCACAGTTCAAAAGCATCAATTCCTTTACATTCAGCCTTCTTTATGGTCCAACTCTCACATCCATATATGACTACTGGAAAAACCATATTTTTGACTAGACAGACCTTTATTGGCAAAGTAATGTCTCTGCTTTTTAACTTGTTGTCTAGGTTTGTCATAGCTTTTCTTCCAAGCAGCAACCGTCTTTTAATTTCATGGCTGCACTCACCATCTGCAGTGATTTTGGAGCCCAAGAAAATAAAGTCTATCACTGTTTCCATTGTTTTCCCATCTGTTTGCCATGAAGTGATAGCAGATAGAGCCAAACAAATATCCAGGTGCCTAAATAGGGTCCAATACAATCCACCCCTTGGATTATTCAAAACCGTTCACATGCTCCTATGCTATCTGTGTCTAACTTGAGAAGAAAATGCCATCTGTTTAAGAACGAAGGTGCAAGTCCAATTTTTGAAGTGGTTGATTATAACCTCCTAACAAGACAGAAAAGCATGAGCAAACCAAGCTATGTCCCACTGCTGCTGCTGGTCTCAGGGCCATAATTGATTGCATCATCTTCACCCACCCACACCTCCCACTGTAGATTTCTATGGCCAGCTTTTCAGCTGATCTGGGGTTCCTACCTGGAGGGTCTTGCTGCTGCTGCTGCTGCTAAGTTGCTTCAGTCGTGTCTGACTCTGTGCGACCCCAGAGACGGCAGCCCACCAGGCTCCCCCGTCCCTGGGATTCTCCAGGCAAGAACACTGGAGTGGGTTGCCATTTCCTTCTCCAATGCATGAAAGTGAAAAGTGAAAGTGAAGTCTCTCAGTCGTGTCCAACTCTTCGAGACCCCGTGGACTGCAGCCTACCAGGCTCCTCCCTCCGTGGGATTTTCAAGGCATGAGTACTGGAGTGGGATGCCATTGCCTTCTCCGACCTGGAGGGTCTTAGGGTATCTTAACTGCCAATTCATATTATCTCTGAGCAGAGATGCTCCAGAGAATCCCAGAGTATCAGCTTGAGCTGCCATAACAAAATACCACAGGCTGTGTAAACACAGGTGATGTAAACAATAGAAATTCATTTTCTCATAGTTCTTGAGGCTGCAAGTCCCAGATAAAGGTCCAGCAGAGTCAGTTTCTGGTGAAAGCTCTCTTTCTGACTTGCAGGGCCTTTCCTCAGAGCACATGCAGAGAGAGAGAGAGAGAGAGAGAAAGTGAGTTCTGATCTGTCTTTCTCTTCTTGAATTAGGAATGTCGGATTAGGGCCCTACCCTTAGAATCTCATTTAACTTTCATTTCCACCTAAAGACCACTTCTCCAAATACAGTCACACTGGTGAATTATGGCTTCAACATATGAATTAGAAGAGAGTGTACATAATTCAGTTCATAGCACTAGGTATGCACTATTCTCACTGTGCAACAAAGCCTCCCCAATAGTTCAGTGGGTAAAGAATCTGCCTGCAATACAGGAGACACAGGAGATCCCTGGTTGGGAAGATCTCCTGGAAGAGGAAATGGCAATCCACTCCATTATTCTTGCCTGAAAAAATCCCATGGACAAAGGAGCCTGGTGGGCTAAAGTCCAAAGGGTTGCAAAGAGTCAGACATGACTGAGCATGAGCACAAGACAAGACACTGTGTAACAGCAATCCTAGATCCCCGGTGATCAAGGATGATCACTGAATCACTGTTGCAACTCCTCTCTCTGCTGGTTCACTGGCAAAAGGAGCCCAAGGTGCCCAGGTAGTAATGAACAGCTTTCAGTTTTGTGCAACCCTTACTGTTCATTGGTGGAAGCTTCAACTTCTAACAGTCTACATTTGCAGAAGCAAGAAGCACAGGAACTGCAGGGAATCTCACTGAAAGGTGGGCTCAGAAGGGCCAATCCTACCTGACTTCTTGGTTCCCAGATTTTGTGTCTTCTTACTGTTGGAGACACACCTGTCAACTCACACTACATCCAGGAGAACAACGGCCCAACCCCACAGGTTGTTGTCTCCAAGCTGAGGTCACAGCTCAGCCTTCAGCAGATCGGGCTGTCATTCAGGCGAGCACTCAGATGGCCAGAGAGAGCTTCCACAGGATGGGTCACGCTTGTCCAACAGATTGCAGAGAGCCTCCCTGGCAATCAATGCTCCCTGGTGAATATGAATATGAAGCAGGAAACTTGTATCTTTTGTGTCCACTCCCATGAGTTCATCCATTGACTGTGTACCTGACCTCCATGCCTTTGAGTTTTCAGTACTGTTTTTTTTTCTGTAAGCAACTAGTTGAACCACTTACTCCTGCAGGCCAAGATTTTCAGGCGTGTTCACCGCAGTGTTCCCATTCTATCACAAGGTCCAGCTTCTTCCCTATCGGAGCCCTGATGTGTGCACCTGTATGGCTACACGTGTAGTATGCTCTCCAGCTCTGCCACTCCTACAATCAGATCCTGAGTCTACTTCTCAGCACAGTCTGCCTTGTGGGTGTCAAGAGATGAAAGTGTCCTTGAAGCTTTACAAAGCATGCCTTAATCTGGCAAACAGCTTCCCTATCACTTGCATTTTGCAAAACCTCTAGGACTGTCAGAAGAAGCCACCTAACCTCACAATCCTTACGATGATCATTTCCTTGCATTGATCAAATGCCGTGGACACTAGACCTCCCATAGCCTTGCTTTCTGTCCCATCTCATTTCACTAAGCCAGTGGCGAAGCTTTAGAAATAGTAATGTCTACTGCATGCCTGATATGATCTGCTTCCCATCAGTAATGGGGCCCCTGTGGCTTCCAGACACATGGAAAGTGCAGCTCCAACATCTCATCCTGAAGACTTGCTTTCTGGAGCACTTGTGGTATCCACTGTCCCTGGTTTCTCAGGAGATACAGCATGAAGCAATGATCACTTGCTTACACTTATTGAGGGCTACAGTCCTAGGACAAGAAAGATAAAAGGAAAAAGGAAGTGAGGAAGGAATTGCTCTGCCTCTAAGTCACTTCAGTTGTGTCCGACTCTTTTGTGACCCTGTGGACTGTATACAGCTTGTCAGGCTACTCTGTCATTGGGATTCTTCAGGCAAGAATACTGGAGTGGGTAGACATTTCCTCCTCCAGGGGATCTTCCTGACCCAGGGATTGAATGCAGGTCTCCTGCATACCACTGAGCCACCGAAGGAAGGTGGGCAGTAAATATGAGGTTGTGTGTTCTCTGAGCTGGCCGCATCTTTGGAAGAAAATGTTGCCAGTTACTCAATCACGTCTCCTGGACATCTCCTGCCAGGTCAAAGGAACCGCTACCATCCATATGCTGGGCCCTTCCCGTCTCTCGTCTTTTGTTGGTCAAAATTTGCTACAAGGCTTCACTTTCCTGAATTTCTGAGCAGAGATGCCTGGCCCGGGTAGGCAGATCCCAGACATCCCAGACAAGGTATGGGTTTCCATCTGGGTCCAGAAGGGATGAAAGGAGTCAAGCCTCCCTGGGTACTGCCATGGCATGAGGGGGGTCCACAACAGAGCCTCGTTTTCACCCTCAGGGAGGTGTCATATTTCACGGTGTTAGGAGAGTTGTGAGAAGGTGGAGCCAGGTGACACTCAAGAAATGGACAGACAGGGTTCAGTACAGGAATACTGAAGACAAGAATGGATAATTCAGGCTTTCCAGCAGTCATAACTCACCTAGGTTCTCCTGAAGTATCAGCCTTCTGTTGGGGGCCAGACTTCTGAATCCCAGGTGAGCAACTGTGTAATTCTGGAAAGCCTTATCTCGGAACTTGTCAAGTGGGGCAATCACATTTACCCCACAGAGATGTAAGAATTGAATTAAAATCTGATTTAAGAACATTTTTCAGTAGCACAGAGCTCCATATTAGCCTCAGGGGCTGCTGACACATGAAAAGATTGAAGTCACAGACTTAACCAAATACCCTGGCTAGCTTAAATGGGAAGGTAATAGAATGTGGAGTGTTGTTTTAACCTCAGCTGATCAATAGGCCTCATTTGATGCCTCATTCTCCTGCTTCAAACCATTGGTGAAAGAAAGTCATCCAGGAAGCTCCTCCCTCACTACACCCTAACTATCTTCCCTCCTCCCTAGATGGTGGGTTCCTTAAAGGCAACAACAGCTGGTTTGTCCACTGTCGTATACCCAGTATAGAATGGTCTATCTGATCCTTAGTAGGTATTCCCAGAGACTATATATGGAATGAATGAACCAATGAACAAGTATCTCCACATCTCTGCCCAAGGGGTTCCCAATGCTTGTAATATTCCCCAACTCCTGGCAGGTTACCCAGTCTTGCTAGGCTTTTCTGACCCTCCCTCCAGTTTTCATTGCTCTGTCCTCCACTTACAGTGGTTTTGTCACATTATAGCTGACACCAGAATGTTAGTGGACAGTGGCATGGCTGTGGACAGTGGACTGCCTGGTTTTATCTGTCTCCTAGTGTGTGCTCAGTCTCAGTCATGTCTGACTCTTTGCGATCCCATGAACTGTAGTCCCTACAGGTTCCTCTGTCCATGGGGTTTTCCAAGCAAGTATACTGGCTGCTGCTGCTGCTGCTGCTGCTAAGTCACTTCAGTAGTGTCCGTCTCTGTGCGACCCCATAGATGGCAGCCCACCAGGCTCCTCTGTCCCTGGGATTCTCCAGGCAAGAATACTGGAGTGGGTTGCTATTTCCTTCTCCAGGAGATCTTCTGACCCAGGGATCGCACCTGCATTTCCTGCATTGGCAGGCAGATTCTTTACCTCTGAGCCACCAGGGATTTAGATGTCTCCTAGATCAGACCCCAAGCTGTTAGAGGGAAGGGCCAGGGCCTCATTCTCCCTTGGGTCCAAGCATCTCACTGGCTCAGATGTGTCTGTCTCTACAGAGAGTGTGTGGAGAAGTGCCTGGGGTCAGCACTCAGCACAGACGAGGTCGCTAAGAAATTTGCCTGAAAGCTGGTTTGCAGAGCAGCTGATACTCAAAGAGTGTGTATTTATATGCGGTGACAAGGGTACCTGGAGAGATGGGGGAAAGAAACTAAGTAAGTGTTCCTTCGATGAATGAGCTATGATGTCAGGCTCTCCGCTCACTGTCCTGACCCCACCTAAAAATAGGATTGTCCATGCCTTGCGGGAGGACGGAGTGGGGTGCTCTGGAAGGCCACTCAGTCAATCAAAGCCCTTGTCAAGTGCTTCCACCCCATGAGCAGAGGCCATGCGTATCTGCGGTGCGGACCGCGGGGGTGGGGGGCGGGGGCCGGGGCAGCTTGTTTCAGAGATATAACGGGCTACTTCGCCACCGACTTGTTGACAATCTCTTCTCAAATAGGAGTTTGAGAAAAGCAGTGGTGGAGGGTGGAGAGACCCTCCCCAGGGGCCGTCGGCAACTCCTTTCAATATGTAGTGGCCGGAGCGGTGTCCAGGCCTGGGACCACAGAAGGGAGAACACAGCACTTGGCCCCGGGAGGGGCGGCCTGCACCTCCAGCCCGGGCTTCCCGGGCATTTTCGCCTCCTTCGGAATGGGGCGGGGGAGGGGAGGGAGTCCGCAAGGATCGAGCGCAAAAGAAGGGGTCTCCGCAAGTCAGTCCTTACCCCCTTCTCGCCGCCTCGAAGAAACTTGTAAGGGGGGCGGGAGGGGAAGAGGACAGCAGGCAAGGAGCAAGTCCCCTCGGGAGCTGGGAGTCCTCTTCCTCGCGGGTGGATAAATAAATTATTAAGCGCCCAATACACAATAGCCTCGCTAGATGGAGACGAGGAATCACTGCAGCGGCGCTGGCGGCGGAGAGCGCGGGCGGGCGCGCAGCACCAGGCGGGAGGCGGGCGAGCTCTGGCTCTGCTCACGTCTGTTTTCCTTTTTCGTGCGTTATTTATTTCGCCTCCGCCCGCTGCCTTGCGGCCCGAGCGGGCGCTCCAGGCCAGGGCCTCTAGCCGCTGCTTCTCGCGGGCCGGCTTGAGGGGCGGTCAGAGCCCGGGCACCCCCGCGCCCCGGGCAGCCGCGCGGCGCCACCGCGAAGGGCGGGGACCCGGGGAGGGCACGCGCCGCCGGCTCCCGGAGGCTTGGAGGAGACTTTCCCCGCCCTCCGCCTCCGCCTCGGCAGCCCGCCCAGTTCCTAGGCGCGGGGTGCCGCCCCTCCCGGCCCGCGCGCGGCCAAGCGCAGCCCGGAGCCACCGCGCCCTGCGCCCCGTGCGAGCGCGCCCGGCCCGGGCCCCGGGCTCAGCCGCCCGGGAGGCCCAAGCCGCGCGCAAACTTTTGCTCCAGTGCCCGGCGTTCCTCCACGGCATGTGAAGCCCCTCGGCGCCCGCGCAGTCGCCAGGGTGAGGACCGAGGCCCCGCCTAGAGGGCGGGGGACTGGGGAGGCGGCTGGCTTTAAATGGGGGCCGTCCGGCGGCTAGCGATCAGATTCTGCCTCGGGCGGGGGCAGCGAGCGAGGACCTCTCTTCCCCGCGCCGAGGATCGGTGGGGGCCGCCGCCAGGCAAGGTGGCGTGAGGCACTGGAGGGGTGCGGGCGGAGATGGAGAAGCGGGGGAAGCTCCCGCCCTGAGGCGGGAGGCCGGGGCTCGGCGGAGCGCGCGAGGTCTAGCGGGGAGCGCACCGAGGTGCCTCTGTTGCAGTGTGCGCAGTGAGGGCTGGAGGGGCAGACAGGGTGCCCGCGGCGTGTGATTTCACGGTGCCGTACATGCGGGGGTCAGCGAGTGTGCGGGCAGGAGTCGGTGGGTGTGAGCGGCAGATTCTGTGGGTGTGCACCACAGGGTGAGCGGCGCCCGCCGGGTTTGAAGTGTGCTCACAGTGGGAGAGAGTTGTGCACGACTGTTTCTGGGGAGGTGCACGGGGTTCGGGAAGAGCACTTGGCTGTTTCTGGAGGTGTGCCTGGGGCCAAGGTACGCACGCAGGATTTGGGGGGTGTGCGCCACGACGGAGTGTGAGTTCCGGAATGCCGGCCTCCGTGAGTGTGCACCAGGGGTCGGCGAGGGTGCAAGCTGGAGTGAAGGGCCAGGCTTGGGTCACGAGGGTGCTCCAGGGTGAGGGGAGTGCCCACTGCGTTCGGACTGCTGCGGGTGCGGGTGCGCCACCATGATGGTGCCCGTGGAGCCCGGCTGACTCGAGCTTTGCTCCTCTGACAGTTCGCCCCGGGAGCGGGAGCCGCGGGCCGAGATGCTCCTCCGGGATCTGGTGCTGCGCCGAGGTTGCTGCTGGCCGTCACTGCTGCTGCACTGCGCGCTCCACCCGCTCTGGGGCTTCGTGCAGGTGAGCGGCGGCGCGGGCTGCGCGCCCAGGACGACTTCCTGGGCAGGACGGGGTAGCGGGTGGTTGTCCCTTCACTCCCACGACCCTGGCTTTCTGCAGTTGCCCGTCCGATTGGTCCTGGGAAGAGTTTAGGGAAAGAAAAGATGCTCCGGCTCCCGGTACTCTGGCCGTGCAAAGATAAGAAACTCCTGAAGGAGACTTCAGTCCTGGCCTGCTGAGTGAGGCCCGCAGGACAGCGCCTTGGAACAAACAGGTCACAGGGAATGCCTTCTGGATGATAATATTGCATTGCAGAAATGCAGAGAAATAAACCTGAGAGCTTTGGCAAACTTAGAAAAAATGATCCCAAGAATATACCTTCTTGATTTCCTAGCCTTCTTAAACTGGACTTCAACACAGAAGCGACTGTGCTTCTTGCAGACAGTGGAGCTGAGGATGGGGGGCAGATTTTGCAAAGTGGCTATTGATGGGGGAATGTAGGAAGGTGTTGTCCATCTCTAAGGATTGCCGGAGGATGGTATCCTCACCCTGGGCCCACCATGCCTCCTGGACAGAGACCAAATGAGCCACTAACTCCAGTGACCTGTGTTAGGGTCAGAGAGATGGGTAGATGGGATGGTCCCAGAACACACAGTCAGTGGTCCATTGGAATGGTGAAGAGGTGAAATTTGTTGCCAGCTCCCTGGGTTGGGAAGGTCCCCTGGAGGCGGGCTTGGCAACCCCCTCCAGTATTGTTGCCTGGAGAATCCCATGGACAGAGGAGCCTGGCAGGCTGCGGTCCTTGGGGTTGCAAAGAGTTGGACACGACCAAATCGACTTAGCACATACACACGGTGAATTTTGAGCTCCAGCTCTGCCTCTTACCAGCTGGGAAACTTTAGGCAGTGTGCTTAACCTCTCTGGACCTTAGTTTCTACTTCCCCACTGTGCAATTATAAGTACCTGATGAGATAGGGATCGTTTAGCTCGGTGCCTCAACCATACTAAACACTGAATGGACATTGTTTCTGCAATTATTGATGTTAGGAAGTCACGAATAGTAACATCGCTCATCTGTCTGGCTAGCCAGGTACTCTTGTTGATCGCTACATAGTCCCAGCAACACTTTTGAATTGTTAGAGGTTCCGCAGGGTCTGGAGGACATTTTTACCATTTCAGACACTGAAATGCCCACTCTGGGATATTTGCAGCTTCATGTTCTCCTGGTGGCATTTGGGGGGCTGGGGACTATTCAAGATAGTTGCCCTGAGTAGGAGGTGACAGTTCAGAGAAGAAGGGATGGGGCAACACTGCTTGCCAGGCCACCAAGTTTCATGAGCTGTCCCAAGCGACAGGGCCCCGCTGAGAATGAACTTGGTGATGGCAGCCCTAGTGACCACTGGGAGATAACCAGGGCCCATAATGCTGGAACCAGCTATCTAGGTGGAGAGCTTGAGAAAGTGTGTCTGCTTGAGAGGGGAAAGGGGATGTATACACTCCCCCTTCGCCAGTACTAGCCGCATCCTCTGCTCTCTTCTCTGGCTTGCGTCTGTCTCACTCACAATTGTTTTCCTTTAGGAATTGACAGCTTTGTTTAATGTGTGAAACGGCAGCTATTAAACTCAGCTGTGCCTTCTCGGGATTCAGAATTTTGTCACTTCTAAACATTTGGGCGGTTTGGGACCAGTTCTTCTCATTCAACTTTTAGCTGAACCTCAGATGTTCAGCTCACTTCCTTTTTATATTCATTTGTTTAGTTTGCCCTCTTCTGGGAGACTTTTCCAGCTAGTATGGAGAGCAACATGGTGACATTGTTAATCTCCAAGAACTGGAATTTTGCTGTGGGAGCTAGCAGGATAGAGACTGGAGACCTGCCACCTCCCCACACACCCCCCACCAAGAGAAATAATACTGTAAAGTAGCTCCTTTTGTAAGCAGTGTCCTTCAGCCAGGCAGTACTTCCACCAGCAAATGTGTGTGTGTGTGTGTTTCAGATGTCCTTACTCAATATAAATCAATTTTTGTGAAAATAAATTAGAAAGAAACCCTCCAGACAAGTAGACAATAAAATCTTGGCTGGAGGCGCTGGAAAAATAATCTACAAATGATAAGGGCTGAGAAGCCAAGGGGAAAGGGGGCTTTGGAATGAATCAATCTGGTTTTTGAGCAACAGAACTGAATTCAGGAGAAGAGAGGGGAGAAAAGTTGAAGTGCACAAAGCCATGTGTTTCCCTTTAAGTGGAGAGATTATCATGTGTGACGTCACAGGAGTTTCTTGAATAGAAAAATATCTGTCTATGCTTTTATGAGCTTTTTGCTGGAGGAGTTGTAAACATCTGGCAGTGTGAGCCAGCACAACCAAGTCCTGTAATTAACAGGATGGTTGATGAAGCAGAGCTCTGTGTGGCCCCTCCAAGCACCAGATTCCAACCTTGAGATCAGCCCCGGAGCCTCTGGCTGCTTCCTGGATGAAAAGAAACTTAATCATTAAAGTCAGATGACATTAAATAGCCGCAAGGATGGTGGGGGCACTGTTAAGCCTTTTCTCTCTTTTTTCCTTCATGTGTCTGGAATTGAGATTCTGAGCTTCTGTTATTTAGGGTTCTTCTAAGTTCACTTCCAGATGAGTCTTTTTTTTCTGCAAGTGAAGAGGATGACAGGCTGGCGAATTTATTAGGTGTGACAGGAGTGTGTCTCGTCAAGTTACTGTGGTGCTGGCCTGTCTCGATAAAAGATGTCAGGAGCCATCATCTTTGTGGGCGCCCTCCGAAAGCAGTCGTCAGAGAGTCAGGCTCAGATACGGGCCTGTGGGTCTCTGAGCGACAACAAGGAACCATCCCGGACCCAAGCAATTGCCAAGCCCCTGCCCCTGTGGACAGTCATTACAGCTTCACTTATTTAGTCAGCTGCATTTATCCGGCACCTACTCTTTGCCAGGCCCCGTGTTAAGGGCAAGGGAAATGTACTGCTCCCTGCCTTCATGGCACTGACAGTCTAGCACTGGAGAGATTGTTAAACAAGTCATGGTAGGCAAGTACGCTTGGTAGGAGCAAATAGCTTAGAGATGGGAGCTGGTAGAAGATCCAGAGAAAATGTAGGTACAGTGCTTTAGCCGAGACAGGAACAAGAAGTCAGGAGTCAGGATGCAACTGTGAGTTGAGTGAAGTGTCCAGACTGGAGGGAACAGCCCCCCGGTGGGAGGAGAGGGCAGGGCACTGGAAGAACCCTGGGGAGGGGTTCCCCAGGTGAGACCTCTGTTGTAAGCCACTAACGTCGTGTCTTACAGTTTGGGCTTGATCCTGAAGACTCTGGGGGCCAGGGAAAGTTTTTCTCAGAAAGAGATGACACAGTCTTAAATTAGCATTTTAGAAATCTCCAACCAGCTTCAACAGAAGATTAGGATTCAGGGAAGGATTGAGGCAAGGGGTGATGAGAGTCAGGTTGCCAGATTTAGCAAATAAAAATACAAGCTGGGGACTTCTGTTGTGAACCAGTGGTTAAGACTTTGCCTTCCAATGCAGGGGGTGTGGTTTTAGTTCTTGATCAGAGAGTTAAGATCCTACATGCCTGGTGGCCAAAAAATCAACACGTGAAAGAAAGGCGATATTGTAACAAGTTCAATACAGGCTTTAAAAAAGGTCCACATCAAAAAATCTTTAAAAAGAATATAGACTGTCCAGTTAAATTTTCAGATAGACAATGGATTATTCTTGAACACAGGTACACTCCATACAATCTTTGGAACATATTTATACTTAAAAGTGTTTATTATTTACCTAAAACTTTACAGGGTGTCCTATAGTTTGCCAGGCAGCCCTGGAGAGAGGCGAGGGAGCTGTGAAGACGTGGTGGTGCCTTGGTTTAGGGCTGTGGCTGTGGAATGAGAAGTGGATGGATTCAGGGACTCCTGAGGAGGCCAGGTGTGGGAACTGGCTGCCACGAGCCCCGTGTTCCCCAGACCACTGTGCCGGGGACCAAATGCAGGTGACTGCGGGACCTCTCGGGGCCTCTCTGGACCTCAGGATTCTGGCCTCAGGAGAACACTGCAGAGCGGGGAAAGGAAGGCAGGTGATGGTAAAACTGGAATAAAAAGCGGCCACAGGAAAGGTGGGTCATTGTCCTTCTCTGGGCCTCTGCTCCTTCTTGGTCAAGTCCAGCTAAGAGCAGGTGACTTCAGGGGCAAGTTTACTCTCCTGTGAGACTTCCCAGGATGTAACCCAACCAGGCCAGGGATTGAGACAAGCGTGTGGTATTGAGGATTCCTCTTTACTGGTCTAAACAAAACACTGCCAATCCGCGGAACTAGTGGTCCTGGAGCTGGGGTCCAGGGTAGGTTCCATGTTTCTCCACTGCCGGGCAGACCTTCCACAGCACACGTTTGCACTGGTCACCAGCTGAGTGTCGGGCCCGGTGCAGCTCTGGTCCATCACTTAGCCTCGCCCAGCCTGTCGTCCTATAGGCATGGATGATACCAGCTCCATCTCGCGATTAGTCTCGTTGTGCAATCAGCGCATGTGTCCCATGACTGACACACAGTAGGGCTCAGGAAATCATGTTCCATCAGGACTCATAAAGCACAGACCCACCTGCCTTTCTGTTCCAAGATGCTCACAACTTAGTGTGTGTGTGTCTGGTTGGGGGGGGTGGTGCAAAGACAGACATTACGTAACAGGGGGAAAGTGCCCCAGAGAAGAGGTTTATGAAGTGAAGGGGCAGCACTGGGTAGCTGGGTCTAATTTTGGGGGCTGTGGGCTTCAGGATGGCTTGCCCGGGAAGACCGTGTAAGAGCTGGGCCTGAAGGATGTACAGATGTGGATGCAGGGCCTGTGTTACCAGCTGTCGGTCAAGGGAGGTTCAGCAGCCACAGGCTTGTACTGGTCCAAACCAGTGAGGGACCCAAGTGGGCCCCTGCCTCCGGGAGGATAGCCCACCCAGGCTGGGTAGTAGGGTGGTGGCAATATTAGTGTGTGCTTATTGTTGGTTAGGCAGTTGTGCTCACTCCCTTTTCAGTGGGACCATGATACCAGAGACCAGATGTTTAAGATGTAGGGTGTGACTTTCCTTCCCCGCCCCCTTCCACCTCGAAACTCGGTCTCTGCTTGTAATTTCATCACATGAAGCCCTCTGATCCATCTGTGCCCTCGTAGCCTCTCACAAAAATAGGTCACTGGGTTGGGCCAGGTTAAACAAACGTGCTCATCGTGAACCTTCTCATGTGAACTGCACCTTGGAGAATGCAGAAGTGATTGCTTTGGCAACGGCATTGCTTGATGTTCACACACTTGGTGGAGTTCAGTGTAGAAGCGATCTCAGAGGCCAGCGGTTGGGAGAAGGGAGCTTCCAAGCAGGCCCCAGGGTCTTGGAAGGTCGGAATCCAGAGAACAGTCTCCGTGATGGGTGATGAGAGGGCTGACCACTGCTCTGGGGGAGAAGCCAGTGGTTTGGCTGTGACGTCTAAGGAGCTCATCATCTCCATAAGACAACCGAGAAAAGGCTCACCATCTGAGGATATGTTCTTGCAAGATAAGATGGCCTTCCAGGGTTTGAAATGCAGTCAGTGGTCCTTTAAAACACTAAAAGGTGGTGAGCAGGAGCTTCGTGGCCTTGTAGATATTCAGTCAGGGCTGTAAATCAGTCCACCTCCTGGTGCCATTACCCATCTTCTTCACTTCTGCCATGTGTCAAGGGAGCAGCCAAGCCCTGCTGGCTGTCTCTGCCAGCTGGGACACGTGCAGCAGAGGGTCTACACTGGCCTTCAAAGGCAGGCCTACCCTGGCCTCCAAAGACAGGTCTACACTGGCCTTCAAAGGCAGGCCTACCCTGGCCGGTTGCAGAGAAACTGAGGTCGTGGGTTTCTACTCATGGGAGATGACAGCCAGAGAAATGAACTGTGGCCCTCCCTGAGGTAGCAGGTGACCACCAACCCCTTCCTTCATGTCTTTAAATCAGTTATTCTCCAGGACAGTCAGAAAATGCTAGGCTCAAAGATGTATGGCTGTCTGCCATGAGGGATGCTGGGAGTGGGTCTAAACCAGCCATTCTCTCACTGGCTACGCATTGGAAGTTTAACCCAGGATGCTTCAACAAAATTCGCATGCCCAGCTCCACCTGCAGAAATTCTGATTTGACTGGCATGAGAGAGGCTCAGGCATGAGTATCTTTTCAAGATGCCTGGAGAGTCTAACGAGCAAGCAGGGCTGGCATCCCCTAGGTGAACACCCACCCACTTTTGCTCCCCTTTGTAGCTTATGTACGGGGAGACTGGGGCTGAAGTCGAAAGAACACCAACCCAGAATTCAAGAGGTGTGGATTCTGGTGAATTTCAGGCATTTGCTTAGGTGATATGATGGCGAGAGGAAAAAGGCCTGACCCCTGACCCCAGAGACCTTAGAGTCCAGTATACAGGAGAATGAACTGGGTAAACACTCCAATGTGGATTTCTGTCCCGTAGAGTGAAATCCAGTACCAGGAGGGCTTGTAATGGCCAGGGCGGTCAGAGATGCTTCCCTGAGGAGGTGATAGCTGAGCTGAATAAGAGGTAAAGCAGGGGGAAAGGTGTGGGAGAAAATTCCAGGCCATTGGAGCAGCCAGTGCAAAAGGCGGGAGCACAGTCAGGAGCCAAGGACCGGAAAGAGGGCTTTGAGAGCAGAGCAGAGGGCCAGAGCATGACGGGAGGGCTGCCCTCCCGCTCAGGGCCCTGTGGCCACGGGATCCCCTGAGCTGTGGACAGGCATTCAGGGCTGGTGGGGGCTGAGTGCAGGCAGTTTGATCAGGTGTGTTTCCCACAAGACCAGTCGGGGGCCTCGTGGATAACACTGGGGATGTTGCTCCGGTCCCCTTAGTCACACAGCCACCAAAGAAGAGGCCTGGCTGGGTAAGAGGCCTCCTTCAAGATGAGGGGACCTTGGCCCAGAGTGGACACAGGAAGGCCATCAAGAGCTGTGGCCAGAGAGGAGGCCAGGGCTTGAGGAAGACTGGAGAAGCAGGCAGTGGGTCAGGTTACTGAGGAGGTGGAATCAGTGTTCTGGTCTGGGTATGAGAGCCTCAGGCGGCCACTTCTCCTACCTGGGCCTCAGTTTCATTTGTTTGATAGGTAGATTCTAGTTCACCTTAGAGCACTCGTTTGCCTCTCACGGGTACCCAAACCTATTGCCCCGGTCCCATGGCTGGTTCCTGGCAGGGCTAGAAATGAAACCTTGCTCTCCAGTCCTCCCAGGCCAGCCTCCCATAAAGTGGTTTCCTTTGAGCCAACCCAACTTCTGTCCTTCCTGCCGAGGCCGGGGGTGGTGAGGTGTGTTGCGGGGAGTGGTGGGGAGGGAGCATCTGGGCTCCCAGTTGCCTCATTGGCTTCTCTTGGGCACCTGTGCCCATTTCTGCAGGTGACGCACGGTGAGCCCCAGAAGTCCTGCTCCAAGGTGACCGACAGCTGTCAACACGTCTGCCAGTGCCGGCCCCCGCCCCCGCTGCCACCACCACCCCCGCCCCCGCCACCTCCCAGGCTCCTCTCCGCCCCAGGTAAGCACAGGCTCGCTCCGTGTTTCCGGTTTCTCTCTGTGTTTTCCGGGGCCCAGGAAGAACCCCTGAGGAGAGCAGAGGACAGCCCTGCTTTCTTTGTAATTTTCCACTGGCCGAGCAGGAGGGAAGCCAAGGCCCAACTTTTCCCTGCAGTCTGCAAAACGCCTTTCCCACAGCGTGCTCCTGTGAGATGGAGAAGGATGTTTCTCCATCGGGTAATCAGATAAAAGTCAATCTCCATTTGATGAGTGACTCTGCCTGGATTGTTCCGAAGGCCAGACCCTGAAGAGGGGTCAGCCACGGACGCTGGCCTGAAATCCCCCTCCCGTGAGCACGGTTGCGTTTTCTGATTTTCATTCACGTGTAAGACAGCAATTAGTATAGAACCCAAGTGGAGGCTCTGGGAACAAAGTTACACAGATACCTCCCAGCTATTTGCAGTCTATTCTGCTAACCTCCCCCCTCCACCGCAACCCCTACTTGTTTGCCTGGATTTCATCTCTGAACAATTTGATTGTAAACAAAGGAGGGCTTCTTTAGCCAGAAAGAGCCTCAGTCCTGACCGGCAGGGGTTAAGTTCCATGTCTACAATTGCCAGTTGATAAGGTCTCTAACAAGAGATTCTGTATTTTGATTGGATCACCCAAGTTGCGGCCTATAGAATGCGTGAGCTCATGCGTGGATCCACCTCATTAAACATATCTCTGTTGAGTTATTTGGGGCATATTTGAAATAACCTTGACGAGGTTTGTTCTCTGGTAAGCCCTGTTTCCAGGCTCTCAGTGTCCAGGCCGGGATGCAGTGTGCTGGGGGACCTTTGGCAGTTCATGCATATTTCTGCATTTTGTCTATAGGTTCTCCCCACCCCCAAAAAAGTGAAAGTGCTCGTATCTCAGTTGTATCCAACTCTTTGTGACCCATGGACTACAGCCCGCCAGGCTCCTCTGTCCATGGAATTCTCCAGGCAAGAATCCTAGAGTGGGTTGCCATTCCCTTCCCCAGGGATCGAACCCATGTCTCTCGAATTAGAGGCAGATTCTGAGCCGCCAGGGAAGCCCTAGGGTCCCTATCTGTGTCCAGTCTTCCCTGACACTTGTGGCTCAGTGCTTTTCAGAGAGTGGCCCTCAACATCACCTGAAGCATTCGTTTTAAAGTGGAGCTTTACAGGCTCACTGTAACCCACCGAGTCAGAGCCTTTGGGGTGGGGCTGCGGAGTTGGCATCCTGACAAGTTCTGAGGGGATTCAGATGCACGTTAGAGTCAAGAGCCTCAGCCTACCAGGCCCTCTGCTGCGGTACCATGCAGGATCCCACTATCCCAAGATGCTCACCTTTCTCCTCTCTCCTGAAGGAAAGCTGTGGGGCCCGGCCTCAGGCCCCTGCCCCTCACTCCCTTCCCTGCCTTAGAATTCCTTCTCCCTCCACTATTCAGACTCCAGGTCTGCGCTGCCTCCAGGCATGTTGGTACCTGATGGATTCGCATCCCCCAGTTAGAGTCTGTTCAGTTCATCTTGTGCTAACTGAGCCTCTAGTGCCAGACACAGACCTGAAAGGCCATTCTGGTTTCTGGGATCTCTTGGCCTCAAGGAACCCACACAAAGTCACCTGAGGGGGCACAGAAATTGCTCTCTAGGTCCACTGAAAATCCTGGTGTAGTTGGACCAAACTCCAACCACAGGAAACAGTGACACTGACTTGGGTCTTCATAGTAAGTGGAATTGTTCCAGGTCCATGAGGAGGTTATGGGGAAAGGGCATCTGGGCAGGAGGAACGGCAAGAGCAATATGACTCTGCAAGTCGTCTCAGGAGGCCCAAGCCCCTCCGAGGGTTTGAAGGAACGTCAAGGGGTGGACAGTGAAGGGCCTTGTGTGCCTGGCTGAGTAGGTTACATTTCATCCTTTTCACCATTGTTTGCCAAACATTCACCGTATCCAAATGCCTCCTGTGGTTTGCCTTATTTCTTTTTTTTTTTTTTTACTTTAAACAGACTCACTTTTGTGTTTATACAAATTAGTCTCCAAAGGAAACTTTCTGTAACTATTCTCAGTGCAAAACCGGAATCACTTACATAAATAGAAGGTGACTGTAAAAACAAAGGCGATGGACACAAACCAGCGTTTTAACGTTCCGGCCTGTCATGGAAGGGTCTGAGCTTGAGGCCTTCTCTCTTTCTGCTAAAAAGGGAGCGCAGTAGGTTGGAGAGACCTGTCAGGGCCACACGTGCCCCATGCACAGATGTTCTCTAGAAAGAAATCAGAAGGTTTGCAAGAGAATCAAAAGGAGCTTAAGTTTCTTGTTCTATTACCATGTGTCTGGGTGCCGGCTCTATGTGCTGTCTAAGACCAGCTCACTTACCTACAGGGACATTCACTTCCTCCTTTAGGAAACCCTGCTCTGGGTAGCCACGAACCCATGGAGGTATTAAGCAAAGAAGTGACATGCCGTCTGCTTCAGAAAGTCAACTTTCCTGACAACATAGCGGGTGGATTGGGGTCAGCTGCCTGACTGGGGTCAAGTGGGGACCCTTGAGATACTCCAGGCCCCAGATCACCTACGAAGGCCTGAAGCCAGGCGGGGGGCTGTAGAGAAGTGGGCAGGATGCCAAGTACAAGTGCCAGACGCCTCATGTAAGCTTGGGGCCTGAGGACACTTCTGGGTGAGAGGACAGCAGGAGTTGTTTGATTCTGTGATGCAACTTTTTCAGTTAGGAGTGGCAGAAACCCATCTTGAAGTGGCGTGAGTGATGTGAAAGCTAGAGAGAGATGTTTGGTTTTTGGCTCATGTGTTAGAATATTCCAGCAACAGGTCTTATATGATGAACTGGGTTTCTGTCTCCGTCTCTCTCTTCTGATTTCTCCTGGGTCTCCTTTTCTCTCAAGCTGGTCCAGTCCCTGTGGCTCCAGTTTCCAGGATTCCATCAGCCTTACAGTTAGTCATCTCTTCACTCTGAGAGCTTCTCTTTCTCAATCATTCACCTAAGGTGAAAGTCACCCCGAGGCTGACTTTCATTGGACCAGCTTGAGTCACATGTCCACCCTTGGACCAATCATGGTAGCCTGTGAGATGGAATGTGCTGATTGGCTGGGCCTGGGCCATGTGACCACCCTGGACAGTTGAAGTATACCGATAGGGGTTAAGGGGATGGTGGCTTCTCAAAGGAAAATCCAGGTAGAGGGGTTGTAACCTAAGGATGATGATTTAGATGCTGGGCAGGAGGAGAGTGGATGTAACACCATAGCCTTGGTATGCCTGGTAGATTAGACCAGTGATGGAGAATGTGTTTTATATACTCTCTTGGTCCTCACTGAGCTCAGTCCAGAAGCTCACCCTTGAGTACAGCCCAGTAATGTCAGACAGACCTATGCCACATGCACAACTAACGCTCATTCTGTAATCCTTGGGGAATTAGCCTCCCCCAGGGGGAACAGGACTTCATGCTGTGAAGCCTGTGTGGTCGTTCAGCAGGTGTGCACAGAGCTCCCCAGGTACTGATACATGCCAGGGGCTAGGACATAAATGGTGAGCAAGAGAGGGGCAGCTTCTGCCCGCAGGGAGCTCATGGCCCAGCAGCCCATCTTCTGCAGAGGATGTCCATGGGAGGATCCTTCCTGCCATCTTTCTGGATACACTGGCTCCGAGCATCTGGCTGGCTCCAGCAATAGGTGACCCACCATCCCAGTTTGGCCAGGACTGAAGAGTTTCCCAGGATGCAGAGCTTTGATCCTTTGGTCATCAGAGGTGCCTGCATCCCAGCCACTCACAAGGGCTTCTGATTTACCTGCTGAATGTTTGTTGAGTGTCTGCTCTGCATCCAGTCATGTGTTGAGTGCACTGGAGGCCCAAGGGGACTCGTCCTCACCCGCATGGCCTGAGTAATGAAAAAAAACTGAGAACACAGCTTAAGAGGCCGAGGCCCTGAGCCTGGGTTGGTGTGCTAGCACTGCCACTTCCTCTGCACGATTTTAAGAGGGCTGGTAAGATTTTTTGAATTTTATATTGGTGTACAGTTGATTAACAGTGTTGTGTTAGTTTCAGGTGTACAACACAGAGATTCAGTTACACATATACAAACATCGATCTCTTCTCAGATTCTTTTCCCATATAGGTTATTACAGAGTATTGAGTAGAGTTTTCTGTGCTATACAGTAGGTCCTTGTTGATTTTGTATTTTATATATGGTAGAATGTGTATGTTAATACTAACCTCCTAATTTATCCCTCCCCCCACCCACCTTTCTCCTTTGGTAATGTAAGTTGGTTTTCTAAGTCTTTGAGTCTGTTTGTTTTGTGAATGAGTTTTGCATCACCTTTTAAGGTTCCACACATAAGCAGTATCATTTATATTTCTCTGTCTGGCTTACTTAGTATGATAATCTCTAGGTCCATCCATGTTGGGGCAAATGACATTATTTCATTCTTTTTTTATGACTGAGTAATATATATATATGTGTGTGTGTGTGTGTGTGTGTAAAACACATCTTTATCCATTCATCTGTGGTAGAACAGCTAGGTTGCTTCCGTATTTGGCTATTGTAAACAATGCTGCAATGAACACCGGGGTGCATGTATCTTTTTGAGTTATGATTTCCTCCAGATATATACCTAGGAGTGGGATTGCCAGATCATATGGGAGCTCTATTTTTAGTTTTTAAAGGCATCTCCCTGTTCTCCATAGTAGCTGCACCAATGTACATTCCTACCAAAGGTGTAGGACTGTTCAGAAAGGGCTGGTAAACTTAAGTTTGAGTTTAAGGTGTAAGATCACCTACCAATGGGATTGACTGGAGGATTCATGTCAGTGGACACTGCACTAGTATCCATTGCTGCTAACTGTTTCATGAAAATCATTCTGATGAAGAGCTACCTCGGAGTGTTAGACTTGGGAAAGGAAACAGGGCTTTGGGGAAGGATATTTAATTCTGAAAAAGGCAGGAAAGGAGGATCCAGGATGACATGGGAGAATTCCCAGGTAGACCTTGGATAGGCAGGAGCAGAGGAGGCCAGACAGTCCTTAGAGTGGCTGAAGCAGAGGCTCTGAGTTAGGAGCATCAGGATCACACAGGAGGTGCCCTGCTGTAGAATGTCCTTCTTCAGGAGTGTGGGCTTCAGGGTGTGTGTCTGGGGTAGAAGGAGAAAGAGCACACAAAGGAAACCTCTGCAAAGGATGGATCAGAAATATTTGCCAGAATTGTGGGGCATTGTCCCTGTGGCCAGGCATGTCTCCCCTTTCATCCAAATAGCACCTGCTGCTGCCCTGCTGCTCAGGGCAAGCAGAATGTCTTCGGTTGGCTGGGACTCTCCTGGCTTTAGCCCTGGAAGCTCCACATCCCAGTGTCAACTTAAAAAATAGTCACAAGCTAAAAGTTGAGATGGAGAAGGCAATGGCAACCCACTCCAGTACTCTTGCTTGGAAAATCCCATGGATGGAGGAGCCTGGTAGGCTGCAGTCCATGGGGTCATGAAGAGTCAGACACGACTGAGCGACTTCCCTTTCACTTTTCACTTTCATGCACTGGAGAAGGAAATGGCAACCCACTCCAGTGTTCTTGCCTGGAGAATCCCAGGGACGGGGAGCCTTGTGGGCTGCCGTCTATGGGGTCGCACAGAGTCGGACACGATTGAAGCGACTTAGCAGCAGCAGCAGCAGCAAAAGTTGAGAGTTATGTTTTATTAGATGAGAATTTTTAGGACTTCAAGTCTGGGAGACAGCGTCGCAGGTGACCCTGGGAGAACTGTTCCAAGGAAGCGATGGTTATATAGAAGTTTTGCAACAATGGAAAGGTAGTCTGAACATCAAAAGATTATTGTTACTTAAAGAAAGCCAGATATCCCAAGTTAAGAAATTTAGTGCTTTTCTCTGTATGGGAAGATGCAAGAGTCTGGGCTGTCTGCAATCATTCCTTTCATATGCATCTCAGCTGTCCTGGGCCCGAATCCCATATTTTTCACATCCTGAGCTCCCTTGGGGCTCACTGTAGGGAGTGGCTGCAATCTTGATGGCTTCTAGATCTCAGGTATTCTTCTCTTTCCTGAGTGCCCTTAAGGCTTAGGAACTCACTTTGGAGGCTGCAGTCGCTAATGACTGTGACATCCTTGTTTACTGACATGGCAGGAAATACTCCTTTTCTCACCCAGAAACTCTTTAGTCATCCTGGGCAAGCCAGGATGGTGGGTCATCTATTACTGGGCCACCCTTCTTCTAGCAAAGGCAACATGGTTTTTCAGTTTATTTCTTGTTGTTTTTGCTGTGCTTGTTTTTGTTCCACTGTGAAACTTTCAAGAGCACTGCTCTCCCCATCCCACTTTCATACTAGAACTTGCTGATCATAGGGGCAGCTTGGCCCATGTTTCCCTGTGGGCTCCCAGCTCAGCTGCCACTCCCAGCAACCTTGGATGTCTGTGGAGACAGCCCTGCCCTGTCTTGCCTGATGGTTGAGAAGGATCCTGGAAAGTGTTCTTTGATGCGGAAGATTCTTGAACAGCATCTCCACTTTCTGCGCTTTGTTTTCCAAGCTCTGCCCACAGCGCTTTGCACTGTAAAATTTGCAAACTGTGTGAGGCACTAGACCAGCATTTCTCTAAAGCAGAGTACGGTCAGAATCCCCTGGAGGGCTTGTTTAATCTTGGTTGCCAGAGTCCATCGCCAGGATTCCTGATTCAGTAGGTTTGGGGGGTGGGACCAAGGATTTTGCATTTCTAAAACATTGTCAGGTAAAACTGATTCCACTCCCCACCACCCTCGAACCCTACCCCAGCCAGGGTGCACCCTTTGAGAACCAGCATCCTAGAGGATGGCAATCAAATCAAGAGACTTTGGAGTCAGATGCAGCTCTTCCACTCTTAGCTCTGTGACACTGGGCATGTCTTATCCTTCTCAGCCTCAGTTCCCTCATCTGTAAAATGGAGCCAGTGATACTTACCTGAGGAAGCATTGCAGTGAAGACTGGAAATTATACAGCCTGTACTTAGCAAAGATGACATGCTTAAAAGTGGTGTTACAGCACAGTGGCTCAGCCTGACTGTCCTGCCGTCTAGATCTGGGGTCCAGTCTTGTTCATGAGCTAAGTGGTTTGGGCAACACAGCCTTAATTGCTTGGAGCTTCAATTTCCACATATCTGTAAAATGAGGCGAATGACAATACCCACTGCATATGGGCACTTGTGAGAATTTGATGGTATAAAGTTCACACAGCACAGAACCTGGAACCCAAGTTAACACTCAATCAATGGCAGTTCATAAGTAATATTAATGATAACTAATAATAAATGATATCTATTTAGTAATAATAAATACTAGGTCACTGACCTACAAGTTGGGAGTTGTTTAAAAATGGTTCTGGCACCATTTTTAAACAGAGAAAGGAGTATCTGTTTAGACACTCGGGGAGGAAATGGTGCCTTAAGGAGGTGTAGACACCCCTAGGTATTCAACAGAAAAGGTTCATCCAGAGTACCACTCATGCCCCATTAGGGGCAGCCATCACCAGGCTTGTGATCCCCAGCGTCAGCCCCAGAGCCCCTGGGTGGAGGTATTTCTGCAAGGCGTGGACAAGGGGTAAACTCTGGCAAAGCAAAGGAACACACATGCTCGAGGGCCCGACTGAAAAGCCTACGGCAGCCACCAGGGCTCAGGACCCGGCTGGCTTTGTAAATGTCAGCAATGGCCCACTCGTCCCCGTGTGTGACTCAGATGCTGCGGCCAAGGAAGGAGATGTGTACCAGCCCTCGAGGAAGAGCACGCACACCCCCTCCACGAGACCTGCTTCTGAGGCTGATGGGGCCAAAAATAGCTATGGCAGCACAGAGGCGTGAGCCTGCATTCCCATAGAACCTGTCTTTAAGGAGCTCAAAGTACTGAGATGGATTTGGTTTTTGGTATGTATTTTATTTTTAGAAAAACCAGGGACTTCCCTGGTGGTCCAGTGGTTAAGACTTTGCCTTCCAGTGCAGGGGATGTGGGTTCACCCCACGGTCAGAAAGGTAAGATCCTGCATGCCTCGTGGCCAAGAAACCAAAACATAGAACAGAAACAATATTTTAGCTAATTCAATAAAGACTTCAAAGATAGCCCACATTAAAAAGAGAGAGAGAGAGAGAGAAACCAGAAAAGAGGTTGACTCCCTCAAGATTGCACAGCAGTGGTGGAGATAGGAATGGGGTCACTTGGTTCCCCTACTATGTGCCGAGGGCCGTGTTTTAAAAGAGGGAAACAAATGGAACTGTGGAAGTTCTAGAATGATTTTATTACTCACCCAGCACACTAGGAAGAACCAGTACTCAGCCCTCCCATTTTGAGGTGGAAGCTCTGTGCTACTCGTCTCATTTAATCCTCACGTACTCATTTGCAAGAAGCTCAAACCAGTTAATCCTGAAGGAAATCAATCCTCAATATTCATCAGAAGGACTCATGCTGAAGCTCCATACTTTGGGCCCCTGATGTGAAGAGATGACACGTTGGAAAAGACCCTGATACTTGGAAAAACTGAAGGCAAAAAAAAGAAGGGGGCAACAGAGGATGAGATGGTTAGATAGCATCACTGACTCAATGGACATGAATTTGAGCAGACTCTGGGAGATAGTGAAGGACAGAGGAGCCTGGAGTGTTGCAGTCCACGGGGTCGTTAAGAGTCAGACATGGCTTAGTGACTGAACAATGCCTTTGTAGGAGTATACGCTAGTTCTCATGTCGGCCAGGCTTCCCCTCAAAGTAGTTAACCTCAGCTTGGGCAGATCTGAGCTCAAATATTCTCCAGGAAAACCTTCCCTGACTTCCACAGAGGTCACACCATCCCCTGTTCTGGTTCTCTATGGCTATAGAGTCAGTCTCCCCAAAAGTTAGCGGTTAAAGAAAACACAAATGTCCTATCCTTTCCTCTAACAATCACAGAGGAAGGGTGACAGGCTTCACCAGGAGGGTCTCGCCTGGGGTTTTTCCCGTGACTGTAATCATTTGGCTGGGGCTGGAGCCATCTGGAAGGCTTCCTTGCTGGTATCTGGTGATTGGTGCTGGCTGTTGGGTGGGTCCATAGCTGGTCTTGTTCACCAGAACACCTCCATGATGCCCCCGTATGGCCTGGGCTTCCTCTCAGCATGGCAGCTAGGGTCTAAGCGTAAGAAGCAGGTGGAAGCTGAACCCGCCTGAGGATGTAACTGAGATCATGCAGCATCATTTCTGCTGCTTTCTGCTCCTCGGAATCAAGTGACCAAGGTTGCTCACCTTCTAGGCAGAGGGAATTCTATTTTACCTCTTGGTAGAGGAATGTCAGAGAATTTGTGTACATTTTAAAACCATGCACATAGATGCACACACTCTTTGAACTTTTTTCATTTTCCTTTATAGCAACCATCCTACTCTTAAAATATCTAGTCAGTTACTTGATTGATGCCTGGGTCTTTTGCTAAATATAGGTCACTGCCATGTGTCTGCTGTGTCCACTTAGAGCTCCAGCTCCTTAGCACGTGCCTGGCACATCACAGGTCCTCAGTAGCTACTATTTGCTTCTTTTGCAAAGATTTTTACATTCTTCTATATGCCACGCACTGTGCAAGGTTTGGGGAATACAATGATGAACAAGACGGAAGGGTCACTCTGCGTATGCACAGGCAGGGCAGGGGGGCTGGGACAGAAAATAAACCAGAAAAATAGAAGGTGACCTGGGCTATAAAGGTAATTAAAATCATAAGACCTGATAAGGGGTGAAAGTGTTAGTGGCTCAGTCATGTCTGACTCTTTGTGACCCCATGGATGTTAGCCTGCCAGACTTCTCTGTCCATGGGATTCTTCAGGTAAGAATACTGGAGTGGGTTGCCGCTTCCTTCTCCAAGGAATCTTTCCAACCCAGGGATCAAACCCAGGTTTCCCGTAGGGCAGGCAAATTCTTTACTATCTGAGCCACTGACAGGGTGGTCACTTAGATTGCGTGGTCTGGGGACAGGAGATGACGCTTCAGCTGAGAGCCATTTGGAGGGAAGTCATGGGCGAGGAAGACCTGGGGGAAGAGAGTTCTCAGCAGAGGGAACAGCAGTGCGAGTTCCTCGTGTGCTCAGAGTGTGTGAAAGACCAGCGTGGCTGCTGGCTGCTGGGCAAAGCAACACAGGAGGAGGCGAGGCCCAGAGGGAGGGCCTGGGAGGCCAGGGAAGGGCTTGGGGTTTTATCTTAAGTGTGAGCAGAAGCTTCTAGAGGGTTTTGAGCAGGGCTGTGGCCTGGCCTCATTTATACTTTACAGACGGGCTCCCAGTAAGGGGACTGTCACTTCAGTCCAGGTGGTGGTAGGGGAGCCAGTGAGGTGGCCCAGGTCGGGGAGGGGAGAGGTGGTCAAGCCCTAGTCTGATTTAAGATGATGTTGGAGGCAAGGTGATGGCTGTGGTTGTAGGGGGAGGAGAAGCAAGGATGCTGTTAGGTTCTGTGGAGTGAATGAGCCTCAGGACATCACTCACAGGCTGCTCTCGGACGTTTGTGGCCTCAGCTGTGGGGTAATGAAGCAGACTCAGGTGGTGCCAGGAAAGCTGGGCGTGTGATGAGGGACTCCAGGCATCAAACGCAGGCCGTGTCACTTGGATTGTTTCTTGTTTCACCGTCTATGTTGGTGCCAAGCTGGTCTTCACTGTCGCCATTGATGCAGACCTTGGGATGTTGGATGTTCATCATTTGCCGAAAGCAGGTTATCTGTCCTGCAATCTTTGTGCCAGTTGCCTGGTCCAATAGTAGAAGGACCAGGAAGCCGGGTCCAGCTCTGGCACTCACTAACCTGAGATTCTGTTTCCTCATCGGCAAAAGGGGAATCAGGATGTGGTCCTCCGAAGGTGCTTGTGGGAACATGAATAGTATGTGGGCCTACCCCAGAACCTGCTGCATTCACACTCCCAGGAAACAGACTCTTGTCAAACCTCTTATCCAAACAGGTCTCAGCTCCCACATCCATAAAGAGGACTCGCCCTGCCCTGTGTTTCCCTCAACACTGATCATCAAGTGTGTGCTCAGGCATTTCTGACTCTTTGCAACACCATGAACTGTAGCCCACCTGGCTCCTCTGTCCATGGAGTGACAGAGGGGAATACCCAGCAAGAATACTGGAGTGGGTTACAGTTTCCTCCTTTAGGGGATCTTCCCAATTCAGGGATCACTTCCGGAGTTCTTGTGTCTCCCGCCTTGGCAGGCAGATTCTTTACCATTAGTACCACTGAAATGTGACTTTTTGTGCCTAAAATTGAGCGTCTGATATCCATAATATCGTTCATCATTTCCTGCTCTTTTTTAAAAGTGGTTTTTAGAGTTTGTGTTTATCGGAGTCCAGTTGTTGTACCATGTCATGTTAGTTTCTTCTGTAGAGCAAAGCAAATCTGCTATATGTGTACGTATATCCCTTCTTTGTCACCAGGAGCATTGAGTAGAGTTCCCTGTGCTATACAATAGGTTCTTATTAGTTATCTGTTTTATTGATTTCATTTTTGTAAGTGCTGAATTTTATTTTTCCCATTTGGTGCATGGAATTGTCTTTCATGTATTTGCTTGTATCCAGCAAATAAAAGATTACAGATTCATGTTAATTTACTCAACAAACCTATATTTAGGGAATTCCCTGGTGGTCCAGTGGTGAGGACCCCGAGGTTTCACTGCCAAGGACATCGTTTTAGTCTCTGGTGGAGGAACCGAGATCCCGCAAGCCTCACAGCGGAAAAACAAATAAACAAAAAAACTATGTTCATTGGTTTATTGAACAAACGTTTGCCAAGAGATAGGTCCTGGGGCTGCAGAGATGAACTGTGCACGGCCTTGCCTGCCTCTGGCTGGATGCCTGAGCCCCGCTACATGTCAGTATCCCCTGGGAAATGACTGATGTCTGGGCCCACCCTCAAAGGAGGTCGTTCTTGCATGAATTGAGGCTGAGACCCTCGGCTGTAACCAGAGCCCTGAAGCAGGAAGGGATTTGTGCTGAAAAAGAGAAGTGAGGTACGATGGAATTGGGGCCAAAAGGCCAATGAAACTTGCCTATGAGTGACCTCTCAGTACTGCTTCAGGCACTGTGATGACCCCAGAATTGGGGCCAAACTGGCTCCTACCCTCCAGAATTCAGAATCTTGTGAGAAGTCTAGACTCAACCCTGAGATGAAAATAGGAAAACACACATCTCGGCAAGAGCGCACATCCAGGTCAACATGCGCTTTCTGGGGGCTCCAGATTCACCGTTTTAACCATTTTAAAGTATATGATGGTTTTCTAAAGCATAAGGTTTTTAGTCTATTTACAGTGTTGTGTAACCATCACTACTGTCTAGTCCCAGAACATTTTTATCACCCCAAAAAGAAATCCTATACCTCCCCGTACACCCTCTCTCCCCCAGGCCTTGGCAACCAGTAATCTACTTCCTGTCTCTATGGATTTGCTGTTTCAGACATTTCCCATAACCCTGGGTGTTCTAGGGCGCTCTGAACCTCAGTTTCCTCATCTCCCAGTGAGGATGAAGCCTCCTCCCTCAGTGTTATTGTGAGGGAATTCAGAGGGCGTGGATAGGGTCTGCCCACTGCCTGACACAAGGCAGGGAGGACGTGACTCTGATAATGGAAGGGAACCCTGCTTGGGAAGCGGGGTTTGATCCTGGTAAAAAGGGCCCCACCTGTTGAGCTGGGATGGAGGGCTGTTTCTGACACTCTGTGACTCTGTGTGGATCCCGTTTTCCTCTGGGCTGTTGAGAGGGGCACATGAGCTTGAAGGTGACGGTGTTTAGAACACCGCCAGCACAGGGTGATCCCCCTGTCAGAGTTAGCTGTTTAATGTCATTACGGATTTCATCAAGGATGTCCCACATGCATCTTGGTCAAAGCAGCCAGCCTGACCTGTTAGGTTTCTGATCTAGTCCCTGAGGTCAGGGACTGTTGATTACCTTTGTCCCGAGACAGCTCAGAGCTTAACGTGGAAAAGTGCACACAGAGTGTTTGAATATATGAATGCATGTGTGACTAAGTGAGACAGACAGAAGAGAAACTGTCCAGGACAAGGGGTGGGGGAGAGGGAGGGACTGACATTTGTTTTAAGAGTCTGCCACTTACCAGGGAGCACTTGGGACCATGTCTTATTCGGGGCTGGACGGAGGTGGGGTCCGTTTCGTCAAGCAGAGCTGCAGCCCTGGCAGTTGCAAGCCCAGTCAGCAAGCCCAGGAAGGGCACGAACAGCATCTGCTACAGGCTGTCCCCTCCTTCCATCATGATTGCCACAGGTGACCTTGACCCTGGTCAGACCCCAGTGGGTCCCAGTCCACACCTCTCTTTAGCACCCAAGAGAGCTCATCCATGTTCAAGCGAGTGGTCTCCTTTCATAAGGATACCTAATTTATATATTTAAAGAGCAGTAAATCATTCACATACATTTACTCATTCAACAAATATATGGAGAGCTCTCCACTGAGGTCACAGACTAAGGAGGATGCAGTGGGTAAGAGAGGGTGAACCCAGGGAAGAGTCAGTGGAGCACAGTCAGGGTTCTGCCTTATCTCATGTGGATTTTGGGATGCCTATGGACAGCCAGGGGAGGCAGAACACACAGGAGTTGTAGGTTCAGTGGAGTCTAAAGGGGGTTAGTCCCCTGAGAGGAGAGGGTCTGTCCTAGAGCAGATGTCTTGCAGGGGGCCCTGGCTGAGCTGAGGGGAGTGGCTGATTCTCCAGGCGAGGCCCGGGCGTGCTTGGCAGAGGGAACAGCAGGGGCAAAGGTTGGGAAGTCACACAGAGCCAGTCCATCCCAGTATTGGAAGTTATGGGAGGCGTGGTGAGAGAGGAGTAGGGTCATGGCAAAGCCTGACAGTGTGTGGGAATCTCCGGCCCACTCTCCTGGAGGTGCCGAGCCCTGGAGGGTCTGAGTGGAGGGCTGCCACCTAAGCAGCCTTTACTCAGCCCTGCCTGGGGACAGAGAGGAAGGAGGCTAAATGCAGCGCATGGGGAGGAATCTGTGGCCTGCACTAAGCAATGGCTGTGGGCAGACCCAGATGAGTCCATTCAGGATTCAGTGACCAGCCACTGTCAGGGATGAGGGAAAGGGAAGACTCTGTATGACAGTGTCTGATCAAGTTCCGCCTTTGGAGATAGGACACAAAGGGGGAGAGATGGCTGCAAGAGTTCCAGGCTTTGCCACGTGCCATTGGAGGTGGCACAGGACAGCAGGGGAGATGGTCAGCTGGTGGGTCTGGCGTTGAGGGCAGAGGTCTGACCTGGCCCTTTGGATGGACTGGGAGCACCAGTGGGCTTGGTACCAAAACCACTGGAGATCAATCGCCTAGGGAGAGTGTGGGGAGGACAGAGTCTGGGGTTTGGGGGAAGAGGAACCCAAAAAAGGGCAGCCAGAGAGGAAGGAGGAAAACTAGGAGAGGTGGGCTGGGAGGGGGTGAGGAGCCAAGGGCTGGAGAGAGCTCATGGGATTTGTAACCAGGTGCTGGTATCTACCCTCTTGCATCCGTTTATCTGCTCCTCAAGAGCAGAGAAGAATGAAGTGGGAGGAAGTTGAGAACTGAAGCAAATGTGTGGCTCCCACTTAGGGACTGTTGGAAGTCAGGTGGTGATAAATTTAGTCTAATCCAGGGAGACTTCAGGGAGGAGGTGAGTACTCTGATGGGAGTTCAGAGGCAGAGTCCCCAGGATGCCAGGAGCTGAGGCTGGGGGAAGCAATGGCAGGGCCCACAGACGTTTATTCATTCAAATATTTCTTGAGCCATTCTACATTCCAAGAGCTTGGGCTATACCATGGAACCTTTGTAGGTGCAAAGCTGACATTCTGGCAGAGGAGAGAGAGAAAACTGTAAACCCAGCAAACCTGTGGGCTGTAGAGTGTGCTAAAAATGTAAGTGCTGTGGGAAAAAATTGAACTAGAGCAAGCCAAGCTTGGGCCACGTGGACGGAAGACAGTGCTGGAGGGAAGATGGAGCACATACGTGAAGGTGAGGGAGCAAAACTCAATCATACCTGGGGAGGCTGTCTCTGGTGGAGAGGACAGCCAGGCTGAGCCCTGGGGTGGCTGAGGAGCAACCAGGGGCCAGTGGGGCTGGGGGGAGTTGGGGTTTGGATGGGAAATGAGAGTGTGAAGAGGCAGATGGAGTGGAGCCTGACTGGCCCTTGTGAGGGCATCTTCTGTAATTACTGTCCATTGGGGGCCCCCGTGGGTCTCAGGTCATGATCTGACTCACCCCTGATAGGATCAATTTGGCTGCTGTGTTGAGACTAGACCAGATGGTGGGTCAGGGTAGAAACCGGGAGATGAGCTAGGAGGCTGCTGCAGTAATCCAGGTGAGAGGTGAGGACCTCTAGAAACAGGTGGCACCAGAGGGGTGATAAAAATGAGACTTTGGATGAGGGCACATTGCACTTCTGAATAGGCTTGGTTCCAACAGGGGTGTCCTGGGCAACCGGGACAGGGAGCTGTGAGGGGTGGGTGGACCCTGAAGTTCCTCCAAGGCAAGCAGCACCAGTGGTGCTTGGGAACCTGCCCCAGAGATGCTGGATGGGGACTGTCCTGGAACCAGGACACAGCCATTTGGTTTCAGGTCCCAGACAGCCCCTCAATAAATGCTCCAGTTCGTGCAAGGCTCTGATAAAGGGCTTGTAAGTGGGCTGGTATTGGTGTAATTAGAAGGGGGAAAGGGGTTCTGCCTCTGCTGGGTGATGGATGAATTCCCCCTACCCAGTGCTTCTGGTTGCGAGACCCGAGTCCTTCATCACTGTCATGGTTCTGCGATCAGCCACGCAGCCCAGGTTTGCCCCGCCAGCACCCACCAGGACCCTGAGACTGACATTCCCAAAGCTGCCTCTCGGGTCTTCATCCCGGTACCCAGACCTGGCCCAGGGCAGAAGCCTGCTGTGGAGGAATCATCATGGAAATTTATTGCTGTGGATACAGGAAGAGAGTTGAACTCTATAAGAAGCATAGTGATAGTGTCTCTGAAGAGAATCAATGTTGACAAATGAAAGTGACAGTAAAGAGGCTAAATGTACTCAGAAGCAAGAAGTTACTCTTTTTTTTTAACTGAAGTTATTATATAATGTACTGAATTATATATATATAAATTACTGAAGTTATATAATATTATATGTTATAGGTGTACAATATAGTGAGTCACAAGTTTTAAAGATATACTCCATTTCTGATTATTATAAAATATTGGCTGTATTCCTTGTATTGCACAATGTATCTTTGAGCTTATTTTATACATAACAGTTTGCACTCTTAATCCCCTACCCCTATGCTGCCCCTGCCGCTTCCTTCTCCCCACTGGTAACCACTAGTTTGCTCTCTGTATCTGTGAATCTGCTTCTTTCTTGCTGCTTTAGGTGTGACATTAGGTTGTTTATTTGAGATTTTCCTTGTTTTCTGAGGTAACCTTGTATCACTATAAACTTACCCCTTGAACTGCTTTTGCTGTTTCCCACAAATTTTGGATCACGGTGTTTTCATTTTTCTTTGTCTCTAGATATATCTCCTCTTTGATTCTTTCTTTTTGCCTTTTCATACTGTTCATGGGGTTCTCAAGGCAAGAATGCTGAAGTGGTTTGCCATTCCCTTCTCCAGTGGACCACTTTTTGTCAGAACTCTCCACCATGACCCACTGATTTTTTTCAGTGTTCCACTGGTTATTCAGTAACATATTATCCAGCTTCCATGTGCTTGTGGGTTTTTCCCTTGTATTTGATTTCTAATCTCATAGCATTGTGGTCAGAAAAGATGCTGGTATGATTTCAAATTTTTCCTAAATTTACCAAGACTTGTTTTGTGGTCCAGCATGTGATCTATCCTGGAGAAAGTTCCATGTTCACTTGAAAAGAATGTGTATTCTGCTGCTTTCAGATGGAATGCTTTATAAATACCAATTAAATCCATCTGATCTAATGTGTTATTTAAGGCCTGTTTTCACTTATGATTTTCTGTCTGGATGATCTGTCCACTGACATAAGTGAGGTGTTAAAGTCCCCCACTATTATTGTAATACTGTCAGTTTCTTCTTTTGTGTCTGTAACATTTGCCTTACACATTGAAGTGCTCCTGTGTTCTGCGCATACACATTTACAGTTGTTATGCCTTCTTGGACTGACGCTTTGATCATAAAATTTCACTCTTTTTTATGGCTGGGTAGCATTCTATTGCGGAGAAGGTGATGGCACCTCACTGCAGGACTCTTGCCTGGAAAATCCCATGGGCGGAGGAGCCTGGTGGGCTGCAGTCCATGGGGTCACTAAGAGTCGGACACGACTGAGCAACTTCACTTTCACTTTTCTCTCAACTTCACTCTCAGGCATTGGAGAAGGAAATGGCAACCCACTCCAGTGTTCTTGCCTGGAGAATCCCAGGGATGGAGGAGCCTGGTGGGCTGCTGTCTATGGGGTCACACAGAGTCGGACACGACTGAAGTGACTTAGCAGCGGCGGCGGCAGCAGCATTCTATTGGAGAAGGAAATGGCAACCCACTCCAGTGTTCTTGCTTAGAGAATCCCAGGGACAGGGGAGCCTGGTGGGCTGCTGTCTGTGGGGTCACACAGAGTCGGACATGACTGAAGTGACTTAGCAGCAGCAGCAGCATTCTATTACATATATATACTGTATCTTCTTTATACATTCATCTGTTGATAGACACTTAGGTTGCTTCCATAACTTGGCAATTGTAAATAATGCTGCTGTGAACATTAGGATGCATGTATCTTTTCGAATTAGTGGGGTTTTTTTGGTGGCGGGGGGGATATATACCCAGGAGTGGAATTGCTGGGTCATATGGTAGTTCTATTTTTAGTTTTCTGAAAAACATTCATCAATAAACCACTCTTGGTTTTTGCTTTAAAAAAAAGTTCACAACCCTAAACCCTTCTAACTTTGTTAGTCAAGAACCAAATGAAACTAGAGTTTATGTGTCCAGGGGGAGATTGTTGCAGGTGTTCAAACATCTGCTGAACTCTTACTCTGGGCTGGATGCTGTAGCAGGAGCTGGGAATGTGAGGATATAATAGTGATTACAGGGCAGAAGTGGGAGACTATGGAGAGAGCCTTCCCTTGGACAGAGTGGCCAGGGTATGTCTGTCCAAGCTGTCTGATATTTGAAGAAGAAGGAACTAGCCTTGTGAAGACTAAGGGAGAGCATTCCAGGCAGAGGAACAGCATGTATGAAGGCTCTGTGTGGGAACAACTGTCAGGGTTGTGTTGGGCACGGTGATCAAGGGGGAAAGTGGTTTAAAATGATGTTAGAGATGTTACTGCCAAGTCACGCAGAGCCTTGTGAAGCACAGTTTACAGACTACAGAGCTGGATTTTTTCCAAAGTGCCATGGGAAGCCATTAAAGAAGTTTGGGCCCTGAAGGTGGCACTAACAGTTTTCCTTTTGAGGACAATCATTGGTGACTGAGTGGAGAGTGGGCTTCAGGGGCACAGGAGTTGTAGGGAAGACCAGCCAGGAAGCTACAGCTGTTTGTCCAGGTGAAGTAAGATGACTGCCTGGATGGGGGCAGTGGCCAAGGGAGAGGTGGACAGACAGATCCCAGATGCAGTTTGGAGAGAGAGCCAGCAGGATGGGGTGGAGGAAAATGAGGAGGGAAAAGAGTCTAAGGGAGGAGATAGGAAGACTATAAGTTGATGCCAACCAGTGTCTGCCAAGAGTTTGTTGGCCCTGGGACCATCTGCTGAGCAAGGTGCTGATTCACTCAGCTCACCTCCTATGCACCTACTGGGTGCTCAGTCAGGCAACACAGAGAGAAGTCAGAATTCTTCCCTGCCCTGGAGGAGGCTAGAGGAGTGGGGGATAAACACAGAGATAAGTCAGAACTGTTCCCAGCCATCACTGGCTAGAGGGGAGGGGGGATAAAAAGCTGTCATCAAGCAGCATACAATGGATACAAAGTGCTGCTGAGCACAGAGGTGGGAGCTCTGAGCCATCAAGGATGACTGCTCGGAGGAGGCGGCATGGAGCTGTGACTCAGAGAGCAGTTAGGACTTTGAAGAGCAGATGGGGCGAGGGCAGGGGGAGAGTAGGGTATGAGCACTGCTGGAAGGTGAAACACTTTCACTCTAGGTGAAACAAACAGCATGAGGGAAATAGGGAGTCAGAGTCCCAAGGTCTGTTGGAAGCCTCAGCATGGTCCCATTTGGAAGTGTAGGATACTGGGGAGGCGGGTAGGGAGGGTGATGGGAGAGTAAAGCTGTATCAGGATGGACCAGCTGAGGATTTGGGATGTGATTTTAGAATAGTGAAAGCTTTTGAGCTGAGTTAAGCCGATCCGGTGGTGTTTGAAGACGATTAATCTCACAGAGATGGGAAGGAGGCCGAATCCCTGGACACTGGTGCGTCTAAGATCGTGCCAAGATGTTGGCCTTGTTTTGATCCCCGTTACAGCCCGGTTCATGGGGACTTGATTTATGCTCCTTCTCCATCCCGTTCCTCTCTCTAAATATGGTCAGGCTGCAACTGGGGATGGTGTCTGTTAGTCCTTCAGCGAGGGCCTTCCTTCAGTTTATCCAGGCTGGCTGGGACCTGGCCTCCATGCCGCCCTTTGCCCTTTGTCCTCTGAAGAAGGAACCCAGTAAAGATTTAAGATGTCTGGGACCAGTCTGTCTGGGAAGCTTCCAGACTTTGATGTTTACACTGGGGCCTCTGCCCACATCCAGAGCAGGTGGTGACAGCAAGTCCTTATTCATTCTTGGTCACTCCTCTTCCAGGAAGTCCTCCACTCATCCAGGTCTGGAATTTGGGATTACAAATGGGCTGCTTCAGCAGCCACCTGAGGCAGAGCTGGGTTTTTGTTTTTTTTTCCTTTCTTACTGGACCAGGAGAATTGCTGAGCTCAAGAGATTCTAAACTCTGATTGTGTTGGAAATGCAGATGGCAAGAGTGAACATCAACATCTTAGGAATCAGTGAACTAAAATGGACTGAAATGGGCAAATTTAATTCAGATAACCATCATATCTACTCCTGTATGCAAGAATCCCTTGTTTCTTTGTAACAGGCACTTCTCTTTCCCTTCCCCTCCCTTTCCAGTCCTTTCTCTTGTACTCCAGGTTCACTCTTTTTCCAAGTTCTGATGAATCTTCTCTTCCCCTCCCTACCACACACACAGGCGGTGCCCTGCTCTCCTCCACTCTCCTTCCCTCTCTCACCTTGAGCTGACTTTGCTCCCACCTGTGGTTCTCAATAGGGTGGGGAAGGGTGTAAAAACAGTCCCCTAGAGCCCATGTAGAAATGCAGGGATTCCTGTCTCTATTGTCACAATGACTTGGGGCAGAAGTGACATTTGATGATTGGGGCCAGGGATGACAAATGTCCTGCAATTTACACAACAAAGTCCCTCCTCGGAGGAGTACTAATAGGGACCTGCTGAGAAACCGCATAGCCACCGAGCCTTGTTTTGATGCAGCCAGATTTCAAGTGTCCCGAGGAGAGTTCATTCTTTCCATTTTTGGAAACCTCAGTGACCCACATCGCTACCGTGAAAGACAGTTACTGTCTCTTCTGATGATTCTGTTTCAGTTCGGATGATGGCTTGAGGCTAGTTCACATTCATTTCTCAACCATTTACAAAGCACCTTGCCAACAGCAGAGACATGAAGAATAAGCAAGACCTGGCCCAGGTCCTTAGAGAGCTTGTGGCTATATTGCTGAGTGACTCTAGTGGTCTTTGAGGACTCCAGCAACTCACAGGCCCCTAGAAGGCAGAGGATGGGTCCACTTCATCCCCATGCGCACCCCCACAGAGCTCTAAACAGCGCCTTGCTCCCAGACACTCAGTGATTTGGGGCGTGTTGTACTGACCCCAGAATGCTGGTTGTGGCTGTTGGCATCCTGGTCAGCTGGAGGGCAGGGCTCTCAGTGTCCGTCACCAGGGCTATCATTCTTCCTGTGCTGTCGGTGCTGATATGTGAAGTTGAGCTTGGACACACGGTCCTACATGGTCAGGAGTTTGTGTCAGGTTGTACCTTCATGGCGGTCATGCCTTTCTTGACTTTCCTTGGTCATCTTGTCTTATATCAGGTGCCCTAGGGCAGAGTCTGAGCTGGGTTCAGGTGTGTGTTATCGTCACTGAATGAGGGCTTTCAGGAGGAAGCAGGAGGGAAGTGAGAGAAGCAGGACTGGAGAGGGAAGGAGCCGATCAAGCGTATGATTTCAGGGGAGACCACAAGGAGCTTGGGATGGGAGCGGCCCCAGCCTTTCTTTTTTTCTCGCTCTGTTGGGTCTTAGCTGTGGCACGTGGTGTCTTCAGTCTTCACTGCAGCATGTGGCATCTTTAGCTGCAGCGTGTGGGATCTAGTTCCTTGACCAGGGATTGAACGTGGATCTCCTGCAATGGGAGTGTGGAGTCCTAGCCACTGGACCACCAGGGAAGTCCCAAGGGGGCAACATTTTATACCTCCAAATCACCGATTGCCCTGGTAATCCAGGGGGAATCCCAATAGCCTCTCCTCATTCCTCTTAGAAGCCAGGAGCATCTCCATCAAGCTAGGTGCCGCATAACATGCTCTCAGTTTCTCGGTTCAAATCTGGCAGCATCTATCACTACACAGACCTACCTAATTTTGTCTTAATATCCTCAAGATTTTAAATGTTTCTCTCAGCGTCTCCCCACTTTTGCTCTTTTCAGTCTTCTTGTCTTCCCTTTCCACTGGTCTCCAGTTCCCATTAGGACAGAGCCCAGTGTGCTGAAGCCCCCTGCTCACCACAGAGGCTTGGAGAGCTTGGAGGGCTGCACATGGAGGGGGGCTGTTCACCCCAGCCCTAAGCCACGCCCAATTTGCAGCAGAAAGCCCCGCCTCCACGCCCCACTCCCAAGGACAGAACCTTGCATTCCTTCACAGTCAGAAATACACAAAGGATTTTTGTCTCATTTCTGAGAACATTCTGGGGCTCATAACCAGCAAAGCAGTTCATCTCTGTACTCAACTCTAAGATGCTTTCTGTGGGCCTCTTAAAGCCCTGTGGGATTTACCGGCTCTGATATTTCCACCAAACTGCTCCTCATTCCGAGAGACACTCCAGGAGGGTGAGCATGAGGTAGAGGTGGTGGCGGCTGACGTTTATTAAGTGCTGCTGTCTCCGAGGCATAGCCATGAAGTAATACGGCTAATTCCTTTCTTGCTTGCTTTTTTTTTTTTTTTTGAACGCACATCCCACAACTTCTCCATCCCCCCTGTTTGGAAGTCTTCCCACTCTGTGCTGGTGTTAGCAGTTCCATCACTGCCTGGAAAGTTTCTAGATTCTTCCCTATTAGGATTTGAACCTGCGTGGCCAAAGTTTAGCATCTGTTTTAAATTTTGCAAGGAAGATTCTGGCAGCCGTGTGGAGGATGGATGAGGGAAGGGAGAGACCAGTTAGAAGGCTGCTGTCAAGGGGGCAGGTGAGGGCAGAAGGGACTGGAGGCCAAATTCAAAGTAAGAACTAACTTTTGTTGGATTGAATGGAGGGAGCAGTGGATGGGGAGGATGGCAGGAAAGACACCCAACTTTCTGAAATGAGTGGCTGGGTGAATGGGTGATTGGGGGAGGTGGGGGTTGTGGGGTGAAAAGTGAGGAGTTGGTTTTGGGACACAGACAGTCTGAAACGACCTGTGGACTATCCAGGTGGAAATGCTCAGTCAGGAGCTTGGGCAAGGTGCTGGGAATAAGACTGTAAATATGGGAGTGGCTGGCACCTGATTGGTGTTTGAAGGCCTGGGACGACATGCATCTTCTGGGGAGCAAGTGTGGAGAGAGACAGGAAAGAAGCCGAGGCAGGCCAGGGAGAGGCCACGTGCAGCCCAGGACCTAAGAACACTGCCGCCACTTTCTTTCCCTTTTTCAAGATGACAGCTTCCTTTTCCTCCTTTATTCCCAGAGGTAGATTAAAGCTGATCCGTTACCGAGGCCATCACCCGGGTCATTGCCTCCCAGAAGGATGGGAGCGGAAGGCATATCAGATGCCACACTGGTGGGCTGTGACCTCATGGGCCACACCCAGTGTTTAAAAAAAAGAATGAAAAAATAGTGTTGTTTCTGAAATGAGCAGGTGGGTGAATAGGTGATTGGGGGAGGAGGGGGTTGTGGGGTGAAAAATGAGGAGTTGGGTTTGGGACACGGACAGTCTGAAATGACCTGTGGACTATCCAGGTGGAGACGCTCAGTTGGGAACTTGGGCAAGGTGCTGGGAATAAAAGATACGTCACGTTTTAAAAACCCCGATTTCTGTGTTTTCTTAAAAATCAGCATCTCCCTGTGCTATTGAATGGGAAGTGTGAACCAAGGTTCAGAGTGGAGTCCTCAAGGTGACAAGGGGAGTTTGAAGCAGTGTGGGCTCCGGGAAGGGAGGAAAGGAGAGAGAAGGTGGCTGCAGGTGGCAGGAAGAACTCTGTTGGGGCAGGGGAGCCTGGAGGGACTGGAGGGAGTCTGTGTTCTTTGCTAAGCTTGGTGGTCCTTTCCTGCTTCTCTAGGGCAGCAGTCTTTTGGCACCAGGGACTGGTTTCATGTAAGACAATATTCCCCTGAACAGGGGGTGGAGGATGGTTTTGGGATGATTCATGTAAAAGTGAATTACTTTTATTGTGCACTTTATTTCTATTATTATTACCTTGTGATATACAATGAAATAATTGTACAACTCAGAATCAGATCATCGGACTTTAGACTCACAAGGAGCACACCACCTAGATCCCTCGCATGCACAATTCACAGGAGGGTTGGAGCTCCTTTGAGAATCTAATGCCGCCGCTGATCTGACAGGAGGCAGAGCTCAGATGGTAATGCAAGTGATGGGGAGCAGCTGTAAATACAGATGAAACTTCACTCACTCGCCCACTGCTCAGCTCCTGCTGTGCAGCCTGGTTCCTGAACAGGCCACAGACAGTACCAGTCCATGGCCTGGGGGTTGGGGACCCCTGCTCTAGGAAACCTTTGGTAAATGCTCGTTCCTCATTACTGCCTGGAGGTTGGTCCTGGAGGTGGGGTGGGGGGAGAGGAGATGCTGAATTGGTGTCGGGGTGGATTTGAGACGGGAACCAAGGCCGCAGGGACTCCTTGTGTCTAGTTTACCACATTACCTAACAGAAGTACTGGAAAGGCTCCACACCCCTTGTCTGAAACTTGGACCTAGCTGTGTTTCAGAAATCAGAATGCTCCAGATTTTACAAAAGCAGAGTCACATATGTACTGTGGATCAAGTATCACCCCAGGCAGCCCAGCACCTGATAATAGTTCTGCGATGAAACGTGTGCATGTTCACACTAAATGAGATGAATCACAGACCCCACAACTCAGATTTTGGCAGCAAATGACAGAGAGTTGAGGTCCTACGTTTGAAAGACAGCCTATTCTGAACTGACTGGCTAAACCCTGGTACATTCATACCGTGGCGGTCCATTCAGCAATTTTTTAAAAAGGCAGCTCTGATCATACTGATGTGAAAGCATTGCCAAAACATAATAAGCGGAATACATATTCTATCTGATAACATCCCTAGCGTGTGTATGGGATGCTGTCTCGCGACCGTGGCCTTTGTGGTACCTCGGGTTTCTGAAGCAGGTGGACACAGCTGGTTCCTGAAGTGTCACCCTGTCTGTATGAGGCAGCTGTCACCTCGAGGCCCCACTGATGTCCCTGTCAAAGGCAGGTGATGGGACTGTTGGTTATGGTGACCTGTGTGGCCAGCTGTCATGAAAAATGAAGAACAGGTGACAGTGTCTGGGTTCTTGAAGTGTTTAATGGCCATTGGATTTTGGAACAGTGTGTCTAGGGAGACTATGACTATATGGAATTAAAGAGGGGAGAATTCATCCTGAATGTCATATGAAAAGTTACTCCCTAGTCTCTCCCTTGCTGAGAATTTTATTTCCCTTTTGCATTGCTCCTGGGGTTCAGGATGGGCATGAAGCAAGCTTTGTGTTCCTAGGTCTTGAGCATGTCACACAGACCCTTTGGTTGAATAAGCCCTGCCCTCCACCCTCAATGGCACCCCTCTCCAGTACTCTTGCCTGGAGAATCCCATGGACGGAGGAGCCTAGTGGGCTGAAGTCCATGGGGTCGCTAAGGGTCAGACACGACTGAGCGACTTCACTTGCACTTCTCACTTTCATGCATTGGAGAAGGAAATGGCAACCCACTCCAGTGTTCTTGCCTGGAGAATCCCAGGGATGGGGGAGCCTGGTGGGCTGCCATCTATGGGGTCACACAGCGTCGGACACGACTGAAGCGACTTAGCAGCAGCAGCAGCCACCCTTAAGTGGAGAAGGCAATGGCAACCCACTCCAGTACTCTTGCCTGGAGAAGTAAAGGGCTGGTGGAGGCTGGGAGTGTGGCCAGGGACATTCCTCAATGAAGCTACAGGTCTGAGGTCCAGGCACCCCCAGGCAATGTTCTAATCTGTTCTTCCAGCCATGCCAAAGTGCCCTGCTGCTAAAATCCAGTGATTTTAGCTTGGTTAGCAATAGGATATGTATGGTAGGAAGTAAATGGACTTGGGCATCAGTCGGTGCTGGAATCGTGGCTTCTCCCATGACCTCTCCTTACTGAGCTTCTGAAATTGGGGACTAGCTGAGGACAGTGACACCCACGTGCCTTGATGGATCAAGAGACTTCAATCAGATAATGTGACTTAACAAGCAATTACCAAAACAGCGGGGGGAGTGGGGAGTGGGGGTGGAATGTTATTACCATTATGTTTTTATTAAGCTCCTTGAAATCTTTTTCAGATATAAAAGTATTCCTCCATAAAATCTTCTGAAACCTTAGGCATTTGCTCACCTGCCAGATGACAAACAGGAAACGTTAAGTGAAGGCTCGAAACAGCCTGGGGGGCCCAGTCTAGAAGTCTGGTGTTGCATGTGAACATAGATGATAGTGGCCATGACTTTGTGCAGATGGCGATCACAGCATCTTTGTACCACAGGCAAGTTGTTCCTCGTTCACCTTGTGGGGTTGAATGCATCCTGGGCCTTGGTCTCCTGCACCGGGACATTGAGTTTCTCTGCCCTGGAATAGGACAGAGAAACCCCGCTCCACTGCAGCTTCCGCCATCAAGGGAGTGCTGTTTGAAAGAGGGTGGTATCACCTCTCCAGTTCCGAGAGGGGTGGTCTCTGGTGACTTTTTAGAAGAACCACTATTATTGGGTCTCCTCCCCGAGAAAGATGACAAGAGTTCTGCCCGGCGGGTCAGGGAGGAACGTCCATTGGTTTATGTCCCCTTCTGTCACCAAAGAAAAACAAGACAATATGAGCAGTGCCTATTCCCAGCTCCCCAGTTTCTATGTCACCCTCGCCAACAATCCGAGAAGGCCAAAGGCCACCATTTCCTGGAAGAGATGTCGGCCTGGCCCCTGCTCCTCCCGAGAGAGAATGGGCTCCTTGTTCTCTGATTTAGAATGAACTGGACTGTGGGTGGCAAAGGCACATTGTCTCCTGCCTTGGCAGAGAGAATTATGGAGGCTTTGGAAAATAATGCCTTCGCCTCTTCTTGGACGCTATTACGGGCAGTTCCGCCGCACAGCCTCTCAGCAGCTGGGGGTCATCATGGAGGCCATTGGCCTGGAATCTCAGGTTCCAGCTGGGAGGGCATCAGGTCTGACTCCTTCCGTTGGCTGGGATTGGTGCGATGCACTCTGGGGGGCGGGTCTGGGCTGCACGGTTGGCTCTGCCCACCCTGGAGGCATCCATGTCTGCACCACGTGGAGGAGCCAGGGAAGAGCCCTGGAGGCCTTCCAGTCCCCTGATTTTCAACTGGGAGACTTTGTTCCCCAGGGAACATTTGGTCTTCACAGTTGGGAGAGGGATGCTAGTGGCCTCTAGTGGGTAGAGGCTGGCATCTGGCATGTCCCACGCACGGGATAGCTCCCTCAGCCAAGAATGATCCAGCCCCACATATCAATAGTGTCGAGGCTGAGGAACCCTGCTCCAGACAGGTCACCACTCCTGCCTGGTACATGGGCGTTTGAAGTTCAGACTGAGGAATTGACTTTCAAAAGTTCCAGGGGTTTCCAAGAAACCCCTTCAGGTTATGTGGCCTTGATCTTTAGAATGAGCTGCTTGTTCAGAAAGAGAACAGAATTCCCAGGCAGGAGCCAGTTGCCAAGTTTGAGATCCTCCACCCAGTGTCAGCGCGCCCCACCCTTCAGACAGGCCAGCGTCACAGAAGTTGTCTACAGAGAGTGGTGGTGGGGTTCTTGTGGGCCTGGGCCCCTTCCTCAGCAGGGAAACTGCACAACTGCTTATCACGGAGGGCAGAGCCACTCGGCAGACTTCTGCCTCATTATCTCAGAGACACAGTGACCACCCTTCTGGTCATGTGTTCCACTCCCCAAGCCACGTGGCTGTTGAGGGTGTCCACCAAGCGTGGGTGTTGGGCTGTGCCCCAACACACTTACATCAGAGAGCTGACTTGTTGGGCCTCCCCACTGCTCCCATCGTCCTGGAATATCCCTGCAGCAGTGACTCAAGTGTCGCATCTGACTCTTTGCAACTCCATGGACTATAGCCCATCAGGCTCCTCTGTCCATGGCATTCTCCAGGCAAGAACCCTGGAGCGGGCTGCCACTTCCTTCTCCAGGACCCAGCAGCGGTAGCAGAAGCCTGACAACTCAGCAGCTCCAGTTCTGTCTCCCTCGACCAGCAGCTCTGTGACGTCGCATCTTTGGTCCTTAGGAACCCTCAGTCTCTTTACCTGTAAAATGGTGCTCATAAGTCCTGCCTTGCCCTATTTTCAGGGGAGGAGAAATGAGAATGAAATAAAAGAATCTGAAGAAAAGAATGCTTTGAAAATAGCACTGTCGCCATATATGGGGCTATCATATTTTGTTTTCCACGAGGTATGCAAACTACTCTTGGCTGCCTTTTTGGAAAGGGAGGTAGAACATCTCACCTCACATCACCCTGGACCATTGCCAGCCAGTACAGTTCCTGTGATGATGTGAATGAACTGTATCTGTGCTGTCTCTATGGTAGCCATTAGCTACATGTGGCTACTGAGCACTTAAAACAGCTAGTACAAGTGAGGAACTGCATTTTTAACTTAATTAAACTAAGGTAGTCACATGCAGCTAGTGGCTTCTCTATCGGAGCTCAGCCATGGACCATCTGTATGAGTTTCTTTTCTCCTTAATATTATGATTTTATCCCAAAGCCACAGACACTGCAGGCTTCTTCCTTTTCAAACAAAAACCAACTGAGCGGCAGTGATCTTTTCTAGCTGTGTCACCATTCCTTTGAAGTTGCAACCTAGACAAAATTCATCCTTAGGTTAACCCAACTAGGACCTTTTAAATAGGACTTAGAACTAGCAAAGGGGGGTTCTGGGAAGGACCCATCAAGAACATAGAAAGTGCACATGAATCTCTTTGGGATGTAATTTCATCTATGTTATGCTTAAAAGGCAGGCCATGATCATTCAGTACCATGGTGACTTTATGTCTGGGGCTCTTGACATGGACCCTGTCCTCAGAGCTAGGTCAAGGATTCTTTTTTTTTTTTTTTAACTTTTTGTTTTATACTGGAGTATAGCAAATTAACAATGCTGTGATAGTTTCAAGTGGACAGCAAAGGGACTTAGCCATACATATACAGATATAAAAAGCAGAGATATTTGCCAACTAAGGTCTGCCTAGTCAAGACTATGGTTTTTCCAGTAGTCATGTATGGATGTGAGAGTTGGACTATAAAGAAAGCTGAGCGCCAAAGAATTGATGTTTTTGAACTGTGGTATTGGAGAAGACTCTTGAGAATCCCTTGGACTGCAAGGAGATCCAACCAGTCCATCCTAAAGGAGATCAGTCCTGGGTGTTCATTGAAAGGACTGATGTTGAAGCTGAAACTCCAATACTTTGGCCACCTGATGTGAAGAGCTGACTCATTTGAAAAGACCCTGATGCTGGGAAAGATTGAAGGCAGGAGAAGAAGGGGACGACAGAGGATGAGATGGTTGGATGACATTACCAACTCAACGGACATGAGTTTGAGTAAACTCCGGGAGTTGGTGATGGAACGGAGGCCTGGCGTGCTGCAGTCCATGGGGTCACAAAGAGTCGGACACGACTGAGCGACTGAACTAACTGACTGATACATATATCCTGGGCTTCCCAGGTAGCTCAGTGGTAAAGAATTTGCCTGCTAATCCAAGAGTCCCAGGAGATGCAGGTTCCATCCCTGGGTTGGGAAGGTCCCCTGGAGAAGGGAACAGCAACCTGCTCCGCTATTCTTGCCTGGAAAATCCTATGGACAGAGGAGCCTGGCGGGCTACAGTCCGTGGGGTCACAAAGAGTCAGACACAACTGAGCAACGAAGCGCGCGCGCACGCGGACACACACACACACACACACACACATGTATCCATTCTCCCCCAGACTCCCCTTCCATTCAGACTGCCGTGTGACACTGAGCAGAGTTCCCCGTGCTACACAGTAGGACCTTGTGGTCATCCATTTTAAATACAGCAACGTGTACAGAGACAAGGATTCTGTTTTTTTCAATTTTTATTGGCGTTTAGTTGCTGTACAATGTTGTGTTAGTTTCTGGTGTGCAGCAAAGTGAATCAGTTAGACGTCTGCATGTGTGCGTGCTAAGTCGCTTCAGTCGTGTCCGACTTTTTGCAACCCTTTGGACTGTAGCCCCCCATCCTCTGTCCATGGGATTCTCCAGGCCAGAATACTGGAGTGGGTTGTCATGCCCTCCTCCAGGGGATCTTCCTGACTCAGGGATTGAACCCACATCTCTTAGTGTCCCCTGCATTGGCAGGTGGGTTCTTTACCATTAGCACCACTGGTTAACCCATGTATACATGTATCTCCTCTTTTTTAGATTCCCTTCCCATTTAGGTCACTAGAGTTCCCTGTGCTATACAGTAGGTTCTCATCACTTTTTTTTCTGATCAATCATTCATTTATTGATAGCATTCTTTTTTTTTAAATTTTAATTGGCAGGTAATTACAATATTGTGGTGTGTGTGTGCGTGTGTGTGAATGTGTATCAGTCGCTCAGTCTTGTTAGTTTCTGCCATAGCTGGATGTGAGTCCGCCATAGGTACACATATGTCCCCTCCCTCTTGAACCTCCATCCCAACTCCCACCTCATCCCATCCCTCTAGGTTGTCACATGGATTCTTAAAGGAGGTGTTCCCAGGGGAGGCTAGAAGGAAATGGAAGAGACGCGGACAAGGAGGGGGGCGAAGTCAAGTGAGAGTCCAGGAGGCCTGAGCCCGATCCTGCGGGGACTCTTCGGGTTAGTGAGGCCTCACAGCTATCTCCAGCCGGTGGCGGAGGCTGGATTGCCCCACCTCGTACTGGGCACTGGTTGAGGACTCTCTGGGCTTCCGAGGAGTAAATTCCCAGGCTGTCTGCCTCTGCTTGGCCACTCTAGCAGCCCGGGGCAGGCTTCTAAAGAAAATGCAGGTGCCCAGGAAAGTCAAGGTAGCTGCCCACCTCCTGCACCCCAGCACAGGCAGGAAGCAGCTCCTGCCCTACCTCACATGCCTTCACAGCGAAGTCTGGGGTGGGGCAGCTGCAACAGCTGATGTCCAAATGCCCAACAAAGAAAAAGACCCCGAGGGATTTACCTGGTGGTCCAGTGGTTAAGACTTCACCTTCCCATGCAGGGGTTCGATTCCTGGTCAGGGAGCTAAGATTCCATATGCTTCAGCGCCAAAAAACCAAAACATAAAACAGAAGTGATATTGTAACAAATTCAATAAAGACCTTAAAAATAGTCCATATAAAAAAAAAATCTTAAAAAAAAAAACCCTGAGATGTACCCTAGGGGCCTTTGGGAAGGAGGAAGGGCCAGAGGTTCTCTTGAGTGCTTAGAACTGTCAGAGGAGGAATGAAACAGAGCCGCCTGTGCCACTGCCGAGAGGCTAAGCCTTTTATCAGAGCCGGAGCCAGAAGTGTCTTGGAGCCTGATGCCAAAGTAGCAGGCTGTCCCAGCCTTAAGAGTCAGCCTGCTCCACTGAGCGACAGTTTAGGCAGCTCCTGGGGGTGTCAGTCCTAACTCTGCCCCAATCCCGTTGCCTCTGCTCACGGGCCCTAGATCTGAATTGAAGAACCATCAACTGTGTTATGGTGGTAACCCTGCCCTTGGTTGTTCGCCCCCACAGTAGGGCTCCGGACGATACTTGGCATATTACCACAGTAGATGCCCCCCATCAACCTTCCAAGGAGTGTCATGCCCACCCAGGAACCGAGCACTTAGGAGGTGTGGTGTGGCCAAGTCACGACTGGCACTGTTGGCCTTCCCTGGTGGCTGAGATGTGAAGAATACACTTGCCAGTGCAGGGGACACAGGTTTGATCCCTGGTCCGGGATGACCCCACACGCCACGGAGCAACTCAACCCGTGAGCCACAACTACTGAGCCTGTGCTCTAGAGCCCCTTCTCTTCCACAAGAGAAGCCACTGCAGTGAGAAGCCTGCACCCCGCAACTGGAGAGCAGTCCCCACTCTCTGAAACTAGAGAAAAGCCTGTGCAGCAACAAAGACCCAGCACAGCCAAAAATAAAAAATTAATTTAAAAAGAAAAAAAGACTGCCACCATTAAAACTCCCAGACAGAACAGGCTGCATGTTACATGTCTAGACACCTCCTGCCAGGGCACTGGTGTGACATTTGGAGTAAAGGGACCTTCTAAAATATAAAATGGAAAGAGTGGACTGTTCACATGTAAAATGAAAATTGGGGGTATCATTTTAGGGGACTCTCAGGTCAACTTTCTAAGCTTATCTAAGAACCTCAGGTGAAGAGCACTGGAAATTAGGGAGGGGTGGACGCACTTGTTCTGTAAAAGGCCAGAGAGTAATAGCTTAGGCTTTGTGGGCCATACAATTTCTGCTGTAGCTACTCAACTCTGCCCATGCAGCAAGAAAGCAGCCATGACATTATGTAGACACATGGGTGTCTGTGTTTCAATAAAACTTTGTTTACAAAAGCAGGTGGTGGGCCAGGTTTGGCCTGTGGACCAGAGTTAGTCAACCAGTGGTCTGAGTTGATCCTGAACCCCTCTCCACACAGCTGTTTGGACCAAGCAGATTCTACCTGACCGGGCAGTTATGAGATCGCCATCATCTAAGTGCCCTCTGGAAGGGGAGAAAGTGATCCAACATGTATTGGATATCAACTAGGTGCTGGGCATTTAACATAAACCACTGGGAGCATGTTCCTGTCCCAAAGTCATGAGCCACTCACAGAGATGAGCCCATTGTTCTCAGTCAACATATACTGGCTCTTCGGGTTCAGGGAATTCTTTTTTGTTTTGTTTTGTAGTTTCCTGCTGTTTGTACCTAAGGCACATGCACAGTTATCTCGTGAGGCAGGAGTCAAGTATGCATTTAGCTGGTGGTGACTGAGTTAGTGTCCATTCTTCAGCAGACTGGATCCTAAGGGCAGGGTCCCTGACTGCTGACCTTCATCTCTCCAGCACCTAGCACAGTATAGACTCTTAGCGGATAGGTATCAAGTGAGTGAATGGATTTGCCCTTGAATGATGAGTCGGGGTCATGAGGGTGGGCTAAGGTGGTCCCCCAGAGGTTTCGCCCATGGCACTGTCTCGTCACTTCTGGACAGCACTCTGCTGTTCTAAACTGGCAACTGTGGCCCTTTGGGGTGGCAGTGCCTCTGTAGCCCTGGGAAGGACCTGAGACTCACACATCTGGGGAGGGTCCCCAGGGCAGGGCACAGACAAAGGGTGGGCTACGGCTCCTGAAAGTCAGCAGGGCTGCCGAGGACAAGTCCCGGCCTTCAGGAGCCTCACAAAGAGGACTGTTTGGGCCAAGAACAAGGGGAGACGTGTCCTGCAGTCGCCGCCAGAGGCAGGATGAATGGTCCCAGGCAGCGGCCGGCTGTTCTCGGCTCCTGCCCGGCCTCCGCCCATACCTCTCCCTGACATGGGGAATGCCAAGGCCGCCCCCACCACAGAGACTTCAGTCCAATTCATAATTTTCCTTTCCTAATTAGGCCCAGGAATGATGGAGACAGTTATTAATAATGTATCAGGTTTTATTTAGTGCCCTCCTCAGGAGCTGAGCCTCAGAACTGTGTGTTTTATGATAAGCAGCCACGCTGCCACCATGCTGGGCTCCGTGCCTGGGATGCCGGGTGGAAATAAATCAGAGTGAACGTCCCATGGCGCTTGGGGAACTGGCTGGGACTCACAGATGGAAGGGCCTGGCGCCCCTCTCCAGGGCTTCACACCTCCTAGCACCAGCAGAGAAGCGGAGACTTGGGGCACCAGCTGCCTGTTCCCCATCCCCTCCATCGCGACCTAGGCCAACCCAGAGAGGACCTTTCTATAGGGCTGTCCCCTCCCCTTAACCCTGCGGGACTCAGCCAAAATGCCACCTCCTCAAAGAGGCTTCCCCAAAGCCCAAGGTGACACTCATCTCTCCTTTCCACACACGGCATTGCCCTCTCTGGGTGTGCTTGCTCACTTGTTTTTTATCTGTGTAGCAGTTACGGGTCCACCCTGGAGCCAGATGTCTGGGTTCAAACCCCAGCTCCAGCACCCACCCAAGTGAAGTTGGGCACCTTCATGTGATCACTATGTGTGTCTCAGTTCCTGACTCTGGTCCTGTGTTTACCCCCCTGGTGTGCCCTCAACCCCTTCGCCCTGCATTCACATCATCATACACGCTGGGCGAACCTGGCTTCCCCTTGGCAACTGAAGGCAGCTGGGCAAAACGGCCAACCTTGAACTGGACTCGATTTCACATCCCTGGTCCTTTACACTCCTCCCTTCCCCAGCCAGTCACTCACCTGCCCTCCTGGGGAAGCAGATCACACCTTCTCTGCTCCCCTCGAACACCCATCACCTGTCCCTCATCCTTCTCTCAGCTGCTGACCTGCCTCCCTCTTCGCTGAGATGACCGACACCGTCTGAAGGCCGCTTCCACCAACTCCCACCTGTCAGCCACCCCTCCGCCCCCACCTTTCCTCCACAGCACAGCTCTCCCCACCTGTGTGCGGGCCGACCCTCCCCTGAGTCACACCCACCAGCACATGTACGCTCCACCTCCCATCTTAGAATCCTTCTCTTCTACCATTTCTTCCCCCAGCTATGGCTGCATGTTGCTGTTCCGTTTTGCAACAAAACCACCAATAAGCCGTGCATACGTGCTGTTTCCCTTTCCTCCCGGCACCTTCTCTCCTGTATGGCCCCAGTCAAGCTTCTTCCAGGGCTCCTGCAAAACCACCTCTATGATGGTCAACGGTGACCACCATGTTGCTCCCTCCAGCAGCTGGCTCTCAGACTCATGGCGCTTGCCCCTCAGCCACAGTGGACACGGGGCGCTGACCATCCCCTCCTCCTCAACGTCCTGCCCTGCCTTGGCCACAGACTTCACCTTGCCTTGGCTAGTACCCCTGCTGGCCTCTCCTCCTGGCCTCCTTGGCTGCCTCCTCCTCTGTTCCTTGACCTCTTTACGTGGGGCCCCTCGGGGCTCAGGTCTAGACTGTCTGCTCTGCTCTATCCATGCTTTCTCACTTGACGATCTCACGCCATCTCAGGAATTGTGCTGACGGTCCCCAAGCTTATTCCTTCAGCAGAACTTTTGCTTCTCAACTCAGAATCTAGATCCCACTGTGGGTTGCCTTCTCCCTTGCATGTGTGATGGCAATTTCAGACTTCACCCCTGATCTCCATACCCAGCAAGCCCGTCCTGCCCAGCCTTTCGCATCCCTCATGGCAGCTCCATCCTTCTGCGTGCTCAACCCCAAATCCTTCGAGTCATTCTTAACTCTTCTGTATCTCTCACACCTACATCCAAGCTTTATATCAATAACCCCAGATATGCAGATGACACCACCCTTATGGCAGAAAGTGAAGAAGAACTAAAGAGCTTCTTGATGAAAGTGAAAGAGGAGAGTGAAAAAGTTGGCTTAAAGCTCAACATTCAGAAAACTAAGATCATGGCATCTGGTCCCATCACTTCATGGCAAATAGAAGGGGAAACAGTGGAAACAGTGGCTGACTTTATTTTTCTGGGCTCCAAAATCACTGCAGATGGTGATTGTAGCCATGAAATTAAAAGATGCTTACTCCTTGGAAGGAAAGTTATGACCAACCTAGACAGCATATTAAAAAGCAGAGACATTACTTTGTCAACAAAGGTCTGTCTAGTCAAGGCTATGGTTTTTCTAGTGGTCATGTATGGATGTGAGAGTTGGACTATAAAGAGAGCTGAGCGCCGAAGAATTGATGCTTTTGAACTGTGGTGTTGGAGAAGACTCTTGAGAGTCCCTTGCACTGCAAGGAGATCCAACCAGTCCATCCTAAAGGAGATCAGTCCTCGGTGTTCATTGGTAGAACTGATGTTGAGGCTGAAACTCCAATACTTTGGCCACCTGATGCGAAGAGCTGACTCATTTGAAAAGACCCTGATGCTGGGAAAGATTGAGGGCAGGAGAAGGGGACGACAGAGGATGAGATGGTTGGATCACATCACTGACTCAATGGACATGGGTTTGGGTGGACTCTGGGAGCTGGTGATGGACAGGGAGGCCTGGCATGCTGCGGTTCACGGGGTCGCAAAGAGTCGGACGTGCCTGAGTGACTGGACTTAACTGAACTGAACCTTCCAAACGTACTCAGAATCTACCTTTTCTTACCACATCCACAGCTGACACCCACTGTCAGCTCTCTCTTGGGTATCAGCAATATCCTCCCAGCTTCCCACACTCCCCATCCTCACACACACACGCATACACACACACACAGTCCACAGTCTAAACACAGAGTGATTGAGCCAACACTTAAGTCAGACCTTACCACCCTCTCTCCAGACCCCCCGGGCACCTCGTTCTCAGTGTAAAAGCCCAAACCCTTCTCACAGCCTCAATCCTGAGCCACCTCATCTCCTTTTGTCCTCCCCTTGCCCACGACACACCAGGCCTGCAGTGACCTCAGGACCTTTGCTCTGACTCTTCCCTCAGGTACTGGTGTGATGAACACCTTCACCAAATCCATCTTTGTTCAAAAGTTGCCCCTGGAGGTCGCTCTGCTTTACACTGTAATCCACCCAGTGCCCCGGCCCCCCCAGAGCTGCTCTCTTTGGGGGTAAAGAGGACGTGGCTGTGTCCATGAGGGAAAGAGGCCCACCTATTTCCATGGCTATTTCCTGCCTGTTTCCATGCCTCTCCTGAATAGCGAGGAGACAGCTGTGGAAGCGCCCAGGAGATATTCCCCCTCGTGTCACTGGCCAGAACTGGCCAAGGCCTCCTGAGTTTCCATAAACCAGTGATCTCAGTCTACAGTGAACAGAAACCCGGAAAGCTCAGCTGTGGCCTCCACAGCCCAGCTGGCAGGAGTAGGAAGGGAGTCCTGGGCCAGATTTGGGAGGCAGTGGAGACAAGGAATAGGACTGTGGCAGGGTAATGGGCGAGACAGCCCCCCTCCCCAAGCAGCCCCAGTACAGCCCTGCTTCCCAAGAACACCATCTCCTCCCGGCCCTGGACTGGAGGCCGGGACCCTCGTTCAGGCTGCAGTGTCCAACCTGCAGGGTGGAGAGGGAGCGCCCCTGAGTCCTGGAAAAGGTGGGGTGCGGAGGCTCCCTCAAGAGCTGGGAATTCAGACCTTCTGCCAGCTGTTACTGGGCAGCCGGGGGCTTCCTGCTCTGAGAACCTCAGGTCTGGGGGAGGCATGAGGAAGACATGAGAAAGGGGGTCTCTGTGCTGCACCCAAAGCCAGATTGCCATTGGCAGAGGAGGGGGAAAAGCCCTCTGAGCTGAGGTGCAAAGGATCACTATTTTCATGTGGACCAACTCAAAGGAGACTCCTCCTTTCTCTGTAGAAGTAGGGGCTGATTTCAGGGGTTTGTATAAAGCACCAAGGTCTGAGCCTGTATCTGTGGTTTAAAGCCCGGCCACACACTCTGGCATCTTTGGGGAGGAAATGAGGGCCCCACTCCGAGCTGGCCCGGGCGGGCGGCTGGACGCCCCTGGCACAGGCCTCCCCGTGGAGGCTGGGTGCCCGTGAATGGAGAGCAGCGGCCTGACTTGGTCCCTTGTGTCCAGAGACAATGGGCTCTGTGTGGGGGCGGGGCATGAGAGAGAGGGGGGCCCCCGCCCTGTGCCCCCCTTCCCTCCAGGGGGCCTGCAGTCTGTGTCAAGCAGCCCAGCAGAGGGCTGGGGGCCCCAGGGCAGTGAAGGGGAAAGACCGTGCAGGACTGCAAACCCAGGTCCTTCATGGTCTGTGGGGGCAGCACGTGAAGCAGGGCTGGGGGGCCTGAGACCCAGGTCTGCCCCCCCACCCGCCTCGTGTCCTCCTTTGTCTGAACAGTCTGAGAACCAGGTTTTGCCACCACACAAGTGTATTAGCAAAGTTCCTGGACCCCTTGCTGTCTTCGTGAACCAGATAAAACCAACAGGGGTTTAGGTGAGCAGACTGAGGCAGAGCGAGAGAACACATCCTCTTCGATGCTCTTCAGACACTCCATCAACTTGCAGCGTGTGCACAATTCCTAGATGTGATGGACGGGGTCCTCAAGGGCTTCCAGGTGGGCAGGAGAGCATGGAACCAAGGGGGAGCCCACCCACCCTGAGGGCCAACTGTGCCCCGAGACTGTCTTTTGGATCAAGGCTGTGTGGCCCCCTTGGCATCTACTCCCAAAGCCCAGCCCAGCCCCTGAGACCCGAGGCTGGCGAGTTCCTGGCCATGTCGTGAGGCTGACCTCAGTTTCCATGGCAAAGGCTGAGTGTGTCCACTGTGGTTTGAGAAGCAGGTTCACAGACCTTAGCCCCTTGAAGGAGACCAGTCTCTGCAGCTCAGGGGACCCTAGACAAGCTGCGCTCAGTGGCTGTGATCTGCCTGGTGGGCTGGAAGCTGAGTCTCAGCTCTCCGTGCAGGTCGCACCTCCTCCCCTGGCCGTTACCAAGGTCAGCTCCTGAGCATCAGTCGGGAAGCCCCTTGGGCAGCCTGGCCATGAATCACCAAACTGTGAAAGTTAGAGACGTCTAAGGATGCCCTGCACACCTGTGGTGTCACCAGCAGGGCCTGGCACTCAGGCTGCACTCAAGAAATGGGGGGCCAGGTGAGCAGGGGGCTGGCCTCTGCAGGTGATCATATGCAGGTCCAGAGGCCGAGACATGGATAAACCACAGCCTCCACCTCCCAATGGTTTCATCACCGACTCAATGGACATGAGCTCGAGCAAACTCCAGGAGATGTTGAAGGACGAGGAAGCCTGGTGTGCTGCAATCCATGGGGTTGCAAAGAGTCGGACACTACTGAGCAACTGAACCACCACCACAGCCTCACAAGGGAAACATCAGGCTAAAACAAAGAACACAGCTCTCAGTCCCTTCTAGAAATCCTAGAAAAATATCTTGGAGGACTAAGGTTGTTTCCCCGCAACTTGCTTTTCCTTTGATCTATTCGTGCCCCATTCAGTTCCTTCCTGCCAATTGGGTATCTCCAAGGCACAGCCGGCTCTCTGAGGACATATGGAAGCGGCCCGTCCCAAGTCGAAGGCAAACACACGCTGAGTTTGCCATGAGGGCTGTCACAGGCACACTGGGTTCCAGCCCCATCAGGTCCCTGGCTGTGTCCCCACTGCTGAAGGGGGGCACAGCAGTGCACAGCAGCCTCAGAGTTGGTGCTCAGCAAATGCTGGTGCTCCTCCTGGTTCCCTCAAGAACACTGTCTCCATCACCCCATTTGATAGTCACAAATACCCCGGTGAGGAATGCAGGGGAGGCGCTTGTCCCTGAGAGCAGGGGACCTCATGCGGTTCTCCCGTGACACCAGACTCCAGGCAGGCCCACCCGCCCCGACAGGAATCTCCTTGGTCTGCTTAGTATCCATGATGCCTGATCAGACGGGGACATCGGAAGCGACCCCATCCCAACTGCCTCTTTTCCAGACACTTGTGGGGGCATCTTGGCCTCTTCTCCGTTTCTTTTCCAGCGCTCGACACAGCATGTAATTATCTGTTTGTGGGTGGAATTACTTGTGTGCTTTTGGCTCCGTCTGCTCTTCCGGAAGTCCCTGTGAGGGACTTTCATCTGTCTTGCTCCCTCCGAGCCCAACTTCCCTGATGTTCTGAGTGGGCTGAACCTGGTAGGGTTGGTGGGGGGGGTCTCGCCCTTCCAGGACTGATATTTGGGACCTGTCTCCCAGCAGTAAGCTAGAGAAGCCATGGAGCTCACCTCTTTTGGATTTTGGGGTTTTGGGGAGAGGTTTGTTCGGCTGTGCCACTTGGCTTACGGGATCTCCGTTTCCCGACCAGGGATTGAACCCGGGCCATGGCAGTGACAGCTTGGGACCCTACTCACGAGGCCACCAGGGAACTCTCACCTCCTTTGTTTCTTGTCTCTCAAGGATCTGCCTTTTGTTACCTTGATGTCCACTATTTTGAAAACCATTTTTATATTTTTGGTATATTTTTGAGATGTTTCCCAGAGTGGGTATAATGGTGCCAAGTCTGGCCCTCGTTACCTTATCTTGGCCAGAAGCAGAAGTCCCGAATATAAGCTTTTAATGATGCATTTCTTGACTGAAAAGACAGCAACTGCATTGATAAGGCGAAACTCGGCCCATGTCGTTCTAAATCGCTCTCTGGATGCCAGCCTCATTATCTTTACAGGCATCAGGGGTCTTTAATGAATGCAGCAGACAAAGCCTCATTGAGTTCCAGGAGAGAGGGTGTCGTGACCCCTGAGATATCATGACAGCTCCTGCCTTTCTGTCTTGTTCGCAGAATCTTGGCTGAGAGCAGGCGGGTGACAGAGGAGGCAGTGCCCTGGCAGCCTTGTGTCTGGGAATTCACACTCTGGTGGCCTCAGCTTCCTCCATCTGACCACCTGCCTCTCACAAGGCATCACGCCTCTCCCTTGAACCCTGGTGCCAAGTGGCTTCCTCTCCTTGGCCACAAATGATCTTGACCTTGCACGTTAGCACTTCTGTGTCTCTTCTCTCGGAGACCGCTGGCTCCTTGAGCGAGGTGATCAGATTTTGGGCAGCTGGCATTAGATCTGGAAAGGGCACAGTTGACATCTGATTCATCCTTGTACTCCCAGCTCCCAGCACGCTACCAGGCACAGAGGGTGCTTATTAGTAAATGTTTGGTGGATGAACAAATGAATTAATGAATGAAAACCTTCATGATTCTATCTTCTTGAATACGAATCATCAGTCTGCCCACAGGGTGAAGAGTCTTATCTGGACAGACTGGAAAGCAGGAGAGGCCACGCCCAGTGGGAGAGAAGTTCAGGCAGGGGTGGACCTGGTCTGCAGCCTAAAGATCCAGTGTCCTCATCCTGGGCCCTGCAAAAGCTGTTTGATCCTGCGCCTCACTCAGTATTTATTTTCTTTTCTGAAGTGACACCTCCTAGCCTTCCTCTGGGGCTTCTTAGGTGGCGCTAGTTGTAAAGAACCCACCTGCCAATGCAGGAGACGTTAAGAGATAGGGGTTCCATCCCTGGGTTAGGAAGATCCCCTGGAGGAGGGCATGGCAACCCAGTCCAGGATTCTTGCCTGGAGAATCCCATGGACAGAGGAGGCTGGCAGGCTACAGTCCATAGGGTCGCATAGAGTCAGACATGACTGAAGCGACTTAGCACACACACACACAGCCTTCCTCTGACTCCAGCATCCCCTGATCTTCTCTAATATAAAAAGAATGAGTCAAGCAGGGATAAATAAGGACACATTCTTTGAACACAATAGCTGTTTTCTTGGCAAAATCCAAGATTTATGTCTTGGACTGTTTCATAGAACACCTCCCTCTTTTCATATCTGGTACTAATCTTGCCTGGGGTGGTTTCCTCACACGCAAGCGGTGAGTAATATTCACACTGCTGAATATTAGCAAGGAACTCTGCAGAAGGACCTTCTTGAACAAACCTTCCTGCTTTCAGCATTAATTGTGTTTGAAAACAGTCAGCAAGAAGAAGATTCTCGCCTCATTAATAGTGAATGAAAAGAAAAGAACATCAAGAGAGGCGCTCTGAAATTTAGCATCTAATTCCAAATGAAGTTTAGAATTAACTTGTCCTTCTGTTTCCACGGATGGAATTTCTCAACAGGAGCCCTGGTGGGTTTTGGAGGGACAGTCCTACCATGTATCCATTGCTGCTGGGTGATCAAAAACAGCCCCTCCCACCTCCGCCATCAAAGATTTTCAAGTGCTGCCTGGGGAGGGGTGCTGTCCCCACTGGGCCCACTCTCTGGTAGACAAACGCCCCAGCCTTGGCAATGTTGGGTAAACTGTGGGCCACTGATGCGAGCATCCCCACGGGCTGCTGTCTATAGCCTATTTGTGAGTGTTTACAGCAGCTTTGTTTACAAAAGTAAAAACTTGTGAACAGCTTAGGTATTCATCAACAGTTGAACAGGATAAACAAACTGTGGTACATACATATGGAATACTGTTCAGCTGTAAAAGAAAGGAACTATTTAAATATCCAACATTGTGGGTGAATCACAAAAACACTGCTAAATAAAGGAAGCAAAAACAAAACAAAACAAAACAAAAACCCAGGCACTGCATGATTCCATTTATGTGAGTTTCAAGAACAAGCAAATCTAATCTGTGATTTTAGAAAGCAGAACAGTGGTTGCTTCTGGGGTCAGGACAGACTAGAAGGCGCAAGGAAGCTTTCTGGGCTGATGGTGATACTGTGTGTCATGACAGAGGTGTGGTTTACACTGGTGTATGCATTTGTCAAAACTGATCAGATGCTACACTTCAGATGGGTGTATTTCACTATACGTAAATTATACCTTGATGATTCAAACAACAACAATATCATCAATAATAATATAATAATGAAACCACCCATGGCATCCTTTGGGAAATTATTCACTGAATCCCCACATACTGTTGCACTCTTCATGGTGCCTATTATTAAATCTAGGGCATAGTTTTGATTCTGTTACACATATTCACATGTCTTGAAGAACCATCCCGAACTAATAGTGTCTATATAAACTGTCTATTTGTCCCTCCACCCTCTCCCTCTCCCCTTTTCTCTTTCCCTCACTTCCGTTCCTTTTGCAATTCCAAGCAATTCTTCCCAGTTGGATGTAGGTCTTCCAAAACCTCTGGGGTAAAGCTATATGATGTCTCTGCTTTTCTCAGAGCAGAGCAAACCGACTTTGTTGCAAGCTTTGTCTGTACATGGGTCCCCTCACTCAGCCTGTGCCAAAGGGAAGGACGCGTTCTCCCCAAGGACCCCACGGACTGAGTAATGACAAGGGTGGTCCTGCAGCAACCCCTGTCAAATGCTCTGTCAATGACTTTTTCAAATTGTGGCCACTGTGCAGGCTGAGACGCTACCGGTACCCACCACAGGGACCAAGAGAGAAAACTTGTCTCTTGCAAAAAAAAAAAAATAGCTTAAGAAACTGATGTTGACAGGCCTCCCTTTCTCTCCTCCCTGTCCCTGCCCCGCACCCCGTGTGCTCTGTGAGCCCAACTCCTCACTCCCACCTTCAGAGGAAGCAGATTTAATACCCACACTGAGAGAAGATGTTCTGTTATTTTTCATGGGAAATTAAACCCGACCCTGCTGTCAGTTAGCTCATGCCCAGGAAGGATGGATAGCCCAGGCTGCAGTGCTTAACCCCAGCTCAGAGCACGTCACCTGGCTGGGGGCCAACCATGACGTCACCTGCCACTGGGTGGGGGTGGGGGTGGGGACGGCAGGACAGGTTGGAGAGGCTTCATCTGGGTGATGGATGGTGGCGAGGCCAGCCTTGGTGTCACCTACAATGGTTCACCCCTGACACCAGCTTGGACCCACACATCCAGGGGACACTCAGGCTGCTCCTGCCTCTTTCAGCTCCCAACGCTACCTCGTGTCCCGCGGAGGAGAGCTGGTGGTCGGGGCTGGTGATCATCATCGCGGTATGCTGTGCCTCCCTGGTGTTTCTCACTGTGCTTGTCATCATTTGCTACAAAGCCATCAAGAGGTGAGTATTCACCCAGCTCTGGCGCCAGAAGGGACTCAAACTGGGCTCAGGGCTCCTCCACCCTCCTCCATTCGTTTTTGTTTTTTAATAATAAAAATTGTCAAGCATTTAAGAAGCAGAAAGAATGTACAAAGATCACCCACCTACCTTTACCCTGATTCAACAGTTACCAAGATCTGGCTAATATTTACTGTTTCCTGTTCCTTGTATCTTTTTCTTTGCTGAAGTATTTTAAAGTTGATCTCAGATATTATTCCCCTTCCCCCCCCCCCGTCATTTTAGGGGGTTCTATGAGCATTTGACGAGCACCAGTTATATGTCAGGCTGGAGGCAGGATAAAGCTCCTCTACCCACTGCCAGGGGCTCACTCCAGGCCTGGGAGGATGGAAATAATTCTTGCAGGGTGGGTGACGAATCCCCTGGAGGGGGCACCATGCTGGTTTGGAGCTGGAACTAGGTTTTGGAATCTGATCAAAATTCAGACTCCAGTTCAAGCTGTGTGACCAGGAGGAAATCACCTTTCTGGTCCCCAGTTTCCCTATCAGTAAAACGGGGGTAAAGAATAATGATCTTGCCCCCAGGGAGTGGTGAGATGCCCTCTGTGAATGGTCTGCACAATATGTAGCAGTGCTACATGGTCAGCAGTGCCTGGCATAAGTGTGTGCTCACCAAGAGCTGCACCAGCTTTCACTGTCTCCATAGTGGAAGATGGAAAAAGGATGAGAGAGAAAGGAGCGAGGTTCTCTTGGGAGAAGGAAAAGTAGAAATGCCTCAGAGAAGGTCTTCTGTGAATGCTTTGGCCAACTGATGCGAAGAGCTGACTCACTGGAAAAAGACTCAGATGCTGGGAAAGATTGAGGGCAGGAAGAGAAGGGGGAAGTAGAGGAGGAGATGGTTAGATACCATCACTGACTCAATGGACATGAGTGTGAGCAAACTCCGGGAGGTACTGAAGGACAGGGAAGCCTGGCATGCTGCAGTTCGTGGGGTCCCAAAGTCAGAGACAATTAGTGACTGAACAACAACAACAAGGCTGGGTTTTGAAGGATGAATAGGAGTACTCCCAAAGGGTCATGAATGAACCAAACAGCATATTATCTTTCAGTAACACTTGCTGTTATTTCTCTTAACTACCATCTCACTTTGATGCTTTTGAACTGTGATGTTGGAGAAGACTCTTGAGAGTCCCTTGGACACGAGGGAGCTCAAACCAGTCAATCCTAAAGGAAATCAATCCTGAATATTCATTTGAAGGACTGATGCTGAAGCTGAAGCTCCAATACTTTGGCCACCTGATGCAAAGAACTGACTCATTTGAAAAGACCCTGATGCTAGGAAAGATTGAAAGCAGGAGGAGAAGGGGACGACAGAGGATAAGATAATTGGATGGCATTACTGATGCAATGGACATGGGTTTGAGCAAACTCTGGGAGATGGTGAAGGAAAGGGAAGCCTGGCGTGCTGTAGTCCATGGGGTCGCAAAGAGTTGGACATGACTGAGTGACTGAACAACACTATCTCACTTTGCCTTTCAGACAAGGTTATCAAGCACCTTGTTGAGTTGGGGTCTGAAGCTCAACATTGTTATTGTTGAGGCCTGAGGCCGAGGTATTACAACACAGAACCTCTGGCCCCACCCCTCTATTTCCAGTTCTTAGCCTTCTCCCAAAAAATGGCCTCCCTGGCCTTGGGGGACATTCAGTCAGTCAGTTCAGTGGCTCAGTGTGTCCGACTCTTTGTGACCCCATGGACTGCAGCACACCAGGCTTTGGGGGACTTTAGGGGACAATATAATCAAAAGAGGAACAATAATGTTGCTTGCAAAATACCAGAGGATTTGTTAATATGTTTTTAAGAAAGTTTTTTTTTTAATTCCCTAAGACCCAAAGTTAAAGGATCTCTATTGAGCAATCATAAGACCAAAGTTATTTAAACTTTACCCTTTTAATCAGCTGTTCTATGTGGTTTCACTTTAATAATTCAAGAGCAGAAAGAGTAAACTATCAAGTTGAGTTTATTTTTGTGTATGGTGTTAGAAGGTGGTCTAGTCTCATTCTTTTACAAGTGGTTGACCAGGTTTCCCAGCACCACTTGTTAAAGAGATTGTCTTTAATCCATAAACTATCAAGTTGAGAGTCTTAAAACCTGCATGTGGTCAGGCACCCAGGGCGAAGGGCCGCATCAGGCCAACAGCCGGGACCAGGCAGGAGAGGCAGGAGTCATGTGAACCCTGATGTGGATGAAAAATCGTTTCAGCTGAGAGCCTGCTGCAGCGGGAGGAGGATTTTAAGAAGCAGAGCAGCGCAAGCATTCAGAAGCGCCAAGCATCAGGAAGCCCCTGTGATGGGGTGGGGGGTTGGAGATGAGGGTGGAGGGAGGCTGGAGGAAGCCCCAAGCCCGATGGGGATGTGGTTGTCCCACCAGCTGTAGCTGCTGGCCCATGATTCAGCAGACACAGGGAGCCATTGAAGGTTTTAGGGCAAGTGTTCAAGATCCACCCGGGGCACTGCCAGAGAGTGGGGGCACTAGTCCCCTCAAGGACCCCCTTCCCTCAGAGACAGGCTGCATCATCCTTTCTTTTTTTTTTTTTTAAGATTCTTTTCTTTCCCATATAGACCATGACAGAGTACTGAGTAGAGGTCTGTGCTATACTGTAGGTCCTTGCACGCTATGTTGCTTTAGTCGTATCCAACTCTTTGCCACCCTATGGGTTATGGCCTGCCAGGCTCCTCTGTCCATGGAATTCTCCAGGCAAGAATACTGGAGTGGGTTGCCATGCCCTCCTCCAGGGGATCTTCTTGATTCAGGGATAAAACCCACGTCTCTTATGTCGTCTGCATCGGTATGTGGGTTCTTTACCACTATCGCCACCTGCAAAGCTCTGTAGGTCCTTATTAGTTATCGATTCATATTTTATCTATAGAAGTGTGTATATGTCAATCCCAGTCTTCCAATTTATCACTCCAACCCACCCCCTGGTGGGTTTCCCTGGTGGCTCAGTGGTAAAGAATCCAATGGCCAATGCAAGAGACGTGGGTTCCATCCCTGGGTCAGGAAGATCCCCTGGAGAAGGAAATGGCAAGACACTCCAGTATTCTTGCCTGGAAAATCCTATGGACAGAGGAGCCTGGCGGGCTACAGTCCATGGGGTTGAAAAGTGTCAGACACGACTTAAGCGACTGAGAACAAACTTATTAAAAAGATGAGGCATGCATCTTTTTGAATTATGGTTTCAAAATGCATCATCTTTTTAATAAACTGAGGCTCTTCCAAAAGATATGCTTCTGCCTCCTCTCTGCTCCAAAACTCTCCTGAAGAAACAGGCTACCTGCTCCAACAGTAGGAGGACTGGGCAAACCTAACAGGTGAAGCAGCTCACTTGGATGTCTCCGCTCTGGGCCGTGTCCGCCGCGTCTGTCCTGCCGGGCTTTGTTTCAGCGGAGCTGGGGGACTCCCGGGAAGGCGAGGGGAGGCACCACCCCACCTCCAGTCAGAGCACCAGAGAGCCTCCCTTGTCTCCTTCCACAGGCTCTGGGTCTTGGTTCCCGAGCCTGTCAGCCGCCTGGAAAAACAGATAACTCACTTCAGATGGCTCAGTGGATCCCTTCCAAGGCGTGGATGGGACGCCTTCCGGGGTGTGGGCGGGGCTTCCTCCCCAGGGGTGTGGGCGGGGCTTCCCCCTACCGTGTGGGCGGGGCTCCAGCCAAAGGAATGGGCGGAGCTCCCCCCAGGGGCTTGGGCAAGTCCTGAGAACAATAGAATTTCTGAAGAATTTCACGAATAACAGAGGTGCGAGCTGTTAGCAATCCCAGGACAGAGGATGGACGCAGTACCAGGGAAATCTACAGGGCCTGGAGACTCAAAAGAGGGGCTGATCAGCAGGACCTGTGGTTGGAACTGCTGGAGATGCAGCCCTAAAAAACAAGTGCGGGGAGAAAACGCCCCAACCTTTCTCCATGTTCCCAGATATCCTGAGGTGCCGCCCACTGGCTGAAACAGGGGAGCCCAGGAGATACCTACAAAGGTGTCAGCACCCCGACCCATGTAGTAAATGGAGCGCAGTCCTTTTCTGCCTTGGCGCCAAAATGTGCATCCTCTTCTGGGGCAACACGCAGCCCTCTGCCTGTCCAGATCCTCACGGTCCAGAGAGGGTGTCCCTGGCGTCCTAAGATGGATAATCAGTGTCAGGAGTGGGTGCTACTCGCGGCCAGTGGAGGCAACAATAGAGTCTGGTTCTCCCAGAACCCTCCTGGAAGGTAGCTTGACCTGGGGAAAATGGATCAGCCCCTTGTGGGCTGCGGAAGGAGGAGGCAGCAGAAGTTACACCCAGTGCGGGACAGCAAACGCCCCTTCCCTGCTCCCCCAGCCGACCTCTGTAAGAGATAGCCTGGCCAAGCAGCTGTCTGTGTGCATTTCTCTCCAGAGTAAATGGAGGATTTCTTCCTCACAGTCAATTCTTTTTGGTTAATAATTCATCTGAAACATGCCTTTTCTCTTAGGAAACAAAAGCATTGCATGTCGCTGTGAAACCATTAGAAGGGAAATTCAGTGATAAACCCTGCTTTCTTAAAAAAAAACAAAACAAAAACACCCTCTCACAGCCTGGAGTCCTAGTGGAGGACTTCCTAGAGATCTTTGTGAATGGCCGCAACACAGCCTTATGGAGCCAGATTGCTGGAAGGATGGTTCTAGAATCAATTGCAATGGAAATGAGGTGATTCTGCAGGTGCCAGCTTGGCTTGGTATGTGGGGTGTGGCCTTGGGGAGGGGAGGAAACTGGGGAGCAGATGCAGACAGAGCACCCCCTCCATGACCTCTCTAGTCATTGACCTTGATAGCAGGAAGGTGGGGTGTGGTTAGCACTTTCTACATACAGACCCCACTTCCCAGGTGGCACTGGTAGGTAAAGAATCCACCTGCCAATGCAGGAGACATAAGAGACACCAGTTTGACCCCTAGGTCGGGAAGATATCCTGGAGGAGGAAATGGCAACCCACCCCAGTATTCTTGCCTGGAGAATCCCATGAGCAGAGGAGCCTGGAAGGCTATGGTCCATCGCAGAGCCAGACACGACTGAAGTGACTTAGCATGCATGCACACACACACACACACACTCAGTGGATCAAATTTCATCTTGTGACTCAATAAACATTCCCAATGTCCCAGCTCTGCTGGGTGATAAGATGCTCAGGGGGTATCCAGGTTGGGGGAGCTCAGAGGAAGGGAACCTCACCCAGACCAGGGCCCCTGAGAAGTGTTTTTGGAAGAAGATGGGCATCCCATGTCTTAACCAGTGGGACTAACACATGCAGTAGCCCCCAAGTCCCTGTCAATAACCCGAATTCTGGAGACTTCCCCACCATGGGAGGCCCACACAGTTTGCATTTCAGTGGCTCATTGCCCTGGCATTGGCGTGAACAACTTCTTTATCCGCAGGCCCAGGATGGTCAGGCCCCAGGCTCTCGGGTGTTCTGGATGTCATGCTCCATCCAGGCCTCCTCCCCACCCAGGGTCTGGCATGTACCTGTCATCAGACCACAGGACGGCCTGGAGCTGTTTAAAGAACACAGGACTGGGTATCCAGAGCCCTGCATTCCATTCCCAGCCCCAGCCCAGTTCAGTGGGTATCATTGCCCTCATCTATAATGTGGGGGAGCCCTCCTAGTCTCTACTCAGATCCCTGAGCTTTTGTTTCCTGACCCTGGGATGCTGGGAGGACCAAGGCCACCGGGTCCTTCTGCTGCCAGATGTGTAAATACTGGGCCAGGTGCCAGGGCTGTGCTTGGCCTGGGCACTCTGGTAGTGGGCACTTCCAGCATAGCCCCTGGCCTCACTGCCCACACTTCTGCAAGGACACCTGTGTGTTAATCAGACCCACCCCACCCGCCCCTGCAACAGTTCAGTTCAGTCACTCAGTCATGTCTGACCTTTTGTGACCCCACGAACTGCAGCACGTCAGGCCTCCCTGTCCATCACCAGCTCCCAGAGTCCACCCAAACCCATGTCCATTGAGTTGGTGATGTTATCCAACCATCTCATCCTCTGTCGCCCCCTTCTCCTCCTGCCCTCAATCTTTCCCAGCATCAGGGTCTTTTCAAATGAGTCAGCTCTTCGCATCAGGTGGCCAAAGTATTGGAGTTTCAGCTTCAACATCAGTCCTTCCAATGAACACACAGGACTGATTTCCTTTAGAATGGACTGGTTGGATCTCCTTGCAGTCCAAGGGACTCTCAAGAGTCTTCTCCAACACCACAGTTCAAAAGCTCAATTCTTCAGTGCTCAGCTTTCTTTATAGTCCAACTCTCACATCCATACATGACCACTGGAAAAACCATAGCCTTGACCAGACGGATCTTTGTTGGCAAAGTAATATTATTACAATGGGAGAGTCGTGTCTGGAGGGAAGACCAAGGTTCTGTGAGCAGGGAGGAGGAATCTTGTCCACGGTGAGACAAGGACAAGCTCCAAGGTGCACGGTGTCCACTGCCCGGGTAGGAGGGCCAGGGAGCACCCCACAGGCATGAGGACTCCCAACACTGAGGCCGCTATCCTAGGTGGGTTTGTGGCCTCCACCCTTCATCCGGAGAAGAGACCTGTGTGGCGGAGACATGGCCCCACCCCTCCCAGGCCCCTCCCTGGAGTCATCCCCACTCCCCAGGCACCGGAAGAGCTCCCGGCCTCCTCTGGCTGCGCACAGCATGGGTCCTGCACCCTCTGCCATCGATTAGCCATTAAGTCACTTGACAGCCATTTCCTTCTAATTTACAGGGTATTGGCTGAAAGACCAATAAAAGGCTATGGAACAGTTTGGCGGACCCTGCAGGCCGCTGATTGCAGACAATGAGCAAGCCTGCGGCTCCTGGGAGCAAGCGGCAGTGTGTGCGTGCCCGAGCGTTCCCGGGCACGCGCGTCAGCTTTTTGTGGTCAAGTTGCTTCCAGTAGAACAGGCACTTTTGAACACCCAGGTCTGCTTGACGGGCCTTAGGACCCACTGACTGGCACAGACTGCTCACACATATTTATTGAGCACCTACTGTGTGCTGGGGCCTAGACTAGGCGTTGGGGATGTAGTGATAAACAAGACTGGATTCCTGTTCACCTCCTCCAACTGGGGGAAGCAGATCAAACATATACACACCAGCAAATTAATAAATGAACTGTTTTAAAAGACTATGAATGCTATGAAGAGGGGAAAAATGAACCTCAGGGTAATGAGGGAGAGGAAGAGAAGGGGGGTAAAGCGAGGTTGCTTCTTCCATTCCAACTGTCAGGAGTATCATGCGTGACCCTTGAGGGGGCTTTATGGTTGGAAAGTATAGTTAGGGCTTTGAATGTTCATGATCACTTTTTAATTCAATTTTTTTTTACTAAAGCAATACATGCAAGTAATTAAAAAAGTAAAATGAGCCTCAGCCTATTCATAAAACCAGAAGCCTCCTGAGTGTCCCTCTTTCTCCCCCAAATCTCATTCGTAAGAGGCAACCACTTTTTAAAAAATATTAATTTACTTATTATTTGGCAATGTCAGGTCTCAGTTGTGGCGCATGGTCTCTCCTGGTGTGGCCCAGGCTTAACTGCTCTGTGGCAGGTGGGGTCTTAGTTTCCTGATCAGGGATTAAACCCAAGTCCCCTGCATCGCAAGGTGAATTCTTAACCACTGGACCACCAGGGAAGTCCCAAAGGCAACCATTTTTGAGTGTTAGCTGTTTCTTCTGGTATTTCCTTCCATGTTCTAAGTGATATGGATACTCTACATTTTCTGTTGATTTTAAACATTATCCACTGTATCCATTATCCATTATCCATTTTTCACTATAGAAGGTACAAGATTTAGAAACTAATACTACTCTGAAATGTAAATACAAAACACCTGCTCTCTTCCCAACTGCTTCCTCGAGGTTCCTTCAATGAGTGGATCAACGACTACCCAAGGTCCCCTCCGTATGACACTGTATAAATATTGTTCACAGCTGAGTCATGTAGTGTACTATGATTAGCTTCCTTCTCTGGAGTTAGCAGTGCCTTCTCCCAATATGTTCAGATACATTAGGTGATCAATTTGTCAGTTCCGTGTTTGTCTTGGAGATTCCGTCCTCCTCTCCAGGTGGATGGTAGCTCTCTCGGCTTGATGTGCAGCCATTGGGCTATCGTTGTCTTCAGCAGCTTTCCAAGCCTCGCCTCTGGGAACTTGCCACACTCAGCTCTCTCCCTCCCCATCTCCCACTCCAGTTCTTCCTTTCTTTAGCTTAACTCCATCATAGAAGATTTTTCCAAGGTCTTTCCTGAATCATAGACTCAATAGCAAATCAGTCAGTGAAGTTAGTTTTCTTTTTAGGATTTACATTATTTGGGGAGCTTTGGGGTGCCCCAGCAGAGGGTTAGCTCTTACTGAGTGTGTGGCAAGTTGAGAAGCCATGGTTCCTCGGGCAGCTGGGAGACTGTGGAGGAGGGCAAGAGAGATCCCTGTGTTGTCTGAGCCAGAATACGCCTCTGTGGTCATAGGAGGAAGCTGTAGCTCAGGTCACAGAGGTTTCCAGCCTTCCTCTCACATTCTTTGAGGACTCAGGGAGCTGCCCTCCTGGCTTCCAGCTGAGTCCTTACTGCTCACTCAAGACCCAGCTCAAACACACCTCCTCAGTCATGGGGCCCTGGGCTGGGGTTGACCTTTCTTTCTTGCCAAGTTCTTTGAGTTGTAACTCTCCCTTGATTTGCATTTCTGCTTTCTGCTCTTAGGTAAGTTAAAAACAGTTGGTGTTTGCATGTTTGTGTGCTTGTGCACAAGTGTGTGAGTGACTGTGTGTGCACACACACACACATTAGAGGGGGAAGCTGTCGTCCGGTCTCACCCATGTTGTCTGTCCCCCACAGCGCCTGGCATGTGCCTGGCAGGTAGTAACTCTTCCATGACTTTCTGTGTCATGAATGGAAGCTTGTTGTGTAGATTTGAGAAATTCCACCTTTAAAACTGACTCATGGTAAAGAATCCACCTGCAATGCAGGAGATCCAGGTTCTATCCCTGGGTCTGGAAAATTCCCTGGAGAAGGAAATGGCAAGCCACTCCAGTATCCTTGCCTGGAGAATCCCATGGACAGAGGACCCTGGTGGGCTACAGTCCATGGGGTTTCAAGAGTTGGACATGAGTGAGCAACTAACACCTCTCTCCAAGGGGCCTGGGTGCTGTGGTAGGTGATGAAATCCCCTCCCAACAGTAGGAGGCAGGCTTAGGGGCCAGCTTCTCTGTGTGCCTGGGATCCTTGGTGCAGTGGGGCCGTGGAGCCCAGTGCTGGCAGATGGAAGACTCAGACAAGTCCCTGCTGCTTAGACCTTTCTATCCCCAAGAAACTCCATTCTCTTGGAACTCAGCTCTCCAGATACACTGGGTCAAGGTCATGGGGCAGTGTAAGGGGATAGATAGCAATTCCTCATACAAGGAGTCCTCAGTGGCTCCCACTGCACTCAGAATAAGATCCAGAGGCCTTGTCCTGCCAGCCGGTTCCCACGAAAGACCCGAGTCCCAGAACCTCTGCAGCACCATCTTTCAGCTGGCTCAACAGACATGACTGAACATGGAAGCCCTGGGCAGGGGGTGGGGATAGGGGCAGTGAACACAGGGGGCTCAACTGAGTGGGGCTGCTCATCAGCCACATGCCTGGCTCACCTTCCCTGGTGATGGCAGAGGATTCAGGGCGAGAAATGGGCTGCTGCTTCTCATCTTCAGGGGACACCCTCAGAGGCCCAGAAAGGCTGTTTTGCTTTTTGTTTTTTTTTTCGTTTCTTGACCCAGCTTTGGAGAAGTCTGTGGCGTACAGAGGTGTCTCATGGTGGAACTCTGTGTATGTGAGCGTGCATGGATGTGTGTGTGTGTATGTGTGTACAATGCATATGTATGCATGTGTGTATAGGCATGTATGAGTGTATATGTGCATGTCTGTGTGGATGTGTGTTATTGAATGTGCATATGGGCATGGATGTGTGTGTAGTGTGATGTAGTGTGTGTGTGTGTTGGGGGTAGTACTGAGGTCCAGCCCCGGTTGGATCCAGGGATTCCCTCAGGATGACGGTGTCGGCGATTAGAATAGTGATAGCTTAGTTAAGTATTAATTAGAGATATAAAGAGTGGTTAAATAGGGATAGCTCAGTGAGAAAATTCAGTGGAGAAAAGAGGCTGAATAACTTGGTTTACGTGGAAAACCAATAAAACTCCAAGACAAGGAGTTTGTGTTACCTACGTAGGCCGCAGGCGTCCTCCCGTTCTCCCGAAGGAGAGGAGACATTAAGGCCTCCGAGTCAGATCTTAGAAGCCCAGGCAAAATTAGTAGGCTTGACGAGCCTCCACGTTCCAGATGGGAATTCAGCCAGAAGGTGAGAGAAAGAACGACATGGGGAGACCAAGCTTCGGTGAGCAAGGCCCCTAGCTTTATTTTCAACAGGGGCTTTTATACCCTAAGTTGCACACAGAGGATAATAGGGGGTGTGAAATCATGCAAAGTCTTTGATCCTTATCAAAACCAGGGTTTCTTTTCTGCAAACTTATCGTATACAAATGGTTTAGGTGATTCACATCATCTTCTGGCCAGAAGGCCTGTTAACATTTTATGACTCTGACAAAGGTTTGTCGACCATAAGACTTATTTTCTCTAAGAGTAATTATTTTAAAGTTTGGCGTCATCCTCCGAAGGTGTTAGATAAAGTTGCATTCCTATAGGGCAAAGGTGCAGTGGGTTTACAACAAAGGAAAGAATTTATTACCTTAAGGGTCTAAAGTTGTTAAAACCAAGGCCACTACTTATTTTTTCTACATACCAACTATATTAATTAATACACTTCCAAGGATACAATACAGGGGATGTGGAAACTTGGCAGCAAACATTGGCTCAACAATGAAATCTACTAGTTTTATTCTAACAATTTCTAACTCTCCGAGAGGCTCTATACTATTTGAATATCTTAAGCTTCCCGTGCCTTTCACTGTTGGGAGACTGTAAACAATCGTATGCATAGCTGTAGGAGTCCGGGTAAACCTGTCAGGCGAGTTAGAGAGCCATCTGAGGGGTTTGTGAACTAAAACACTCTTGTCACGCCCAGGAACTTTATTAACTGGATCTGTAAGTTAACTCTTTTTCAGAGAGAGAGATGGTGGTGGGGGACAGCCCCCCGTAAAGTCAGAGGAGTAGGTGAGAGCACAAAGCAGGAAAGTAGGCAGACTCTGGTTTTGGGGGTAGATGCTCGAGAATTTCCAGGGGGACTCCTGAGGCTCGATCCTGCCTTTGCATATGTTGAGCCTCCTTCCTCATGACCTTTGCCACGGGCGGAGTTCCTCACGCTGGCTCCTGGCAGGGTAGGCCATGGGGGGAGTCTGAGACCTTTAACCTCATGTCGCTAAGAACAGACCCTCAGTGGGCTGCAGGACACAAGAAACAAGCCAGCAGCCTCTACTCTCAGGCTCTCAGAGCTGTTCTTTGCCTCCAGCTCCCCCCACCCCTCACAGAGCAGGGGGCTGAAGGGGGAACCCATCACAGTGCTGTCAACAGGAACCGCAAGGGGGTCCTGGCTCTCCCTGCCCCGGCATTCTGCTGGTGGCGAGCCATTAGGGCCACCCTCCAAGCAGAGAACATGGGACCCCCAGGGTGGGAGTTTTCTCGAGGTGGGAGGCCCCGCCCCACGGCATTTGGGAATCAGACGTGGAGCCAAGGAAAATCTCACTTTCCTTTTTCTTGGTTTTAGGAACCAGGCCATGTAGGCAGCCGTGTGTGCCCAGCTTTTCCCGCACCCAGGCAGACGGGCCTTTCTCTGGTTTAGCAGGAACCCCCTGGTGGCTCACAGGGGGCCGTGCTGGGTCCCCACCAGCCGCCCTAGCACTCAGGAGCCCTGCAGGGTGCACATTAGGTAGGAAGTCTCTGCAGACTGGAGACCACTGGCAACAGGAGCAGCTCTGCACTGACCCTTTCCAACTGCATCATCCTGAGAACTAACATGACTTATGGAGCACTTACTGTGTGCCAGATGCTCCTTAAAGGGCTTGACATGCATTAACATATTTTTTAATCCTCCCCATAGGACTATGAAATGGACCCCGTTGTTGTGCCCATTTTATAGACCAGGAAACTGAGGCATGGTGAGGTTAAGTGACTTGTCCAAGGTTACACAGCCAGAAAGTGGGAGAGCTGGGTTTAGTGAGCTAGACATCTGCTTCCCAGCCCTTCCGCAGAATCACCCTAAAGTGCTGTGCTGAGAGAGAGGATGGGGATGAGGGTAGGTGTTCAAGGCAGAGCGTTGTCCTGCTGTAGGTAAAATTCCAGTGTCCACCAGGCTCCAGTGAATCGCAGAAGGGCTTCGGGGATGGGCTGGGGCAGCAGCCCAGGGAGCAGAGTGGCTGACAGCTCAGCTCCATAAGGGAGGGGAGCAGACCAAGTGTACTTCTCAGGAGAGCCCTTGGGACAGCCCATTCTCCCCTCGCCACGCCCAGGCTCTTGGACTGCTCCTGAGAGGTGCTGCACTAGCCAAAAGTTGCCCTCTTTGCTGGATGGAGCCCCACTGAGACCCCCTTTCCTGCCTGGGAAGCTGGCTGAGCCATTGAGAAGGCATTGAGAATCCCCCTGGGATTCTCTCCTGGTCCTGACCCCAGTGTCCCTCCAGCCACCATCCCCTCCACCCAAGCCCCAGGAATAGGGGTCTTGCAGCCAGCAGCCTGGCTTTAGAAATGTCTCCTCTCCTCCTGGCAAAAGGAATCCTACTCATTTACTACCCTCTCCCTAAAAAGGGCTGGAACTCTGTGCCCGCCAGGCTCTACCCATCTCCCTTGTAAGTTCCAGGATTCCTTCATCTTGGCATTATTTACCCTCAAAGGCCCTTAAGCCTCATCGCCCCTGTCCTTACCCGTTTTAGTTGACTTTTCAGACCTAGCCCAAGACTGAATATTTTAGGGAGAAAAGCAGAAAAATCTTTGGGCCCAGAGATTTTTGGGGGGAGAGGGGGCAGAGATTTTTGTCTTGATTTTCTGGAATTCTGATTCTGACAAAATCCCTCTATATTGATGATAAATTTAGGAATGTCAATTAAGTCCCTGCAGGGCCTCATGTTGGGGGCCACACAGGATCTCGCTGTAAAAAAATGCACCCCCCACCCCCAATTTTCCAGGTCAGGTAGACCTCACTGAGTCAGAAATCAAGCCCACACAGCAAGGTCAGAACTGCTTGAGGCCCCTGGAAAGGGGTGGGTGGGATGGAGGAAGAGTAAGAGAAACAGAGGAAGAAAGGTCCTGGGGAGAGGGAGACTCAGAGTCTGTCATTTCCAGGAGCCCATCACAAACAAGGCAATTCATCTGAGCCTTTTCTGAGTTTCAGAAAGTGTCTGTGAGCATCTATAAAAATGGGGTTTGGGGGGCCCTAGAACACAGTATGTGCTAGATTAAAGCAAGATGACACAGGCTTCTGGGAGCAGGGTCCTGAGAACTTTGGGGAATCTCCAAGAGGAGGGTGGCAGAGGGCCTTCCCAAGGTGATTGGACCACAGGGCCCATTTGGGGATGGAGGGCAGAGAAGGCCTGCTTTATCATCAGGAGCAGCAGAATGGTGATTCAGTAGAAAGATGTCTGGGTCAAGACATGGTAGGAGTGAGTGGTGCTCCAAGCCCACCACAAACTGGTGGGGGGTCATCGGGCAAGTCACAGCTCTCCCAAAGCCTCAGCTTCCCCATGAAATGAATCTCGCAACTTCAGGCCTGGCTTCTTCAGGAGACCATTGTGAGAGGGGACAAGACAACCTGTGGCTGCTCATCGTGTCGCCTCTGAACAGGCCTGATAGTCCCATCCCCCTGAAACTACTGATAACTACCGCACAGACCCTCCCTCCTCTAAACTAATCGCCAACAGCCTTATCCCACAGGCATCAAACTGTCACTGCCTCCCAGTCCTCTCGCTGGGTTTGGGGAGGCGCTAGGGACATTTGAGAAGGCAGAAGCAATCAATCCCTAGGCTTTCAACGATGACTGTAAACATTCAGTTTAGTGAACACACAATGATACAGGAGGTGACCGAGCTGTCACCTCTTGGGCCTCAGGTCCACCCAAGAGACAGCAGGATTGTACCATGGGGTCAGTCTACCCAGCATGTATGGCGTGGACCCATCAGGAGGCTGTGGTCACTCAGGCCTGGGGCCAGGAGCTAAAGCCCTTCTGAACCCCAAAAGAGAGGAGGTGGCATCCGAGCCAGGCTGGAAAGCAATGCTGCGAATTCAGTCTCAGCAAGTGAGCACAAGCCTTCTCAAAACTTCCCTCCCAGCCTTCCCCATGCCCAGCGTGCCTAGGAGGAATGGCTCCTGGGGCTAAAGGGCCTTTGAAATGAGCTTCCAGCGGTGCAACATGAAGTGTTTGAGAACCACGGGTGTGCACTGATTTAGTCTGGACATTCACCATCATCCTCACCACCATTTCCCTCTCTGCCATCACCATGACGATCACTGCCATCCACTATACCACCGTTTCTGTTACCGCTGTCATCACCACCATCCACCACCATCACTGTCACCGTCAGCACCGCTGTCCCCTTCACCACCAGCATCACCGTCACTGTCATCACCACCATCAACTCCACCATCGTCACCACCACCGCCTCCCTTACTATCACCACCATCTCCGCCCACCATCGCCACTGCCTTTACCGTCAATGCCACCACCCCTACCATCACCATCCCCACCTCCACCGCCATGACCAGCAACAGCACTACCACCACCCACCTCATCACATTTTCCTCTTGCCTTTGACCACCCAGAAATAAGACTACAAAGCCCAACCATGAGCACCTCGCCTCTTTTAACCCTCTGCACCCCCAATATTCATCTTCATGTCGATTTGCTCATATCAAAGAGATCAACCGAAGGCTGACCAGAGAGCATACCAAGCTGAGCATACATCGTGGTTTGTCCAGAACAGTTCCAAGTCACACCTATCTTCCCTGCTTTGTTATTTACTATGCCCTGGTTGCCTGACACAGTATATGGTTACCCTATAACATAAGACCACAAGGACTAGCGCCCCAAGGAAGCTGACCTGGACCAGAGCCTGGTGGGGTAACTGGGAGGGTAAGATACGCCCCCACCAGCTGCTGATAACTAATGGGTGTGCCTGCCTCCCCCTCCTTTGCCTTCCCTACTCCTGCCCCCAGGAAACCCCTGAGAAAAGAGGAGAACGGCACTGGCGTTGCTGAGTACCCTATGACTTCCTCGCAGAGCAGCAAAGGGGTGGACGCGAACAGCGCTGTGGTATGAGTCCGTAGGCCCCGGACTGCTGGCCAGAGGGATGCCTTGGTGGTGCTGGTGGAGGCGGGAAAGCAGGTGGACACGAGCTGACACTGGGCTTGTCCAGGACTTCATCGCCTTGCAGGCTTCGAGCCTCCCAAAGGAGAAAGCCTCCTTTGCCCAGCCTCGCCCCTTGGTCAGCCCACAGTGCGGATGCTGCAGACACCAGGCTGAGCCAGCAGGCAGCAGTCTCTGGGGTAGCGCCGCCATCCGATGCCCCATATCTCTTCCTCGTCTTGTGTCTGATCCGTGGACTGTCCCCCAGTTGGTGCCCAAAGCACACACCCCAAGAAGGCCGGGAGCCTGTCTGCTGGGGCGAAGAGGTCCCCCTGCCCCTTTCGCCTAAAGGAAACCTCCCCTCCCCACCAGGAAGCCCACCTTCTTCTTCCCCGACCACGCCGTTCCCGACAGAAGCCATGGGCACAGCCACGAGACGTCCCCGTTCAAAGGTGCTCCCACCCATCCTCCCGCCGCCCTGTTGCTGTCTCAGTCTTCAGGGCCTGCCTTCACCCTCCCACCTCCATCACAGGCCCCTGCCTCCTGACTCCACCACGGGGGGCTGTGCGCCTTGTCTGCAGAGTCCAGACTGAGCCGAGAAGCCTGTTACACCCCCGGGTGGGGTCTGACCGTCCAGGGCTAAACGACGCCCTGAACCCCAGGCCTGGGGCCCTGGAAGGACGGGGGCCACTACCCCTGTCCTCAGACTCACTCCCACACCTGACCCTCAGAGGACCTGACGCTTCCCTGTGAGCCAGGCCCTGCCTTCCCCCGGCAGAGGCCACCCCCGTGCCAACCCCACCACCGGCACTCCGGCCTGGGCCCCCGACGCTCCCTGAGGCCTGGTACTCCCCTGAGAGCCCCCAGGCCTGCCATCATCCCGAGGGAGCCAGTGTGCTTCTGTGGCTGCCCTGAATGTCCCTTGTGTTCTGAAAGTGCTGAGCCCTCTGGAGTGGTTGGTGGACGAAGGGAAGGAAAGGAGACGGGAGAAGAGGGACCCTCCCGGCCTCGTGACCCCGTCTACTGGCCGAGTGACCCCCACCTGCCAGCCTGTTTCGCTGGTGGCCAGTCACTCTGTGGGCACATCACTGGGGCCCCGGAGACAGCAGCCTTGTGCTTTTGCACTCCCGGAGGGTTGCAAGAACACTTCTGGCCCTTGATTCCCTCACCCTCCATGCACTTGCATGGAGGAACCCATCACAGCCAGCGGCTCCACTCTCTGGCTATGCAGGGTCCGAGCCGGGGACCCTGTCTGTCTCCCAGCCCACAAGTGTCAGCTGTTCTCTGGAGGGCGTCTGGGCCACAGGTGAGACTTTCACATCCAGGGGAGACTGACAGACTGAAAACCAATCCCCGTTTGGGCTGAACCTTGAAACATCCATCGTCCGGCAGCCCTGGTGCCCACAGAGGTGTCTGTGTGCCGAGAGCAGGGGAGAAGGTGAATGCGCCCTGACCTTGGCCCAGGTCCTGTCGCCAGGTCAGTGACTGCAGGCTGAGGACAGGCCCCGGGCAGAGCCTCCAGAAAGCTTCTTCCCTTCTTTTCAGTGTTCCCCGTGTGAGGACTGGGTTTGGCTCTGGACTGGCTTTTGCTCTCCCTGTGTGACCCCTGTGCACCTTAGCATGGAGCCACCTGTGGCCTTCCTCCCTGCCCCCACCCAGTGGGTACTCTGGTTCGTGCCCTCCACTTGCCAAGGATGCAGAGCTGAGTGACAAGCAGGCCAGAGGCTGTGGGCCCTCAGCAGGACAGACCCCACCCCAGAGTACTTTCCTCACTGCCTGCAGCTCCTGTTGAGTCCCCTGCCTGTTCCCTGAGCAGACACCCAGGCAGGACCCCAGGCTGACGCACACACTTTTCTGGGTCCAGAAGTGATGCGAGAGCATCTTTGGCCAGAGGGAAGAATCCTGGCTAAGCGGTCGTGGAGCCCTGGGCAGTCAGTCTGGGGGGACATTGAGGGAGGCTGGGCACACCCCAACTTTTGCAAAAGCTCACTGATCCCACCTTCCCCAACCTGGGCTTAAACCTGAGTGGCTCAGATTTTGCAATTAATCCTCCAGCCCCAGCCAGGCTCCCCAGAAAACCATCAGTCCTTCACTCTGGAGCTACTGTCTGCTTCCCTGGGGACACACAGCCCGGGCTCTGTGCAAAGCTAACATTTGCACATAAATTCCCCCAAACTGAGTTTGTCAAATCTCCTCTCACCCAGTCTTTTCTTCTTTACTAAGAAAAGACCCCAGTTTTTAAAAGAGAACAAACCCAGAACCGGCCATTTGGAAGACAGCCCTCACGGGTGCAGCGAGAGAGCCCCCATGGATTTTCAGCTTAATCAACAGAAGATCCCTAAAACCACCCACCCTGGTATTTGAGCTTAAACTTAAATTTCAGGAACGTATCTTCAGCCCCTCAACACGGACCAATCCTCAGGCTAGCCTGAACTTTCGAGAGTTCAGACTCTCGAAAGGAAAGGCACATTCCTCTTCTGCATTTTCTCAAATAGATATTTTTCGACCGTCTCCTGTCAAGCCCAGCTTTAGAATGGCATATAAGATCTTCCAGAGGTTTCAGGTGTTGCTTAGATGCTTCTAAAGCAAGTTTTGGAAGAAAGACTAATAGCTGTAAAAATAGACATATATATTATATACAGTTATATATATTTAAAGAGATATCTATCTATATATATATATATAATTACTGTACTCTCTGAATCTGTACAAAGTATGATTTCAACAGCCCAGGTAGTGTACGATATCTAATGCATGAATGTAAATACCCTCAGACCTGCCTTCCTCATGGTTGCTAAGAGTGCACGGGAAGAAGCCTCCTGTTCCCAGTTCTGTCTCAATGGACCAATACACACGTGGGTGCCCTCCTGTCCACCGCCGAGCCTCTGATGTCGATTCTGTGCTGACATGTTGTGCAGCAAGCAGGACAGGCAGTGTGGAGTGTGGGCTACATGCTGCTTACGAGGAAGAAAGCACCATGCCTTTTTATTTTCAATAAAAATATGCTTATGAAGATGGCTGTCTGTTGTCATTTGTGGTGGGGGCTTGGCCCCGGGCAGAGTGGGAAGGAGCGAGCAGACAGTGCACAGGTGTGGTCCTCCCTTGAGGCCCTGCTACAGACCCAGGTACCTGGGATATGGCTGGTCTTGGTCCCTTGCCTGCCTGGTTTCTATATGGTTTCATCGTAATTCCCTGAGGTCGGCATTTATGGGGATTCCAAGGTACTCAGCTTTTCCCTCACCCCCCATCCGGCCACCTTGATCCTTGACTCAATCAAAAGGAGGCTGGTCAACCATCCTAGCTCGCCTGGGACTGGGAGGTTTTCCTAAAATGTCGAACCTTCAGTGCTGAAACTGGAAAAGTGCCAGGAAGATTGAACGAGCCAGTCACTGTCATTTGACAAGTTCTCGTGGGAATCATGGGGGGTCATGAACCCGAGGGCCACTCTGGAGGGGAGATGGCTAGAGCTGTGGCCAGTGGCGGGGCTCCTGCTATGTCCTTCTCCGGTCCAGACCTCGGCTCCCATGTCAGTCTGCAGCACCTCCTCACCCAGCTGCTCAGAGTGCTGTGGTGGCCGGCCCTGAACCCCCAAGCAGACGGGTCCCTGCCCTGCAGGAACAGTCCTGTTTCCCCGGACTTTTGGAGGAAAGGGGTTCCTCTCTGATTGGCAGGGCGAGATGGAGAGAGAAAGCAGCTGCCCTGCAGCCTCATCGGTTTTATCTGAGGGCTGAGACAACAGTTTGGAGACAGCCAAGGTCACGCAGACACAGACAGTGGGTGGGGCTGGGGTTTGCATGCAGACATGAGTGTCTTCAGCACACAGCGCCAGACATGACTGAGGGAACCCCAGCCCAGACTATCTCCCCACAGGTGGGGTGCCGCAGGGCCCCATCACCTCTACATGTGTCCCCACAGCTTCAGAGTCAGCTCCACGGAGGCAATCAGGAGGGCTCTGTGTGCCCAGAGTCGGGGGGTCAGAGTGCTCTCCAACCTGACAGCTCAGGGGGATGTCGGCTCAGCACAGGGTCTCAGGAGGAAAGGGCCCATGTCCCATGCCGCTGGATCAGGGCAGAGGGGGGAATCCATGGAGGTCCCCATCGAGAGCCAGGAGGTCGTCATCTCGGTGGTACCTCCTGGAATTCCACGAGCTGTCATTTGCTGAAACCCAGTACAGGTCCTGGCATACAGTGGGTCCGCAGTGGACAGTGGCTGTCATTGCCACTGCGGTCGTTAATAAGCTGCCACCTGGGCCACAGCAAGAGCTCTTCTATCCACTGGCAGCTCACTCAGGTCCCCCCGGTGGAGATGCAGTGGAACATTTCGGGCCTCGTCTCAGTGGCCCTGCGCTCCAGCCTGGTTAAACTCATGGTAGCCAACCCCGAGGCCAACCAGGCAGGAGGCAGGGGACACCAGGCCTGTGTGCGAGGCGCTGCCGACTCCTGCAGGTGCCTGGGCGGGGAGTGGAGCATGAGGGTGGCAGCAGGAAGCAGGGCCAGCCTGGGAGAGGGGCGGGGAGGGGCTGAGGACTGGGGCTGAGGAGCCATCAGCACAGAGAGGCAGAGTCCCCTGTCACGTCCCATCTCCACCTGCATCTCTGGGGCTTTTTGCCAAGATTCCAGCTCCAGAGACCAACACGGCAAACAGCAGCATCTGCTCTGCCCACCTGCCGGCTTCATGCCCACCCATGAGCCTCCCACCTCCTGCTCGGGGTCCTGCCCCTGGCACCCTGGTGTGAGACACAGTGAGATCCACAGGTCCCCCCGGGGGGCCCCCGGAGGCGTACTGGAATGACTTCCCCTGACCAAGGGGGGGATGGCCATTCTTCCTTCTCGGCAACACTGCGCTAAGACACACCAAGTGTGGCACCTCAGAAGATGGTTCGGTGAGTGGGAGTGAGCAGTGGCACTTAATTCCAGGTGGTGGCCTCCCCAAGGCCTCATCTTGGGGCTCACACACATACCCCACCTGACTAGTGACCAGCCCCACCAGACACTCACTCTCCTCCTCCACTCTACCCTGCCCCCCTATCCCTGCCCAGGCCCTAAATGCCTTCTAGTTCCCCTATCCCTTGCCTCAAATTTGTTGCTGTTGTTGTTCAGACAGTAAGATGTGTGACTCTTTGCAACCCCATGGACAGCAGCATGCCAGGCTTCCTTGTCCTTCACTGTCTCCAAGGTTGCTCAGACTCCCATGTCCATTGAGTGGGTGATGCTGTCCAACCATCTCATCCTTGCTGCCCCCTTCTCCTCCCACCTTCAATCTTTCCCAGCATCAGGGTCTTTTAAAGTAAGTCAGCTCTTCATATTAGGTGGCCAAAATATTGGACCTTCAGCTTCAGCATCAGTCCTTCCAATGAATATTCAGGGCTGATTTCTTTCAGGGTTGACTGGTTGGATCTCCTTGCTGTCCAAGAGACTCTCAAGTCTTCTCCAACACTGCAATCCAAAAGCGTCAATTCTTCGGCGCTCAGTCTTCTTTATGGTCCAACTCTCACATCCATACATGACCGCTGGAAAAACCATAGCTTTGACTGTACGGACCTTTGTCAGCAAAGTGATGTCTTTGCTTTTAATATCTATGTCTAGGTTTGCGGTAAAGAATCTGCCTGCAGTACTGAACACCCAGGTTCCATCTCTGGGTTGAGGAGATCCCTTGGAGAAGGAAATGGCTATCCACTCCAGTATTCTTGCCTGGAGAATTCATGGACAGAGGAGCCTGGTGGGCTCCAGTCCATGGGGTTGTAAAGAGTCGGACACAACTGACTGATTAACACTTTCACTGGGTCTGTCCTAACTTTCCTTCCAAGGAGCAAGTGTCTTTTAATTTTATGGCTAGAGTCACCATCACCATGATTTTGGAGCCCAAGAAAAGAAAATCTGTCACTACTTCCACTTTTTTTCCCTTCTATTTGCTTGAAGTCATGGGACCGAATGCCATGATCTTAGCTTTTTGAATGTTGAGTTTTAAGCCAGTTTTTTCACTCTCCTCATTTACCCTCATCAAGAAGCTCTTTAGTTCCTCTTCACTTTCTGCCATTTAATACTGGCACCTGGGCTCTAAGGGTGCCCTCAACCCCAGAGAAGGACCCAGAGATGGGCCTGATACACAGATGGTCCCTCCTCTCTCACCCTTCAAGGAGGTCTCGCCTCAGTCATGTGGGCCACAGACTTGGGAAGCCCCTCTGCCAAAGGTGGGCCATCCTTACTAGGCCCCCCGGGAGTAGCGAGGGCTCCTGGAAAACAGAGGGGCCTGCAGGGCTTCCCAGAACAATGTGAATGGCAACCCTGGTCCTCCCGCCTCCCCTTGGCCGGAAACACATAGCCTGCTCCTCCCCACTAGGCCGGTTCCAGTGCTCGCTGTGGGGAGCGGTGGCCCGAGGCACCCTTGGAGCCCAAGTGCCTGACTGTGGACCTCATACTTGATGGCTCTCTGTGGATTGACTGGGTGGCATCAAGAGGGTCTTCCTGGGATGGCTGCTCAGGGACAGGAAGCAGAACTCCGCCCCTGTGAGCTTGCACTGGGTTCTCATCCTGTAGCCCTCTGGTGGGCATGGTCACCACTGACAAGGCTGCAACGTGCTCATTCAGTCGCTCCCGTGACAGAAGCCTTTAAAGGCCTTTGACCTCAGCCCGGTGCTCCTACACTCATGCCACACCCCTATTTCTTCCAGGAGGTTTCCTCAAGGGGTAGGGGGTCGTTTCCTACTGGCTAACCACAGCCAGGGCCATCTGAGGCCAACAGAGAATGGTGAGCCCCAAAAGGGAGGGGGTCCAGGCTTAATCCCTCTCCTCTTCAGAGCTTGCTGAGGGCAAGCGCGCTCCTTTGCTTTTGGTCAAGGCAAACACAAGCTACCCTTCTCAGAGGTAGTGTACTGCCTGCCAGCTAAGAGGGGCCATCAGGAAATCCTCCCAGAGCAAAGAAGTGACTTGTTGTCTCCACCATTAGAAATCAGAAGCAAGCACAAAATTTGGTTTGTTGCTCTTCATGTCCCCTCCTGACACCCCCTTAATTTTTTCAAAAATGTCCTCCTTTTCAGATTCACCAATACATGAAAATAACCCAATTATTAAAAGGGAGTCGGGCAACTCCACCCCCCCCCAGCCCCCGCAAGGAAAGAGGCTCTCTGATGGTGGTCATGCAGGTCGGGGGATGTCAGAGTACATCCTGACGTGATGTACTTGACGTGAGCCCAGACCAGTATCTACCCAGGAAGACAAGGGCTCCAGAGGATGGTGACAACATAGCCCACCACACAGATGATCTCCAGTGAGGCCGCTCTGAACCTGTCCTCAAGGAGGAGGGCTGACGAGTAGGGGGTCCTTGTCCTCTGGAATTCCAGGGGACTGGCTTCACGCCACTGACTTTTTGCCTGGAGCTTTGCCCTCAGCCTTTCAAGTGAGATATATTATCAGGGGTTCATATGTTCTCTGTGAGAACTTAATTTTCTATTTCATTTTTATGTCAAACTAAAAATAAGTGTAATAAGCATGTGTGGATCCTAGGAATGAGCACATGAGATTCAGGCCCACAGTCATGTTCACTGCCCAGCGATGACAAACAGCACCATTTTAGTTGACGAGGGTGATGAGAAAAGAAGTTGGCCAGGTGCCATGGCTGGCTTGCCTCCCCCCGGCTGGGCCTCTCTGGGGAATCCCTCTCATCTGTCTGCCACACCCTTTCAGGGAGCTCATCCCATCCCACCTTCACCTCCCCTCAAATGCATACCATGCCCCCATCATCCCCAGACCTGAGGGCACCCCACTGCACACTTGTTGTCCTGGGGCATCTTGTCAAGCCCAGAAGGATTCCTGGCTCTCGCCCACGACCTCTCTTCACCCCATCGTCCTCACCTCCACACCTGGCCTCTTCCACCACCACTGTTTCTCTGCCCAAACCCTGACAATCGGCCTTTATTCCTCCTTGCCTTTCAAATGGGACATGTTCTCAGGGATGAACATCTGCCAGTGGCCCATAAGCCAGCAGGTCTTCCCAGGTGGCGCTAATGGTAAAGAACCCACCTGCCAATGCAGTAGATGTAAGAGATGCAGGTTAGATCCCTGGGCTGGGAAGATGCCCTGGAGAAGGAATGGCAACCCACTCCAGTATTCTTGCCTGGAGAATCCCACAGACAGAGGAGCCTGGAGGGCCCCTGTCCATAGGGTTGCAAAGAGTCAAACATGACTGAAGTGACTTAGCACTCATGCACGCACACAATAAGCAGCAAGTCCTATCAACCTGGTCTCCAAAACACTTAAATCTGTCTGCCTAACTCGGCCCCCACCGCCCCCATCCAAGCCACCACCACTTCCCACCTGGACCACAGAGAAAACCCCTGCCTGGGTGCTCTGCTTCTACACTGCCGCCCCCAGGATCCTTCCCACAAAAGCCAGAAGTGTTCTTACAAAACATACATACATGAGTTAAAATCCTGCCCTTGACATTTTTCACACTTAAAAGCCACACTCCTTACACTTGCTCACAAAGCCTCTGCTTCTCCTGTACCCACACCCCTGTCACCCTTTCTCCCAGGCCCTCCTTCCCCTTGGTCACCCTGTCTTCTCTGAGCCCCTCACATATGCCAGCCCCTCGCCATTTGAGGTCTTTGCAGCCACTCTCTCTCCGATTATCAGCTGTGGTTCTCGTCAACTACCCCTAGTCCTCTCTAAATGTCACCTTAGCTTATTTTTAATATGGTGCATCTCACCAGCTAAGGGTTCCCTGATGGCTCAGTTGGTAAAGAATCCACCAACAATACAGGAGACCTGGGTTCAATCCCTGGATTGGGAAGATCCCCTGGAGAAGGGACCGGCTAACCACTCCAGGATTGTGGCCTGGAGAATTCCATGGACTGTATAGTCCATGGGGTTGCAAAGAGTTGAACACAACTGAGAGATTCTCACTTTCACTTTTGTTACCAGCTAAGGACACTTGTTGATAAGTGTATGCATCTCCTGTCATTCCTCTCCCATATAAAGTAAGGTGTGTGAGGACAGGGGCCTACTCTACTTTTGGGTCTTGAAAGTTAAAGTGGAAAAGTGGAAATGAAAGTCGCTCAGTCATGTTTGACTCTTTGCGACCCCATGGACTATACAGTCCATGGAATTCTCTAGGCCAGACTACTGGAATGGGTAGCCTTTCCCTTCTCCAGGGGATCTTCCCAACCCAGAGGTTGAACCCAGGTCTTCCGCACTGCAGGCAGATTCTTTACCAGCTGAGCCACCAGGGAAGCCCTTTAGGGTCTTAGTCATTGTCAAATCTCCAGACTCCCGAAGTGATTGGCACCAGAAATATTTGTAGAATTAATTAATTGATTATTTAATTACGGGTTACACATTTAACACTGAACACGTAGCATCAAGAAGAGAATATAGCATTTTATTCCACATAACTGTTCAGAGACCCCACCTCATTGAATATGGAGGGGAGCAATTGAGGGAATAGGAAAACCTGAATTTGCAAACTGTTGGTGTTTGGGCCTCCTCCAGTGTAACTGGTCTCTTTTGGATGACTCCGTCTCTTTGGTGTAGGTACTCAGACTGAGAACTGTCTCCTCAGGCCTGGTCCCCTCCAGGAGGCACCCAGGTGGGTTCTGAGTGGGGGTCTGTGCTCTCTGGTGCAGGTAGAGTCAGGTTCAGACCACGTGGTATCTTTGGGGTCCTGGCAGGTCTCGTGGCCGGCCCAGGTTGCTTCCAGGAGAGGTGACTACAGGGCTCTGCCTGGGCCCTTCCGGTCTCTGAGGCTGGCCACGCCTTCCACTGCCACTGTCCACGCTGCAGCAGGTTCCTTCTCCCAACCACAGCTCTGCCCATCTTCCTGCTCTCTCAGCCTAGCCACCAGAACTCTGGAATCTGCACTCCTAGGCAAGCCAGGAGAGGCTGCTGGAGATGGGGTGCAGGCTTCTATTCACAGCCCCTCCCCACCCCAGGGCTGCAGGCTCTTCTCCTGGAGGCTGTGAGCCACCATGTCATGGGCTCCCTGGTACATTTCCATCTGGGCGTACCATTCTCACCCCAAAGAGGGAAGCTGCAGACATGCCCAGCTGGCCTCTCAGCCCTGCCTTACATCTGTCTCCCTTTGCCTTCAGCCAACAGTCCACTAGGGTCCAGAAAAGGCAGACTCTTCGTTCCCTCAAGCTGTGTGGTCTGAACCTCCTCCCACCCCATGCCAGCCCCGGAGCTAGGCTGGGAACATGGTTTCCTGGAGAAGAACAAAAGACATATCCATTTATTATTTTCAAAATATTATCCCCCTGACAAACACAAGGATGTGTTCACACAAATGATGAGGCAATGCACCATCTGGGCGAGGATTTCCCAGTTGCTCATTCAGACAGAGAAATGTGGGAAGCCTTGAGTCATACATGCAACCCAGCAGCGTAGGAATGCCGCATCCCAAAGATGGAGCCAAATGCCCATTGCAAGCTGTGATTTCATTTCAGCAAAACACCAGCTGTCACACAACATTGCAGTTGGAAGAAGAAATGGCTGCCTGAGTGTCAGCTGCCTAGCCCAGAGCCTGGCATTCCTAGGAGCCTGGCCTTTAAGTTTAGCACTTCCTGTTCTATGGTTCCCTCTCTGTACTAAGTACTTGACAGACATCATTACCATCTGCATTTTGAGCTGATGAAATGGAGTCTTAGCAAGATGGAGTGACACGCTGGTGGTCAGAGAGCCAGTGGTCCGGAACGTCCCTGACTGACCTGGCTGCAGAGCCTGTGTTCCTCGCCATCCGCTCCCAGCCCTTAGCCCCGCAGCAGTGAGCTCTCTGAGCTGAAAGCTCTGGGCACACACCCTGCGGTCTGAACTTGGCCCGATCCGCCTCTTTGGAGCCCTCCCCCCTCCACCACCCCCACTGCACCTCCACCTGAGCAGCGGGATTGTCCTCACCTGGAGGGTTTCTGTCCTTCACGCCTGATTACTTGCTGGTTCCTTTCTTTTCCAAGTGGCCACTTAAAGGAGCGGAAATCAGGGCGTCTGCCAGGCAGCCCCAGGAGGCTCCCTCTCCACTGGCCTGCGGGTGGGGGCCTGTCTGGACTGCATGATGAAAAAGCCAGTTCTTTGTTCCACCAAATCCGTGCCTTCCGCCAATGTCCCGTGCACCCTTCAGAGATGAGCTGCTGCCAGGGGACTCACCTTGGAGAGACCAGCCCTGACCTGAAATGAGGTCGAACTGACGGGCTGGGGTGTGTAGAGGCAGGGTGGCAGGCCATAGTTATGTAGATGGGGGCACTGATGCTAGGGAGAGGTAGGGCCCCTGAGGGGCTAAAAGCATGGCCTCAAGTCCTGCTTGGCCACTGCCTTGCTGAGTGACTCTGTGACAATCCCACCCCCACGAAATGAGAGGGTCTAGGCAACTCACAGGCCTGCAGGGGGGAGCAGATGAATGAGTGATGCCCCAAGCCAGAGGCTACAGGGTTTTGGCTGAGAGGCTTCCTGCTTGGGAGGCAGAGGTCCGCAGTGGGAAAGGTACAAAAGCAAAGCCTGCGTGCTCTATTCGAAGTGTTCAAACCAAAAGAAGAAATGCAAGTTCAAGCTCATCGAGGAAAATCTGCTGTGGGCCAAGTTTAACCAGCAGGCTGGGGAATTCTGGTCTATATAGTTCTAGGTTAACTTGGCGAATAGCAAAGGGTCTACCTATCACTTACCTACCAGGATTACGTAGTAGAAAGAGCCACGTTTTTGGAGGCAAATATATCTGGATTCAAATTTTGCTCTCCCTTTTACTGAGTGACTCCCACAAATATTGTCTTTCCAGACCTCAATTTCCTCGTCTGTAATATGTAATAATAGAAGTGCCTGCCTTACGCCATTGTTGAGAAGACTAAATGAGATTACTGTATCTAAAGTGCCTAACATGTAGTAAGCCCTCACAGAGGGTCCCTATGATTATTTGAATTAAGGGCACGTCTCCATAGGGCTAAGTAAATGCTTAATAGACCCCTAATCTAATCATCACAGTCTGTAATTCATAAAATTTTATTGTCATAAAACTATTTTATTAAGTGGGAAACTGTGACTTAATTTGTGAGCTGCAATTCTTTCAAATGAATTCCCAAGGAGAAAATGCCTTGTCAGATGAAGTGACACGGGCTTGATAGAAATTTATTATAGATGATTAATAATAAACAGAGACACTAACAAGACTGAGCTGCCTCAGAAAAAGCCCTCAGATTTGTATTCCCCATGCTCTTGGCACATTTTAGCCAAGAGCCCAGAACCATAAAAAGGGGGTAGGGCAGGGAGGGGGAAAGAGGAAACATTTACTGAATGAAGTTCTGACTTGAAGTCAGATGGCATTTTGGTCCTTACGCGACTGCTGCCAGCTGCAGTAGTGTGACTTGATGTATGCAGTGTGTATGTAGCATGACTTGGGTGAGTTATTTAACTTCTGGGCCTCCACTGCCTTACCTGCAAACTGGGAATAATAATAACACCTATCTCATGGGGAGGAAAGGGCTAAGAGGAGTAAAGATAATGTATGTGAAGTGCTTAGGACCTAGCTGATGCTCAATAAATGGTAACTTTTGTGGTTTCTCTGGAATTCCCTTCACAAGAGGCTCACTGCTGTCAGTGAAAGGAACTGACTGACCAGCCTCTTTCTAGTAACCCTTTTTCTCCCAAAAGGTTCAACTCTCATAAAAACATACTACTGCTACTGCTAAGTCACTTCAGTCGTGTCCGACTCTGTGTGACCCCATAGACGGCAGCCCACCAGGCTCCCCCATCCCTGGGATTCTCCAGGCAAGAACACTGGAGTGAGTTGCCATTTCCTTCTCCAATGCATGAAAGTGAAAAGTGAAAGGGAAGTCTCTCAGTCATGTCTGACTCTTTGCGACCCCATGGACTGCAGCCTACCAGGCTCCTCCATCCATGGGATTTCCAGGCAAGAGTACTGGAGTGGGGTGCCATTGCCTTCTAGCTTGGTTCTATTTCACTGTGTTCCAATTGCTCCCTTCATGCTCCTTAAGATCATTACTGTTAAAACACCCAATATGCCCCAAATACATATTTGCACATTAATTCTATTAAAGAGGTATATTAAATGATCTACATTGTCCAATTAATGCCAGAAGCCCTTGAGTCCAAGCTCACGAAAGAGTCTGGTGCATAACACATCTTCTCCAGGCCAATCCAATCTGATTGGCCTGTTGTTGCTTGGAAATGAAGACGAAGATGCTGCTATCCCTTGGCCTCAGATGAGACTCTTGGGGAAGAGAGTTGCTGAAAATATCCCATTGCAGGCAGAACAACACGCTTGTAAAGATGGTATACAATGAAGACTGGGCATCCTTGGTTAATGGGTGCATTTCAGCTCCTGTGGGTCTTGTAGGTCTAGATTCTGAGGGACGGGCTGAAGGAAAACCCAAATGAGCCTGCAGCTGTGAGCTGTCCCCTTGTGTGGTCTTCATAAGGTGGCACAGGTCTTCTTGGAGGTCCATAGAGTTTGGCACAGTCTCCCAACCACCACCTCAGTCCTCCGTTCATTTGCACTTTCCATGGTAGACGGCTCCATTTTACAAATAAAGCAAAACAGAGGTCCAGAGAGGCTTAGTAACTCGTCCAAGGTCACCCAACTAGTAAGAGGCATGCCCATGGCAAACAATCACAGAATCTATGCATTTGCAGATGTTGGCCCATTCCACCCTTGGGAATCTCAGAGTGTGCTGCTCACACTTTGGAATGAGTAGGATTCAGTGAGGGAAGGGAAACAATCGACTTCCAGCCCTTCTCCAAGCCAATATTCAGCACTGGCCAAATTGGGATTGGAGTCTCTCTGACGTCTGTGCTGCTGTCAGAGGCATCACCCTGGGCTGGAGTGTGGGGTCACAGGACTCAATATGGGCAGTGGTTGAGAGCACAATCCTTGGGGTCTGGCAACCTGGGGTCAAGTTCTAGTTCTGCCTCTTACTAGCAGTAAGACCTTGGACAAGTAAGCTTACTTCTCCAGGCTTTAACATGAGAACAAAAAACAATAACACATAACTTTTCATTGAGTGCTTACCACGTGCCAGGCATCACTCTAAGCTCTCTCCTTGCATCCTTTTATTTCATCATCTCAACAACCCCATGAGGTAGAATGTGTCATTGTCCACATTTCACAGATGAGGAAACACTAATAATATAATTTCAAAAACCCTGAGGCTTTAGGGAAAATACGCCCATGCAAGGGTTCAACTCAGTGCTCCTCGGTGGCATTCACCTAGGCCAGGGATCAGGAGACTTTCTGTAAAGGGGTCAGATGGTAAATATTTTAGGCTTTCAGGACCATACAGTCTCTGTCACGATCCTTCAGTTCTGCTGTTGTACTAGCACAAACACAGCCATAGACAATATGCAAATGGCTGGTGTGGTTGTGTTTCATTAGATTTTTTACAAAAACAGGTGTGGGCTGTAGTTGTCTGACTCCTGACCGAGGTGAATGGCTTCTCCTTCTCCTTGTAAGGACCCAATCCTGCTAAACTTCCATCTGTCCTTTCTTTTCCTGGCTTTTTTCTTCCAAGTACCTGAGCCCCACTTGCTGGAGAGATTAACAAGAAGGACATAACAAAAAAAGATGGGGATTCTGGGTAATGAAGTGGGAAGGAGGGAGTGTAAGCCAGAGAAACTTGCTGGTCTCTATCAGCCGGAGAAGCGGCAGGGTCCCAGCAGAGACAGTATTCGGGTCAGTCACACGGTTCTAAGGGGCAAGGAAGGAGACCTGCCAAAGTGGGACCAAGTCACCAGGTTTTAACTGGTGTGAAGGAAATAGGTCTGGAGAGCAGGAAGTATAGAGGGACCCAGTTAAGAGGGCTGAGTTAAGGAGTCATCCCCAGCCCTCGTAGCAGGGTGCGAATATAAGGGAAATCGAGGCAGTTCACTCAAGGAAATGGAGTTGGAGAAGTAGCCATGGATGACTCTGGGAGGACTGGGCCACCAAGATCCTGGCTGCCTGTGGCAGCATGGGCTCAGGACTGCTAAAGAGCTGGGTCTACAGCTGAGCCCAGATAGGAAGTTAGTTAAACCCCAGGGAAAGCAGCCAGGGCCTCCTGCTCTGGCCTGTTTCTGTAACCCCCTCTAGGAATCCTTGCATAAAAATTAGAAAATCACAATTTAGCCCTTGCTGAGCCCACTGGGTAGCTCAAGAAAGACCTGCTGCTTAATCAAATCCATTCAATTCACTAGACATTAATTAAATACTTACTACATGCCAAACCCTAGGGATTTAGACAGGACACATCCTCAAAGCTGTCACAGTTTACACATAAGATAAGTACATGCACGGCTTTTCATAATACAAGACATAATGTGCACAGAAGCATAACCAAGCACGACTGGGACAGAGAAAAGGCCTTTTCCAAGAGTTCGTTAGCAAAATATGAAGAATAATCATTTCTATACACTTATTCTAGGGGCCTATTTGTTCCCCATAAGTTTTCATAAGAATGGAGATCTAATACCCTATCTTTCCAGAACTCCTGCAAAATACTTAAATATTTGAGGACTTGTTTCCTGCTGAGAAGCATTAAGACATCAGACTTCCCAGAAGAAAAGAGAAACTTCTTCATAACCAGTGTAAAAAAAAAAGTTTCAAGCCCTCAAAGTTCCTCAAAGAGAAGGGACTTCAAATAAATTGGGTATTCCTCTCACCAAATGATGTTAAAGAAAGCCTTCTCCTCTTAAAATTGTACTTACTGTTAAGAGAAGTTATACATTTTAAAAGTTTAGAAGAAATGGTTGTCAGGAACTAAACCCTAGCTCTATAAACTGATTTTAAAAAACCCCAGGCTCACAAAGATAATAAAAAATGCATTTAATAGCATGTCAATATACAGCTTAAATGTGTATTAAGTCTTCTTTTAGTCAGTGCATTACAGGGATAGAGAAGAGAAATATCATTTGTAAATGCACAGTCAGACGCTAAGTATCAGTGCTAATAAATCTTGGTGCTCTTACACTATTAAAATTCTGATTTATGAAATGTAGCTCCAGGTGCAGTGTTCTGTGCCAGCGTGGGGAGTCGTATGGTCCAGGATGCAGTCTACAGTTTTAAATTGAATTGTATACAAGTATTAACAAAAGAATAAAATTTATTACTCACAAAACTAAAGTGGTCGTCATAAAGCATACAAGAAAGTACAGCCTAGAACGAATGAGCTGAAAAACCTAGTTTTAAAAATAATCAAAACGTACTGGACAGTCCTGGAAAATGACATTAGAAAACAAAGAAAACAATTGGCACAGGTTAACCACCTAATTTCTAAGTGCACTTTGTAATGGTCCTTGCAAGCTGCCACTTTTCCCAGGATAATGACAAAAAAGCTTCAGTCAAGTGTCACTGGCTTATGGTGACGGTTTTGTTTTGTTTTTTTTTTTTTTTTTTATTGCATTGCCAAGAGTGGATTTTAAGAAAAAACACTACAAAGGTTTCAAAAACCCTATTTATTCTCTATCATCAAAAATAGCAACAGGGGGACTTATACAACTTTTCTGTGAGTACCCACCAGTCTATATTTTTTTTTTTTCTTAAAAAAAATAGAAGTTAGTTAAAGAAAAATGATTTGGTTTTTTAAAAAATAATGTAAGGAAACACTTAATCAGATAGCCCAAGGAGTCATCAGAAATGTGTAGCAAGAAAGCGTCATTGTGGCCCTCTCCGGCCTTTGCACGTCTTTTTACTAAACTAGAAAGAGAATGTACAGTACCAATATGTTCCCCAACCTGCTTGGATCGAATTGTTTTGTTTTGAAACCCATTATTGCTAAACCAGAGTGTTGACACTGAGAGCCGTGGAGTCCGCTCATAGAGGATAAAATTGAGAGGCTGCTTCTGAGGACTGGATCTCCACCTGCGCCATTTTGAACTGGGTGCACTGCAGCCACTTACGCAGCGCGGCCAGGCCGGCACTGCTCTGGGCGGAGCCCGGCAGCGTCCTGAGGCTGTGGTGGTTCACGTTGTTCTGGATGGCCTGGAGGCGAAGCTGGAGTCCCGCAGATAAGTGCTGTCAAGAAAGGGGCAAGAACGGGCACTTTAGTTTCTTCCCTCCTAAGGTTCCCCATCCACCCAGGGAGTGCTGGCCTGGACTTCTTCTGCAGGTGGAACTTCGATGTGGCATGGGGACTGACTGGCCTGAAGAAGGCCGGCTCTCAACTGTGGCAGCGCTCAGGGCAAGGGATGTGGGCTGGTACCATGTCCTTAGGGCCCACCTGGCCCAAATCTACCCAAATGATGCCTTTCCCATCTAGACTCATGCACTGCAACCTCAGCTTATGGGCTGACACCCCAGGAGCTGTTCACTATGAGCACCTGTCATTCAGGCTTTGCTCCCAGGCTCCCTGGATTCAAATCCTGGCTCCTCCTCTGTAAACAACTTAGGGAATGAAGTTTATGATCTGTGTTTGGATTTGCTCATGGACAAAGTAGGGCTCGTAACACTCACCTGATGGGTTTTTTGTAAGGATAAATGAGTTAACAGGGATCAGAACAGAACTTGGCACACAGTAAGTGCTTGGGACATTTTAATCCTGATTATAGTCTTTCTCTTCTCAGGTTCGTGCACTGGAAGGAGCTGGGTTGTAAGCTTTTCTGCTCTTTCCTAGCCTTTCATCAAGTTCTGCTGGCCTCCTCTCAGCACTCTGTGCCATGTCAAATTGCCACAGATGACCACCATGCAGGGAGGAGGGCAGTGCAGAATGCCTCAGGGTGGAAGTCTAAGCAGTTTTCACAGTAGAAGCTAGTGTTCCAATGAGGTTTTCAGCAAAGCCATTGGGCTTACTGATGGCCACCAACAGCAGCAATGCCATGAACCAGGATTCAAAGCCTATGGTTACGGCTGGCAGCTATATTTCTCCCTTGGGGTCTGGGCCCCCTGAAGTCATTTTCTTTGCTTCCATGAGCATCCCATCCCAACTCTAAGAGGAGATCCAGCAAAAAGACTTCCATCTTCTCCTGTGATACTCCTAGGGCCTGTTAGACAGGACCCAGTTTTGGATGGAGTGGTGGTTAGTGCCACCATCTTAATGCTAGGCCCCAGTAACTGCATTCCCAGCTACAGAGTATGTCCGGCCCCACAGTAACAATGCGTCACTCAAGGTGAGGCCTGGCAGTGAGACATACATTCAGTCTTCTGCTTCCTGGCTGGCAGCCCTGTCCAAATTACTCTTCTTTCTCATCCTAGGTTTCCTCTCATGTAAAACAGCAGAGGCGTGGGCGAGTCTCCTCTTGTTCAATTCTGTCATTCACTCAGTGCTATCTTTTCTTAGTATAATTCTTCCCATCACAAAAGTCAAGCTTGGCGGCCAGGAAATAGCACTGGACATGCCTGGGACCAGATCCCAAGGGTATCCCCTGAGGGCAGAGTCGCTTCTCAGCTGTATTCTATCTAGTCAGTAACGGAGCCTGGTCCAGCTCTGGGATCCTCCCCCTCTCCCTTCATCAGCGATGAGTAGTAGGCTATCGGCTCTTGCCATCACCTCGGCCACACGCCCCTTACCTCGGCCACAGGGTCTCCTGCATTACTACCCCCAGGGACCACGAACAGGTAGTGACTGGAGCATGGTGGAGCCCTATGAATGTAATGAGCCTCTGTGGAGGGAAGTGAGCTTCCAGGCCACCCAGGGGTGACTTACCTTGATATTTGACTGAATCATTGGCAACCACATAGGTATGAGCTGTATGGAGAGACACAGAAGGTCCGTTATGACTGTTCTGCATTCTCCCACATAAGCCGTGCTTACTGCGAGGCAGAGCGAGCGCACAGAATCCCTTTAACATCACAGAAGGATGTGGGCCCTAGCTGCAAAGTTACTGCTATCAGACAACTGTCTCTCTGAGGCCAAATCCCGCTGAGCTGGTGGCATTTGGAGGTTAATAAGCGCCCCATGAGTGCCTGAACCACACACTTTAGAGTAAATGACTGATTGTCTCTTGAAAGCTACCAAGCATGGGAAATTAAATGTGTATTTATTTAATTAAATCCTCATTCTCTTGAAATAGCATTTCCTCCTTGGGATGTTTAGAACTGTGTCTACAAGTAGCATGGTGATGCTGTCTGCCTATGGTTGTTAAGAAAATATCACTGGCTTACTTCACGCCATTGTGTATTCCTGCCTCGTTTGTCAAAGATAAGGTGACCATCGGTCCGTGGGTTTCCCTCTGGGCTTTCTATCTTGTTCCATGGATCTACATTTCTGTTTTCATATACTCATGCTCAGTTGCTAAGTCATATCTGACTGTTTGTGACACCATGGACTCCTCTGCCAGGCTCCTCCATCCATGGGATTTCCTAGGCAACAATACTGGAGTGGGTTGCCATTTCCTTCTCCAGGGGATCTTCCCGACCCAGGGATGGAACCGTGGGTCCTCTGCTTGGCAGGTGGATTTCTTACTGCTGTGCCACCAGGGAAATCCTTCCATACACTACCATGTGTAAAATAGATGGCTAGTGTGAAGCTGCTGTATAGCATAGAAAGCTCAGCTCGGTGCTCTGTGATGACCTAGAGGTGGCAGGGGTGGGGGGTGGGTGGGAAATAGGCCCAAGAGGGAGGGGATATATGGGTACTTATAGCTGATTCACATTATTGTACAGCAGAAACTAACACAGCATTGTAAAGCAATTATATTCCAAAAATAAAAAATATCACTGAGAAGCAGTTAAAATGCTTTAGTGATAGAAAAAGACAAGCCCTGAGGTTGCCTGGCTGTGACTTGTGAAACACAGCAAGGGTGAGCTGGGGCAGGGGTTTCAACAGTGTGGGTTCTTTGGCAGGCGAGCAGTAGGCCCCTGCTCTGGCCGAGAGTGAGACTCTCAAACCCCAGGCATCTGGCGCACCCTCTGCGCCCCTTCACTGTCTCTGATTTGCCCTGAGGCCCTTCCTAGGAGGGCATAGGTGCCCCGCCCGAGTGCCTCCAGCAGCGGCTCTCCTCTGCTTTGGTCTCTCACCACACTTCAGCTCTTCTGAACACAAGTCAACATTGGTGGCTTCATAAATCCTGAAGTCAGAGACAGAACACAATGGTTCCCAAAGCGTGTTCCACAGAACTCTAGTTCAGTGGGAAAGGAAGGTGATGATCTAATAAATTTGGAAATACTAGTTTATTTCAGGACTGCTCAGACCTTGAAATGAGCTCAAATGCATCATATCATTTCACTCCATGCTTCTTCTGACCCTCCTCCAATAGAGCAGAGTTGATGTGGACTGAATTGTGTCCTCTCGTGAAGCAGTTGTAGCCTTAGCGCATACAGCCTTATTTGGAAACGGGGTCATTGAAGATGCTGTGAGTTAAGATGAGGTCATTCTGGAGTAGGGGTGAATACTAATTCAATATGACTAGTATTCTTTTTTACACATCTCATTTTTTAAAAAAACTTTAGCCGATTAACAATGTTGTGATAGTTTCAGGTGAACAGCAAAGGGACTCAGCCATACATAGATCCATTCTCCCCCAAACTCCCTTCCCGTCGAGGCTGCCACATAACACTGAGCAGAGTTCCCTGTGCTCTACCGTAGATACTTGTTGGTTATCCATTCAAAATATAGCAGTGTGTACATGTCCATCCCAAACACCCTAACTATCCCTCTGTCCCACCCATTCCCTGGGCAACCATAAGTTCATTCTCTAAATCTGTGAGTCTCTTTTTGTTTTGGATGTTAGTTCATTTGTATCATTTCTTTTAAGATTCCAATATAAGGAATGTCATACAATATTTCTCCTTCTCTGATTATGACTAGTATTCTTATAGAAAGGGGGAAATCTGGACAAAGACACACACACAGGGAGAATGCCATGTGAAGATGAAGCAGAGATCTACAAGCCAAGGAAAGATGGCTAGCGAATCCCCAGGAGCCAGGGGAGAGGCCGGGACAGATGCTCCCTCACAGCCTTGGAAGGAATCAGCCCTGGCATCGCCTTGATCTCACAACTTCTTGTCTCCAGAACCATGAGACAGTATATTTCTGTTACTTAAGTCTTCCAATCTGTAGTACCCAGCAGCCTAGCAAACAGATACGAGGGAAGCAAAGCCCAGAGGCAGGAGAATGCCAAGAGGTGAGGAGGCAATGGGATTCACAAGATGCTGAAGAGTGAGGTTCTTAGGAGAGAGCCATGAAAAAGAAGTCTGGAAGAGCAAGTTGGGGCCTCTCAACATCTACCCACAGATGATATGGGATGCCACATAAGGAGGTTTAGATCTTATTTCAAATTCAATACAATTTCTGATGAAGAAAGCCTCATTCACCACAAGAAGAACTGTGCTCTAGCAAGCTCACTGTGGCAGCAGTCTAGAGACCAGAGGAAGGACATGGAGAATGGAGCCCAGGGCCCAGTGTGAAGGCAGCCCCCATGGTCCAGGGAAGACCTGTGTGGCTTCTGAGATGGAGAAGGATGCTGTCCGCAGAGACAACCTGTGAGGGTCTGAGGACTAGTTTGTTCTTTGGATTGAGGACAAGGTTAAAAGTTAGCCTGGGCCAAGTTGAGAACAGCAAGGCAATGAAGAAAACAAGAGAACCGAGAGGAGAGCCTGCTGGGATGGGGGATAGCATTTCAATGCCCTCTCTATTCTCTAGTCATGGCTATAGTTGCTAGTCTCATCTAATTCATCAAATCATTAAAAAATAAACTTGGCGAAGTGATAAATCATGTTTCTTCTCTGTGCTTCTTTTCCTAAGGCTGAATCTGGCTGTTTTTCTGCTTTCAACCTTCTATGAAAGCAGAAGTGTCACTCACTCAGTCATGTCCAACTCTTCACAACACCATGGACTCTTCACAACACCACAACTCTTCACAACACCACAACTCTTCACAACACCACAACTCTTCACAACACCATAGCCTGCCAGGCTCCTCTGTCCAAGGGATTCTCCAGGGAAGAATACTGGAGTGGGCTGCCATTCCCTTCTCCAGGAATCTTCCTGATCCAGGGATTGAACCTGGGTCCCCTGCATTGCAGGCAGATTCTTTACCATCTGAGCCACAGGGAAGCCGTCAACCTTCTATAGATACATACAACTTGCTAATTTGACTTCACTGATGTTTATTCCTAAACACAGTATTTATATTGCAGCCATTTAAGTCTCTGTCTGTAATGTAACTACTGTGTTTAGAAATGAAGTATGGTGTGTCCCAGAAGTTATGATTGGACTTCTGATAGCTGTGATCAAACTTTCAGAAAATAACACACTCGCTTGTCTCCCCCGCCCTCAATCCTCATAATAAAATTGTGGGATTACAAAGGTTGGTGCCAGATAAGGCTGTGCTCTCTGGCATATAAGAGGACTGGCTCGTGTGGACATCCTGAACAGGAATAAATAAGTCTAACCGCCTCCTCCCTAATATCTGCAGGGCAAAAACAAACCCTGAGGGCCCTAATGCCTATAGACTTTTATTGTCTTTTGACCCGTTTAATATGGAAGCAAGCTAGCATGCCTCTTGATATTTGGGGAATACCTGAACTAACCTCTCTTGTTAAGAATCCTGAGGGACTAAGGACCAGGGAACACTGAATCCTCTGCTGCTCGGTGGATGTCTTTCTCAGGGCTGCCCCTGGGGCTAAGGGTCTGTATGAGGGAATCAAGGGGGACACTGAGGCTGATTTTAGAAGTGTCTCTCTTATTTCCCCATTGATGTAACACATGACCATAAGATTCTAAACATACTTGCACAGGGCCTTCAGATCTGTTATTTATGAATCGCCTGACTGAAAGCATCAGGTTAAAGTTCATTATGAAGGACAACATTATACAACCCAGCAGTCATCCTATTTCAGGAATGCTAATTGACTTTATTGAATATGATTCATTTCAGTACCCTTTTGCTAGTGGCTCCTACAAAGCTGTCAGTTAGAATTAGATATAATTTATTCTGGGCTCTGTAATGTTATAATAAAATCGGTTGGGTTTTTTGTTGTTGTTGTTGTTCTCCAGAAACAATATCTGGAAAAACAAAGGATGTTTTTAAAAAATAGGTTGTTTTTCACCAAAATAAAAGTAATAGTCTTCCTCTTATCTTAGTTTATGCTATGGGATACATTGAAGATTTCTAATTCTGTTGGATTATATTCATTTCATTCCTTGCTTGTTCCAGTCCTCATAATAAAATTAGTCATGTAACTTCCACTTTCAGCCAAGGTGGAGTAACAAAGACCAGATTTACACTCCTGTCTAAAACAAAATTAAAATTCCAGGTGAAGGATATGAAACAATGGTTTTCAGACATTAATTGTCAACAATGCAGGATAGTGACCACTGAGGGAGAGAAGACAAACAAGGAGAGCCCTTCAATTATCCTAACTCACTGCCTAGAAAGTATTTTTTAGGTGGTAGCACAGGGAGGAGGAACCTAGGCAGTCTGGCAGTCTTCATGAGGTGAGAAAATGGAGCTCGGAGACTAGGAAGGCCAAGGGAGCTAAAGTTTGTTTAAGGCAGAGCAGTGGAAAGGAGAGAGCTGTTCAGAGAGAGAGAGAAAGACAGAGAGAGTGCACAAACTAATTCTCTGAAGATCTGTGAAGGGTTTCCCTTGAGTCTTCAGCTGAATACTCACCAGTACATACATGTGAGAAAACTATTCAAGGCTGAAGAAAAAATAACCTCAAAAGATTAGAGGGAAAAATCCCTGGTAATCATATAGCAATAGTTTGTGTTTCCACTAGTTAGAGCGGAAATCATTAGATTTCCACTTGCAAATGGAAATCATTAGATTTCTGTTCTTGCAAATCATTAGAACACCGAGTACTCAAAAGGATATTACCTGAACAGTGAAGAAATGGTAGCCCTATACAAACTGCTGCCCCAGTCCCACTGAACAAAGCTTAACATCAAGTCTCAAAGGGATAGAACTCTTTCTAAGTAATTTAACTATATCATAGAATATACTCAAGAATACTTATAGGAATTTGAAAAAAATATTTATAGAAATAAAAAATAGCATCCCAAAAGTCAAATTTGAAATGTCAAGAATCCAATAAGAAATTACCAGACATAGTAAGAAGCAGGGAAATGGGTCCCACAATGAGAAGAAAACTCAGGCAACTGGAAAAGACCCCCAAGTGACACAGACAATAGAACTGGCAAATAAGGACCTTAAAACAGTTATTATAACTATATTCAATACAGTCAAGAAGGTAGAGGAAATACTGAGCATGTTGAATAGAGTTTTAGAAGAAAATCTTACAGACACAATAGCTGATACTTTTTCAAACTGAACAAACGCAAGCTCAAGAAACATGAAGAAAGCTACACCAAGGCATATCATCTTCAAGTTGCTTAGCAACAATGGTAAAGGAAAAAAAAATCTTAAAAGCAGCCCAAGAAAAAAGACATATTATATATAGAAAAAAATATATAAGAATGACAAAGATTTCTTTTCAGAAATAATGGAAGCAAGAAGACAGTAGATGAATAGCATCTTTGAAATACTAGGAAAAAAACCTTTCACCTAAACTCAAGAACCAGTGAAAATACTTTCAAAAATGAAGGCAAAGTAAAGACTTACTCAGATATAGAAAAGTTGGAGGAATTAAGCTTCAGCAGAACTACATAAGAAGTAGTAAAGAAAGTCATTTGGGCAGAAGGAAGATGGAAGTTTAATTCTATAGAAAGGAATAAATAAAACTGAAAAGTGCAAATATGGTAATTATCGCAAATACAAATAAATATAAAACAAATTTTAAATTGCTTTAAGAGGTAACTGTTTCGAGCAAAAAACAATTATGGTTTGCTTTATAACATATGTAGGAGTACAATGGATGACAATAACAGCACAAAGACTGAAAATGGAACTGTACTGGTGTACATGCTCATTATATATATGAAGTGGTATATTATTATTTGAAGGTAGATTGGGTTGTTTAAAATGTAGTCTGTTAACTCTAAGTCAACCACTAAAACAACAGCAACTAAGACAGATAAGCAATAGGATAACTGAAAAACACATTTAAATAATCCATGGATCAAAGATGTCAAAAGGGAAATTAGAAACTATTTTGAACTGAAGGAAGGTAAGAATATATAAAAATTCAGAGGAATGCAGCTAAACCAGTACTTAGGAGGAAACTTAGAGCACTAAACACGGACAACCGGATAGAAAAAGGTATTCAAATTAGTGACCTCAGCTTTCCCCTTAAGAAACTAGACCAAAAAGAGGAAATTATATCCAAAATGTAATCATAAAAAATCAGTCAAAAAGAAGGTCAAATAAGAGGGAATAAAGGACAAAGAACACACGGAAAATATAGAAAACAAATAACAAGATATTTTAAGCCAAATAATATCACAAAACACATTAAGTAAAAATGGTTTAAAAAAACCTAATTAAAAGAGATGTCAGATTGGATTTTTAAAAAGTGCAACACCCTATGCTGCCTATAAGAAACATACTTTAACTATAAAGACACAAATAGGTTAAAGGATAGAAAAAAATACACTGTCCTAACACTCATCAGAAGAAAATCAGACTGCCTCTACTATTACCAAAGATATTACTAAGATAAAGAAAACTATTTCATAAGTTCAATTCACTAAGATAAAATAATCCTAAACATTTACACACCTAATAATAGCTGTGTAATATGTGAAACAAAAACTGGTAGATTTGAAAAGATAAATTAGGGAGATATTGCAATACCCCTTTCTCAATAATTGATAGACTAAGCAGATAGAAAAAGAACAAAAGACATGAAAAAGAAATTGAACAGCATTCTCAAGAAGCTTGAACCAACTGACAAAGGAAAGCATGTTCAACAACAGTAGAAGACATATTTTTTTCTAGTGAACACAAAGCACCTACCGAGATAGACAACATCCTGGGCCACAAAACAAGCCTCAAAGAGTTTAAAACGAGTCAGATTATACAAACTATGTTCCCTGATCACAATGTAATTAAACTAAAAAACTCCAGAACAGAAAATCTCTAGAAAAGCCTTACTCATTTAAAAACTAAATTATATACCTCTAAATAAGCAATGGATCCGAAAAGAAAGCAAAAGGGAAGATAGAAAGTATTTTGAACTGAACAAAAATGAGAACACAACTACCAAATTGTAGGATGTAGTTAAACCAGTGGTTAGATGGAAATTCATAGCAGTAATCTCTTGTTATAAAAGAATAAAAATCTCAAATCAGTGAATTCCACTACTGCCTTAAGAGATAAGAAAAAGAAGAGCAAGTGAAATTTAAAGCTAATAGAAGAAAGAAAATGACAAAAACAGAAATCCATGAAACAAAAACTATAGAGAATATCAGTGAAAACTAACCAAAAGCTGATTACTGTTGTCACTGTTTTAAATCCAAAGCTCACTAAAATTAATAAAACTTTATTCAGACTAACTAGAAAAAAAAAAATGAGATCACAAATCACCATTACCAGAAATGAAAGAGATGGCATAACAACAGATCCTACAAATATTAAAAGTATAATAAGAGAATATTCTGAGTAAGTTCATGCCAATAACATCAACTATTTTGATGAAATGGACAAATTCTTTGATAGGCACATACTGTCAAAGATCACTCACAAATAAGCAGATAACTTAAACAGCCCTATATTTGTTAAAGAAATTGAAGTTTAACACCCTGCTGCAAAGACAATTCCAAGCCCAGGCAGTTCCATTGATGAATATGACCAAATACTTAAGGGAAAAAAATAACACCAAATCTGTATAAACTTTTCCAGAAAATAGAAAAGGAACACTTTCCAATTTATGCTATAAGGCCATCATTACCCTGATGTCAAAATCAAAATATAGTTATTACAAGGAAAGAAAATTACAGTCCAGTATCCCTCATAAGCCCTGATGCAAAAAATTATTTTAAAGAGTTAGCAAATAGAATTCAGTAATATATAACAGAACAATACATCAAGACCAAATGGTTTGTCCCAGGAATTGGTCCCAGGAATGTTGGTTTAACATTCAAAAACTCAATCCCTGAAACAGTCAAAAAAGAAAAATTTAATGACCATCTCAATAAACATAGAGAAAGCATTTGACAAAGCCTACATCTATTCCTGACAAAAGCTCTTAGCAGACTAGGAAGAGAAGAGATACTTGCTCAATCTGACAAAGGTATCTATGAAAAACTAACAGCTAACATTTATATTTAATGAATGCTTTCTTCCTAAGATTAGGAACAAGACAAAGTTTTCAACAATCATGGCTTCTATTCAACTTTTACTAGAGGATTTATCCAGAGCAGAGGGAAAAGAAAAAGAAATTAAAACTATAAAAATCCAAAAGAATAAAAGAAAACTGCTTCTATTTGCACACGACAAAACTGTCTAAATAGAAAATCTGATGAAATCTGCAAGAAAACTAATAGATGAGTTTACCAGAACTAATAGATGAGTTTAATAGGTTGCAGGATATAAGGTATAAATCAGTTATATTTCTAAACAGTAACAATAAAATAAAAATTAAAATGCAAAAAACATATTATTTATAAGACTATAAAATTATTACACACGTGTGTGTGTGTTTTAGTCGCTCAGTCATGTCTGGCTCTTTGTGACCCCATGGATTATAGCTCACCAGGCTCTTCTGTGCATGGGATTCTCCAGGCAAGAACACTGGAGTGGGTTGCCATTTCCTTCTCCAAGGGATCTTCCCGACCCAGGGATCAAACCCAGGTCTCCTGCACTGCAGGCAGATGCTTTACTATCTGAACTACTAGGGATAACACACTTAGGTATAAATTCAACAAAATACTCTAGGTCCATATATGTAAAATTATAAAATATTGCTGAGAAAAGTCAATGCAGACATAAATAGAATGATATACTGTGTTCATAGACTGGAAAACTCAATATTGCTAATATCTCAATTCTCCTTCAAGTGATCTATACATTCAATGCAACCCACATTCCCAGGAGGCTTTGTGTAATAATTGACAAGTTGATTTTAAAATGTATCTAGAAATGCAACAGACCTAGAATAGCCAAAACAACTTTGAAATAGATGTACCAATTTAGAGGACTAACACTACATGATTTCAAGGCACATTAGAAAGCTATAATAACCTAGACAGTGTGGTCAAAGAAGGACAAACAGATCAATAGAACTGAATTGAGTATCCAGAAATAGAACCATACATATAAATGGTCAGTTGATTTTTGACAAGAGTGCAAATGTAATCCAATGGATAGAATTTTTAACAATCTTGAAATAACTGGATATCTACACACATAAAAAGTACATCAATCCAAACCACACATATACAAAAGTTAACTCAAAATGGATCATAAATACAAACTTACACCTAGAAGAAAACATATATAATACCTAGAAGAAAACACAAACAAAACTCTGTCTTTGATTAGGCAAAGGTTTTCTTAAATACACCACCAAAAGCATAATTAATGAAAGAAAAATTTGATAAATGGTACTTCATCAAAATTAGGACCTTCTGCTCTTCAAGTCACTGTGAAGACAATGAAAAGACAAACACAGAAAAAAATCATTCCAAATGACATATCTGATAAAGGACTTGTATCCGAACAATACGAAGAAAAAAAAAAACCAACTTAATTTTTTAAAAATGGGCAAATAATTTTAAAAGACATTTTACCATGCAGATGTATGGATAGCAAATAAGCACACAAAAAGATATCACGGATCATTTGCCAATAGGAAAATGCAATTTAAAACCATGATCAGACACCACTGCACAGTTCTTAGAATGACTAAAATTAAAGATGAACTACATTAAGTGTTGATGAAGATGTACAGGTACTGGATGCCTACTGCTGGTGTGAATGGAACAGGGTACAATCACTTTGGGAAAACAGTCTGCCAATCTCTTTAAAAGTTACATACATATCATACAGCCCAGCAATTCAGCTCCTCGGTATTTATCCAACACACACGAAAGCCTATGGCTACACAAAGACTTACGTACTGAGTAAGCCTTATTTTTAATAGCCTCAAACTTTTGGAAACAGCTCAGATGTCCATTAACTGATGAATGGATAAATGAAATGTGTTCTATCCATATAATGGATACTACTCAGACATAAAATAAATAATCTACTGATACATGTAACATGGATTAATTGCAATATAATTATTCTGCATGAAAGAAGGAGAAAGAAGCTTAACTACTACATAAATCTATTTATATGAAATTCTAGAGTATGAAACTAAGCTATTATGACAGAAAGCAGATTAGAAGGTACCTGGGGATGAGGAGATGGGGGTCTAGGAAGTGGCGGAACAGAGACTAATAAATGTGTAAGAGAAAACTTCAGAGAGTGAGGACTACATTCATTACCTTTACTTGGTGACGGTTTCACGGGCATCATATATGTGATATAAAGATACCAAATTGTACATTTTAAATGTGTATACTGTTCAGTCTATAAATTATACTTTAATAAAGCTGTAAAAACTAAAATCAAGTATGATCACCCAAGTGTCAGTCATATAGTTTCTCTTATAATGTTGACGTTTGCTATGGACTGTTAAGCTAGATAAGCCGTATCTATTCCATTTGAACCAACCGCCTTGCAGTTTTCTGGTAACAGTCAAGTTTTCCCTAAAAATGCGCTGCTCATGCATCTTGTTTGAAAAAGGAAGTTCAGGGAAGCAGAGTTAGGGTCTTAGTTTCCTAGGGCTCTATAATAAATCACCACAAACTGGATGGCTTACAAGAACAGCAGTTTTTAATCTCACAGTTCTGGAAACCAGAAGTCTAAAATCCAGGCGGTTGCTGGGCTATGGTCTAACCAGAGACCCTACAGGTGATTCTGTCCCATGTACCTTCCAGCTGCTGGTGGCCCCAGGCCTTCCTTGGCTTTGGCTACATCATCCCAAGTCATGGTCCCACTTTTCATCTCTTTTCTGTGTATCCGTCTTATAAGGATACACTGATTGCATTTAGGGACTCTAGGATTCACTTAGATAATCCAGTTAATTCACAGCTCTGTGTGAGCTAACTTGACAAGTGTCCTTAATTGAAGGGAGTCAACCAAAGAGCGAAAATAGGAAGTTAAAAGGTTCCAAGCTGATGCACTCCATGGTGGGGGGTGAGGGTGGTGGTGATGGTGCCTGAGATAATGGAATATAGAAATGGAAGGCCAAAAAGTGGTACAAGAAGAGGAAGGACAAAGAACCAGTGAGACAGAGAGATGGAAAGGAGAAAGAAGGGAAATAGAAGAGAAAGCAAGCAAGAAACCACATTCTCCTTTGCTCTTTTATCTTTTTATCACACTAGGATGTTTCTGATGTTCCTGGATAAATAACAAATACTTGAATTACTTACATACACTGTACAATGATTTAGAATAGTAATATTAGAAACTAAATTAATTTATCTTTGAGAAAAGCATCAGCTAACAAGTCAAACAATGACAGACTATTTTCCTTGGTTTTCTGGATATCTTGCAAGATGAGGCTCCACCAAACAATTTATATGACTCCAGGGTCATTTCCAGATCAACATTTTTGGTAATATTTTAATTACTTGTGCGGCATGCAATCATGGTGCAACATATCTAACCCAGCTACAGTTGGTCACAGTGGTGAAGAAAGAGCAAAAATTATACAACAACTATTTGGTGAAGGTTGTTATATGATTCCTCCAGCCTCAACTTTGAATGTGAAAATTAAATCAGTTTTATTTTCCTCTTCAGAAGGTACATTCAAGATAAATCCACATTTGTTTCTAGAAGAAAATAAAGGTCTATAAAAATCATAAGAATTTCCTACCTTGACAAAAATTGTTGAATTGCATTCTTGCAATGCCTCCATTAAACTAATCACATGGAGACACACCATTTCTACCATCTGAAACAACAAATATGAAAATCAATTCCACTCCCAGTCTGCAGCCACAGAAAAACCCATGCCCTGTGTCCATGAGGACTTTCTGCTCAACAAACAGAGAGGATCACAAGGAATAGTATATATTCATCTCTAAAACTTCGGCCAGAAACTGGATTTTATAAGCTGCAAAGGTTTTGCAATTGTCATGTCTAAATCGGGCTGCCAATGGAATTCAGGTATTGACCTCACTAATCTGTACCACACTGCGATTCACACCAGAGGATAAATGGCCTCTGCTTCCTTCATTTCCAACTGCAGAACTCTGGGCATGGGTCCTTTTCTCCATCTTGATGCTTTCACCAGTTTCGCCACTTGGAGAGGTTGTTTAATTTATTGCACCATCTGTGTTTGAGGCTTTGTTCTTCATGGAACAAGGCAGCCATATTTACAACCGTTCAAAAATACAATAGAAATGATAATCCCTCATCAGAGAACCCTATGGCTAGATTTTGAACACTCCAGGGGAGATTTTACCAGACTGACTTATATGGTTTAACCAAATTTTTGGACTTTAAAATTAATTCAAATTCATTTGTAACATGATTTGTACAAGATTCACCTGTAACACATCCATTTCCAGCATTTGAATATTAAAAAAGATTTAGAGGAGAGGTATTAACGATACCAAGAAAAAACTAGTGACAATAGAAGGAAACCCTGAATCTCTAGTTTAAATTTAAGGTCTCAGTTTCATTGTCTGTAAAATAGCAGAATAGAAAACTTGACCTCCATGTGCTTCTTCAGTCCCAAACTCTGCCATCTAATAAACCTAATTATCTATGTGGTGGTCAGAACTGTTTGCACACCCTAAAGTTTTCACATAAATTTCCTTTCAGCTGAATTAAAACACCTCCCACCATACACAACTGCTTAATAATATCTGCTTCTCTAAAGAAAGTGCTTCACTGAAAGTAAAAGATATTCCCCTTTCCAATGATAACTGAAAGATAATGTTTCTGAGACTAATTATTCAATCAATCAAAAACTATTCCAGAATGCCTTTGTGGACAGTGAACTGTTGGGTTTCTGGGCACAGTGGGATCATCATTATGGTGTTCTTCCAGGCCCTTTGCCCTTCACAGATAAGAATTCTACTGATGAAGTGCCCATAACCAAGACTGGATGGTGCCTTCCCAGCTGAGAATCCTCCTCCAAAGCAGCAAAATGAACTAGAGGACTCCTTTGGAAATTCCTCCCATATACCCTCCAATTTTATCTCTACGGGACTAAGCCAAGCTTGTTCAATGACATGGGCCCATGCTAGCCATACCTCAGATCTTTTCCAACAAGGTAAACCATCTGCATGACAATGCAACTGGGTTTGAAGACTAAGGAGCCTAGGTCCTTGAAGGGCAACTCAAAAAGGTGAAACTCTTTTCAGATTTTTTGCCCTAAGTGGAATTAACACATACAGTCAGTCTGCACCTAATTGACCACAGTTTCCCCAAACTGCCTTAGAATCCAAAAATAATATAAAACCCCTTCCTAACTCTCTGACTTTATAGAACAAGACACCTTGTAAAGGTAGAAGTTTCACACACATTTCCTTTGCCACTAGGCAGAGAAAACACTGTTTTAACTGAATTTACTTGTTTGCTTTGTTTTTCATCAAAATTATTATGCATGTAGAATATCCTGTTTTTCACATAGAAATTCACCAATCCATTTACGTATTATTACAACTGAGGTCTTTAAAAACCATGTACTGTGAGGACTAAGAGTGGCTTACACGTTTTGAGATTCTATCCAAGAGGGGAAACCCATCTGTGAACTCACCACTTTGTTATGGGCCATCAGCTGAAGGATGCTGGGGGTCACCCTACTCCAGAATTCTAGCGCTGTCAGGATCGCTGTGAAGCTGAATTCATTCTGACTTTGGACATTCGTAGCTACAGCACTTTGTTCACAATACACGGTCCAGAGCTGAGCAAAGATAAACGCGTGGAAAAGAGAGCACATGTGCAGCACGGAGGTCTGCAAAGGAAGCAAACAGGGAACCGTTACGTTCTAGTGGGCTGTGGCACTCCACGGAGCTCTCCCCGCGTGACTTTGGCCTTCGAAGGGGCACAGCCAAAGTACATGCGATTTGAGCGATCTGAGGCTGGCGGAGCTGTCTCCAAGATACAAACTCATGATTCATCACCTTCAAATAGTCTGCTCTTCACTCAGTCAGTGGGAGGGCGCTTAGAGACCAGGCATCTTTTCAGAGAGAAGGCACCTTGGTTTGCAGAATAAATCTGCCCACCTCCTTGGTGGTGGTGGTGGTGATTTAGCCACTCAGTTGTGTCCAACTCTCACCACCCCAGGGCCCCACCAGGCTCCTGTGTCTTCTCCAGGCAAGAATACTGGACTGGGTTGCCATTTCCTTCTCCAGGGGATCTTTCTGAACCAGGGATCAAACTTGTATCTCCTGCATTGCAGGCAGATTCTTTACCACCGGGCCACCAGGGAAACCCCCACCCCCACCCTCTTGCCCTTTAATGAAAGTGACATTCCTCTCCCTAAACTAGATTAGCAAGAACAAATCATTCCACCATTTTAGGATGTCTGCCCCTCTGTGAGATGGGGGTAATGGTACCCCCCTCAGAGTGCTGTAGCTTGGAGTAAATGAGGTGACATATAATGATGCACTATCCAGGGCTTAAGAATTATACTACGTAGTAATGACAGCAGTAGCAGCAGCAGTAGAGACAGGATTCCTAACTAGCAGTAAGTACTGATCGAGTGAGCAACTACAGTGTCCCAAACACTGTGCTAAAGATTCACAGTTTACCTTCATAGTTCTCACACCATCTCATCTATTTTACAGCTGAAAACCTGGAGCTCAGACAGGTTAAGTAACTTTTCAGTGTCACAGAATTACAAAGTACCATCATTAGGAATCAAACACAGATTGGGTTGAAATATTAGGAACCGACTGCCTACTTCCTCTTGTAAACATCATTCAGGTAATTTGGATGGGTGCTCTATTTTATTGCAGAATAAAAAAAAAAAAATCTATTGCTGGTGAAGCTTGCCCTAGCTAGCCTAAATCCCAGCTGTTCCCAAAACCACTATGAGCTCCTAGAACTGGCCTAGGCTCTGTGAGGGGACTTAGACTCCTCACAGCTGAGCAGTACTAATGTGTCTGGTTTGCTTGTACAGGCTCATGATTGATGCTAAGCCTTGGATTTACTTTATTCCCTTAAGCACACCACCCGTCTCTACAATTTATAAGTTCCTTCTGTGTAAGTGATTCCCATATATAATTTAGTGAGTTCCCAACTGGCCTTATTTTCACTTTGTATCTTCATATATCTCTAGAGAATTGAGTTGAAAAGACAGTGCATGAAAAATTAGAGAATAAATTTCCCTCCACTTCATATTTGTTTATAAAAACTGATCACGGAAGTTTTATTATATTTCGAGCCTTTTATTTCTCTTCATTATTTTGAGACAGCAATGCCTAGGAAGCTAACTTTTGCTTGCCTCTATAATTTATCTTCATAAAAGTAAACCGAAAAACAACTTAGGGGGAAGAGAAGATAGTCTGGGAATTTAAACAACTTTAAATAAGGCATTAGCACAAAGTTGCCTTCCTAGCATCCACAGGAGGGCAAGTGATAAGGTGCATTTCCTTCTCAGAAGAAATGTAATTGGCCGATAAGGGTTTCCATTAGCAATCTTGATGCGCATGGCTTTAATCTTGCAGAAATCACTTACCTTTGATTGCTCTGGAAATCCAATCAGGATAACAATAAGATGGTCTGCAATATGGGAACCTGCATCCAGAGGTATGGGCAGGCAGGGAGAGGAGGCATTGGGACACACCGCATTATGGGTGAGGGCACCCAGAAGCAGCCAGGACAAGAGCCGGATGTGGGAGACACACTCGATGAATTCTTTCGGTCTATTAGGGAGGAAGGAAGTGTTAGAGGTGTTTTGGGGCTTTCCGTTTCATTGGCTGCTCAACAAACACTGAAGGAGGGGTGTAAAAGTGTGGCCTTAAGGCAATTATCTAAAATAAAACACCAAAGCAACGAAGTGCCAACGAAGTGATAGATCTTTTTTCTTCTTTCCCACTCTAAATCCTGGAGCTCAGCTTCTCGAGCAAAGAGCAGCCTTTGGTGACACAGGATTAAATATCATTCTGCCATAAATCTGGCTGCCTTTCTGATTAGTTTCTCTTTCTAAATTCTTTCCTTTCTTCTCATTAGAGAGTTCTCGATATACCCACCAGAAGGGGAGGAATAGAAGAGGAGCTAAAACACACAGCCACCCATTTTCCTGTTCTCCCCCTCCTCCATCCCCCTCCCCCTCCCTCCATCCCACCTTCAAACCTTTCCTCTAGCCTGGAAGCTGCTCATGCAAGATGGCAGGCCAAGCCTGCTCTGAGTTCTCAAATGAACTAGTCCATGGGCACCTCTCTCTTCTCGGCCTCCCTTCGGGCAGGGTCAGGTTCTCACACTTCCTTACACTCTATTTCATCTCTGCTGTAGATTCTGTTCCAGCTACAATCTAAGCTCATTGAAGGCAGAAGCAATGTAAGCGCTAAAATAAATACCTATCAGTGTACTTAACTAGTGGAAATCACGAGTTGAAGTGGTAGTTCTAAGCTCCAAGTTTTCAACACCCATCAAGAGGACTGAGGCTTTTGTATAGCACAAGTTTTATTGGCAGCATGTCAATGTGCTCAGTCGATAAGTGTGTCTGATTCTTTGCAACCCAATGGACTGTAGTCCTCCAGGCTCCCCTGTCTGTGGAATTTCCCAGGCAAGAATACTGGAGCAGGTTGTCATTTCTCTCTCTAGGCGATCTTCTCGATCCAGGGATCTAACCTGAGTCTCCTGTGTCTCCTACACTGGCAGGTAGATTCTTCACCACTGAGCCACCTGGGAAGCCCATATGTCATGAAGTACTTGTGTTCAAAAAATGCTGTCGGGTCGTCAAATAAGTATGGAAATTGGTTTCAAAGCCTATCTTTCCAACCAATCATATTTATCCTCTAGATCTTCAGTGCATTCAGCAGCTCTTACTGAGCCCCAGGAAGCTCAGGGGTGTTTCCGGCCTCGTTGCCAGAATAATAAGGGTCTTACCCTTGCTGCATTGCAGAAGGGGGATGATAGAGCCAAGGCAGATAGCGGATCACAGCTTTGTTGTCTCTGTGGTTGCCCCGGGAGATTTCCATGGCTGCAATCTGAGCCAGCCCCACTTTGAGATGTCCACCGAAGGTATCTTCATGCAGAGGCTGGGAACATGTCTTCATGTGGCTCTACAAAACCAAGTGGTGTTTTTGTGACTTTGGCAAAGTACTCAGGGACATTTCAGGACACTCTTTAAAAAAGATCAGATTGTTGAATCCACACCTTCTATCATCACTCCCAAGCTACAACTGATTTGAACTTCTTTAGGGGTTTCGTGACAAAGAGGGAAAAAATTCTTACCATGGCCTAAACAACCTCAGACAGTCTAGACACTACAGACCTCTGCAGCTTATCCCTTCACCCTTGTGGTCCAGCTTCACTGGCTCTCCATGCTCCCCACCATCACTGGCCTTCCTTCACTCATGCTGTTTTCTCCACCTGAAATATTGTTTCTGCCTCTCTTTACCTAGTTAATCTATTCATTACTCAGATTTTAACTCTGATGTCACCTCCTCAAGGAAGCCTTCCTTGACCTCCTCTGTATGCGTGTGTGCTCAGTTGCTCAGTCATGTCTGACTCTTTGCGAGCCCATGGACTCTATAGCCTGCCAGGCTCCTCTGTCCATGGGATTTTCCAGGCAAGAATACTGGAGTGGATAGCCTTTTCCTTCTCCAGGGGATGTTCCCAACCCAGGGATTGAACTCGCGTCTCCTGCATCTCGTGTATTAGCAGGCGGATTCTTTACTACTGAGCCACTTGGGAAGCCTGACCTCCGCTATGAGCCTTTCTAACTTCCCTGGCTAGGTCGTTTCACCCTATTAGAAGCTCTCATGCCACTGTCTACCCCTTTTTCATAGCAATTGTGAAAGTCACAATTTCACTTTAGTTTGTATGAAATTCTCATTAAAACTGGCCATCACTGTCAGACTATAAAGTAATGAGAGCAGCCGCTGTCGTCTGCTTTTGGTCATCATCACATCCTTAAATGTCTAGAATGATGTCAGGCATGTTACTCAAGACATATTGGTGAATTAATTAATTCAGAAAAATTTCATTGCTCAGTGTGGCTTAGTGGAAAGAGCACTGAACTGGGAGATGAGACGTAAGTTCTAGACCCAGTTCTGTCCTAAACTCGCATGACTTTAGATAAGCCACTTGCCTCTTGACTTTTCTGATCTGTTTCCCTAATATATAAATTCAGAGCGTTGGATTAGGTCAGAAGTCCCCAACCATTTGGTCATCATGGGTCCTTCTTAATATTTTTCTCTGTATTTTCAAGGTGACTATAAAACTGTTTAGATAATATTTCCTCTTCAGACATCAAAACTGTCTCAGTGTGAGCAGCCAGGTTTAGCAATCAGTAACCCATGCATGACCAAACATTAGGGACGCTTACTCAGAAATGACTGGATTTGGATATCGTGAGAAATGGTCAATTTAAATTTTTATTTCGGTCTCCACCTATCCCTACCCGCAAGAAACATTTGGATCATCTGAGCAGTCTGGAAACTGAGCTGGGTGCTGAAAGGACTGTAGTTTTAGCTGATAAACTTCTGGGGCAACCAGCTCCTATTTCTCAAAAAGCCACATTTAGTGCCAGACTGCAACCTGGCTGCTCACTGGCCCATGTTTGGATCTTCTTCTGCTCTTTTTCCTGGGTCTTCCTCAAATGTCTCAGAGTATCAGTCTTTTAGCTGCCTAGCTGATTCACAGCAAGGACGTTGACTGGCATCAGCAATTCATTCCACCCTGCAAAGCAATCAATAACCTCAACAACCTCACTAGGATTTTGTCCCTATGCAAATTAAATGTTGCTTTGTCTTTAATTATTTTCTAGAAGGAGATAGCTTTGATACAGATAAAAACCATAAACAGCTTATGTTTGCATAATGTGTACACATTTCCTACAAACTAAAGTTTACAGAAGTCTCTTCACATGCATTGCTGCTGCTGAGTCACTTCAGTCGTGTCCGACTCTGGGCGACACCATAGACAGCAGCCCTCCAGGCTCCTTTGTCCCTGGGATTCTCCAGGCAAGAACACATGCATTATTTCACACCAAATCTTGTAGTGGTCAACAAAGCTAGGTTTATTTAGGTGGGTTCATTGGTCTTCTTTTGCGAATGAGGAAACTAAGGCTCAAGGTAATTAAATGACACTGGGTGGTCCAGTGAAAAGAGGCTGGATTGGAGGACGTCCCCACAGTCTCAGGTCACCTCTGTTTCCATCAGTTACCAGAAGTGTGACCTTGAGCAAAAGACTGCCCCACTTCAGGCCTCAGTGTCTACATTCATAAAATGGGAATATTTTACAATATGGGGCCTGGGAAGAATTGAATAAATGGGGCAAAAATAGAGGTATGCGCAGAACTGACACCACTGTGGAAATCTCCTTTCCTTTCTCCATCCCCTCTTTGCAGAGACAAACTTGGTTCTTCAGAGTCCCAGGACATGGGCTCGTTCAACACTGCCATTGCTACCTCTCCAGGTGAGGATAAATTTCCATCTGGCTGCTCAGATTCCCTACGAATGCCTCTCCATCTCGCCCCCCTGAGAGATGAGGGCATGCAGCCCTCTTACCTTCAGCTTGGTCAGCGTGTGCATGTCTGCCACGAAGTCCAGCACGTCGCTGATGTACTGCCGCATGCACTCCATGGCCGCCGTCCCGCACTGAAACACATGAGGATACCGCTGGGCGCGCGCTCTGAGTCACGCCAGCTCTGTAGTCCCGACTGCAGTGATTGTCTGACTCTGATTTCCCGCTGTCTGCTAATGAGTTGTTTCACTCTCTGGATCTCTGACTCAGTCTGTTACTCTCAGCCATAGTCTCTGACTGCCCCCACTTTGGACAACAATTAATAAAAAGATTTGTGGTGGAGAGGTGGGCTGCCGTCTATGGGGTCGCACGGAGTCGGACACGACTGAAGCGACTTAGCAGCAGCAGCAAATAAGTAGGGGTAGCCTATGGGAGACAGGGTTTATGTGCTTTTTTTCCACTGGGTGATTTAACTGATTTCTGTTTGCTTGTTTGTTAACTGGCTGATATATAAAGACAGCCTGTGCGAAGCCACTGATATCAGTCTTTACAACACGCTGCTGCTGCTGCTGCTGAGTCACTTCAGTCGTGTCCGACTCTGTGTGACCCCATAGACGGCAGCCCACCAGGCTCCCCCATCCCTGAGATTCTCCAGGCAAGAACACTGGAGTGGGTTGCCATTTCCTTCTCCAATGCATGAATGTGAAAAGTGAAAGTGAAGTCGCTCAGTCGTGTCCAACCCTCAGTGACCCCATGGACTGCAGCCCACCAGGCTCCTCCGTCCAAGGGATTTTCCAGGCAAGAGTACTGGAGTGGGGTGCCATTGCCTTCACCTTAAAACAGCAGTAACACCTAATCACTCTAGGGAATCTCAGATACATGTAAAATATGTACCACTAAATTCTACCACCATAATCTTAGACATCTTTCTCTGTCAAAAGCAAAAAAAGGACACAAACAAATATTATGTCTGCTGAAAGACTAAAAATTCTTATGTTCAAGCACTTACAGCTTCTTATAGATAGCAGGTACACTATTAAGTAGATGAATGTATTATTGTTAAATTCTTGCTAGGGAAAATTAGAGAAAGAAACAAACTGATCATTCTTCCCCACTTCTAGCAGAGTGTTTGAGAAATCTTAAAGAAAAAACAAAAAACAAAAAACTCTGTTTCAGGTTATTAAATGGAATAAACCTGCTCTCTCAGGGCAAGGCAGTGAATTTAGGATTACACGCACAGAAAAGGAAAATGGACAGCCAGGCTGCTACATCAAAGCTGTACCAGAGAACCCATACATAAGACTGGATATCATGTGGATCAAAAGCAGGCCCTCTTTGAAGCCATCCGAATACCATGCTAAGGCCTTTCTTAGTCTCTTTAAGAAAATCTGAAACATTATATACTTAACTAGCTCACCCAGTGGCTCTCATTTTCCCATATTCATGTAAATCTGCACAGCACTGAACTGTATCACCCTCTATCTCTTCTAGAATGTTACGCCTGTCAGTTCCTCTGACAGGGTAACAAACAGTAAAATAAGGTCACTGGCAGCTCTGCCAGAGTGTTTTCCAAGCATTTCATATATTCTAAGGTTTTCTTCTTTTAATTTAAATCAAGTGAAGGAGTTATAAAAGGTTATTGTGCTCCTGCTTTGGCAATATTAATCCCTGAGTGCAAGAAAGGACTTCTCCCCCCGATTTATTCCATTTTCTCTGACCTTTCACATGTCATGCAAATAAGAGCATATACTCTGCTCCTGAATTTCCTGAAAGGGATTTGTTTCTTTCATAGGCAATATTTTATACCATTTCAACTAGGCAAATGTCACAGAAAATAATTACTTGGAGCATTATTCAATATTTGTCTTTTACCTTTGAATTTCAAAAATGTGAGAGGAAAGAATTTACTATTGCCAGTTACTTTTGCTCTAGAGTAACTATATCTAATAAAAGTCTTACAATATACTTTCTAGCCAGGATAACTTCAGTGAGCCATTTATAAAATAAACCACATAATTTTTTTACTTTGCAAAACATAGGTATAATCTTAGCATGTTATTTTAAAAATAAAAAAAACATAGAGACAAGCTCAGCTTGTTTCAGAAGACCTACATTTATTTCAATGGGAAAGCTGATGATAAACTAGTTGAAAACAAACTCTAATCTCAAAAACATGAATTGAAGTGATTCGTATCCAATTTTTCCTCAAAACTTGTATCTGATTTTAAAGTTACATTTCTTGAATTATAAAGATAACACACATTCAATGCAGAAATCTTGGAAAATATAAATTAAGAAAAAGAAAAATGTCCGTAATAGTTACCTTTCTTGAATTATAAAGATAACACGTGTTCAATACAGAAAACTTGGAAAACATAAATTAAGAAAAATAGCCATAATCCTAATTCCTGCTCTCCACCTCTGAATTTGCCACTGCCATAATTCCTTCCAAATATTTTTAGTGCATATAACATACACACATATAATGTTTTTATAAGATTGAGATTATTTTTTCTAATATGCTTTTAAATTAAATCCATCATAAATGTTTTCCAATGAAATATTCTTAACTGTGATTTGGTCCACATAATAGTCCATCTTATAGATGGGCTGTTACTTTGTTCAGTCATCAAGTCATGTCCAACTCTTTGGCAATCCCATGGACTGCAGCCCTCCAGGCTCCTCTGTGGGATTTCCCAGGCAAGAATATTGAGGTGGGTTGTTATCCCTTCTCCAGGGCATCTTCCCAACCCAGGGATTCCAACCTGTGTCTCCTGAATTGCAGGCAGATTCCTTACTACTTAGCAAACAGGGAAGATGTACCTTATTTTATTTAAATAATATCCTAATGTTGCACATTAATTTTGTTTCTATATTTTTGCTATTTTAAATGCTGCTTTATGTGCGTATAGATAATTCTATATTTATTTTCTCAAACACGTACCTAGAGATAGATTGTCACAGCGTTCTTCAGCAAGACTGACTACCACCAGGATCTTATAAGAATGCTTGTTTTACTTCATCATCAGTGAGTTTCACTGTTAGGAAAAGCTTGTTGATATGCCAGATGGTTTTAATTTTTATATTTTAAATATTTTATACTTTACATTAATTTACAGTTCACTGATTGCTAGTCAGGGTAAAAGATTTATAGTGAGTGGCTTATTGGTCATTGGAAAGGGTTCTATATGTAGATCTATAACTTGCTATTTTATTGTTTTGGAATATTTGACATTTACTTGATTTCAATAAAACTTTTATACATTAGGGATGTTATTTTTTAGCTACCACATAGGTAGCAAATATTGAAGTTTAGACAATTAAATGAGGAAACCAGTGACTCCTGGGCAGAGACTGGCCAGCTACCCACAGAACCATTTTTCTTCTTCCCTAGGATGCACTAGACCACATTTCCCATCCTCCTTTGCAGTCAGGTGTGGCCATGTGACTGAGTTCTAGCCAATGAAACATGAGTAGGAAAAATGTGTACCACTTTTAGACCTGACCTATGGAAACCTTCCATGTGCTACAAGCTCTCCTCTTTCCCCAACGACCAGCTGATTACAGGGGACAGCATGTGACAGAAGAAACCCGACCTCTGTGCGTTTATGTGAAAGTCCTCCTCCCTTTACTAATTAGGACACCCTTTAAAACTTCACATGGGCAAACAATAAACTTTTTTGAGCTAAGTCGCTAAGAACTGGGGTTGTATCTCATAGCATCTTGCATTGCCCCAACTATTACCAAGAACCCTTAAAAAACCCCAAGGTCTATTAATTCTACTATCAGAAATCTATTATAAAAAAGTCTAAAATATGAGCAAAGATTTAAGCACAAAGATGTTTATTACACATTAGTTATAATTGTAGAATATTGAAAATAACTAAAATATCCAATAATACATAGTGCTTATTAATAATACTTTTTAAACTTTTAGGTGTGTTTTATTTTTTATTGAAAAATATTTGACACATAACTATGTATAAATTTAAGGTGTACAATATGTCAATTTGATTCACTTACATACTGTAATATGATTGCCCTTGTGATAATTAGCACTGTATCACATTACTTAATTATCTTTTCCATTTGGTAGGAATAATTTTTCATTTTTTGGCAAGTTTGATTATTATAATACTACATTGTAGTCTGTATTCACTATACTTGCATTATAGCTCTAGGACTTATCTACTGCTCATTATAAGTTTGTGCCCTTAAACATGACAGTCCTGCCCCCACCTCCATTGATATTATTTTCAATCGTTGATGCTCACACAGCACCTACTTATGCTTGTCACCTTGTTAATGCGCTTTACATGCATTATCCCATTCAATCCTCAACCTAGAACTTAGGCCCTGTGATAGCCCGTTCTACAGATAACATAAACCAAAGAATCATGGATTAAATGACTTTCTTGATCACACAGCTAGTAAATGTCAGTTCTCAAACTCTGTTGTGAATCAAAACCCGTATTATCAACTATTGTTATATGGCGCATTCATATGAGCTAGTATCACTTTAGGGAAAATGCTTAAGACATATGAAGCCAAAGCTGGGTCTGATTTCAACTATGGTTTCAACTATGTTTAAACAAATATATGCAGAAAAAGATGAAAGAATTAATATGTTAGCAGTAAAATTATCTCTGAGTTGAATGTTATTTTTCCTCTCTCATAATATTTCTCCACATCAAAAAAGAATTGAAGTAATCTTTAGTGTTCGATGTGCAAAACTAGTATACTTACAAATATAAATTAATAAAAACCTCTTGTGAACATGTACTATGAAGATATTCTTGCTCACTGATGAAGGAATTTATCCAAGAATATCATTCAAAATAAATGTGAAGAGGATCTTTGTATATATGCTATATACTATGTTATTCTAGACTAGCAAAGAACTAGAAAGTATTGGGTTGGCCAAAAAGTTTATTCAGGTTTTTCCATAACATTTTATGGAAAAACTCAAATGAACTTTTCAGCCAATCCAATATATAAATATCCAACAATATGGGAATAAGCAAACTATGATACTGAAGTAGATCAAAACATGGGAAATTTTCCTAAAACAATAGAATTCTTATTTTAGGGCAGAAGATTATGTGACCACTTTATCTTATTCAAATTTTTTTGTTGAAAATTTAAATGACTTTTTTCCACTAACAATTTAAATCTCTGCAGTTTCTCAGTTTGTTGAAATAACCTTGCTTTAATAAGTTATTGTGGTTTCTGATATCCAGTCCCATCTATGAGAATCTTAACATATTTCACCAAATAGTTCACTAGTTAATGATAACAGAAGTTTTTTAAATTTTCAGAGGAAATATAATAAAGGAAAACAAAGTATTACAATGCTTATTTCTTTCTGGCAGTAGTTAAATCAAATTGGCTAACGGGAGCGAATATAAGAAAATTGACTTGGGAAAGACTGAACTTTAATTAAATCTATTTTGTATGTCTGATAATTTCTTTCCTTAACTGGATGCTTCAATTTTTATTCCTGTTTCCTAGAATTAAAAGTTTCCAGGGGCAGAGATTAATTTAAATTTTCACCAGAGATTAATTTAAATTTTCTTTTAAACAAGAAGCTAATGTTTTCAATTTTTACAGTGTTTGTTCCACCAAAAGAGAACCAGGACACAGGCCAAAAACACCTCTTTGCCAAATTAGGAAATGAAAAGAAAGTGTACATAATTAATTCATTCAGAACTTACTCCAGGTACAGAGGCGATCATCTGCTTGCTCAGGATTGTTGACTCAGCTAGTTTGGTTCCAGCATCTGCACAAATAAACTAATAAGAAATTGAAAGGATAATTATTTTTAAGAGCACTTGGACCATAATAGTAATTTGTAATTTTATTAACTTGGCTTAGATTCACTAGTTTTTACTTTAGTGACAATCTGCTCTGGATATATGGGACTTGCTAGTCATGAAAGTTCACTCCTACCAGAAATTCAGAATCATACCACTGGGATTAACACAGAGATTCTCATTTTACCCAGACAGTAGTGTAACACTGAAATGGTACACATTCAGTCAAGGAAGGAAGGAAAGCTATCAATATAGTCAGATTTACCCTGAAGTCATGTTATTTATTCTCTGGCACTTTTTGACAGTTTCTGAACTTTCGTGGATTTTCCGGACTTCTATCATTATGTCATATCATGATGAAAACAGAAAAACAATCAACCTCAGAGTGAATATTACACCTGTTTATTGCCCTCCAAGATCCCTCAGTATCTGGTCTTTCTCGTCCCACCTCCTTCACACCTGCCCTCTGTGCTGATAATGACCCCTGACTTCTGCTCTGTCCCCACATAAAACTTTCACACATTCCCTCTGCCACAGTCATCACCTCAGGTTGCAACGATCTACACGTCTATTTTTCAACCGGTTACAAGCTCTTTGAGACCACAGACTGGACGCACTTCACCTCTGGCGTTAGCTCCCTGACTGACACCTCGGAGGGGCTCAGCAATAAATAAATTAATTCTTAAAAAATAGAGTTTGTGAAATGAAATGGTTAATCAGGGATGACTCAAGTTCATGGCGAGGATGGATTTGCCAAATTACAATTTAATATACTTCATTACAGATTTTTACAGGTGCTTCCCCAGTGAATGCAATGCCCAACTATTTATTAACGGTTTTGTTGTTGTTCAGCTGCTCAGTTGTGTCCGACTCTGCAACCTCATGGACTGCAGCACACCAGGTTTCCCTGTCCTTCACCGTCTCCTGGAGTTTGTTAAAATTCACGTCCATTGAGTCAGTGATGCCATTCAAACATCTCATCCTCTGTTGAAAAGAGAGGTGGTGGGAGGAATCTGGAGATTGGGATTGACATATATACACTATTCATATTGTGTATAAAACAGATAATTATTGAGAATCTATGTATAGCACAGTGAACTCTACTTAATGCACTGTGGTGACCTGAATGGAAAGGAAGTCCAGAAGGGAGGGGATATATGTGTACATATATCTGACTCATTTTGCTATACAGTAGAAACTAATATGACATTGTAAAGCAACTAGACTCCAATAAAAATTAATTTTTAAAATATTTGAGGCCAAATTCAAATATCTGATCTGTGAGAGCTAATAGCTAATTTTAGAAGTCAGGATTAATAAAAAAAAAAAAATTCTAAAATTACAGAGGTGTCTCAGAGAGTCTGGGGTATTAAAAGGCATAAAAGTATATAAGCCTTGAAAATCATCTATTATTTTTTATGAATGCCTTTTCATCCAGTGTAATTTTACATAAGATGTACAACTAAAATCTTAATAAACTTTCCGCCTTCATTTTATATAGCTGCCAACTGAAAAACTCCATTATGATTTTAGAGAGTGGTTCAAAATATAAAGATGTAACTTAAATCAGAGGGGAAAAGGATGATGGCTATAGAAGGAAGAATTCTATCCTTTAAGACAGAAATATGCCACTGAAAAATGCACTCCTGAATGAATACAAAAGAGTATAAAAAAACCCACAATACCCATTAAGTGTAATTACTAAAATCATTATCAAAATGATCCTCAAAATAGTATCTCCACCTCTAACCCCAGAGAGTGATCAGATTATTACTAACTCAACTAATACTAATAACCCCACGTAAGTAGTAACTGGGAATTAAAAACAACCATAGCTCTGCTGTTTCTTTGTCCTCCAGCCCACAACTAAGCTATCTTTAAAAGAAAACCTTTCACCCACATGGTTTCTCACAGCTTGAATATGCAGGTATGCCCCACATTGTGGGAGTGTTCCATGCACTTCAGCAGAATGTCTACTCTTGACACAGAATAAGAACTGAGAAAATTCCTTTTGATTTGAGCTTATATAGATTTTATGGTGGCTTTCAATGAGTTACTCTATTATGAAAACTCAAATCCATCTTGAGAACAATAATAACATCCTATTCCATGTAAAATTTCTATAGCACACCATCAGAAGAGAGAATGTTCTAAGTGAAAGTAAAAACATCAACAGATCTGAATTAAAACAAGACAGGGCATCTGGACAAAGTGTAAAAGGAGAACACTGCCCTGATGTTCAACAATAGAAGATTGTTTGGAGAATTCTTTCCTGTCTCCATGATTCTTTTTCCTTTCAATTAAATATCCACTTGAATATTTAAGTGAAAGTGACAGATGCTCAGTCGTGTGACCCCATGGACTGTAGCCTGCCAGGCTCCTCAGTCCATGGAATTCTCGGGCAATTCTATTGGAGTGGGTAGCCATTCCTTTCTGCAGGGGATCTTCCCAATCCAGGGATCCACCTCTGTGACCCTTTGGACCATAGTCCATGGGATTTTCCTGGCAAGAATAGTGGAGTGGGTTGCCATTTCCTCCTCCAGGGGGATCTTCCCAACCCAGAGATCCAACCTGCGTCTCCTGTGTCTCCTGCATGGCAGGTGGCTCAGGGGTAAAGAACCCAGTATTCTTGCTGAGAAAATCCCATGGACAGAGGAGCCTGGTGGGCTACGGCCCATGGGGTTGCAAAAACTCGGACACAACTGAAGCGACTGAGTATGCACAATTTTATATGCAAGTTAAAATAAATAACGGAAGTGATGGCTGGGCAAACATAATATAGCAGGCTGGGAGATTTCCCAAGGTGTCAGGCTTCTAGGAAGAAGTTCTAGAAATTGAAAACGAGATTGGTACCTGTCTCTGCCTTGAAGTGTTTAGAACTTGAATAGCCTTGCATCCCTTGGGCAAGTGTTCCACTATCCTTTGAAGGGACACTCTTACTGCCGGAGTGTTTGGTAAGTAACAAAAGTATGGTTTACCCATGAAAAGAATTATAAACAGCCCCCTCTCTGTGAACCCATCTGTCTACTAAATTATTAATCAGAGGAGTAGTAGAGGGACTATCCCAGAGGTCCCCTGTGGGGTTAAAGAATGAATGATAAATTCAAGGTTTGACCAACTGAATCTTCTCACTAATGGGACACAGGCCACTCATGATGGATCACCAGGGGACTTTTTCTTTACCTTTAAGACTTTATCATTCTTTTTATAAAAAATTTATATTGAAGTACAGTGGATTAACAATCTTATGTTAGTTTCAGGTGTACAGCAAGGTGACTTTCTATCTATTCTTTTTCCAATTCTTTTCCTGTTTAGGTTACTACAGAATATTGAGTGGAGTTTCCTGTTATACAGTAGGTCCTTGTTGGTTATCTATTTTAAATTTAGCAGTGTGTACATGTCCATCCTAAACTTCTAATGTATTCCTCCCCTTCCCCCTTCCCACCAGAGGACTTTTTCCTTCCAACTGTTACTTTCTTTTCTTTTTCCAAGTTGCATTTTCAGTTAAACAAAGTCACCTCCAGTGCGCTGAGATGCTGGTCATGATATCCAAGAAGGAAAAGACCGTCTGCCCCAGACACATTTTCTGTCTGTACCGTGAATCTGATCTTCCAGGTGCCAGGAACCGACATTGCCCGTCAGAAAAGGGGAAAGCTTCTCTCTGACTCCATGCTAAAGTCTCTGGTTTAAAAGAAACTACCAGAGAACAATAGCACCCCACTCCAGTCCTCTTGCCTGGAAAATCGCATGGACAAGGAGCCTGGGGGCCTGCAGTCCATGGGGTCGCTAAGAGTCGGACACGACTGAGCGACTTCACTTTCACTTCTCACTTTCATGCATTGGAGAAGGAAATGGCAACCCACTCCAGTGTTCTTGCCTGGAGAATCCCAGGGACAGCGGAGCCTAGTGGGCTGCCATCTATGGGGTTGCATAGAGTCGGACACGACTGATGCGACTTAGCAGCAGCAGCAGCAGCAGCAGCACCAAAGAACAGGCTGTCACCTCTGCTATCTACTTGAACATCTGTCAAGGGCAAGAGAAAAAGGAACAGGGAAACCCTACAGAAAGGCGCACCATTTCCTGTAGAAAGACAAAAGATGCTTCTCCATCATTCCATGAGTGGCCCCACAGAGGCCTTTTCTCCATGTGCTGGGAGGGATTGGGGGCAGGAGGAGAAGGGAATGACAGAGGATGAGACGGTTGGATGGCATCACTGACTCAATGGACGTGAGTCTGAGTGAACTCCGGGAGTTGGTGATGGACAGGGAGGCCTGGCGTGCTGCGATTCATGGGGTTGCAAAGAGTCGGACACGACTGAGTGACTGAACTGAACTGAACTGAACAGGGGAGAAAGGGAACTATTTCTGTTTTTTCTTGCTTAAGGTATGCCTCACTTTTTTTTCTCTCAGTAATTAAAATGGTTTTCATTCTGAGAGTTTATATAACAAGGATACATTACTTCAGAATGACATGGTGTTTAATACTTTTTGGTGGAGAAGGCTGAGATATTATTCACAAGGCTGTTTCTCATGGGTGTGATATCAAAACATCCCCCCAGATATCTCTTTGATCTAAATAATTTTACAATTTTATTTTTGAAATTTAACATAATGACTCAATGACAAATATGTATTTGTTTTTAAAGACGAAAATGTACGCATTTGAAATGGCATGAGAGAATCCAAAATACACAGAAGGGTTTACTTTTCTTGCCTTCTTTCTTCCTAAAGATAATTTGTTTTTTGTTATTTACTCCCCTAGCTGTGATGCAATAATCACTGTTTTCATGGTTTCCTTAAGTCCTGAGCAATTTAAACTGTCAGTCTTTTGCTATCTTGTGACAAGTGCTTATTATGGCCAGCTAACGTACTTCTCAGAAAAGCCCAGTCCCCAGCTGCAGTCACAGAGTGAGGTGCCAGCACCCAAGATCAGCTACACAGGTCTGCGCTGCTTAAAACTGAGAGCACTCAGGAGAACAGCCTCTGATGCCCACAGGATCTCACCTCCAGGGCCTGGGAACCGAGGCTGCTTTAAGAGGGCAGGTCCCCAACCTCAACGCAATCAGAAGCAAGTAACTTCCAGACAGTCACCCTGCTGACCCTAAATCTCTCATGGGCTATTTCACTAAGCCTAGTTCCCCTGCCCTCTCCTCCAAACCAGTGTTGATCCTATTCACCTTTGTGGTCAGTTTGCATCCAAGTAGCGTGTACTCAAAAGTCGTACAGGGAGGGAGTAGGCAGGACTTGTCAATGACAACCTACTGGAAGAGACTCAAGCCTGTCTCTCCTTGGGGAAACACATATTTCCTGGTTGAGCGCAGCTTCTGTCTCCTCTCGGGCTGTCCAACATCTTGGTACAATGGAGCCATTTCACTCCAACCATGTCATACCAGCATCCACGGCTATCACTTTCTAGCCATCACCCTTCTCTGAAAGCATCATAGTGCCTGGGAAGGCTCTTTAAAGACCCTTCTTCACTGAAAGAACACCCACTTTTTTATTAAATTTCGAACCTTTGAGAAAAACTCACTTTTTGTCTCAAGGATTAGTAGAATGAGGTGGGGGGGGTGTGTAGGGGGGAGGGACCAGTTAGCAGATATTAAATGATTAATGACAAAGGTGTTCCTCCTCTTCTCCCAGGTAAACCCCCAAACTTCTGCACATCTTTCAAAAACACACAGTCCCTTTCCTGCACCACTTCCTTACTCAGTACACACAACTGCTACGGTACCCATTGCACTATGTCAAAGAGTTTTTATTTAGATGCAACTTCACCTATCAGACAGGAAACTCCCAGAAGAGGCCATGACTTATTCGTCTCTGCTTTTCCAGCCCCTGGGCCAGATCAGGGCTCATAACGGCTAAATGAGCCTTCCTCCACCTCCCACCCTGAGTGGCCTGAGCTGGCCACTCCCTCCTCTGCAGTAGTTTGTATACTTTACGGACTTTCAGTGTATTGGTTAGCATGTTATCTGGATAGTGCCTATGCCTTTCTATCTCTATATCCCCAGAACCTAGCCCAAGACAGATGGTCAGTAAGCATTTGTAATGGGAAATAATGCTGAATAATCAAATATGGCCAGATGATGGAAGACCTTGATGATTCAGGTACTTCAGGGTCACTGCAGGTTTTCAATGCACAGAGTGATCTGATGAAAAGCAGAGCTTTAGCAAAATTCCTCTAGGCAGCCATAGGTTAGAAGACTGGATTGATGTAGAGAGAAGTGAAGACAGTGCAAAAAGCTAAGCGCCATTATGGTAATCCAGGCACGGGGTGGACAGAGCCTAACTAGGCTGGGCTCTACACTGATTAGACCCTGTTGTCATTGTTGTTCAGTCGCTAAGTCATGTTGAACTCTTTGTGACCCCATGGACTGCAGCAGGTCAGGCTTCCCTGTCCTTCACTATCTCCCAGAGTTTGCTCAAACTCATGTCCATTGTGTTGGTGATGCCATCCAACCATCTCATCCTCTGTCTCCCTTTTCTCCTGGCTTCAATCTTTCCCAGCATTAGGATCTTTTCCAATGAGCCAGTGATTAGCATCAGCTGGCCAAAGTTATTGGAGCTTCAGCTTCAGCATCACTCCTTCCAATGAATATTCAGGGTTGATTTCCTCTAGGATTGACTGGTTTGATCTCCTTGTTGTCCAAGGGACTCTCAAGAGTCTTCTCCAGCACCACAATTTGAAAGCATTAATTCAGTGCTCAGCCTTCTTTATGGTCCAACTCTCACATCCATATGTGACTACTGGATTATTAATTGCTGACTAGACCCTGTGGTCAGATGTTTATGCTATTTATGCCAGCTGGGTGATCTTGTGTGATCTCTGAGCCTCAGTCTCCTCATCTGTGATACAAAACCAATTCCTTACATGGTTGTAAGGATTAAGTGAGGGGGGTATATAAAGCCCCAGCATATTGTCTGGCACATAATAGGTGCTCTATTAATATTCCCTTTTCTCCCATCTTTCTAAATTGCACCCAAGGTACCTGAGATTCAGGGAAATCTGTCCAGTTCCTTGACATCAAGCTCCTATTTTCCTTCAGTCATTTAACCTCAACCTTGTAGGTTCAGACTCAGGGGCTGGTGACAATGCCCAGCAGCAAGAACTGAAACAGCTCTGACTGGGGACTTTGCACAAAGGCAGTCTGAATGTGACCCTGACCCCAGCTGTAGCTCAATGAGCCTGAACCTTAACTAGCCTGAACCTTTGGGGTAAGAGACAGGGTCTCAGGTTACCTGGGACAGATCATGGACTGACACCCCTGGCCTGGCCAGCCTGTTTCTCAATCCCATCCTTATGTGGTTATTCCTAAATTCACCTTTCCGCTGAAGCCTCTCTTTACTGCTGGAAGACAGTCAGCCCTGGTGTTGAACTCCAGCCCAGGCCAAGAGTTTTGCCTGCACCCACCAGCCCTTTGTGACCCAGTTCAACGGCCAAATGCCACTTTCTTCATGAAATCTTCCTTAATTTCACACAAAGCAAGACAGGATGCCTCTTGCTCCAACTTCCCCTAGGACTTTATCTACCTCCCTCTCGTTCTCACTCATAGCACTAATCATAGTCTCATCTAAGATGTTGAGCTAAGGATGCCAAGGATGAGCGCTGGAGCCCCTCAACCAAAAGCATGCGTCTTTGCAAGTTCTCTCAAGCTGGCCTGGTATGTGTTCAAACTCCCCCCACAACCTGCCTCAGTGTTCCTGTGGGTGTTGGTTCTTCACACCCACCTCCCTCCCTGGTTGGACTCAGTCTGTCCTGCCATTTGCCCACATCTTGCTTGGCCCACCCTCACTTTCCCTTCTGCTTCAGAGATTTGGCGACCCACCTGTACTCATAGTACACTGCAATCAGATCTTAGCCTCTTCTCCCATTTTTGGCTTCATTAGACCCACCTCAACTCTAGTAGCCATTAATGGTCTATCCCTCCAACCTCCTGGACTATAAATTTCTTGAGGACAATTATTGTTTCATTCTTCTTCTTATGTCTCTCACAGAACTAGTTCCACAGTAAGAACAAAATAAATACCCTTTTTGGGGGTCTTTTCTTAGCCAGTGGAAGTGCCAAGTACATAATAACAGATAGATGATGGCTAATATAAGGTATTTCTCATTTCTGGGCAGAGACATTTAATTTATGCATATTCCCCCTACCTTCCTTAAATTTTCTAAACGTTGAGTGAATTTCATGCAAAGTGTTATAAATGAGGCATAAGCCTACCTGGACAAGTAGAAGGAGGTTTGTATCTGGTAAAGGAGATTTAAGCTTCAGGGCCTGCAGGAGTTCTAGAACAACACTACGAGACAAGTAGAATTTATCCCGCTCCTAAATAAAACAAAAAAGAAGGTAAGTGACTTCTGAAAATTCAATTAAAAGAGATCTCTGTCAAAAGAGCTTCCAAAAGATTCACAGATCAGAAATAAAAAACACTGCTTAAAAATGCATAATGAATTGTCCTGAAGAAATAAACTCAAAATGAAAAAAGGCATTTTTGTGTTTGTAATGAGTTTAGTGAAGCACTGAGAACACATAATTTAATGGATAAGAAAAAGATTGGCTATCTCTTAAATACTGAAACTATAGGATTTGATTCTTACTCGTAGAGGATATGTCCAAGAATGTAGAAACTAAAAAATCTAGAATTTTTTCAATAGAAAATAATTTAGAGACATTTAACACTGTTGAAAGGGTCTCATATCCTCTCTAAAGAAACTTACTTTTTAAGTGGACCATTTCAAGCATACAGAAAAATAGATGGAATATATCTTGTACCTATTATCCATCTTTTAACATTTTTCATCATAAGTCAAGCATCACAGAAATAGTTGAAGCTACTATCTACACAGGTCTCTCTTTTCTTTCTCCCTCCTTGAAATAGCCACTATTTTGTATCTGGCGCTTATTACTTCTTGTATATTTTAACACCTTTACTACATATGTATGCCACCATTGTAATGTTTAATATTATTTTTGCATGTTTTTTAATTTCCTACAGTGTGTATCTTTCCAAAACTTACAATTTTTCTACCACATTACATTTTTGAAATTAGTCCCTATTGATACACATAATTCTCATTCTTTTAACTAAATAGCTTAATGATATTTTATTGTATGAACACACCAAAATTCATTGATCTGTCCTCAATAATGGAACGATAGAATATCTTCCATTTTGTAAGCCTTTAAAAATTGTCAAATATAGCACACATGGAAAAGTACATAACATATAAGCTAACAGATGGATTAGTACAGATTGAACACAAATGAAATCATCACCCGGGTCAATAGCACATCACAAGCACCTTAAAAGTCCCCCATGTGTCCTTTCCTGATCATCGCTAACTTCCTGGAGACCCTGTGGTCTGAATCCATTGTCTTTTCTTTCTACTCATTCTAATTTATGGTGTCCTGCCCCCTCATTTGTTTGGTTACCTTTGCATGTTGCATGCTTTGTTTTAAAATTATTTTTAGAAATAATCTGAGGCCTCGAATGCTATCTTCCTCCAAAAAGCTTTCTGTTTGCTTTTCACCAGGTACAGGAGGCATTCGTGGTCCAGGGTATTACCTTAAGACACATAACAAGCCTGGAAATATTTTATCTTGGGCCACCAAAGGTCTTGACATGGATCTATGTCCATGTGAGGACAAGCTTACTTCTAGATTGTCTTTATTTTGTGGTCCTAATGAAAAGGTAAGGGCAGTGCAGAATCAGACAGAGTCCCCAGTCTTGGAAGTTCCTAGATTCTGACTTTTCTCCTTGCCTCCTGGATCTTTCAGAATTGTCACATCCTTCAGATAGGCAAACACTCCCAGGGCAAAAAAGGTCTTCAGTGCCAGGCTTACATCTCCACATTTCTGTGTTCTCTCAGACCTTAGCTTAGTAATTCTTCTATGTCTGGCTAGTATTTTGATGATTTTTAAAAGTTTTCAGAAAATATTTTAAAGAAACTTTTAAAATTAAGTGGGAGGATAAATTCAAATTATCTAGTCCCTCCTGAACAGGAGGGAAAGTCAAGGATTTTTATTGGAATTACACTAAATTTATAGGTTATTTTGTGAGAATTAGTAGTCTTTCTTATGCTGGGTCCTCATTCATGAACATGAGATCTGTTTCCATTTATCTAGTGCTAATAAAATGTTCTGGTTACCTCCAAAAAGTTCTTGCATATTTTGGTTAGATTTAATCTTTGTTGCCACAATAAATGATATTTTAAAGTATATCATAATCATTTGTATTGATAGCTGAATATTAAAGGTAGATGATTTCTGAGTATTCATTTGTATCCAGCATCCTTGCTGAACTCTCTTATAAAAGTTATAAAAAGGTGTCTATAGATAAGCTCTCTTCAGTTCATTTGTAATCACATTGTCTATGAAAAGTTAGAACCTTTTTCTTCCTAATCCTTATACTTTGATTTATTCTTCCTGTCTTACTGAAGGGCCTCCAGTACCATAACAAAGAGAAGCCATGATAATGGTCATTCTTGTCTTACTTGTGACTTTAAAGGGACTATTGTTGGCATTTTACCATAAGTATAATATTTCCTAGAGGTTTCTGGCAGACACCCATTATAAGTTAAGGAAGTTCCCTTCTGCTCCTAGTTTGACAAGATTTATCATAAAAGGATGCTGAATTATATAGAATGCTTCTTTTCTATCTCCTGCTGCTGCTTCTAAGTCACTTCAGTCGTATCTGACTCTTTGCAATCCTATGGACTATAGCCCACCAGGCTCCTCTGTCCATGGAATCCTCCAGGTAAGAATACTGGAGTGGGTAGCCATTTCCATTTATGGGCTTCCCTGGTGGCTCACACAGTAAAGAATCCACCTGCAATGCAGGAGGCACGGGTTTGATCCCTGGGTCGGGAAGATCCCTTGGAGAAGGGAATGGCTACCCACTCCAGTATTCTTGCCTGGAGAATTCCACGGATGGAGATGCCTGGTGGGTGGTCTACAGTCCATGGGGTCGCAAAGAGTTGGATACGACTGAGCAATTAACATTTTCACTCCATTTATAGTTATCATAAAATATTACACATATTCCCCATGTTGTGCAATAATATATCCTTATAGTTTATTTTATACGTAATAGTTTGTCTTTTTAATCCCCTACCACTATGTAGTCTCTCCTCACTTTCTTCTCCCAACTATAACCCTAGTTTGTTCTCTGTATCTGTGAGTCTACTTCTTTTTTGTTATATTTTTAGATTCCACATATAAGTGATACTGTACAGTATTTGTCTTTCTCTGTCTGACTTTCTTTACTTAACATAATGCCCTCCAAGCCCATCCATGTTGCTGCAAATGGCAAAATTTCATTCTTTTTTGTGGCTGAATGTGAGGCTTTATTTTTAATGCATTAACTTGGGATTATTCATTCAGAATTTTTGCATCTTTGAAGTATAACTGACCTATAATTTTCCTTTCTCCTATTGCCCTTGTCTGATTGGTACTGAGGTTCTACTGGCCTCATAAAATATGTTGGGAATTGTTCCCCTTTTCCTATTCTCTGTATTAGTTTGCATAAAATAGAGCTCAATCTCAAATGTTTAACAGAAGTTGTCTTTAAAATTGGAATGGCTTGGGACTTCCCTGGTGGTCCAGTGGTTAAGACACTGTGTTCCAGTACAGGGGAGCTGGGTTTGATCCCTGGTCAGGGAACTAGATCCCATATGCCACAACTAAAAATCCCATGTGCCCCAGCTAAGACCCAGCACAACCAAATACATAAACAAATATATTTTTTTAATGGAATGGTTTTCAACCACCAAAGCAAATTTTCCGTTATGTAAGTCTAGCTATCTTTTTTTTATTGTTATATATTACAATTTTCTAGAAAGTTTTCCTTATTTTCCAAGATTTCAAATGTACTAACTAGATTGTCCCTTTATATTCTTCAGCTCTCTATCTCTCTTGATATAAAAGTATAGATAAGTATTAGTAGCTCAGTTGTGTCCAACTCTGTGACTCTATGGACTGTAGCCTGTCAAGGGATTCTCCAAGCAAGAATACTGGAGTGGGTTGCCATTCCCTTCTTCAGGGCATCTTCCCGACCCAGGGATGGAACCTAGGTCTCCTGCCTTGCAGGCAGATTCCTGACTGTCTGAACCACTTGTGAAGCCAAAAGTGTTAGTTGCACAGTCATGTCCCAGTCTTTGCAACCCCATGGACTGTAGCCCACCAGGCTCCACTGTCCCTGGAGATTCTCCAGGCAAGAGTACTGGAGTGGGTTGCCATTCCCTTCTCCAGATCTCTCTTTGCTGCATGCTATAAAATTTCTTCAGATCTGTTTTCCATTCCACCAAATCCCTTTTTGGTTAAGTCTAATTTGCTCTCTGACCTGTCCACTGAGGCTTTTTTTTTTTCTTTTGTTTTTGTTTTTTAATGTCAATGACTATTTCATTTCTAGAATTTTTACTTTGTTCCAGTCTATCTGGTTCTTACAAAACAGAAATAGACTCACAGACTTAGAGAACCAATTTACAGTTGCTGGGGGAAGGATAGTTAGGGTTCGGGATGGACATGTACACGCTGCATATTTTGAACGAGTAACCAGCAAGGACCTGCTGTATAGCACAGGAACTCTGCTCAGTGTTAGGATGGGAGGAGAGCTTGGGGGAGAATGGATACATGTATAGGTATGGCTGAATCCCTTTGCTGCTAACCTGAAACTTACAACGTTGTTAATTGGCTATACCTCAATACAAAATAAGAAGTTTCAGAAAAAAGACCCACTGACTGGGTTTGAAAAGTAACTCCATCACTTTACTATCCATGTTTATGAGGGAAAGTTACGTTTCCTTTTTAAGGTTTAGCTTCCTTGTCTAAAAAAGTGACGAAGTATAGCCAATTAAAACATATGCTGAATGAGAAGCATATAAAGGATGAATTGCAAACATGGGAAAATATATAATTACTAAAGAATAAAGAACCAGATAGCTTTTATTTTCCTAATGAGAAAATATTTTTAAAAAGAAGATAATAAATATTTTCTCATTAGGAAAAAAAAAAGTGTATGTTTTTATTTTCTTTATTATATAGTTCTAATATGGTAGTTCTTAAGGGGAATAATCTTGCTTTTTATTAACTATACTAAAGTATCTCATTGTGAATTATTTCTTCATGTATTTTGTAATTTTAGATTGTGATCTCATGTTCATCAGGATTTTAATTATAAGAATCCTATTGGGCCTAGGTTGAAGGCACATCTCTCCAGAGAGGTTTGAGGATTGATTCTGAGCTGCTTCTGCCAGACACTCAAATGCTATTATGTGCCCAGCACCAATTAATTTGACTTTCCAGTTTAGGAGTTCATAGGACATGTAGGTATTACAAATTCAAACTCTAAACATATTCAAAAATAGGCTCATGTTTACTCATTCTCAAAGGAAACTATAGATGTTTCAGTTCTCAGGCTCAGACAGATCCCATTCTTCATCACCTCCATATAAGAATACATTCTTTCCAAAATATATATGTCTTTTATCAAACATATAACCTTTCATGGGTTTTGACTTTCTGCTGAGGACAACTCAGCTCTAACTCCCAACCTAGGATAGCCCCAAGATGCAATTTACTTTCTCTGTGTGGGCTTTAAAATTCAAGCCACTAAAGAATATAATAAAAAAGAAACAGATTCACATATATAGAGAACAAACCAATGGTTACCAGTGGAGAGAGGGAAGAGGGCAGGGAACTAAGAGGTACAAGCTATTAAGTGCAAAATAAGCTAGAGGGACATATTGTACAACACAGGGAATATAGCCAATTTTTTAAATAATAACTATATATATGGAATATAACCCTTATAAATTATAAATCACTATATTGCTGCTGCTAAGTCACTTCAGTTGTGTCCGACTCTGTGCAACCCCAAGACGGCAGCCCACCAGGCTCCCCCATCCCTGGGATTCTCCAGGCAAGAACACTGGAGTGGGTTGCCATTTGCTTCTCTAATGCATGAAAGTGAAAAGTGAAAGTGAAGTCGCTCAGTTGTGTCCGACTCTTAGCGACCCCATGGACTGCAGCCCACCAGGCTCCTCTGTCCATGGGATTTTCCAGGCAAGAGTACTGGAGTGGGGTGCCATTGCCTTCTCCATATACTTGTAATTCATATAATATTGTATATCAACTACGCTATTGTTTAGTTGCCAAGTTATACCCAACTCTTTGCAATCCCATGGACTGCAGCCTGCCAGGCTCCTCTGTCCATGGGATTTCTCAGGCAAGAATACTGGAGTGGTTTGCTGTTTTCTTCTCCAGGGGATCTTCCTGACCCAGGGATCAAACCCAAGTCTCTTGCATTGACGGGCAGATTATTTACCACTGAGTCACCAGGGAAGCCCAACATCAACTATACTTCAATTAAAAACAAAAGACTCAAGCCACCAAGTTTACCAAGACTGTCAACTTCCCCAACCCAGGACTACTATAATATCAGTTTATATGCTTATCACCCTGGTTCTCAATTCCCTCTTCATTTTTGCCCCTTTCATGCTGATAAGATTAGCTATATATTTAAAATAATGTTTATTACATTTCATCCAGCACTTCCAGAATTTTAAGTGGGACAGCTGTCAAGTTATTAAGACTGCCTGAATGCTTAATAGAAAAGTCTCCAAAGTGCTTACCTTTCCATCCCTTTTCTTTTGATTAAATAAGGGAAAAGACTCAATTAGATACTGCTATTTCTTTAACTATTTCTTATAGCTTCTCATTATCTATGAAGAAGGTGGGAACACCCTAGATGAAAGCTCTATAACTAACAGTCATTTGAGTTGCAGAATAAGGAAGGATAGATGACTGGCCACTGAAGTTATGACAGATTTTGAGGGGATAAAATGCAAAATGAATATTCAAAACCAAGAATATCTTGAATTCAAAATAGTGGAAGGTCTGCTGTAATCAGTACTTATAGTACACAACACAGAAAGTACAAACTCATTACAGTTCTTTCTCTAAATATCTATATGTAATTTAAACAAATCAAACATAAAGAAAATTAAGAAATAAAGTGACTTCTAAATATAGAATATCTTTTCACTGTATTTGGTGCTGTCTTACAGATCTATTTTCTTAAGTGAAAAAAAAATAAAAAGAAGCTATTTTTCTGGAAGAATTTGAAAGAAGAAAAAAATCCTGATTATTTCGGTAGTTAGAAAACATATTGCTCCAGGCAGAGTAATAAATAGTTTACAGTCAGAAAGATTAAACAGAAGATTATCACAAAACACTTAACATGGCGGAATGGACACACCATGGTAAGAAAGGAGACGAGTATTTTAAATAGAATGAAATCTTGATATACAATTAGATTTTTATGAGAAAATAAAGGGCCTGTAGAAGTGGACAACATGAATAAAGGAGTATTCTGAATGTTTAAGAGGAAACAGCAGACACAGAAACCCCACTGAAAATAAAGTTGGATAATTTGGCAGTCAGAGAAGTAAAATTGACACTTTGTTCTAAGGACAGACACGCTCTCTTTGCCCTGCCCTCTGCTTTTCCAGCACCAGCAAGGCTGCTATATGCATTGGGCAAGCAGTACTTTTCCACTTCGTCAGTAGTGGGGCAGGGGATACCAAGGATAACGCAATAGAGAAACCATTATCAAAGCAAGATGACAAAAGACAAGATTACAATCTCAGAGACCAAGAACCCAGAACTGGGGAGACAGACAAATGATGAGAATTAAGGAGCTCTCGACTGGCTTTTACAAATAACAAGCTGATAGTTTTCTACTTTGGGTATAAAACTGATATGTGCTGATGACTTGCCCACTAATCATGGAATGGTGAACTTGAAAAAGACATCAGAGGTCATTTAGACCATTACTTCATTTCATTCAAAATACCTCTTCTCCTGTAAGCCATCTGACCTTCAGTTCTCCAAATTTGCATGTTTAACATATAGGTTATATATTTGTATGTATAAAGTGTTTGCTTCTAATGATTTTTATCAGACCTCAGTAGAATTATTCATTTTAAGCTATATTGAGGCAACTCACCTAAGAGGGATTTGATACTGATTAGAAAGAATATGTTTCTACTAGTTTTCAGTTTCCCACGACACACACAAACATGCAACCTTACCTTAGTGAAAGCTCGGTAACACAAGCCGCACACCTCCACCAGGTAGGCCAACGTGAAGACGGCATTCTGAATCACAAAACTGAGCAGTTTTGAAAATGGTTCCAACAAACTCTGCAATGAGATTAGGGCCAAAAAAAAATCTATTGCTGCTCCTTTTATGAAAAAAAGAAAAGTAATTAAAGTCTAATGACACTTTAAGTAATGGGGATCATTCTTTAATTTAAAATCTGTTGCCAGGTGGCTACTATAGCAAACTGGTTGGTCTAACAAGAACTGAATCTTCAATCAGTAGCTCAAAGAACATCATTTAATCATTTTATTGCTCAAAAAAAAATCCATCTTTCCAAGTGGCATCACTTATAAACCAACCCAACACTAATCTTATCCTCAAACCCACCCCCAAGCAATCAAGACTCTGATGTCTGTGTGAGGATCTCTCATTCTATTTCTCTGAATCTTTAGGCATTTATGAGTTAATTAGACCTAAGCAAAGTGAAATGAAAGTTGCTCAGTCATGTCCAACTCTTTGTGACCCCATGGATTGTAGCCTGCCAGGCTCCTCTGTTCATGGGATTCTCCAGGCAAGAATACTGGAGTGGGTAGCCATTCCCTTCTCCAGGGCTTCTTCCTGACCCAGGGATTGAACCACGGTCTTCAGCACTGTTGGCAGATTCTCTACCATCTGAGTTGTCAGGGAAGCCCTAGCTTATCAGACCTAACTCCTCTAGAAATCTGTCATCTCAGTTAAGCAGGAAAAACCACCCTTGCACGTAAGTACCAAAGGGCTATTAGCTTAATAAAATTCATCAGGACCCAGATTCCTACCAATGTTTATGAGGAAAGCATTGTCATTTTTTACTTTCCCTTCTGAATCTGACCCATAAAGAGTCAGTTATAGATCAATATGCTTTCTTAAGTCATTTGGAAACATTTCCTGAGTACCTACTAAGTATCAGGCAGAGTTAGATGCTTTTATATCATTTATCTCATCATTTATAAAATTCTTATAAAAAATCCTGGGGAGACAATATATTATAATAATTAATGACACACACTCTAGAATTTTACACAGAGAGCAAACTTCAGCTCTCTGTGACTTTGAACATGTGATTTAACATCTCTAGACTTTATTTTCCCCCATGTAAAATGAGGATAACAATGACCTCCATCTCAGTATTTCTGTGAGAATTAAAGAAGATGATGCATGTAAAGCACGTGGCAACAGTAAGCCTCTCATCACTGTTAGTTGTGATCAGCACATCTCTGAAGCTTTAATATCCCCATTCTGCTGCTGAGACAGTTAAGTAGGCAAGTAACTTGCCTAAGGCCATACAGCTATTGAATGGAATTCAAACTCAAATTCGGGGGCAATCTTCCAGAGAGAGAACTGCTCTATAGGGAAGACAGGATTTTAACTGGACTCCAAAGGACTTCATGCTGCGATTTCTGCTAATTCTCAACCTCTATGGTCCTAACTGTTTGGATTATAAAAGTAACACATGTTCAGTGTGCAAAAGGGGGATCTGTAGAAAAGTAAAGATAAGGAAATAAGTCCTCCATATTCCCATCATAACATTTTGATATATTTCTCTTCTTCTTTACACACCAGTTTACTCAGTTGAAATCTTGCACAGACATAATAATACATTTTGTTAAGATAGTAATATCTGAAATTTCCAATGTTATTTAATTCTTCATATAGATCCATCTTAATGGCCACAAGTCAGATTTTATTATATAAAAAGATCTCAATAAATACAATTTTGCATGAAATTTGCATTTGCTTCTTTAAAATAGATTCTGAGGAAAAGAATGACCATATCAAAGATTTTGTGCATTTTGGGGCCCTTTCCCTTATGGATACAAAAATGAATTCATTACATGTTAGCTGCCCCTGAGGATAGGAATTATGTTTGCTATCTATATTACCCAAAGGAACCATGTAGTACGTTCCATACAGAAAATCTTAAAGACACTCTTTAAAATAGTACTATTGATTCAGTATTCTTTGCTCTGTGTAAATGTTGTTGCCTTGAAACACTAATAATGGATGACTGGGGAGAGAGATATGTCTGTGTTGATACATAATTCATCCTTATTGGTTAAAACAAAAGAAGAAACCTGGATTGAACCTATATAGAAACTTGCTCTTTTATCTAGTAAAGCAGCATGGTAATGGGGCAGTACAGTACTACAGACAAAAAAACTTGAAATCAAGAACCTAGATTCAAGTCTCAAATCGTCCATTAACCAGCTATGTGACCTTGGTCAAGACACTTCATTTCTCTGATCCTATTTCCTTATCTCTAAATGAACAGACTAGACTACATAATATCTTTGCAGTTTTCCATGAGACTATGCAAGCAAAGTCAAGGTAAAAAGTTACAAGGGATGTGTCTTCTTGGTACACACTGGCACCCCACTCCAGTACTCTTGCCTGGAAAATCCCATGGACGGAGGAGTCTGGTAGGCTGCAGTCCAGGGGGTCGCTAAGAGTTGGACACAACTGAGCGACTTCACTTTCCCTTTTCCTTTTCATGCACTGGAGAAGGACATGGCAACCCACTCCAGTGTTCTTGCCTGGAGAATCCCAGGGACGGGGGAGCCTGGTGGGCTGCCATCTATGGGGTCGCACAGAGTCAGACACGACTGAAGTGACTTAGCAGCAGCAGCAGCAGTAACTACTTGGTACTTCTAGTAACTACAATCCATTGCAATACAAACTATTGCATTACTGCATATAACGCAGCCTGGAAATGTAGCCAGGAATACAAAAGTGAATAAGACATAGTGCTGGACTTTGTAAAGCTCACAGGCTCACCGAGGAGACGACAGGATAGCTGCTAATACAGAGAGCTCTATCAGGTACTGTGGATCTGACAGAGTGTGGATCTAACAAAGCTGCTATAGAGAATGTGAGCCTTTTTAAAAGTGGTGAAAGCAAAAGTCGCTCAGTCGTGTCCAACTTTTTGCAACCCCATGGACTGTATAGTCCATGGAATTCTCCAGGCCAACTGGAGTGGGTAGCCTTTCCCTTCTCCAGGGGATCTTCCTAACTCAGGGATCAAACTCAGGTCTCCTGCATTGCACACAGATTCTTTACCAGCTGAACCACAAGGGAAGCCCACGAATATTGGAGTGGGTTGCCTATTCCTTCTTTAGCAGATCTTCCCACCCCAGGAACCGAACCAGGGTCTTCTGCATTGTAGGTGGATTCTTTACCAACTGAGCTATAAGTGAAGCCCTGAGCTTTCCATTTTAAAATTGGAATGGAATTCAAATTCTCATCTTGAAGAATGAGAAGGAGTTTAGTCTCCAATAAGGGTATAAAGCATTTCAGGCAAAGGAAATAGCCTAAGCAAAGGCAAGGAAGTATGAAATTAAATAAGATGGTAAATAAGATGGTAATGTCTGCCATATGGTCAGTGCTCAACCAACAGTAGTTGTTGTTTTGATGGTGATGATAATAGTGCTTCTGAAAGTACACAGGGAGCACGCAGATGGGACAAGTTCAGTTTAGTTCAGTTCCGTCGCTCAGTTGTGTCCGACTCTCTGCAACCCTATGAACCACAGCACTCCAGGCTTCCCTGTCTGTCACCAACTCCTGGAGTTCACCCAAACCCATGTCCATTGAGTCGGTGATGCCATCCAACCATCTCATCCCCTGTCATCCCCTTCTCCTCCTGCCCTCAATCTTTCCCAGCATCAGGGTCTTTTCAAATGAGTCAGCTCTTCGCATTAGGTGGCCAAAGTATTGGAGTTTCAGCTTCAACATCAGTCCTTCCGATGAACACCCAGGGCTGATCTCCTTTAGTCAAAGACTAAACTGGAAAGGTGGGCTTGCAAGTTAATGAAGTGCCTTTTTGCATGCTCCATTAAGGAATCAGGACATTATCGTAAAAGAAGGGAGAAGCTATCAAGGATTTTAAGCAAGGAACCCATGCAAAGAGATCTGTGTTTGGAAGGATCATCTAGATCACGGTACTGGGGATGAACTGCCGGACGTGGCCCAGGACTAAGAGAACCGATGATATTGTGATCTATTCGAGTTTTTTCATATTAGGCACTTTCAAAAGGTTGAAAGTGAAGCATTTAGTATGTGATAACTATCTCTTCAGTATCATTACATGCCTGTGGTTGTGGGGTTAAAAAACAACTGAATACCAAGGGGGAATAGAGAGTGGGGATGAATTGGTAGATTGGGATATTGATACCTTTGATACTATGTATAAAATAGATAACTAATGAGAACCTACTGCATAGCTCAGGGAACTGGACTCAATGTGCTGCTGCTGCTGCTAAGTCACTTCAGTCGTGTCTGACTCTGTGCGACCCCATAGGCGGCAGCCCACCAGGCTCCTCTGTCCCTGGGATTCTCCAGGCAAGAATACTGGAGTGGGTTGCCATTTCCTTCTCCAATGCATGCATGCATGCTAAGTCGTCTCAGTCGTGTCCGACTCTGTATAGCCCTATGGACAGCAGCCCACCAGGCTCCTCCATCCACAGGATTCTTCAGGCAAGAATACTGGAGTGGGCTGCCATTTCCTTCTCCAGGACTCAATGCGCTATGGTGACCTAATTGGAAAGGAAATCCAGAAAAGAGGGGATATACGTATATGCGTAGCTGATTCACTTTGCTGTGTAGCAGAAACGAACACAATCTTGTAAAGCAACTATACTCCAATAGAAAGCAATTAAAAAAATAACTGCATAACCAACTAGCTATGTTTTTCTGAAACATACATACCCTTGTGGCATTGGTAGAGGGTATCTTCAAGAGGCAAATCATAATTCTCAAACTGGAGTCTAAAGAACACTGTGAACCGATACAAAAAAACAAAAGTCAGTACTCTTCTTAAAACATCTTCTGCTTCATGTATTTTCTCCAAGCAAATTTATGTTAGGAAAAACATCTGAAATATATCTGCCTTCTTACAGGTTTCCATGTCATACATTCATGTTTGGAAAAAAAAAAGAATTCTTAGCTTTAAAAAATTTAATTAAGCCATTTATTAAACAGTTAAACAATTAAATAATATTAATTGATATTAAATGTGCCCAGTTCTAAAGAAGGAATTTGTGAAAGGCCATGTTGAAATAAAAAACCTATTTAGATCAATTTAAAATCATTAGAGTTATTAATCCAAATAAAGAATGTTTAATCTGTCCTTTCTCTGATAGTAAAAGACATAACAAAAGCCTGGGGGAAAGCAGTAAAATTTCTACAAACGAAAACCATGCCTCACAAATCAAGTAGCATTGTATTTTGGCATGATTTCACATCAAAATGTACTTTTTAAATAATATGTTTTTGGATTAGGGGGAAAATGTTACAGCAAGAATAAGCAATGATATTATTTAACATGGTTAATGATATTGCAACAGCAGATCTCTGCAGTTGTGTAGAATATTAACCTCTTTAAGATAGTATAAACAAATTCAGTGGTTCTTCAAATGAGATGTGTGGACTAGCAGCATCTGTATTACCTGGAAACCAGTTGGAATGCAAATGCTCAGGTCACAACCCTACTGAACTGAAAGTTCTCAGAATAAGGCCCAGGAATTAGACTTTAGCAAGTCCGTCAGGGACCATGATACACACTGAAGTTTGAAATCCACTTCTCTAAATCGATGAGAACAAACTACAGAAAGTCTCTCAATGGCTTAATCTTTTCCCCAGAAATTAAATACAAAACAGGATGGTCAGAGGAAGTGCCCAGATAGAATCCAGCAGAGTGAGTTTTTAGATAAATTCTGAAAGCCTTTCACAAGAACCTTCTAAGAAAACCATTGCTCTATTTAATCTTCTCTATACCCATAGGAGTTGATGTGACATTTACATTACTTTAGACCAGGGGCTGAAAACCAGCTGCTCATCAGGTCCCCATCGTGACCTATGAAGGAAGTCAGGAAATATCCTGGAAAACGTGGGCAGATGAGCGACACAAGGAAGGCATTCTCAAATAATAACTGATCGGAACCCAGTAGCAGCTGATCCCGTTAGAAAGGATGTGCTTTCTAGTTCTCAAGAATCTCAATTCTCCTTCTCATCTCACTCCACTCTACTCGTTTACCTTGTAGTCAGGGTCCTTTTGGACAGGGCTGACTGCTATAAATTAGGCTTACAAATTTGCCATGCCTGCCCCTCACCCCTTCTCTACTAGTGTGCGGCTCTTAAGCAATGAATGGCCCTGACCGGCTCTCTAGTCCTAGAGAGGATCCATGTGGTCTTGTTAAAATGCATACACTTGTATTCCTAAGTGTATCTGTACAGTAGCTATAAACATCCTTTGCCTGGATTTATTCAACTACTTCAGATTCTGGATAGACGAGGATCAGAGAACATGAGAGATGCTAAAGATCTCAGTAATCCTGCTTTTCACAGTAATTTCAGACTCAGAAAGCAGAACACACCAAGCTAAGGGTCCCTGAATTATCATCCTTACAGACATTATTGAAGGTCATATTTTCCAAATCTGCCAGTTAAGAAAAATGTATTATCAGAGATGGTTGGATTAAAAAAAAAAAAATGTTACATGTATGTAATACTCATTTCAAAAGTGGTGCTGCCAACATGTAACTTCACTTGGCAGATCAACAAGTGATTTATTTTGTTGTGAGTTGAGTATTTTCATTCTGTGATCTGGATAAAGCACAAAAAGCTTGTGGAACCCATGAGGTTCAAAGACACAACAGTGGTCACCACCAGCTGCCTCTTTTCTCCCTGCGATGGAGACCTGAATGCCTTCAAATCACTCTTGTCTGAGAGTGACTCCAAGATTCCACTAGTGGAGAGGACACTAGTCAGAGACTTGAGTTCTGATCTTTCCACTGCCTCTATCTCTCTGAATTCGCAGTTCTCCGTCTGGAAAATGGGAGTATTAAACAGGATGGTGTTTATAGGTCTCTTCCAGTTTTAACAGTATACGATTCTGTGTTTCCATTGAATGGGCTCATGTTGAAAATGTTCCTTAGGCTACCAGATTTCCGGCTAGATAATTGTGTGGTATTCTTGGAGGGTGGCATGGCCCTGGGTAGGGAGTGAGGGTGGGGACGAGCATAAAGCCATCAAACAGAAATATCATCTTGGTCTTGCAAGTACTTTATTCACAAACACAAAATTTTAGACAATTCTCTAAAATTGAAGCTTGACATTATATGTCTGGTCTCCTTTCTTATGAAACTATTTACTTACAAATTTATTTAATATCCATTTGAGAACGTTTTCTAGATAAACACAATCTACTAATGTCTTCCTGAACTTTTTATTTTTTCATCAACTGGAAACACGAAATCACTAAGTCAGAATGACTGAATATTACTGTCAATTCTGCAACATTTGGAGAGAAAATCTCAATAACACTTTCTACTCTGTGGCTAACAAAGATTCCTTCTAGCCCTTTACAAAACATTACATCTGCCTAGGTCAGGTGGCCTGCAAACAGTAAGGAAGTGATTTGAAATGAAATCCAGGGTTCAGCTTACCTTCAGAGGTAAAACACAAGGCAGCTTGGCAAAAAATGTCTGAAACTGATTGCTGATCGTGGTCCAGAGGCTACTGGGAGCATCCATGGGCAGAGCTTCCATGAAGGTGGCAATGTTTTCCAAACAGCGTATCATAGCACCCCCTGCTGGTAAATTCTTTTTGTTATTTAGACCCTAAAAACACAAAAGCATAGGCAGTCAACTGCTGAAATGGTGTGGGAATTCAGACAGCTGTTGGGGAAGATCAGTTTTTTAAAAATCATATACTCACGTTAAAAACGTGTTGTGTGTAAGCTTTGTATCTGGCAGGAGTACAGAGAAAAATGGACTAATCTACAGAAACTTGGGGTAGGGGGAATTGTGATTTTTGACTCAGTGAGGAAAGGTAAAACATGAGCAGGAAACTGGAAATATCTTCCCAGGATCCACAATTGGCATGGTCAGGTGTTCAGAAGACAGAGTGAATGATGCTTGCTAGTATCTCTACCAGCAGTGATTAACACACACACAAACTCTCCACGGCTGTTCCTCTTACTCCAAATTTGAATTTCAGGAAACTTACCCATTTTCTTAAAAAACTTCCCTGGTGGCTCAGACAGTAAAGAATCTGCCTGCAATGCAGGAGACCCAGATTCAATCCCAGGGTTGGGAAAATCCCCTGGAGAAGGGAATGGCAACCCACTCCAGTATCCTTGCCTGGAAAGTTCCCAGGACAGAAGAGCTTGGAGAGCTATAGTCCATGGGGTCACAAAGAGTCGGACATGACTGAGTAAGTAACACACACATTATAGGAACAGCAAAGTCCCCAAGGCAAGCCGCCAACCATCCAAGTTAACTAAAAGAATTAATAAGTGGAGGAAGAGAGACAGACTCCAAGTTACGTGATACAATGAATAAGCTGTGGAGGTGAGAACTGACTTCAAGTCTTGAGATACAGAAAACAGGCAGACTTTGAACCCAGATCCTGAGACAAACAAAGCTGTGAAGCTGAAATATGAATCTAAAGTTACATAATGTAGTGCACATGGCTTTATCCACCACACATTTTGGAAGCTGAAAGTGAGTGCTCAGAGGCTGGCATCCACCCCTTAGTGGAGGGGTCCAGAAGCTTTAAGTACATCCACACTAAACAGCAGTGTCCAACTGACTTTCTATACATTGGTCATTTTTATCTTTTAAGCTTTTACGTATTAAATTATTCAGCATCTAAGTTAACATTTAAATTTTTAATATTTAAATTAAATGACTTTGAATTTCTTTCTCAGAAGCGATTTCAACAAGGGCTTAGAGTGTCGACAAGGCAAACCTACCTCCAAGAGCTGGCTGAGAGCAGCAATAGAGCTCAGCTCGTTGAAGTCCATCAGAGATGTGGCCAAGGTCCGTAAAAAAGTCCCATCTGAAAAGTCAATGGTCAGATTTAGCAGTGTTCACGTTTCAGCAACTAGCCATGTCTGTGGTGTCAGCCTCCCCCGTGGTGAATTACCTTTGATGGTGCTCTGAAACAGCTGTGGGAAGATGCCATTGGGAGCCAGCTGATGGAAGATACAGCGCAGGAACTGCTTGGCCACCCCAGCTGCATTGCCAGGGACCATCATGCTGGGGTTGAGCAGAGAGAGAAAAGAACAAGGAATCTTGGAGCATCGAGCATGAGTTCAGATACTTACTTACATATTTATTCACATGCACAACCGTCCTCTTATGGAATAACTCATTGTCACTTGCATTAATGAGATGAAATATTCTAGTCACATGGAATCGCTATTAACAATAAGCTTTTAGAAAGAGGGAACCAGGTAGTGCCAGAGTTGGTCTCAGACTAATTCCAGCCACCCCGCTGTGCAGATGCGGGTTCCCAGGTCCAGAGAGAAAAGGTGACCTGCAAAGACCCTGATGCTGGAAAAGATGGAAGGCAAAAGGAGAAGGGGGTGGCAGAGGATGAGATGGTTAGCTAGGATCACTGACTTAGTGGACACCAATTTGAGCAAACTCCGGGAGAGAGTGGAGGACAGAGGAGCCTGGAGTCCATGGGGTCGCAAAGAACTGGACATGACTTGGTGGCTAAACAACAACAACAAAGGTTACAAGTCCAGAGGGTGGCAGAGACAGGACTAGAATTCAGGATGAGGATTATCAGTAAGATTCTCCCATAAAGTGGCGTTGGCTATGAGAGTGAGCACCTCCAAGGAAGAATGCAGGGAGAGAGATGTTCATTCCTATTGGAAGAGCAGGCACATTTTCTTGGGGCCTCTGAACTGATACTAGTAAAAAGGTTAGGACTTTGATATATCCAGTTTTCCCCTTTACCCTCTGCACCACCTCTGCATGTCAAAACAGGGAGCCAAGAGATGATTATGCACCCTTTTCCTTTAGACCAAAGTATCAGAAAAGGGACTTCCCTGAAAGTCCAGGAGTTAAGACTCTGCTCTTCCACCGCAGGGAGCACGGATTTAACCCCTGGCCAGGGAACTATGATTTCACATGCTGCACATGTTAATCCCTCGGTCATGTCCAACTCTTTGCGATCCCATGGCTGTAGTCCACCAGGTTCCTCCGTCCATAGGATTCTCCAGGCAAAAATACTGGAGTGGGTAGCCATTTCCTTCTCCGAGGGATCTTCCTGACCCAAGAATCGAACCTCTGTCTCCTGCATTATAGGCAGATTCTTTACTATCTGAGCCACTGGGGAAGCCCCACATGCTGTATGGTGTGACCAAAAATAAATAAATAAATGAGATTAAAACATTAAAAATCTCACAAAGTATCAGAAAGGACATTCCCAGAGGTGATTCTGGCTGAGTGGCTGAAAGGAAGAAAGAGGAAATCAAAGAGCCCAGACAGATAACTCATAAAAAGTCCCTCTTACTTAAATTGTTCTTTCTGCCTGTCTACCCTGATATGCTGGTTCAAACTTGTAGGTCAGAAACATTCTTCAGGAAGAAATGACACCAAGTTTTCACAAACTCTTTCAAAAATTAGAGGAAGGAACCCTTCCCAGTTTATTTTATGAGGCTAGCAAAGCCCTAAAGCTAAAATCACATAAAGCATTACAAACAAAACAAAATAGAACGAAAACCAAGAAGGAACATAAAAGAAATAAAAAGAAAAAGGACAAACCAATAGTCTTCATGGACATTGAATCCAACTGTACATGCATAAGAAGAACGATTGACCATGACCAAATAATTTACCCCAAGAATGTAAGAATGACTTGATATTCAAAACTCAGTTAATGGAATTTAATATCTTAAAGAAAAAATTGCAAAACACATACCATTATTTAAGTGTCTTTGGCAAAATTCAACATGAATTCATGATAAAAAAATTCTCAGAAAAAAACTAGAAATAACTAGAAATAGGAGGAATCATCCTGTCTGGGTAACAGCACTTATGAAAACCTATAGTAAACATAATTAATTGTGAGATAACAAATGTTTTTCTTGTCAGATTAGGAACAAGGCAAGGATGCTCAATCACATCTTTATTATTGTACTGGAGGTCCTAGTCATTGCAATAGGATAACAAAAAAAGGTATAAAAAATCAAAAAGGGATAAAACTGTCACTATTTACAGATGATGTGATTTTTTACATACAAGTATGTTTACATATCAAGGAATCTAAAAAGCAGCTATTACAACTAAGTGAATTTAGTTTATTACAGTACAGTGTTAAAAAAATAGTATATTTGTATATCAGCAGCAGAAAGTAAGAAAATAAAAAATTTTTTAAATTCTGTTTACACTGGCTTTAAAAAAACAAAATTCCTGGTAGTAAATTTAACAGAAGTTATGCAAGATCTCTACAGTGAAAGCCACAAAACACTGCTGAGAGAAACAAAGACTAAATGAAATGAAAGTATACATTACGTTTATGAATTAAAAGACAATATTTTTATAGGGTCATTTATCCTCAGATTGACTTATAGTTTGAAGACAGTCCTAGCAGGCTTTTTCTCCCTGGATTGAAAAGCTTATTCTAAAATTTATATGGAAACATAAAGAATCTAGAATATCCAAACTAATCTTCTTGAAAAGGACGACCAAAGTTGGAAGAGTCACACCATCTGACTTCACGACTTACTCTACAGCTACAGTAACCAGCACAGCGTGGTGACGGCATGATGTATGGATCAGTGAAAAAGACAAGAACCTGGAAATTTTGCTGTTGTTCAGTCGCTGAGTCATGTCCAGCTCTTTGCAATCCCATGGACTGTAGCCTGCCAGGTTCCTCTGTCCATGGGATTCTCCGGGCAGGATACTGGAGTGGGGTTGCCATTTCCTATTCCAGGGAATCTTCCCAAACCAGGGATCAAAAATGCATCCCCTGAACAGCCTGCATTGGCAGGAGAATTCTTTACCACTGAGCTACCTGGGAAGCCCTTGGGATATTTGGGCATATGCATGTGCTGCTTCCTCCACCAGGAACATTTTTTCAATAAATTGCTGTGTGGACCACTCTCCTACTATCTTATGTTTTGTTTAAATATCATTTGCTCAGAAAAGCTACTATATCTAAAATACCACCTCCACCCCTCTCTATCTCCTGGGCTTTCTTGATTATTTTTCATAGAATTTAGTACTAAATGATATTAAATTATCAGGGTTTTTTGTTGTTGTTGTTAATTAGCTCATTGTCTGCCTCCTCAACTAGAATCTAAGTATCACGAGAGCCAGGATTTGCTCTTTTGTTCACTAGGGCATCCTCAGTTGCTAGCAGTCACTCCATAAATAGTTGCTGAATAGGTAGCACTCTGGCTTGGAAAATCCCATGGATGGAGGAGCCTGGTAGGCTGCAGTCCATGGGGTTGGTAAGAGTCGGACACGACTGAGCGACTTCACTTTCACTTTTCACTTTCATGCATTGGAGAAGGAAATGGCAACCCACTCCAGTGTTCTTGCCTGGAGAATCCCAGGGACGGGGGAGCCTGGTGGGCTGCTGTCTCTGGGGTCGCACAGAGTCGGACACGACTGAAGTGACTTAGCATAGCATAGGTAGCACTAATGGTAAAGAATTTGGGCTCCCCTGGTAGCTCAGCTGGTAAAGAATCCACCTGCAATGCAGGAGACACCAGTTCGATCCCTGGGTCAGGAAGATCTGCTGGAGAAGGGATAGGCTACCGACTCCAGTATTCTGGCCTGAAGAATTCCATGGACTGTATGGTCCATGGAGTTGCAAAGAGCTGGACATGACTGAGCAACTTTCACTTTCAATTCACTTTTAGTGGTAAAGAACCTGCCTGCCAATTCAGGAGACGTGATGTCAAGGAAGCAGGTTTGATCCCTGGGTGGGAAGATCCCCTGGAGGAGGGCATGGCAACTTACTCCAGTATTCTCGCCTGGAGAATCCCATGGACACAGGAGCCTGGTGGGCTACCTTATGGATATAGGGTTGCAAAGTGTCGGACACGCACGACTGAAGCAACTTAGCATGCACGCACACAGGCACATACAAGCCTTAATATTCTTTCTGTTCATAGCATTTAGCAGCTTACAATCACAAACTCATGCAAATATTTAATTCATGTTTGCCTCCCAGACAGACTTTAAGCCCCTCAAAGGCAGGAACCATGTCAGTTTTGCCCCCAGTAGAAACCTAAGTATCTAGCATGCTGCCTGATATGGAGTGGACTTAAAAGTATTTGTTGACTAAAATGAGTGAATAAATGAAGGTGTGAATGCAAAGTGAATGTGTGCTCTCTGGAGTTGCAACCGAATGTAACAATACTCGTCTCATGGTAATCACACTTGTGTTTTAGAAATGGAGGAACATGCAGGAATGGAGGAAAGTGAGCTTTGCCTCACTGAAGGAGCTTACCTTTCTGCTTGATTAGAAAAAGTCATGCTGGAGGCCAATCTAGGGAGTAAAGTAAACAGAGTCACATGAGTGTCATGCTTTCATAATGAAATGCAAGAGTACTGTATGCCCCACTGCAGCTCCCATTTAGATGGGGGGCATGTAAAACCATTGACAATTCCCTTGAGCAGGGACAGAAGACCCATTCAGGGGTCAGTCTCCAGGTTCAGCTTACTCCAGTTTCTGAACTCTGCTTTCTACATCAAATTAGATATTTCCGTGGTGAGGCATACAGTTGAGTTAGTTGACTATCACCCAGCCAATCTACAAGCATGTTCTTTGCAACCAAATCTAACAGATGTCAGAACAGTATTTGACCTAGTCCACCCCTATACTGAAAGTGAAAGTTGCTCAGTCGTGTCCCACTCTTTGGGACCCCATGGATTATACAGTTCATGGAATTCTCCAGGCCAGAATCCTGGAGTGGGTAGCCTTTCCCTTCCCCAGGGGATCTTCCCAACTCAGGGATTGAACCCAGGTCTCCCACATCGCAGGCAGATTCTTTACCCGCTGAGCCACAGGGCAAGCACAAGAATCCTGGAGTGGGTAGCCTTTCCCTCTTCCCAACTCAGGGATTGAACCCAGGTCTCCCACATTGCAGGCAGATTCTTTACCCGCTGAGCCACAGGGCAAGCACAAGAATCCTGGAGTGGGTAGCCTTTCCCTTCCCCAGGGGATCTTCCCAACTCAGGGATTGAACCCAGGTCTCCCACATCGCAGGCAGATTCTTTACCCGCTGAGCCACAGGGCAAGCACAAGAATCCTGGAGTGGGTAGCCTTTCCCTTCCCCAGGGGATCTTCCCAACTCAGGGATTGAACCCAGGTCTCCCACATTGCAGGCGGATTCTTTACCCGCCGAGCCACAGGGCAAGCACAAGAATCCTGGAGTGGGTAGCCTATCTTCCCAACTCAGGGATTGAACCCAGGTCTCCCACATTGCAGGCGGATTCTTTACCCGCCGAGCCACAGGGCAAGCACAAGAATCCTGGAGTGGGTACCTATCCTTTTGGCAGTGGATCTTCCAGACCCACGAATCGGACTGGGGTCTCCTGTTTGCAGGTGGACTCTTTACCAACTGGGCTATGACGGAAGCCCTATCCCCATTTTAACTCGACTCAAAATTCATTTCTTTGTATAACTGATTCACTTGGCTGTACAGCAGAAACTAACTCAACACTGTAAAGCAACTATTCTCTAATAAGAATTAATTGAAACAATTCATTGCTTTGTATACAACTTCTGAAACCTAATCACAAATAAGCCACAAACTGTAAAAACCTCTAGAAGATAGTAAAATGTGTAATAAAGGAATTTGTCAGCTAACTGTTAAGTTGAAATGACATCTTGGGAAGAGAAATTTTTTAGGTTAAGGAATCAATATGCTAAGTTGCTTCAATTGTGTCCGACTCTTTGTGACCCTACAGATTATAGCCTGCCTCTGTCCATGGGATTCTCCAGGCAAGAATACTGGAGTGGGTGGCCATGCCCTCCACCAGGGGATCTTCCCCACCCAGGGATCAAACCTGAGTCTTTCATGTCTCCTGTATTAGCAGATGGGTTCTTTACCACTAGCACCACCTGCTGTGCTGCTGCTAAGTTGCTTCAGTCGTGTCCGACTCTGTGCGACCCCAGAGACGGCAGCCTACCAGGCTCCCCTGTCCCTGGGATTCTCCAGGCAAGAACACTGGAGTGGGTTGCCATTTCCTTCTCCAATGCATGAAAGTGAAAAGGGAAAGTGAAGTCGCTCAGTCGTGTCCGACTCCTAGCGACCCCATGGACTGCAGCCCACCAGGCTCCTCCATCCATGGGATTTGCCAGGCAAGAGTACTGGAGTGGGGTGCCATTGCCTTCTCCTGGGAAGTCCCAATTATATGGTTCCATATAAATGGAAATACTCTAGATGTATAGAAAGAAAAAGAGTGTACTAAATTGATGGGTTTAGTAAAACATGTCTTGATCAGTAAGATATTGAAGAAACAAACATGGATAATGCTAAAATTTTATTTAACACCGTAACAATGAATCGCATTCAGACTGCATTTGGAAAGGAACAGAGGGTCCAGCACCAGTAACACCAGACACCATTCCCAGTTGGCTCTTTCACACTAATGACACTACAGTGAGTAGGTAAGCACTGGCAAATGAAATAAATAGTAAAGAAGGGTGCAGTCAACGTGATCTTGAAGGCTGCATCTAGAAAAAGGGGTGAGTAGATTAAGAGGGATCTAAGTAGAGAGCAAAAAAATGAAATCATATAGAAAGTCTTGTGTGATAAAATGGATGTGCCAATACAATATTGTAAAGTTTAAAAATAAAATAAAATAAAATGGATGTGCTGAATACACACACTCTTAGAACATGCTGGAAATAGTTCCTGTGGGACTAAAATAAATAAATTAATTGTTCATAAATCCACATTACCTCATTCGGAATTGAGTCATGCTAGTCTGATGCGGAGAAGGCAATGGCACCCCACTTCAGTACTCTTGCCTGGAAAATCCCATGGACAGAGGAGCTCAGTAAGCTGCAGTCCATGGGGTCGCTAAGAGTCGGACACGACTGAGCGACTTCAGTTTCACTTTTCAGTTTCATGCATTGGAGAAGGAAATGGCAACCCACTCCAGTGTTCTTGCCTGGAGAATCCCAGGGACGGGGGAGCCTTGTGGGCTGCCGCCTACGGGGTCGCACAGAGTCGGACACGACTGAAGTGACTTAGCAACAGCAGCAGCAGTCTGATGCTGGGAGGGATTGGGGGCAGGAGGAGAAGGGGACGACAGAGGATGAGACGGCTGGATGTCATCACTGACTCGAAGGATGTGAGTCTGAGTGAACTCCGGGAGTTGGTGATGGACAGGGAGGCCTGGCGTGCTGCGATTCATGGGGTCGCAAAGAGTCGGACACGACTGAGCTACTGAACTGAACTGAACTGAGGAACCCCTAAACCAGGTGACTACTCAATCTGCTTTATCAGTAGTTCTAGCTGCTAAGAATCATGGCAGCTTGCTTTAACGCTCTCTCTGTCTCTTGCTTGTCTGTCCAAAGGAGGTAGAGATTTACTTTTTTTGTTTTGGCTTGGGGTGTTTTTGGCCGTGCCCTGAAGCATGTGGGACCTTAGTTCCCCAAACAGTGATGGAAGACATGCCCCTTGCAGTGAAGTGCATGATTAACCACTGGACCACCATTTGTACACTTAAGTATCTAAAAATATATCTGCACTGTTTTCTTCAAAGTTTGTGTGTTTCTATCCTAACAGTTGGCAATGCTTGAACACAGTTTATTCTCTCTTATGTTAAAACAAACAAAAACAAAATAAAACCCCCTCTATGTATCTATTATAATAACAGATCATCTATTTCAAGGAGATAGTAGAAGACCAGAGCAATAATTCTGTCTGTTCTAAAACTGAAAAGTATTAATAATAGGAATTATGCATTTGCATTAATAAAAACTTCCAATTTCACAAGTCTTACTCATAGCTGGTATAACATTTATTCCATGTTTATTATGATTAGGTTAAAGTCAAGGGCTTAAATGAAATAATTCATCTTTTCTTATCTCTCTGTGTTCATCACTTATTTCACACATTGGCTATTTCTAAGTATTAGAGGTGGAATAGTTACCCCATCTCTGATTATATACTCTTAAGGTATTCCCTGGTAGCTTAGCTAGTAAAAAATCCGCTGCAATGCAGGAGACTCTGGTTTGATTCCTGGGTTGGGAGGATCCCCTGGAGAAGGGATAGGCTACCCACTTGAGTATTCTTGGGCTTCCCTCGTGGCTCATGGTTCAGTTCCTGGCTGGGAAGATCCCCTGGAGGGCATGGCAACCCACTCCACTATTCTTGCCTAGAGAATCCCCATGGCAGAGGAGCCTGGTGGGTTATAGTCCATGGGGTTGCAAAGAGTTGGACACAACTGAGTGACTAAGCACAGCACAAAATATACACATCTAAGGGGATTTTAACGCTTCCCTGTTTAACTTGAAATCATCTTTTTTTTTTTTCATTAGAAACATTAAATTTTAGCTCCATTAATATTTATTCTCTTTCCTCCATCAAATACCAGGAATTGGAGGTTTCCCTTGTGGTCCAGTAGTTGAGAGTCTGTCTTACAATGCAGGAGACATGGGTTCGATTCCTGGTCTTAGAATACAACCACCTGCCGTGGGGCAACTCCACCCATGTCCCACAAATACTGAGCCTCTGCCCTAGAGTCTGTGCTCTGCAACCAGAGAAGCCACCACAATGAGAAGCCCTCAAGCTGCAACCAGAGAAAGCCTGCATGCAGCAACAAAGACCCAGACATTTTTAAAAGCTTTTATTTTAAAAAATACCAGGAATCTGTAGAATCCAGTTTTTTCTCTAACCTCCTTCATAGAGACTTTTCCCTAAGAAATCATTTCCATCCTGAACTCCCATAGCACTCAGCACACACACTCAGCACAGCTCTTAATGATCTTCCATCTTTTATGGCTACTCAGTTTTGCCACACATCACGGTCCTCTTCAACAACTAAGCCACAAAGCGCTTAAAGGCAAGAGTTAGGCGGGTGTGATGCCTGCAGCCTAGAGACCTCGCTCTCTGCTAGCACAGGCTGCACACGATATTCATTTGCTGCTGTTTAGGCACTAAGTCATCTCTGACTCCTGTTGACCCCGTGGACTATAGCCCCAAAGGCTTCTCTGTCCATGGGATTCTCCAGGCAAGAATACTGGAGTGGGTTACCATTTCCTTTTCCAGAGGATCTTCCAAGCCAGGGATTGAACCCTTGACTCCTGCCACATGTCCTGCATTACAGCAGGTGTTCTTACTGCTCAACTACCAAGGAAGCCCCAGTACATTCACGTGGAATCTAGTACAGTCCTCTCCTGTGCATTGTGTATGCTAGAACTACACTTTGTTACTGAGTTTGAACTCTACTTCCATGAAATACAACACTTTTCTTCTAATGTCCTATGTACTAAATGGAATTTTCTTTATATGAAAATTCTCTGAGCAGCTAAGTTTTAATCAGTCAGGCTGAAGGCTCTATTCCCCAAATGTGTGCCTCCTTCCTTTTTCCGAGTCAGAAGTATAAAACTGCTATACTTCCATTTATCCCTTCACAGGACGGGGCCCCAAGTTGCATAATGAAGTGAGCCACCCCCAGATTACAAAGTGCCTGGAAAACCCATCTTAAAACAGACAGAGAGAGGTAATAATATCTAAAAGTTACAACGTGTTTAGTGTGAGGAATTCACAGTTGTGAGTGCTGTGACACACACTGGCTCACATAGTAACAGGGAACAAGGAACCAGTAGAGTCTTCTCAGTGCAGTTTCCTCTGGCTCCACTCTGATACTGTGGCTTGTGACCCTGCATGGCTGTAGAATTCAACCAAAAATTTGCTCCCTTCGGTTTGTGAAATTAGTCTGAGTTGATCCCACAGATATTAAGCATCTGTAAGGTTACAGAATGTTTCACCTTGAACTGACAAGGTTAGTAGACTAAGGCTCCTTTCTACCAATCAAAACAGAAGCTGACATTCACCTTCCCACAGACTGCATGATGTCCAGCAACAAGGGGGCTGCCAAGTCTGGGCTTAAGTGGATGAACGTGGAGAGGACCACAGTGGCCAGCCCCAGGGTCTCCTCATCGTACTCTTCAAGAATGGCCCCACAGTCATGGCATCTGCAAAGAAACGGAGGACTGCTTTCCATGAGAGCTGACAATGGTTTCAAGATATAAGCGCATATAGCCTTTTTTTTTTTTTTTGGTGAGAGTTGGAAAAATCCCCCAAAGGAGGTCAGTGGTCCCTTTTTAATAATAAATAGGACACTCGAACACTAGTCTCACCTTAGACACAGAAGTAGCACACACAGAAGAGACCGTGAAGTTTCCTCTGATCACTGAAAATGGTCTTTCAACTCATAGCTATCTGGTCTATACAAGCATTATTGATTCGTTTTACAAGAAGTACCAATTGGACTAATAATTTGAGGTTTCTGGTTGAGGGATTTTATGTATGTGAAATTATTTCCAGGGATAATCAATAAGCAGATTTTTTTTCATTGGTTGAAATTAAAAGTGAAAAATGTCTAGACACAAATAGAAGCCTTCCTAAACTTTCAGATCTAAAAATGTCCTATTTGTGAGTGAAAGAATAGTCAATAGAACCCTATAGAAAACCTCACTCAGATCAGTTTTATGAACTCACCACCTACTGAGTATAGTCTATAAAAACACAATGGCCCTTGCTCTTAAGGAACTTCCAACTTGTTGCTCTTCACACTATCTAAGGTAGGTTCAGTTAATTTCATCTCAATGAAAGCAGAGCTCTTTTTTTCAGCTGCGGCTGGGCAGCTTTATAAAGTGAAGGGAAGTCTACTAGGAAGAGCAAAGGGAGCAGAACTACGATTGCTACTGTGACTTTCTATCTGAAAACTTTCTAAAATACGTGTGTGTGTGCATGAATGTGTGTGTATAAATATATATATGTCATTCCTTACAAAGTGACTTTTTTAAAATACAAAGTTCACTTTTGTAACTAAAAAATAGATGTCAGATTGGCCCAAAAGTTTGTTCGCGTTTTTCCATAAGCTATTATGGAACCCAGTGAATCGAGTTCCCCCAACAAAGGCAACCGGGAAGACAACTAGGAAAGATTGAGACTTGGAGGAGGACACAAAACGGAGGAAATTATACCAAAGAAGGAGCTAAGAAGAGCCCTCCACAACCAAGTAGGTGCTCCCCATGTGGACATTCTAAGGCAGCTGTTCGAGATAGGCCCTTCCCTTCTACAGTAATGATAGCCAGCTATGACCAGCCGCAAGGATCCTCACGCACCTCCTCCAACCTCACCTTCCTCCCTTTTTATCACAAACTTACTCAATTTGTCACTTGGCTCACCTTTACCAGGAAGCCTCCTCAGCCCAAGAGAGATCTCTCCAAGCTTAAATCCTACACGTCTTATTCTTTATCATACTTACTGAACAACATTTATATGCCAGGCAATGTAAAGGGAGCTCAGACTACAAAATACAGAGGAAGGAGTCCAAGTTGCTAAGGAACTCACAGTCTATTACAAAACATGTGTACAAACAACTAAACAATTAAAATACAGTGTGCCAAGTGGTAGAATAGAGAGATATATCAAATACTATGGAAACCTGGAGAATTGCATGATGCATTTTGCCTTGTGAAATTAGAGAAACTTTGCCTTAAGCTGGATTTTGATGTATGAGCAGGAGTTCACCAGGCAGAGAAAGTACAGAGAGAAGGGCACCCATGAATTTGTGGAGGAGAGAAAGAGTTCCGGTGGTTAAGTCCATACATTCATAACCTGAAGGGCCTTTTACAATAAGCTAAAGCATTTGGATTCAGTAAGAAATCTTGGGATAGTGAAGGCAGACAAACAAGAGGCAACATAGCCAATCTGAGATTCAGAGAATGGATCTTGCCAGCAGGATGGGAAAAAGAATCAAGCCTCAAACTTAGTCCCACCCTAACAATTTAGAATCTCTGGTTGGGGGATTTTATTGGTGTGAAGTTGTTGCTAGGAATAATCAGTAAGTGGACATCACTTGCATAAATCCAAACGGAAAAAAAAAAAAAAGAAAAATGCCTTGGCATAAACGAAAGCTGCTCATACAATGCTGCATTTCTAAAATAACAACACTCACGGCTACAGCCATTTGAAGAACAAATTATGACTTAAAAGCATAGTATGCTCCTCTGATATTTTCTCACACCCGTGGAGAGCCAACTCTCAAATCCTGTAAACAGTGAAGAAAATAACTGTGAGTTTACTTGTCTGTCATCACCGTCGGCTGCTCGTCTGTGAATTCTTCAGGCGCAGGCACGAACATACTCACGATGCTGGGTGCTGACAGCAGGCTGGATTTCGTGGCCCCTGGATAAAGAGTAAGACAACTGGTGAATAAATGCATGTTGCTCAGAGCCTGGAAAAGCATTACTCTCCTCTTAGAAATCCTGCCAAGATCCCCTTCACAGGATGTAACAGGCACAGCCCAATTTCATTGTGAAAAACCATCAAGAGTGAAACACATTCAAGAAAGACTGTGATTTGTTTTGGCTTATATCATTTTAAGGGTTTTCCAGGTGGTGCTGGTGGTAAAGAACCTGCCTGCCAATGCAGGAGACACAAGAGACGTGGGTTTGATCTTTGGGGCAGGAAGATCCCCTGGAGGAGGAAATGGCAATCCACTCCAGTATTCTCTCCTGGAGAATCCATGGACAGAGGAGCCTGGTGTGCTGCAGTCCATGGGGTCGTAAAGGGTCGGACATGACTGAGCAACTGAACAACAACAAATGATTCAGAGGATTGTTATCTAAAGGAAGCAACATAAAATTTTTTGGAAACTTCACCAAATGGGCAAGGTGCTTGAACCTGAGGGAGAAAAAAAAATAATATCAAAGCCTTTGAAGAGTCAAGATGCTTCATACACACTCCCTCGCCTGATCAAAGGCTACAGAATCTGTTCATAAGGAGACCTTCGGACCCCAGTGGCAAAGGAAATTATCTGAAAATATCTTTATGTCACTTCTGAAGATCCAAAATGGAATCTGAATTTTGCTACTGTATTTATCAGCTCTCTCTGATCTAACAGACTTTCCTAAGTGTACCCAATTGTATCATTAACAAAGGTCTTCAGTTTTTTCATAAGGATGATGCTTTGAATGAAAGCAACATAGTTATTACTAGCAAAAGTATAAAGTGATTAATGATAGAAAAGGCAAGAACTGGGCCAAGATAAAAGAAGATGTGATTGATTATTAAAACAGTTAGGTAAATAGAATGAAGTTGCTTCAAGAAACCAAAACACAGAAGGTTCAAATCCAGCACTCCACATTTCCTGAACACTGACACTCCGCATCTACCAGGTACCAAAATGTCTATGCTAAAAGTGGGAAAACTCAGCCCCCAAGATACGTGGTGATATATATGCAGTCTTACTAGAAACGTAAGAAATTGATTTTAAAAAAGAAAAAACAACCCTGAGTCAAGGGTTTCAAAAGATTCTTGCCAACTGCTATTACTTACACAGAAACCACAATGCAAGTCAAAAAATAAGAGAGGGAAGCAAAGTCATTTGGGAGGTTTCACACCAATCATTACCCAATACAAATGCCAAGGAACAGATATTTTTGACAATAGCATCGTGAATTTATTTTTCCATATGTCAACAACGAATGTACAATGCAATATTTATGACAGTCATTTATAAGGGCAGATAGGTTATGAGATATTGGCCCCTATATGGCAACATTAACTGAATCAATGGATTTCTAAATACTGCTTATGGTAAGGCAGCAAAGAGTAATGTTTGCAGGTGGGCAGTGCAAAAATGAAGCCATTGAGCTCAGCTTCTTTTTGTCATAACCGAGTCACAACGAAGTCTGCATTATTAAAGAGAGTCCCATTATCCCCAGTTGTTAGCAACACTTCTGATACTACCACCACTGTCCATGTACTCAATATCCAAAGTGCACCCTACATGGAATTAAGGAACAGACATAGAAAGTTGTTAGAAACTTGAATGAAGAGGAAACCTCCTACTATATGTTTGTAGGACATGCATTAAAAATGCATTCCAATATACACTAGGTGCAGACAAGTGCCGTTTGGTTCTACTTATATAAGATACCTGTAATCGTCAAGTTCATAGAGTCAGAAAGTACATTAGTAGATGCCAGGGGCCAGGGCTGGGGGTAGAGGCATGGAGAGTCAGTGTTTACTGGGGACAGAGTCTCATTTCAGGAGACGAGTGATGGTGAGGGCTGTACAACAGTGTGAGTGCATGCAGTTAAATATGGTTAAAATAGTATGTTTTACATTATGTGACTTTTACCATAATAAAGAAAACATTTTTAAAAAGACCTCAAAAAGAGAGAGAGAGAAAGGAGACCTCCTCCAAAGCCTAGCTTCAAAGTTGACATTTTGACAAAAGTCCCTTTGGGAGTCTTGGAGAAAGTATAAAGGTGTTGGTGTGTCTCAAAGCACATGCACACCCCAGCCCCCTATTTATCAGCGGATTTTTTGAGTTCACCAAGAAACAGACTTTCTTTGTTCTCATTACCTCACTCCACTTGTGCTTCTACTGACTGCGTCCCTAAGCCATGGCCAAGCACCAGAGTTTGTTCAACAACCCTGGCTTCTGCTCATAAAAGCTTTCCCTTTTCTCCACATCCCCTCCAACATTTATCGTTCATAGATTTTTCTCGATGATGGCCATTCTGACTGGTATGAGGCAACACTTCATTGTAGTTTTGATTTGCATTTTTCTAATAATTAGTGACACTGGGCATCTTTTTATGTGTTTATTGGCCAGCTGGATGTCATCTTTGGAGAAATGTCTGTTTAGGTATTCTGCCCATTTTTTGATCAGATTATTTCTGATACTGAGCTGCATGAGCTGTTTATATATATTAGAGATTAATCCTTTGTCAATTGCTTCATTTGCAATTATTTTTTCCCATTATGGAAAACAGTATGGAGATTCCTTAAAAAACACAGGAATAAATCTACCATATGACCCAGCAATCCCACTACTGGGCATATACCCTAAGAAAATCATAATTCTAAAAGACACATGTACCCCAATGTTCTTTGCAGCAACATTTACAATAGCCAGGACATGGAAGCAGCCCAGATGTCCATTGACAGATGAAGGGATAAAGAAGATGTGACACATATATACTATGGAATATTACTCAGCCATAAAAGAGGACGAATTTGAGTCCGTTGTAGTGAGGAGGATGAACCTAGAGCCTCTTATACAGAGTGAAGTAAGTCAGAAAGAGGAAAACAAGTATCATACACTAACGCATATACATGGGATCTAGAAAAATGGTACCGGTGAACCTGGCAGAGAACAGACTTGTGAACACAGAAGGGGAAGGTGGCAGATGAACTGAGAAAGCGGCATTGCCATATACACACTATCACGTGTAAATAGATGGCTAGTGGCAACCTGCTGTGTAACTCAGGGAGCCTAGCCTGGCGCTCTGTGATGACCTAGAGAGGGGGGATGAGGGGAGGGGAGGGGAGGGGAGGGAGACTCAAGAAGAAGGGGATATATATATATACATATATATACATATTTATGAGTAATTTATGTTGTCGTATGGCAGAAACCAACACAACATGGTAAAGCAATTTTCCACCAATTGAAAAAAAAATTTTTAAAGGTTTCCCTAGGCCCATGAATGAGAAGTCTCATCTCGTTGGATACAAGGGATACAACTGCTGCTGCTGCTAAGCAGCTTCAGTCGTGTCCGACTCTGTGCGACCCCATAGACGGCAGCCCACTAGGCTCCCCCGTCCCTGGGATTCTCCAGGCAAGAACACTGGAGTAGGTTGCCATTTCCTTCTCCAGTACATGAAAGTGAAAAGTAAAAGTGAAGTCGCTCAGTCGTGTCTGACTCTTCACAACCTCATGGACTGAAGCCTACCAGGCTCCTCCGTCCATGGGATTTTCCAGGCAAGAGTACTGGAGTGGGGTGCCATTGCCAAATAAATCTTATCCAAAGCTGGAGTTAAGTGTCTCCTCATTCATTCCTAAGGAGAATCAGAAGGGATATGGTCCAAAACAATAGGTCTGCTTGATTTATGGGACTAATTAAGACATGTGGTCATAATTCTTTTTTGCTTTCTGGTTTTCACCCATGATAGGTTATCCTGCCTTCTAAATTTAAAGAAAAAAAGAGCAAAAGTAACAATTAACTAGACATAAGATGAATTTTTAAAATACATATTCTGGACTTCTCTGGCGATCTAGTGATTAAGATGTCATGCTTCCAATACAGGGAGTACAGGCTTGATCCCTAGTCAAGGAACTAAGATCCCACATGTCTCGCAGCATGGCCAAAAGTTTTTTTTTAATATTCTGATTATCTTAGCATAGATTTATTCTCAGCTTGCTCCTCCAATTAGCATAAAGTCAAGTGTTCATTTTGCTCAGTTTCAGATAGCTAAAAAGAAGCTGTCCATCTATTAACTCAATAATCTAGAAGGAATATAGATAAGATGAACATGCTCAGAGAAGTAGATACAGGATACTATGGAAAACTAATATGTATTAGGAGGAATGCCAAAGGACCCAGAGCTGTGTGGTCTAGAAAAGACAGGAAATAAGCAAGTGGAGGCTTTCTTCAAATGTCTGAAAAGTTAAATGACAAAGTCTAGACTTGCTTTGTGTGGCCCCAAGGTTTAAAACTTCACTATCAAGAAGAGATTTTTGTCAGTCATGTTCAACGATAGGATGTCATACACACTCCTAAGTCGTGGAAGACTTTGAGCAAAGGTTGAGTCCTCTTCATGGAGCTGCTGAAGAAGAGATTTCAGCCCCTGCTGGGTGACTAGATGACTGACATATACAGTTCCTTTCACTCTTATAGTCAGGTTTGTGACACAGCTCACCTCTCATTCTCAACGGCTGTCCCTCCAGGTCAGGATTTAGGCACATCGGCACATTACATTGGCGCTTCCCAGGCTGTATCTGTTCTGTGGATGAATAGAACATTTCAGTCTTCGATGTGGTCAACTGCACACAATTCACAATACAATGAATTTAACCAGTAATCTCTTGGGGCCATCTTTGGTGATTGATAATGTTGTTTATTAACATTTATAGGAAACATTCTACATCTTAGCACAGGGTTGCCTGGGCTTTCCCTATAAACCTGCCATTCAGGTGCATGAAATGCAGCTGAAAGCAGGAGAGCATCTGAAACCATCCCTCCAAAGTCCAGATTCTCTAATCTCCACTCCCCAAAAGCTCAAGTCCCATATCTCTTGATATGAAATGAAAAAAAAAATGAAAGGCCAATGTCACAGCCATGAAAACAATGTTTTATGCAAATCGATAAAAATATAATGATCATTTGCAACAATGACCAGACAGATCATCCAGAAAACATGTGGAACTGGTAGCAAGGAAATGCGAGGCATCTGACTGAGGGCTGAGGAACAGGAATAAGGGGACAGGGGCAGATGGAGGAGCAGCACTCCAGGAACATTTGTTTGAGGTGAAGGATGAGGCAAAGAAGCAAGCCATCAGATGTGCATGGGTGGAGAAGTGGCAGATACTCTGTGAATGAGCAGGTGCATGCTGCCGTAAGTTGATCATGACCCAGGCTTTAGGCTGCCTTTCTCAGCATGTCTGCAGGACCAGATGCGTTCTTTTGGAGACTAGCAAGTCACTGAATCAACATGACACTGTATGTGGTATACAGTGACATGCCACCTAACATGAAACTCCACACTCATTGACTCTCCTCTGGTCTTGGATTTGGGGAGAACTTTTTATGATACTAATAAAAGCGAGAATATAGAGATGAAGCTCCAGGAGGACTTGGTGACTAGCGAATCAACTTGGAGGATGGAAAACAAGCCCAGGAAAACTCAGATGAAAGAAATTCATACAGCATGTCAATGGCAAGTATTAAATGAGAAATCAGAATATGAACAAGGCTGCAGTTTGGTTGAAAAGTGAAAAATTCAGTTAAATGGGTTATTTGGCATCATGTAGATTTTTTTCTAGATTAAAATTTGGAACAGAATTTGAGATCTATTTGCCTTTTTATAACTCTACAGAGTCAACCACTCCAGGCTGTAATTGTAGTCAGAATCTACAATGGTTAGCTTAGGCTGAGCTTGTTACAGAGAACAGTAATAGCATAATAAAAAAAATCTCCAGGGCCTCGGGTGCACCTAACAGAAGATGGGTGTTTAGTTATCAGAGAATGAACAGAATAAATATTTCCATTGTCAGCTCCTGACATAGCATCAGCTCAGTAAAGAGAGAAACAAGGTCCTCTCTGGTGTGAACAAAAAAAGCTTCACCCAAACCCAGGAAACTCTCAAAGCTGGTTATTCAGTGTCTTTCTCCTTGTCTCCCTTAACCCACTGGCTTTTGGTCATTTCATTATTCACTACCACTCATCACTAAAAGGAAGATAAAACACTATACCTTTCAAATGTTAAGAACCTTAGAAAGGCCAGGAGAGTTGAAATTGTCTGTTAAATATAAGATTGGGTATGGTGTGTAAGAGTTAGTAATCTAAATTAGTCCTCTCTCTCTTTTCTTTTTTTTAAAGAATAGTGGGGGGAAATAAGATGAAATCTCTATGTAGATATTATGGCTATGAGAAATTAACAGTATCTTAATATTTTGGTCTTGTGGACATTGCAATTCTTGATCATAAGGAAGGCTATTAAAATAATTTCACATAACTGTAGCCAGAAAATACTAAGATTTGAAAATAGTCCTATCCAAGTGTTGGCCCCCAGAGCATATCACACTAGTAAATCCTGATATTTTCATAGTGTGTGCATCTTGTGATAAGCTTTCACAAATATAATCTTGTAATCAAATGACCCATTTAATTAAAATAAGGAAAAAAGGAAAGGCACGCACTCAAAAGAGCAAAATTGCGGCTGTACTACTGGCTCGAGGAAGTAGTACATGTGCAGGACGTGGTAACAAAGTTTAGAAAATGCAGGGTGATCATGTTTAAAATAGACATGTCATGGCAGTCAATTCTTACTTTAAAATTGAGGTTAGAGGCAGTTCCATCGTATGAGCATGAGGGTGTGCGGCTGCAACATGGTGACCCTGCTAACTAAAACACAGAGCTCATATTCCCAGACCTACCCGCAGATCATCACGTCACTAAGCTGACGTTGGTTATGACTGTTATCATTACTATCCATAGTCCCTTATTTTTGATACATCATCACTTATAAAACAGAGAATATTGATAATCGTGTTTTGTTTTCTAATTTGCAACATGAAATCATAGTTCCACACCCTCCTTTATGCATTTACATCATTTAACCCCCAAAGAAACGGCCTAAAATTATCTGGAATCTGAGTCTTAGAGGAAAAAAAATAAAAGAGTTGGACCAGCTTAGATGGAAGAACCTGTGGCTCTTAAACACTCAGAAAGCTTAAATAGACTTATTAATCACCTTAGGTTTAAAAAAAAATGTTTGAACCACAGAATACAAGAGAAAATCTATTCCTTCCCAAGGAAGCAGAGGGGACACAGAGAAAGTGGCATTCCCTAATCTGAGAGGTAAAACAAGAAGAAAAGCTTGACCCACCAGTGTCCCAGTTGCTGATGTTATGGGGGGCGCTAGACTGATGTTCCAGCTGTCGCTTCATTAACTGGCTCACTGTCAGAGCTCCCAGGGATCCCCTTTTCATCTGCCTATACTGAGCTATATGGAGGAAATTAGGAGATGATTACTAAGGGGAATAAATTTGCACAGCACACAAAGGCTCTACACAGCCATACAGAATCTTAATTGAACCTTCATCAGCTATTTATAATCATTTAGTAAGTTGTATGCTTCTGTTCAGATGAAAAACTAAGGCACTATGCTATTCTTGGTGCCTTTCTTTACTCAATAAAGAAAGAAAGAGTGGCCATGAGCACTTATCTGTAGCCTGTAAATATTTACCCCAGTTACAACAGTGTAATATTTTCATTTACTTCATTTATATACTCTTTCTTGTTCCCCAAAAGATTCAAGACAGATACTACTACTTCTGTAAATAATTTATAGCTTAACTTTCTTTAATGGAACTTGTGCATACATGGTTTCAGTCTCCTGATATCCCCCTGAGGTCCTGTGTGAGTGTGTGTGTATGTGTGTGTGTGTGTGTGTATTTGTACATGTATATTTTGGAGTAGGATGACACATATCAACCCCAATTTTTAGAGAGAAATTGAAGCAAATGAAATTGTTATTTGGAACCAACAAGTTAATGAAGTGGTCATAAAATCAAAACGTGTCGTCTCCAAAATCAATGCTGTTTTCAATCTCTATATAAGCCTCTGCTTACTGTTTGAAAAATGTGAATCCAATAACATTCCACAAGCATAGTCTAGTATGCGTCTTTGTTTTAAATGAAATAGTGGTAACATTTTTATCTTGCAATTAGGCATTGGCAGATATCCCATTATTGATATGTCAAGTACATTAAGCATTTTCTAACCAGAAAAACAGTGAAAAGCACTTCTGCCAATAGACTGCTGACTGAGAAAGCAATTTGTCTCCTACCCTTCTTTTCCTCTTCGAGTGGTCCCACCAATACCTGTCAGCGACTCAGTGAGAAAAGAAGGGTATATCTGACAGGCCTTATCTACATGATCCCAAACAACTAGATATTTGAGAATTTGGGGTTATTTACTTTCTTATAAGGACAATTTCAGAAACTGAATCTCTAACATGTATATGGTCTAGAAGAGGATGGTAGAAACCAAGAAGTCTGTATGGCCCTTAGAAAGCCTTACATGTTGTATACAGGTTTCCCAGTCATGGTACCAAGACAGCAACTTGGTGTGATGTGAACTCAATTATGACATTATTTTTAATGTAATTAGCATGCTGCTTCATTAATGGTGGTTATGGCAGGTTTAGCTACAAAATAATCAGCTGATAAACTGAGCAAAAGAGAGGTGTGATGGGAATTCTCATGTCTTGGACTCCATGTTAACTGAATTCATGGAAATGACTACGCAAAGTAATATGAAAAATCTGATTCTTGTGGTTGGTAAATTTTACAGCACCATGATTCACTTGAAACTGCAGCTTTGGGTAAAATTCAAAGGCAGCAATCTTTCAGAAAATTTAACAAATTTCATGTAAAATTCAAAAGTGGAAATCTTTGAGAAGATTTACCAAATTTAAAAATTAGCATCTATCAGACAAAATCAAAGAACGATTAAAAACCTCTAGTGATAGAACAATTTCTCCAATTATCAGTTGTTTTTAAAGACAGAAGAATTCCCTGAGAGTAAAAATTCTTAATGTTCAGCACAGTGTGTAAAGCACCTGGCATTGTCCTCTAAGAACACACCATCAAAAGCTGGTGTGTATCCAACACGCGCTTTTAATGGAGAGGAGGACAAAGGTGGAAATCTAATGATGCATTATGCTAAATCCCAAAGGGCTAGATTCAATCATGATTTTGGGTCATGACTTATTTGACACATTTATTTTGCGATACATTTAGCTAGCACTGAAGTCAAACTCAGTTAGTCATCCCGGCTCAATCGTACTCAACTTGGAATTCTAACTATGTAATTCACTATCTCTTTTTAGATGACTCTCGCAAATTAGGAAGAGAAGATACATGTTCATGGTTTTAGTATGTGGACTTAAAAATGGGCATGTTATGATGCTTTAAAACAGATTTTTTTTGTGATAAAGAAGAACAATCAGGTTCAGAATGAGCCATTTGTCTTTGCTATCAAAAGGGAAAATAAATGGTACTTGGAAACACTTTCTTAGAATTTCTATAATCTCTATTATAACTGAATTTAAATTATTCTAAGGGAGCGGTGGCGATGGTTTAGTCACTAAGTTGTGTCCAACTCTTTAGGACCCCATGGACCGTAGCCCACCAGGCTCCTCTGTCCATGGGATTTCCCAGGCAAGAATACTGGAGTGGGTTGCCATTTCCTTCCCCAGGGGATCTTCCTGACCCAGGAAAAACCAGGTCTCCTGCATTGCAGACGGATTATTTACTGACTAAGCCATCAGGGAAGCTCTAAGCTGTGTTCCATACTAAAAAATGCCATGAACTTGAAAAATCAAACAAATCTAGCATCAATTCTTATCTCTATCACTTAATAGCTGTGCAAATTTAGACAAGTCACTTAGCCTCTCTGAACCTCTGTTTCCTAGTCTATAAAACTGGGTCAATACTGTCATACAGTACCAAAGGGAGGACTTAATAGACTAACAGTGTGTATAAACCATTCAGCACAGTGCCTGGAACACGGTAATTGGTAGCTATTATTACTATTTATATCTGTAAATGCTTGAAGAACAAGTTATATCTTATTTATTCACCTTTAATCACCAGTGCCAAGCATCATGCCTGGCACTCAGCAAACTCTTAATAAATAGTTGCTGAATGAATGAAAGCATGAATAAATGAATGATGAAGATGATGTTGTTCCATACTACCAGTCCCACATTTAAGATCTTTATCTGGTTTTCAAGATCATCTTTATTTCCAAAGATGGTCAAATGAAAATTCACCAGCCTTGAGGCAGCATCCACATGGAACATAAAATATACCAGCGCATGTGACAAGGGTCTATGGAAATTCAGGTCTGTTTGTATCTTTGTATCTCTGAGAATTTCTCGTGCTGAAATCTCTTAATGGACTCCACTGAGCCAGGTGGACACCCTTATTTTCAAACTTCAATAGAATTCAAGCTCCTCATGGGGAAAATCTAGGACCCAATAACACAGGGCAGCTTCAAAATAGTTGCCTCCTATAGATCCAGTAAGGTTTCATGCCAATTTAATTTTCTGATCCTAGAGGGCTACATTCAGAAATAACTTTGGAATCATGATATATCGAATACATTTATTTGATGACAACTCAGAGAAAATTTTTGTCAATGACGGAGGTGATTCAAATTAAACAAAGGTGTTTCATGTAAAAATTCTGTCACAGATGGTGTTTTTCACTTGTCCCAAAACCAGTTCCATGTTTTGTGTCTAATCCAGTCATATATAACACTTATTCTACTGAATTATGATATGCAGTAATTATTCCATAACAAATTAGGATTCTCGGCCTATCACTGACCATACTGATTTATCAAACCCTTGAGATGCTGACAAAAGTGGGCCTCTGTCTCATAGTCTCTGAGAACACACAACACGGCATTACCTAGGAAGCTAACACGAACGTTAAAGGAAAAAACAACACCAAGACTGTGAAATTAAAAGCAAGGTGGCAGATCATGGTCTACAATCGATGCACAGGCGAAACCATCATCAGAGGAAACCTTACTTGATATGGAGGAATGGCTGCCCGTCTCTGGCACACCTGCTTCCAGGGTAGGGGCAGACGAGGATTCTCGTGGCATTTCCAAAGTTGAAAGTCCTTTAGTAGCAGGATCTACCAACAAAAACATTATTTAGGATTCAGGACACTGATTAAAAGCAAGTTGGGGAACCTTTTCCATATATTCTCCCCTCTTGCCCAATACTCCCACTGAAATCATTACACACTTTCTGGCCCTACTGATGATTTTTCTGGAACCTCATACACACTGGCTTCAAAGTTCCACGGAGAGTCGCTTCCACGTTACACTCTGCATGTGTCAATACGCCTCTCAGAGATTAACAACAGCACTGTCACAAAGCTAGGGCTTGGCACACTCACATCACATATTCCTGCACCTTTCAAGAACGGGATTTCTTTTCATACAAATCCCAAAGACACTTACAGGCAATCCACCTGTTTCATGCTACCGCTTCACCTTCATCTGGCAGTTTCCTACTCACTTAGATCTCAATTTGTACAGTAATTCCTCCTCCAAAAGGGCAACCAGGATCATTAAGATATTGAAGATTAGGTTATGGTTTTTCTCCTAGGTATTCTCCACAAACCACTAGTTAAAAACAAGCACAATTACCTCTCTTACTTTTATTTATCTCTGTTTTATATTTGCTGCTGCTGCTGCTGCTAAGTCGCTTCAGTCGTGTCCGACTCTGTGTGACCCCATAGACGGCAGCCCACCAGGCTCCCCCGTCCCTGGGATTCTCCAAGCAAGAACACTGGAGTGGGTTGCCATTTCCTTCTCCAGTGCATGAAAGTGAAAAGTGAAAGTGAAGTCGCTCAGTCATGTCTGACCCTCAGTGACCCCATGGACTGCAGCCTTCCAGGCTCCTCCATCCATGGGATTTTCCAGGCAGGAGTACTGGAGTGGGGTGCCATTGCCTTCTCCGATATTTGCTGCTACCATGCCATAAATAATAATAGTAAGAGTAGCTTCCCAGGTGGCACAGGGGTGAAGAACCTGCCTGCTGATGCAAAGATGTAAGAGATACGGATTCAATCCCTGGATCAGGAAGATCCCCTGGAGAAGGAAATGGCAACCCACTCAAGTATTCTCGCCTGGAAAATTCCATGCACAGAGGAGCCTGGCAGGCTACAGTCCATGGGGTCACAAAGATTTGGACACAATTGAGCACATACACACACAGCAAAATAAAAGGAATGTTCAATAAATGGCAGGAGCCACTGGGGCTGAATAGAAGAAATATGGAGAGAATCATGCAAAAATGAAGTCAGAGAACTAATGAGAATTAGGCACACAAGATTCCAGCCATTTAAAGGACTTGAATTTCTACTATGATAGAAATGAGAGCCAATGAAGGATTTTAAGCAGAGTAAAGGTAAAAAAATTACTTTTTACTCTGTAAAAACTGAGTGAAAACATGAGATTTCATGTTTTTAAGGATCGCTGTGGTTGCTGTGTTGAGAAGATACGAAGGCAATAAGGGAAGAAGGCAGGAGCCCAGTTAGGAAGCTATAGCAATTGATCCTGATAAGAGATGTTACTGGCTCAGACCAAGGTGGAAGCAGGGGAGACAGTGAGAAAGGGCTAGATTCTGGGTAGACTTTACAAGGTAGATTAAGGTGGCCAGATAAGAGAGGACACTCAGTTAAAATTTAATTTTAGATCAGTTTTTGAGTATGAGTATGTCTCATGCAATATTTGGCAGATACGGCCCCAATTCTTCACTCTTCTCTGAGTCAATGACCTCTGCCCTGTAACTTAGAAGTTCCTCTCATTGAAGAGGCAGAATATATTTCTCCTCTTGACTTTGGTCCTTCCAGATGATTTTCTTTGACTCATGGAATGTGTGCAGGGATAATACAATCAAAGGTTTAGAGAGCTCTTATGCAATTGGGCTTGCTCTCAAGCCTCTTCCATTACCATAAGAAAAATATTTTCAGCCTTCAAGGGTCCCAGGAGGAGGCTGGCCACCCAGTCCGGCTTAGGTTAGCTGATCCTTGAATTGAAGAAATGCTTATTGTTAAATGTTGCCAGTATTTGTATGATTATTTGTTACGCAGCGTTATTCCAGCAGCAGGTATCTAATGGAGTTGTCTCAGCATACAGAAAATATGGAAAACCATAAGACTAGATGAGATTGCCACCACTAGATGAGATCACCAATACCAGTGTAGACAGAACTGAGAAAAGGACCAAGGACAAAGACCCTAGGCGATTCCCTCATCAGGGTGATAAGGAGGAATCGAAAAAACAGATTGAGAAGGAACGACCACTGAATATGCAGAAAACCAAGAGAATGTGTATCCAAAAGCCAAGTGAAATGAGCGTGAGAAACTTTGTGAACTACTGAGTCAGAAGTTAAAATCTAAGAACCGACCATTGGATTTAGCAGTGGAGGCCACAGGCGACCTTGACAAGTGACATGTGACTGAACTCTGGAAGCTTCGTAGGAATTAAACTGGAGATAGTGATATTATAGATAACTCCTTTAAAAGTATTGCTAAAACCTAGAGGGTATTATGGGACTTCCCCGGGGGCTCAGATGGTAAACAGTCTGCCTACAATGCAGGAGACTGGGGTTCAATCCCTGGGTGGGGCAGATCCCCTGGAGAAATAAATGGCAACGCACTCCAGTATTCTTGCCTGAAGAATTCCATGGACAGAGGAGCCTGGAGGGCTACAGTCCATGGGGTTGCAAAGAGTCGGACACGACTGAGCAACTTTCACTCTCGCTGACTCAGAGAGTATTATGCTAAGTGAAGTAAATCAGACAGAGAAAGACAAATACTATATGATTTTACCTGTATATGGACTCTTAAAAACAAAACAAATGAACAAATAAAACAGAAACAGGTTCACAGATACAGGGAACAAACTGGTGGTTGCCAGAGAGGAGGGGTTGGAGGTATGGACAAAATAAGTAAAGAGGATTAAGAGGCACAGACTTCAGTGATAAAATGAGTTACTGGATAATATACAGAATAGGGAATATAGTCAACAATATTGTTTTACTGTAAATGGTGACAGATGGTAACTAAACTTATCATGGTGATCATCTTGTAAAGTACTGTGTAAATGTCAAATTGCTATGTTGTATACCTGAAATTAATATAATATTGTGTATCAATTTTACTTCAGTAAAAAAGAGGGGGAAAGTTTTGCTAAAAGGGAGAAAGCAAAATGAAATAACAATTGGGAGAACTGGGATCAGGAGTTTTTATTAAGAGAGATAAATTAAATGATGTTTGTAATTCTCAAGTCAAATGTATCTTAGAAAAAACTAAGGGAAGAGCAACAGGGGAGACTTTCCAGGCCTACGTTCTTGAGTAAGTAAGAGAGATGGAATTGCGTCCACACGCGGAAAGGCTGACTTCAGACCAAAACACAGTTCACCTATAGCTAGGAAGGCCAGGTGTATGAGTGCAGACGACAGAAGGGAGGCAGATAATGGCGGAGGAAGATGTGGAAATCTCTCCTGATTAGGTCATAGGAAGAGACATCGAAAGCTTGAAAGGAAAAGTAGCTATGAAATAGTCAGGAGGATGGAAAGGTAAATGGACGGGGGATACACGGTGCGATTGCCGAGCAGCTTGAAGGACCTAGTTGATGCTTGTAGTCATGAATTTAAAATGAGATCAGTCAATACTGTTACATGCTTTTCTCCAGTCACACTCATCTGATAGGTGCTGGTAGATGGAAAGACAGATTGGACAAGGGTTGTGTTTAGCCAAGCAAGTCTGAAAAAAGCAAAGGTCAGGGATGATGGAGGCAGGAAGGGATTATAATAATCAACTCGAGAAGAAAAGACATGAAGTAGGGGAGGGATAGTGAAAGGTAATAGGATCGATACAGTGCTATCCAGAGAGAGGAAATGACAATCAGAGAACGGGAGACATTGGACTGACATCATGGACAGTCTGCAGTGACTGATAATAACAAGTTCTGTGATATGATCATGGGAATGAGTAAATGAGCAACAGTGGAAGATGAAAAACAGTCTCTGGAGAAGATGAATTCAAGGAGCTGAGAAGCCAGAGTGTCAGAAGACACTGTACTAAGACTCTGTAGTATCTGTACTAATATTGAAATCAACAAGAATTAAGACAGGAAGAGTTTAGGAAAGAGTAAAAATGAGCCCAGTGTTAAAATTGTCAATCAATGAGAAAGTCAGGGGTAAATAATGTAAGATTCAGAGCTGAGTGTTTTTAGAGACACCGTGGAAATAGTCTGAAAGGGGAAACGATGAGCAAGGAAGGTGTCCACACCTTGGCCCTAGCCTAAGGACATAGTATCTTCAGGGAAGAGCTGGACTTTCATTTGACTAGGAAGGTAAAGGAAACAGTGGAGAGAGCATACAATGGATTTTGCTCATGAAGCACGATGCATTTCTGATGGAGGAAAAGTTTCAGGAGCTGGGATAAGATGGGAGAAAGGTGCTGGACAGGACATGCGCAAGGCCTCGTGGAAACTGGAGTGAGAGAGAAAAAGGGAGATCTGGGGCTTCTCGCAGGGACTGACACGAAGAGACGGAAAGTACACAATGCCGTGAGAACCATAGCCTCAAGGGGATTTGCAACGGGAAGGCTGTGAGTCTGGTCTCCCTTGCTACCACTGATAGCCGCAAGACGGTCTGGGGGAGCTTGAGTCTTACTCTGAGCGCATGAGCCTCCTTCCAACCCCCAGCAAGGAAGGGGTGATCTGTATGTCTGTGGCACGTGCAACACTATACAGATATAAAATTATTATGATAGTATAATCTATACTATGAAAACTCTAAACACATGTCATCATAATTGTCAGATACTTTCCTTCTTATTCTGGTGACAAATATATTAATATAATACCAATCTCCTCCCTGGCAGCCTGGGGAACAATCTGACCTAAGGATGAATAAAGAAGGCAACACACAGACATATACAAACACACATAAGGCAACCTATATACAACCTATATATCATATACACCCACCGGGGAGACCTCATATAGTTGCTTATATACCCACCCTATAGACCTTAAATGGTTTCTTATATACCCATCTATAGACCTTATGTGTTTAATCACTCAGTTGTGTCCAACTCTTTGAGACCCCACGGACTGTAGCCCGCCAGGCTCCTCTGTCCTTGGGGATTCTCCAGGCAAAAATACTGGAGTGGGTTGCCATGCCCTCATAGACCTTATGCTGCTGCTGCTACTGCTGCTAAGTCGCTTCAGTCGTGTCCAACTCTGTGTGACCCCATAGACAGCAGCCCACCAGGCTCCTCCGTCCATGGGATTTTCCAGGCAAGAGTACTGGAGTGGGTTGCCATTGCCTTCTCTGAGATTATAAGGTTCCTTATATATCCCTCTATAGACCTCCATAGTTTCTATAATAGGTCAGTGCTTTCCTCCATCTACATGCAAAAATTTTCTTGGCTCCAAATAATAAAAAGGTGTCCCAGTTTCCTTAGAAACACTCTTAAACTTTCTTGTTATCATGAGAATCTTTATCTTCCCCTGCTGCCTTACTGGAGCATGACCTTTTCCAACTACATTCATGTTCATTCAACAGATTTTTACAGGGCACCTTTGAGATTACACAGCTCTGCCTTATGAGGCAGAGAACTGCTGGAAACCTCCGGAAATGCCTGGAGCAAATAAAAAGGCCGAGCCTACTCTCTTGGGAGCTGCTTTTACTGTGGAGTAGGGAGAGAAGTGATGTATGACCCAGAGCAGGGCATATCACCTCCTCAGTGTCAGTGTCCTCTTATAGGAAATGAGGGGTGATGAGAAGTCCCCAAGAGTTTTGTCAGTGCCCAATGTCTTTCAGTCTATGAATCTACTAAAATAATCATCCCAGACCGATTCCTATTTTTTATGAAGATTCCCATTCTATTTTTTTTGAAGATATGAGCTGAGAAATTAAGAAACATTCTGATCAGTATTATGATAACAGAGCAGAGGACTGTGTTTTAGGATGAGGTGGACTAGCAGCTTGTCACTTTTTCAAGTTAATCCCTCTTAGAAGCAGTGCCTCCAAGGAAACACAAGTCATGGCATTTGAGGCAGGAAGTTCTTGTTCTCTGGCAGCTTCACCATCAACTGGTGACCGTGGATTAGACTGGGATGTAACTGGGCTCATTTTGGTTCCCAAGGGTACACCATGCCAGGCTGCTGATATTTGGTTAGAATATGTAATCAGCTATAGACCCTAAATGATTATACAATCAGTTCTCAATCGTCCCAAGTACTCTTTACTTTATTTTACCCCTTCCTGTTTGTTCCTCCTTTGGTCTGTATCATAATTCACTGAAGTATATAGCAAGGAAATAAAGAAAGCAAAAAGAGTTCAATTAATGCCTTTTGTTGTTTGAGGAAAACAAAAATGGTATTTGGAATGTCTTGATATTAATTTATCATTGCCTCTTGTTGTCAAGGGTGATCAAGAATTAATTGTAGAGTTGAGGAACAACCAATATCAAAACATTTATGGAGCCAACAGAACCACATCTGAATCTAACACACTGCAGTAAGCAGGAAGGGTTCAGAGTGATAATGAAGCAATGATAACATCATCCCCTGACATTTTAAGGCTGAGAGTCTGATGCATACCCAGTGCCAAGACCCTCACAAGTAAGAAGCACACACTTGAACATAGGCTGGGAGAAAGAAGGAGGCGCTCACCTGGATCTTTCTGATCACCCAGTTTGTCTAGAATGTTGAAGGAAATGTCAAGGTACTCTCTCTGGATGGCACTGACCGCAATCTTCCTCTGTTTCCTCTGCCGGGGGACAATCTGAATCTTAAATTCCGACTCCTCGGCTCCCTCCTCCTCTGCCTTCCTCTCGGGGTTCTGTTCTGTGTCTGATTCAGCGATGGCGTCGGGCTTCTCACCCTCCATTGGGTTCTCCGAATCTTCAGGGACCTTGAGGAGGACAGTTTTTGCCCCTGAACTTGGCATCAGCCCACCAGGCTTCTCCTCCTCAGTGCTGGGCTCAGCATTATCATCCAGAGATGTCTCGGGGAGGGCAAATGACTTCTGAAGGAGGTCTCGTTTTTGCTTCAGCGTGAGTGGGCTGCCACAGGAAAACTCTTGCAGCTCCTCGGGCTTGACTAACTCTTCAGAGTCTGTGGGGTCTTCCAGAGCTATGAGAGAGGCGTCCTTGTCACCCGCGGACTGGTTATTTCCTGAGTCCTTAGAAGAAAAGTCTTTGGAACAATCCTCCACGCTTACTTGCACGAGGGGCGTTGTACTGAGGCTGAGGACAGAGGGGTGTCTGGGGACAGAGGGAGAAGAGGCAGCATTCTGACCAGAGGCACCCTCATTCCCTTGGTCCATGGTCTCCTCTTCATCACTCTCTACTATTCGCAGAGGGGGGAGAGGTTCAAACACAAGAGAGTCGCTATCCGACGTTGAGAGCATAGAGCGTTTCTCAGGCCCAGATGTTGAATCTGAGGACAAGTCAATCAGATCTAAATCCTCTTTGGGGGCAGGCTTTATTGGGGAATCAACTTTCACCTCAAATACCTCCATGCAATTTAACCTAACTTCTGGTATCACCGGCCTCCGAGATTCTTGGAAACCTTCCACAGCTAGGTTCTCGGGGATGTCGGCACTGTCGGGCCTCGTGGCAGAATTCTGTCTAGATCGTCCGTGGTCGTGCTGTCTTTTCATAAAATAGGCAGCGTGGGCAGAAGGCTTGTCTATGTCACAGCGGTCTATGCAGGACTTCCTACGGTGCTCGTCTAACGTAAATAAGAGGGAGTCTGCGTTTCCTATATCAAGAGATTTTTGTTTTAGAGAGCGCAGCTTTTTTTTCTGAATGCTTTCTTCTCTCACACAGTGTAGGATGTTGTCTTGTAATGCACTCGTGTCTCTATATTCAGCCAGCTCTATTTCACCTGATTAAAACAGAAAAAGCTAGTACTATTTTACTTGGAGATTTCAACTTTCTTTTCCCCTCATACTTGGGCATACAATTGGCATCAATAATAATCAGAACCCCAGCTCCACCAAAAGGGAAAACTGACTTTCTGGCCAAGTTTTCATCAGGTTCATTCTAATTTCAAAAACCAGAAAACTTTGGAATGAGAGAACCCCCAAATGGCAGTTTAAGATCTTATTTCCAAAATCAGGCTTCAGGATAATCCCTCAGCTCTATTCATTTGTGTGCTGGAGAGGGGATCGCTTTTGGCTGAGGTCAGTCTAGAAAACTGTATTCAAATTGTGTGGAAGGGAAGCAAACATTTCGCAACAAATCAAATCAAGCAATGGCCCTCTAAGACAATCATGACGTTAATGATGTATCTGTCAATTCACGTATATATATAAGTGTGTATATATATATACTGGTTATGCATACATATATATAAAATCAACAGTATTAAAATGTGTAGTAACATAATAAAATTAAGATTTCACCCCAAACAAATGGTAGAGTACAACATTTCTGCATAAAATTACTAAGAGGAAAAAATTCATACTTCTCTGAACATTCATCTCAACCGGCTGATATTTCACCATTTTGCTGCCGCCTATCCTTTTCAATCTTGCAAAAAAAGTTTGAGACTCTTTATTGCAGGGTCCAGTAGGTGTATCATGAATATCAGATTCATCAAAAACACTATCTTCTTCTAATTGGGGAGAGAAAGTCAAAATTACACTTAAGAGGTTATTCTCTCTTAGGCTGTGTCTACACAAGCATTTCAACGAAAGCATCATGGAACACAGTCTGGGGTGGTTCCTACACCAGCCCAAGTCTAGCCCAGCTGGGCATTTAATTCAGGTGTCAAATTATTCAGAAGTTGAGCAGAACAAACTGTTATAAGTTTGCCCCTCAATTTCCATGTCACAAAGGGCAGCATTTTCAAAAGAGGCATCTCAATATTCCGATAGAGCCTTCATGGGGAGCTTTTTCAATGCACTTAACAACCAGATAACCAATACATGTCAGAAATCTGGGACACTCCTGAAACGTGCCTGCTTCGGGTGAATTTTCAGGCTAATTTGGCAAAAGAAAATTAAACACAATGAGTAGATCTTGCCCCTTCCACAAATACATGCCTTCCTGGGATCTGAGAACTGGCATAGACACAGCCTAACAGTACATGCACCTTATACTTTGTGAATGCAAAATACTGTACTCTACACTTGAAAATGAAACACATGACACACAGAAAAAGCTTAGAAAAGCCGCTGGTCATCTCAAAAGCTCCACAAATGATTATGGACTGAAAGAGTAAACAAAGGAAAAAGAAAACAGAAAATAACATCTCCCCACTAAAGTAAGACTCTTCTCGAGTTTGCCGTGGGCGCTTTTATGAATCCCAGAAAGAATCTTTGACTGTTACAGTCCTGAGGCTCCATAAACAAACTGGTCACTTAGAGTCCTAGCAAGCTTGTATCTGTGTCCTTTTCTACCCGCTTTTGGCCACTTTTAAATCAAAGAGAAATCCCAAAACACATTAATGAGGAAAATGTTGTTATATTGCAACCCACAAAATTCCCTTAATAAATTTTCTTCTTTCATCCTTTGAAAAGGTCAAAGCCATGTACAAATAGCAAGAGAAAAGGCTGCAAAAACGCGTTAACACCACAGGGAATGGAATTAACCTACTATTCAAGTTCAACATCATTGAAATCACGGTGTTTGGCCTATATTTACATCTACATGTATGAGAAAATGAGGTTCAGGTGTGACTGTGATTATTTAATTCTCTGAGTATAAGGGGAGTACAAGCTTAGAGTTAAGTTTTAAGGACCGATTCTGTCTTAAAACACAAGATTCTATAAGTAAATGAAATTTGAACAGCAGATGCTGGACAAAGTAATCAAAATAATCTTTTGGGTCAAATGAAAAAAAAAAAAAAATAAGCGTTAATGATCAAAATGGATACAAAACTCCCAGTGAACTTCTGCAATGATGAGGAAGCCTGTCAATACAACATTCTGTTTTATTTATTTCGTTTTTTAAAATACTCTCCTTTGAAAAATACAGCTTTTTTGGAGCAAGAGTTATGCAACTTCCCTTACATAACTTTGTATCAATGATAATTCTCAAAATGAATTGCATGAGAGTGACAGGAAGACTTCAGCATGGCTCCTCTCACCCAGAAATGTTCATCTGGGATTGGTCCAGGTACTGAGCCCACACTGATGACATTTATAGTTTAACTGAGTCTGTCCAATTTCCCAGAAACTAGGACCTAAGATGGTAGACAAGATATTCTTCAGGAAGGATCTGAATGGTATCAGAACTTAAAGAACTTTCTCTCAGTCCCATCTCTGGCCAACCTAGAGTCTTGAACTTTTTGGTAATAAATGAACAATAGAACACTGGCTCCAATCCATCCTATTCAGACATCTGCAGAGCAGTTCTACCAAAAAGGAATCTATGAACACTACTAAGAGTCATGGGGCACTTGGCTTTCTCGCAGGACTGGATGAGATGATGTCATCGTTCATGAGTCTAGTCACCCTGAAACAGACACAAAAAACACACATCTTGGCTCTGCAGTTCTCACCTGAAAATATCCAGGCTGGAAGTTTACTCTAGCTAAAGTTTCATTCTGCTGCCTCCTTTGTAGAAAAGCTATCAATACAAAAAAGTATTGATACTAGAAATAATTTAAACCTATGCAAAATATTTGATTTCATTTGCCTTTAATTCTTATTGAATAAGGAGGCTAAGAAAGACCACTTCAACACATTTAGACTCCATTCAAATCTAATCTCAAGGTCAGAAGCAAACCAGAGTTGGACAGGATCATGGCACCACTGAGTACCAACCAAGAATCATTTCACAGCCCAAAGCAAGATGTTTCCAACATGAAGGAAAAGGCTTACAAAGTCTCCTTAACCAGACAGCAGACAATTTTTCTTTTCTTTTTTTTTTGCAAAACATGATTTCTCATGAAAGGAGATTTAGAAGCATATCGATTATTTCTCTTGAGTGCTCATTTTAAAAAAAGGAAAGCAACAACATTCATGGGAAATGTGGAGAATTAATGAAGCAGTAGGTCATTTTTTTTTTAACTCCAGAATAGTACCTGGGGTGCTCCTCTACGGTCTAAGGAAAACATTGCCCAGAAATGTATTACGTATGCAAGCTGAGTTTGGGATAGGATTGAGATATGTAAAGTACCTTTTTCCTTTTCGCTGTATCTGCTTATGTTACTGTTGTCACTGTACAGAGGTCCTGCCGTGGCATGGGGCTTGCAGCTATGATACTGTGCATTGAGTGTATTGACTGTTATGTGAATCAGATGCAGAAGGACCTTGCTGATATCACAGTCTCGGTATGGATACTGCTCAATGAAATGGAGGGAGAAAAATATAAACAGTTATTTTCAAGGGTAAGTTTTTCCACTTGATCTTGCTAGCTATTTTTCTCAGTCTCTTCTGGGTAAGCAGAAACGTCAATTCTTACCATGGTCTTATTTTAACAAGGGATTGTATCCCCACCCTCTTCCACCAAATTATGGATGGCAATGCATGCCAGTTTGTAAGTTTTAATTTATTTTAAGAAAATGAGCTGGCATAAACATAATGTAGGAGTACAATTTTAAATAGTTTTCTTGTTTTCTGACGTAGTACTTAATACATAGATAAAATATGAGGTTCTGAGCATAGACAGAGATTATGGATCCATGTTCATCGTATTTGGCTTTAAACGTTTTAGAGTATATACTGGCATGGTCTACATTTCTATTTTCCTTCCAAAAGTTCTTCACTTCTGAATACTAATTGTATATTGTGAATCTTCCAAAGGTCAAATTACTGAAGGTCAAATTACTATCTTACAAAATTTTGAGCTTAGATCTCTTAAATGTTCTCTCTAAAAGAATTGTTCCACCCCAAAAAATATTGACTACAGCAACTCACCTTGTAAAGAATGACAAGCAAGGCCTTCAGCCACATCTGCCGGATGTGAGGCTTTAGAGACCAGAGGGAACAACGAGGTGGCTGTTGGAAATAATGCCGGAGTTGAGGACAAGAGCAGTATTTGAGCACCTGAACCACCAAGGGAAGAAGGTGTTTTCCCAAATTAATGTTATAGTCCATGACCTGAAACAGGAAAGAAAGGTAACAACTGAAGAAAAGACAACTACAAAGAACATTTATAAGCCAAAAGGAAAACTGAACCATCAAAACATGAGCAAAATATTTACCATGTATCTCACAAAATATTATTAATAATGGCCAGTACCCATAAAGGGACAAAAGTCCAACCTCACAAGAAATTTAAAAACTTGTAACTTCATTTTATCTACTTAATTGTCTAATTATTTATCTACTTAATTATATGCTGAAAATAAATTTCCTCTTTGAAAATGTCCTATGTTGTGTGCATGCTAAGTCGCTTCAGTCGTGTCCAACTCTTTGAGAGTCCATGAACTGTAGCCAGTCAGGCTCCTCCATCCATGGGATTTTCCAGGCAAGAATACTGGAGCAGGTTGCCATGCTCTCCTGCAGGGGATCCTCCCAACCCAGCGCACAGGTGGATTCTTTACCACTAGGCCACCCGGGAAGTCATATTAAACTATTACCTAGAATCAATGAAAGCATGTAGAGTTGGTAATTATGTGAGGAAACAGGCATTCTCAAACACCACTGGCTAGAGTATTTCTCAAATTTTTCAGGAGAGCAGTTTAGCAACATGTATTCAGAAGCAGGAAAAAGCACATAGCCTTTAAATAGCAATTAAACATATCCTAAGGAAATAAATCAGACAGGCATTTCCAGATGTATGCATAAAGATACCCAGCATTATAGCCACTCCAAATTGCAAATGACCTCCATATTCAACAATATGGAATTAGTAAAACAAAAGATTGTTTATATAACAACAGAATACTCTATAGACATTAAATGGAATACCGTACAAATTTATTTACATGATATGAGCTTCATAACACATTTTAGGCTTAAAAGAGACATGGAACTTCCCAGGCAAGTATACTGGAGTGGGTTGCAATTTCCTTCTCCAGGGGATCTTTTTGACCCAGGGATCAAACCCAGGTCTCCTGCATTGCAGGAGATTCTTTACCAACTGAGCCACCAGGGAAGCCCAGACATAAGTATGTATATACATATATATGCATATACATGCACACATTCAGGCACATATATATATATATATAAGTATGTATAAATGATCCCATTATTATAAAAAATATGTGCACATATACACATAGTTGAGGACAAGAGCAATACAGCAACATGTATTCAGAAGCAGGAAAAAGCACACAGCTTTTATTAGAGCTTCTCTGTAGCTCAAATGGTAAAGAATCTGCCTGCGAAGCAGGAGACCTGGGCTCAATCCTTGGATTGGGAAGTTCCCTTGGAGAAGGGAATGGCTAGCCTCTCTAGTATTCTTACCTGGAGAATTTCATGGACAAGGAACCCAACAGGCTACAGTCCATGGGGTCACAAAGAGTCAGACATGACTTAGTGACTAACACTGCCACTACTAATGACCTTGAAACATGAGTTACAGAATGTGCTAGGGGAGGGCAGCCTAGATTTTTATCCTACTTATCACACAGATGGTAAACTGAAAGCTAACCATACATGTACATACCTATGTATGTATGCGTGTATATAGGAATGTATGCAAACCTAGAGCCATCAACATATACCAAAATGTTAGTAACTGATTTTGTGATGGGTTTCCTGGAGATTTACATTTTAATTTTTTTGCTTATAGTTTGAAAATAAATATACATAATGTGAACATAGAAAGAGAGAAGTGAGGGAGGAAGGGTAGTGAAGTTTGCTATCTGAAGTGGCATCTTCTGTCTCTATCACAGACAGGTGAGTATTTGTGATGATTCATCTAGTTATCAGCACCAGCAGGAGACATGCAAATTGCTCCCACATTGCTTCTCCGTGTTCACTATATCAACGATCTGTTTGAGCTAAATGGTAACAGCTATGATCATGAGTTCTTTCCATGCGACAGGCACTGATGAAGGTGATTTTCAGTATGTTGTCTCTAGTCTTTCCCCCAAAAATCTATTACAATGAGCAAAGAAGCAAGGATGCTTAAGGCCGTAACAGTTTTAATAACAGTGGCAGAGCTGAAATTCATATCCACTTCTCTCTAGCCCCAAGTTCTACACTCTTTGCAGATTAGGTCAGCCATTTTGGAAATTTAGATTTGTAGCACTGGTCAAATTAGGCATATATATACACCTAAAGTGTGAAAAGCACTCAGTCATGTCTGACTCTTTGTGACCCATGGACTAGGGCCCTCCAGATTCCTCTGTCCATGGGATTCTCCAGGAAACACTACTGGAATGGGTAGCCATTCCCTTCTCCAGAGCATCTGAGGGATGCCCAGGCATTGAGCCTGGGTCTCCTGCATTGCAGACAGATTCTTTACCTTCTGAGCCACCCTGGGAAGTCCATGTACATCGATGGTCTATTAATTCTGCTCCTGGATCCATATCCCAAAAGAATTCTCACATTGTTGAATAAGGCTGCATGTACAGAATGGTTGGGGTTTCCCTGATGGCTCAGACAGTAAAGAATCTGCCTGCAATGCAGGAGACCCCAGTTCGATCCCTGGGTCGGGAAGATCCCCTGGAGAAGGGAATGGCTACCCACTCCAGTATTCTTGCCTGGAGAATTCCATGGACAGAGGAGCCTGGTGGGCTACAGTCCATGGGGTTGCAGAGTTGGACACAACTGAGCAACTAACACTCGACTGTACAGAATGGTTACTGCTGATCTGTGTGAAAGGGTGAGGAGTCGGGAGCAATATGAGTGTCCATTACTGAGGAAATGGATAGTTAACTCATGAGAAATATACATCATGGTATATAACACAGCAGTTACGAGTAGCAAAGAAACATGAAAAATGCCAATGATGATAATATGATATGAAGTAAGTTGAATGATTAACTCAAGTCTCCACTTGAAACCAAAAAAAGGAAAGGATTGGGAAAAAAAAAAAAAACCTACAAACAAAAATTCCACACTCCTTTACTATTTAATAGAGTTTCAGTTTAGGATGATGAAAAAGTTTTAGAAATGAAAGTGGTGATGGTTACATAAGAATGTGAATATACTTACTGCAACTGAATACTACAGTTGAAAAATGACTGAAATGCTAAGTTTTGGACTTCCCTGGTGGTCTAGTGGTTAAGAATCTGTCTGCCAATTCAGGGGACACAGGTTCGATCCCTGGCCCAGGATGATCTCACGTGTCATGGAGTGGCTAAGCCCGTGTGCCACAACTACTGAGCCCACACTCAAGCCTGTGCCCGCAACAAGAGAGGCCACCAACATGAGAAAGCCGTGCACTGCAACAAACAGCAGCCTGGCTCACCACAACTAGAGAGGTCCTGCGTACAGCAATGTAGCCAAGAATAAATAAATAATTTTCTTTTAAAATTCTTAAGTGCTATGTTTTATATATACTCCCCTCCCCACCCCCGTAAATCCCCAACTCCCTTTATGTTATCAGGCTGCTGATATCTTCTATACACCCCTGGCTTCCCTGGTGGCTCAGAAGGTAAAGAATCCATCTGCAATGCAGGAGACACAGGTTCAATCCCTGGGTCGGGAAGATTCCCCTGGAGAAGTAAATGGCTACTATAGACAGAGGAGCCTGGCTGGGCTGCAGCCCACAGGTCACAAAAGAGTCAGACGCAACTGAATGACTGACACAGTAAAGTAACTTGCACAAAGCTTTACGCTCAACCAGTGTTGGCTAAATGGAATTTAATGACGCGTTTGGACTAAAAGCCTAACGGCATGACTCGTGAAAGCTTCCACTTACCTGAGCAATCCCTGCAATAAATGCATTAAAGCAAGTTGACAGGCGCATTTTCTGAGGCGCGATCATGAAGCAGCCTTCCTGCTGGTCGTAGCCGAGTAAGACGTAGAGGTGCCGCTTGACCGTGTTGAAGGCCTTGGCGCTGCTGATGTCCGACTCGGCGCTGCTTTCGTCCTTGGCCATGAACTTCATGAGCACTGTGATCAGCTGGTGCACTGTCTGGTGGTCGATTCCAGCGTCTTCGGGGAGCAGGTCCTTGATGGTGTTGTCATTCTCAGGGGACTGTTGTCCTGTCGGTACAAGAAAGGCCATCAGTGGGTGGCTCCCCCACAAGTAAGTTTACAGTCAAATTTCATTATCGATCAAGCACCACTTTGTCTGCTGCCTCTAAATATTTAAAGGTCTGTTCTAGACAAACTCAGACATAATATGGCCTACTAAGCAAAGCACTGCTCCCAGGATGGAAGTTATGTTGTTGTATCAACAACCAATTTGGGAAGAATGCATGTGTGCTAAGTCGCTTCAGTCGTGTTGGACTCTGTGCGATCCCATGGACTGTAGCCCACCAGGCTCCTCTGTCCATGGGATTCTCCAGGCAAGAATGCTGGAGTGGGTTGCCATGCCCTCCTCGCGGGGATCTTCCCCACCCGGGGATCGAACCCCGGGTCTCTTAATATCTCCTGCTTTGGCAGGCAGGTTCTTTATCACCAGTGCTACCTGGGAAGAATAAGGGAATGCAAATAAAAACATGGCAGTAGAAAGCAAAGTTATCTTCTGACAGCAAGACAAATACCTATACGCAATTTACATTTAGAGAACTTTTAAATACCTTGGCAAAGTTTTACCTTAATAAAGAGACATTTTCCTTCCAGCTTTGTAAAATAAATAGGTAAGAATAACCACAAAATAATATTCATTAAATCTGCTGAGCAACTAAAACATCCATTGGGTTACCTTGTTTAAATTATTATCTCCATTCAGTTATGTTCAAAAATCAGCTGAGGCAAAAAAAAAAAGTTTCCTTCTCCAAATTCTGAGATAACAGCAGTGTGTACTCTTTGAATTATACATTCAAAATTAGAAATAGCAAATGATAATTCCTGCTGTATGTAATGAGAAGCACACAAGGGGTGGGAGGGCACAGACAGAAAGAAAGAAGCATGAACTTTTAAAAACAGAAACACGCCACATGAAGGTGAGCTGAAATTCACATGCAAAGAAAAAATACCTCAGCCCCTAACTTACTTTTAACCTAACAAATAATCACGTCTGAACAGGTCCCTGACATGGACTTTCTCAGTTATTTCTTAAAGTCAGAAATTATACCCTGTCTCCCCTTGTTTTCTGCCCTTTAGTTTAGGACTTTGAGGGAAGGAAAAATGAGATTTGCTTTCCTATATTTATATTTGGGGCCTTATTCAAAATACTCTCTGCATCCTTCTCCTTCCTTTGACATGAGAATTTCTGAATTGGAAACAAAGCTTTTGCCTGGTGGGTTAGACGAGCACACATCATTCTCATCTCTCATTCTGAGAGAAAACATTCTAAATGATGACAAGCTTTGGTTACAAATCATTATACAGCAAACTGATTTTATCCATTTAAATTACAGCATGCAGGATACAACAAACAGCTAGATAGTCAGTCATATTCTTTAATTCCTCAACTGATCTGTCAAAAATCTGTCTTCCAGGACCAACCAAGAGAAACAAGATAGAAGGAATGTTTTCTGGGGACCACAGAAATTAGTTGTCTGGAGCCTAAACACTTTCTCTGTCAAATTCCAAATTTACTAGTTTGAAACTGCACATACTACAGTTTATGTGCTTGGTTGTCTAGTCTTCCCCAGATGATCAGAATGTTGATCTGCTCAAAAGTGATGCCCTAAGATGGGATCTTGGCAGTGAGTGAAAAGATCACAGAATCAGCCAAGTCTAAGAACGTCTAATATAGGGGAAATCACCTAACAAACTTCACTATAACCCTTGAACATTAACAACATTTTCTGTCTCATAGTCTGTTCATGAAGGAATAAATATGTGCAGTGTACTTTAGAGACTTTTTTATCAAAAAATTATTCAAATAAAACCTAAAGATTTGTTTATGATGCTGTTTCACATGCAGGAATAGTCAGTTGTTAATATCATTATTCATTAGGCAGGCATGAGCCACCAGAAAAAAAAAAATCAATTCACGTGGAACATCCTATTTCATGAAAGGTCATGAATATAAAGCACTGATGTATATTATAATTAAATGTTTGAAATAGAAGATCAGACCAAATTCTCATTTTAAAAGTTTAGAGAACTATCTTTTCAGCATTGAAAAATATTCAATCTTGATTTTTTTTTTCTTCAGAGTATTATTACTTTATAACTAGAAGGAGGTTATTGCTTTGGGCAAGTTTGGGCCAAAACCTGACAAGTGTGAGACTCTAGGCGCCCTGCAGGGTTCAATGCCATTGTAGCAGCAGGTGATGGCTGTTATGATGCTATAAGTTCATTCCTCAATTCATCGTAGCTCTGGGGGGCAAGGTTTAGGAGAGTATGATATCACTCAGTTCTGCTCGGCCACCTCCAAGTCCAGACTGGCTAGACTCCAAAGCCCCAAAGTTAAAAACAGAACTGAGGAGCATTCAAGAAGGAGATGCACCTTTGCTGTCTAGCCCTGAGAGTCCAGGGAATTCAAACAGAAGAAAGGGAGCTCCAGACAAGGCTCAGCTAGGACATGGGCTCCCCATTTCCTTCTATCACCTTGAGTATAGAAAATAAACCATCAGACTTCAACTTTAAATATTTCAAATCTCTTCGCCCCACTGCAAGTAGATAATCCTTTTCAAAGTGTGTCACCTTAGCGTTTCAAATCAAACCATATTTTCCCAGTGACTAAGTATCATTTCGCAAAGGCCCTATCTTCATTTTAGATTGATCTTCATTGATCTGCAGTGCTCAGCTTTAAGGTTGTGGCTTTTTGCTTTCCCTGAGCAGTGAGTGATCTTTAACAAACCATTAACTGTATTGACAAAAGAACTGGTTAATGGAACCTTTCTCATAAAGTGAAAAAAAATCTCTTTTAGTTCCAATAACTCACTTCTCCAAGTGAGGGCTTCGAAAGTCTGCACTTTGCATACTGCCTTTCTTTTAAAGGACTGTAAGAATGTGATTGCCACCACTCTTCATTAAGAAAAGTTACCTTAATCAAACCCCTAAGAAAAATGAGGTTAGGAAAGCTGAAACTTTCTTTATTGATAAAGATAAAATTACTGGTTTAGTTATCTATAAAGGATATAAAATTTCCATTTTAAAACTAAAAGCCTATAATATTTTCTCCAAAGTGTGACGATGAACATGTTTACTTTTGAATTCTAGTCTATGAAGTTCTTAAATCTGTTTTAACTATAGAGATTGAACATGTTAAGAGATTTGATTTTCTCCTTTTTGCAAAGAAAAATGTAAACATCTTTACTGTCGTAGAGGCAGAATGATTCCTAGCCTAACTTTAACATGGACTGGGTCCATCACGATCTGTCCACAGAGAGGCGCAACTGATTGAAATCCCACAGTAGAATACAATTTTATTTACTTAGAAGATCTGAAACCAGGCAGGATCAGGATCTGCTTTTCCAGACATTTCCTGCTGCTCCATCCCAGAAGCTCGGCATCCTTACATAAACATTGGGCTGCTTCTGGACCTCAGAATGGAGCCAGCCTTCTGCACCTTGGTGCCCTCTCTCATGGTGCTCTATTCACCTTGCAAGGTGGCCCTCCACCCCCACCCCCAACGTTATCCCATGAATGTGGCCCCCAGGAGCCATTCTTATTAATATGCCCACCCTCCTCTCAGCAACTGTGACCCCTAAATTCTATAAATCTCTAAAAACAAGAAAGGAGGGAAGAATAAAGACTCCTCAAAGGTAAGTAATATGTCTTATCCAAATTTTACGCCTCTCACAGAATAGGGGGCAGTGATTGACACATAGTAGATGTTCATTACTTGTAAATGTTTAAGTGCCCTGAATTTAAGTAAATATTTCAGATCTTTTCTACATGGGAGAAAAATGGATGAAGTCCCCAAAGAGCAAAGAAGTAGGTAAGGAAATAGAGAACATTCCTCTGTGGAGGTCAACTCACTGACCCCTCCAGCAAGTGACAAACCAACAAGTAGCAATTAGGTGGTGGAAGGAGGCTTCCACGAGCTTATTCTGCATTCGGTCCAGAGAAACCAACGAGCGAGCGCTATAAATGAGTCTGCACCATGTTGGCAGTTCTAACGACACTACCTCACTGATCTCCCTAGCTCATTCATTCGACTTGAGGCTTCATTCACAGCAGTTCTGTTGTGTATGCACAAAGCCACAGAAGGGCTGGAAAGATGGGGCCAGATGCTGACTGCAAAGCCGCATATGCTTCCCATCCCTGCCTCTCTCCCACATCTATCACTATGATTTGCCTCCTACCCACCTGTCTCAGCCTGACTGAGAAGTCACCTGCCCACGAGACCTTCCCTGTTGCGTCCAGCTCTCCTCCCACCGCAGTTGACATGAATGAACCTGTAGTACAATCACTTTCTCTGGAGATGAGAGCTCACTTATGGTCACACTTCATCTCTCTTACTTGACTATAAGCAAGTGGACAGTATAAAAATTTCTGATGTATCTCTACATTCCTCCTAGTACAGCAAGTGCCCAGTAATGCTTTGTTCAATAGAAACTCTCATTTCCAAAACTATCATTTCAGACAAGGGCATTCCTATATAAACAATTAAATTCTAATGCAAGAGACCCGGGTTTGATCCCTGGGTCGAGAAGATCCCAATTTTGCAAGTTAGTGAAAAGATGAACTGTTAGCCACCTCTAGAAAAAAAAGAAAGAGCCTCAAGAGAAGTTCGTTGGAATTCTAGGCTGAACGCTAAGAGGGAGGCAGGAATGCACGAGAGCTTTACTTATTATTCCCAGTATTAAGTACATTCTCTTGTTGATATAAATTCAGACCAAGAGAGCTTAAGATTTCTCTTTAGGTTGGAGTAGAATTGCAAGTATCCATGTCCCTTTAGGGATTAGATTGGCTCTTCAGACCGATTTGTGACTCTTATTCAGGAAGATCCTTTGGTCTGGACACCCATGGGCTTACATCACACTGTAGCGGGCTTGAATGCCCAGGTCAGCTCCCCGACAAGACTGGTGTCCTCGCGTCCCCTAAGACAGGAATACCCGTAGACGAACTCATTGAGAGGTAGCTTTAGTGGAAAGAAAAGCAGATCAAGTCTCCTGGACTCAAGTCTCTAACTAATTAGTTACATGTGACCTTGAGCAAATTAGGCAAGCAGAATTACTTAGCCCTTCATGCCCTCAGTTTTCCTGTCTGTATATAAAGTGGAAAAAATACTTTATGCATATGCAGAATTGTTGTGAAATTGAAATTAGATAATTTGCATTAAAAACACTCTTTATAAAGAGGTACGCTACATATATAAACGTTCTTGCTGTTTTTATTATTAACATTATATACCTACTATTATTTAATTACTCATTCCAGGGGATGGGAACAAGATATGATTAAGTTTCCCATGGGGTTGATACCATTTCAGTATTGTCCAATTATGTAACTGCTGCATTATATTCAATTACTATTCAAAAGGTGTTCTGAATCACCAAAAACAAAGAATTCCCAATTCTCAAAGCATCAGTGAAAAAACAGCTTATATATAATTTATAATTACACCAACTTCGGATTAGCAGGTGAAATTGTGTATTTCATCAGTTAGGATTAAATGAAGGTGCTGAGCTCCTTCCTGCTAGCACTACCATACGTGTCTTGCAAGACAGATCAAGACATGCGGGCTTGAGATCCAGATCTGTCATCAACAAGTTTGTGAAACCTGTTCCTTTCTGGAAGCCTCAGTTTCCTCTTCTGGAAAATGAGAATGTTAACATATCTCTAATGTTTCAGCTATGACAGTCTATGAATTTTACTTACATGCACAGAGGTCTTTGAGATAAATATATATATACTTATGACTGACTCATGTTACTGTACAGCAAAAAACAATACAAATTTGTAAAGCAATTATCCTCCAATTAAAAATAAAATAAAAAAAATTATTAACTCATAAAAAAAGTCAACAGAATAACACAACTCTTTGGTAGCCTTGCAGAGTTTCCCCTCTTTACAAGCATGTTTCTGTTGCAAAATTTGCTCTGGGCAATATATAAAGGCTAAGATTAGAGAGTCATAAACTGTATATCCAGTGCCAAAAGTTTCGACCTAAATATCAACTAAAATTAAGTCTTGCTGCATAATTAAAGGACATCTGCCTTATTTCGGGCCTAATCAATAAGAGGTCTTGCACAGAGGCGCTCATTACTTGTTCCAAACAAAAGTATCTTCCTTAAACAGCAAGGTCTTTGGTTTCTATTTAATTACTATCTTAAACCACCCTGTACAATCTTATGATTATCCTGGCGTGTTTTTGCTTCCAGGGTAAAACACTCAGTGTTCAGTAAATAATAATGCAAAAATGAAAAACTAGTTTCAAATTGCCTTAAAAGCTGAGCCATCTGTTTCCAAATCTAAGCAAGTTTTGCTTATGGTGGTGTCATATAATTACCTCTCTAGAAGCCTCAGCTTTTTATTTAATTTAAACAATGCTGTCATCTGCCCTTTTTCCATCTGATCACTTTTGGTGGGACAATTAGACACCTAAAAGCTTAACTTCAAGATACATATGTATATGCTTTTCCAAAGACATGTGAGAGGACTCCTATGATAGGATTGTTTGCATGCATGCATGCTAAGTCACTTTAGTCGTGTCCGACTCTGTGCGACCCTATGGACAGCAGCCCCCAGGCTCCTCTGTCCACGGGATTCTCTAGGCAAGAACACTGGAGTGGGTTGCCATTTCCTTCTCCAGATAGGATTGTTTAAATGGGTAATAATAAAGACTAGCTTTTCAACTAAGCCTTAAGATGAAAAGATATGGTGAGATAAAGATAATTTATGAAATTCCATAAGAACCAATCTCAAAAAGAGTTAACTGAAGAGGAAAGGAGTGATTTTCATATTTTTAATGACACACAGGGTCAGAAATTCTTATTTTTATTCTTTAAATAAAAAAACCAAAAACCTCAGCACAGTTGAGGCCTGAGTGATGCTAAAACAAAGTAGAGAGAGGGGGACTTCCTGGTGATCCAGTGATTAAGAATTTGCCTTCCAATGCAGGGGATGAAGGTTCCATCCATGGTCAGGGAAGAAAGATTCCACATGATGTGGGGCAATTGAGCCAGAGCACCTCAGCTAAAGAGCCTGTGTGCTCTAAAGCCCGTGCTCCACAACGAACAGCCCATGCACTGCAATGAAGACCCACCACAGCCCAAAACAAAACAAAAAAACAAAGTAGAGGGACTCTGAGACATGTCTGCTGTCCCTTTTATCTCATGAGTTTTACAAGAGAAAATACACTTTGACGAACATCTGCCATTTGCATTCCTAATATTAGGGGCTCTCTCTCTTCTCCTCCTCTCCCACCCCTCACTGGTTCTCTTTCTAGCAGATTATTTTTTAAATAAATTTATTTATTTATTTTCTGGCTGCAATGGGTCTTCATTGCTAGGCAAGGGCTTTCTCTAGTTGCAGTGAGCGGGAGCTACTCTTCACTGTGACGGGCAGGCTTCTCGCCGTGGTGGCTCCTCGTGCTGCGTTAGCCCCGGCTCTAGAATGCACGGGCTTCAGGAGTTGCGGCACACAGGGTGAGCTACCCTGCCACATGTGGGATCTCTCCAGACCAGAGATCAAACCCATGTCCCCTGCACTGGCAGGTGGTTTCTTAACCACTAGATCACCAGGGAAGTCCCTTTAGAACACATTCTTGAATGTCTTCTTACTTGAAATTTTCCTTCTGAGAGTATCGGTACCATTCTGAAAAGTTTATTTTAAAACTATTCTTAGATGAAAAACCAGATATTGTATAGCATGATACATAGGTGGCAGTTAACCAGGTTTGTTTTGGACAAACAGGCAGGTACTCAGAATCTCCACAATTTTCCCAACAAGCACAGAATTAAGTGTGTAGATAACATTCGGTCTGTAGTAGCTTTGCCAGCATCCCTTCAACCCTAAAGATACTTTATGATAAACTATCTATCAAAATATCAAAAGATAGTTAGTTACCCTCTACCAAGCTGAATATGATCCTCTAAAGAATGGAAATCCTCCTTTCTCTGAGAGATAGAAATGCATGTGAGAGTTGCAAAGAATCAGAAATGGCTAAGGGGATGAGTGAATGATGGTGGCTTAAATGTATAACCTTTTAAAATGTAAATGAAATGTTTTTCCTAGAGCAGATATATATGAAAGTAATATTTCTATGTGTAAAAACACATACAAATATAAGTGCTATGCATCATTCTATTCATATTGGCTCTCGGGGGAAAAAGTGCACACCCCTTGGGTAACAGGATGCTTCTTACTGGACCATAAGTTAACAGGATTAAAAGTCATCTGCCAATTTGAAAATTGAAAGAATTGCCATGTCAGGGACTCACACACTTGAGTATCTGGGGTGAAACCCTTGGAGCTTTCCAATCATAATTACATCAATCAGGTCCAGTTAGAGACACCTCATTTTTTACCTTGTCCACCTGTGATAGACACTTGCACACGGCCCTTCAACGTCAGAAGTACCCACCTGGCGTCTGTTCGGGTGTCCCACCGAGAGCTGGAGCAGACTGCTCATGCCTGGTCAACCTCACAGCTTAAAAATCAACAACAACTCTATTTAAATAAGCATTAAAAACAACTTGAGCCTAGAAAACATACTCAGCGCTAACTGCATTGGATAGCAGGAGCAAGTTGTGCTTTCTTATTTGTAATTAACATCACAGACAAGAGGTTTAGTCCTAAAAGTTTTGTGGTTTTCTTTGAATCTAAAGAACATCCTTCAATGTGGCTTCAATTCTTATCCTTCAAAAATCGTCATGTGAATCAATGAACAAGAAATATCAATAAATAAACTTTAGGTCCCAAACTGATTAGTTAAATAAAAGAGCTGGGAAATTCATATAGAAATTGTAATTTACTTAAGTACTGTTTTCTAGGATCTGATGCAGTTTCACCTGGTCCTGATACTGCTAGAGGTTATTCTTAAATGGCCATCTCTTATTACCTTTGCTCCCTGAAAAGCTGAGTTATTGATTGCTTAAAGGGCTTTCAATGACTCTTCCAAAGTTCAAAATACCACATTTCCATAGCTTGTCATAAAATAGAGAAAATGCAATAAACAAAATAAAATCATATTTATGATTAAAAATGGTTATGTCACATAAAGCTGTCTTCTAAGAAATGCCAATGAAAAAGCAAACATTTCAGCTTCTGACAGGATAAAAAAATATGTTTTATGGTGCTATTAACTTCACGACAGTTATTTAAAAATTAAATCATTTCATAAATGTTACATTTAATGCACTCATTCACTAATATGATGACAGTTATGATTTTTAATTATTTGTCATTCGTGAGCCATTGCTAATCGTTACAGTTCATCTAGTTATTTGATCATTTTTTGTCTTCTTTAAAACTGCTATATAAAGAAAGACCTTTGGAAAACAATAATATATGGCTTTTTTTTTTAGATGGCAATGATGTTTATTTTTATTTATAAATTATCTAGTGAAGTAGGGCAGAAATTCAACTTCTCCTCAGCCTGATTTTTTCTTTTTTTGAAAACACCATTGTTATTGGTTTCTGGGAGTCTGCTGGCTACCTTTGTCATGCATTTCAAATTTCCACTCTCCCCTCTTAGTTGCCCTGGGTCTTGTCAGAGTTTCATCCAGGAAGCTCTTAGGTTACGATACTAGTGGTGGAAACCTTCATATTCTAGGGCTCAGGAACAAATGCTTCTTCTGCATTTCATGCCATGCATCAGTGGATTTGCTGCCTTCTAAGTCTCAAAATAACCCACTGCTGGATCAGGGCTTTGCTTCACCAGCAGCCGGGAAAAGCCATCCAGGGCACCGATACACCTGGGGGGACCCTCTAGGGAACGTGAAGGTCAATGCAACTGAAGGAGCTCAGTTTGCTAAGTACATTACTCTCTGAACATTCAACAAGACAGGTCAGCCTCAGAAAGACATCAAACAGATTTAAAGGGAGGATGGAAGAAGATACTCAACGGATTTTGGAGGTTAGGGTCTCGGGGAGGGAGAGCGCCCTCTTGGATTCCGCGGGTCCTTTCACGCTGTCTCGGAGGGAACGCACGCTTTTCTGGCGGTTCCTTGCAAAACGAGCCCTCTTGATCTTCCACAACGCGGCATCACTGAGGTTAGCGACATTGGTCCTCACAGCAGTGATAGCTTTGCAAAAGGAATTAGAGGCGATCATTTTCCTTAACTAGCTAAGTTATATACAACTATTCTGAAACAATCCATATGCATATATTTTCAATATTAAAAATCATTTCCATGGATACACTTCTCATTCATCTGTCTCCCTCTATGATAAGATTTATATTTTAAAAAATGTAACTATTACCTGTTTCAACTATCACTTATCATTTTTCTGTTTAAATTGTAAGGTTAAACTATCTAATTTTATCACTGGATAAATAGTCGAGTGACCAAAGTCTTTCCTCCATCTATTTAGAGCTGTAGGTAACTAATTACTAAGCAAGGAAGTGTAAATTTACAAAGTACAAATAAATCTCACAAAGTTGCTCACAAACATAAACAGATGATTGAATAATATTTAAGGAACACAGAGTCACAAATGGTTCTCATTGGTCCTCAAATAAATGAGAATTTTGATGTTGAAGTGCCAGAAAATAATTAACCTGCAGACTACAACAGTAGATATTCGATAAACATTTGATGAACTGAGTATATGAAGTCAAGGTAGTTTCCATAATGGGAAATGAAACTACATGCAGAGAATCCAGCTTATCCAGCAAGCACAGGAATAGGAACTGACTTTTAAAGCAAGTTCTTTGTTTTGCTTACTTGTAGGAAAAGGAAATTCTTTGTTACAATCCAAATGTAGCTGAGCTTCCAAAGAAAGCGTTTCAAATCTGTTGACAAAGAACTCCCAACTCAAAGCAGGAATATCTTGCTTGAGAAAATGTAAGAGTAAAAGCTTGCTCAATATTGTGGGTCGATCTTTAACCACAGTATCAAACTGGAAGTCAAGACAAAGACACAGACCCTGGAGAAAAGGTTAAAAAAAAGTCAGATGTACATACACTAAGCACAGTGAAATAAGGCAGCCTCCTCAATACACACTTACAACGGGGAATGATTCAGTTGAAATCTTCTTGGATTGGGTTTTTGGTAGGGGGAAAATGTGGGAGAGAAGGTTCATCTAATCATTGAATATCTCTTGAATTTTGACTCAGAAATCTGAGCTACATGTATATTACTGATTTTTCTGATACATTGTATAATGACCACTTACTCCGAATACTCAATACTATAAACGACTTTCACCGTCTACTGTCTATGTGTATTCTAAAATGTAGTTTTGGAAGTATGATTCTCTTAGTAGACACTATGGGCATTAAAAAAAAATTGGTTTGAGGATATATGGATTAAGTGGTTATTATACAATGTATCAGGAAAAATCAATAATATACATGTAGCTCAAATTTCTAAGTCAAAATTTAAGGAATATTCAACGATTAGGAGAAATTGCTCTCCCACACTTTTTTTCCTACCAAAAAGAAGATGCACTTCCACTTACTAGCCATGTAACTCTGAAAAAGTTACTTAACCTTTCTAACTCTCAACTTCTCTATCTGTAAATTTGGAACACACAAGAGGTTATTGTGAGGATTAAATGAGGTAATACATGATGGAACACTTATAATACATTGCCCTGGAAATACAATATATGTTTCACAAATTTTGGTTCTTCCCATTATTGTTACTTTTAATAATAACAATATGCTAATGTGGAAAAACAGCAGAACAGGACTTTGGAGGGTCTAAACTTGGTTCTTCCCTGAATTCACTCTGTGTTCTTTGAAAAGCCACATTATCTCTCTGAGACTTCATTTCTTCAAGTATAAAATAAAGGTACCAAACAGGATAAACAATTCTCTCCAGGTCTCACATTTCATGTCTCTCTGATGTTAATTTGTGGCATTTTGTTTCAGCAGCATATTTACCTTCTCTTATTTTGCTCTGATCTATATTATCATTCATCTGATTTCTCTTAGCATCTAGCTTTAATGACAAGAACTTCCCACCCTGGGGCTTCCCAGGCAGTTCAGGTGGTAAAGAGTCTCCCTGCAATGCAGGAACCTGGGTTCGATCCCTGGACCAGGAAGACTCCTGGGGAAGGAAATGGCAACCCACTCCAGTATTCTTGTCTGGAAAATCCCATGGACAGAGGAGCCTAGCAATCTGCAGTTCATGGGGTTGCAAAAAGTCAGACATGACTGAGCAACTAACACTTTCACTTTTCACTTCTTCCCACTCTGGAGTCAGTTGAATGGTAGAAAATAAACCAACCTAGCTTAAAAGTCTGCCACATACAAAAAATTATACAATACTGCATCTGGCAGAAATGATAGCAGCATGGGGACAAAAACTGAAAAGAAAGAATCAACAAAGAAAACAAGAGGTCTGTTAACATGTTGTGGTTCTAGGATGTTGTTCCCAATTAAAAAATTTCCAGTGTCGAAACTGGAAGCTGAGACTAGTAAAGACTTCCTTAGACACATGTTCTTTGAGAATTTGGAGAGGGACATGCAGGAATACAGCACTGAAACTTTTAATACTACAGAATGTGGAAAAATATACAGTGCACAGAATGTTAGCACACAAAATGTGAAATGTTAAGTTGCAAAGCTTCATGACAATCAAGAAGTCTACAGTTATGACCCAGGACAGTGACCTCAGGTTCATTCCCTGGATTCAATGGCCATGATAATGACTAGTTTATCTTTCAGTTATCACAGGGGTTTATAAGAATCAAAGGGAAAAATGCAGGATATCACTTAAGAAAGGATAATGTGCTATACAAGGATGGAATAAAGTAGTTATTATGAAGTTGTATTGATATTATATTGAGAAGTAAAGTTGTCACCAATGAGTAAATATCTCTCAAAGTCCTTCTCTGAGCAGAAAAAAAAATTTCTGGTGTTATCAGCAGCAGCAGCATTTTGTGTGTGTTATGTGACAAATGACTCAGTGAGTTGGTACAGAAGAGCAGAGTGCCATATGCGGAGCAGACAATGCCCATCACAGGGCAGGAACATCACCTGCAGTGCTGGCCTCTTTATGGTGTCAAGCAGGAGACCGGCCCTCGTAGCCACAGCTGGGTTGACGTCCTCCACAGCTGTCAGGAAGCAGCAGAAGGCGTGTGCCAGGGAGTATTTCAGTAGGTGGTTTTTGGTCACTGAGTGAATATCCAGAAATCTACAAATTACAGCCACTTTTTCCACTGCAATATCAAAGGCACACAACAACAAAAAATGACATTTATTTAGACAGTCTGAGAAATGAATCCACAGAGGATAAAGTTAGTTCGGGGTGCCCTCATACGGATCTTAAACACCAAGAGGAAATTTCAATGCCACCCTTCTTGAGTGTTCTGCTTTATCTGTGTGGCAGAGAGCATTTCTACTCAGTGCAGTAGTTTTCTGCCAGGCAGCCTTGATTTAGTTCCGGGTGTTTTTTCTTTAATGCTCTCTACTTTTGTTGACCTTCCAATCATATTTCAAACTCTTCAAAATGCCTCTATGTTCATTTCCTTGTCCATTCTACAGAGATTCTGCAGACATGTTCTACAGAGGCTCTGCAGACCACACAGGGAGGCGGGACGTGCCCGCCAGGGCTAGCTCTAGGTTCTTAGCATGTCATGAAGTGATATGACAACCACTTCCTGGGGCTACAGAAGCCACATATTTCTTCCATGAAATAGATGCACCCTTACTTGATAGCGTTCTAATTATTCTGCAAATCTATGTTGAATTATTCCAGCCACTCTTTAAACATAGCTTTATAAAAGTTATAGTAGCTAGTAAAGCAATATAGTTCCATGCAAAGACATTTCAGGTCTTTATTTAAGCTGTTCCAGCAGCCTAGAAAGAATATTCCTTCTATTCTTTTCCACTTTTTGACACTCTATCATCCTTAAAGAGTTTGCTGCTGAAATTCTACTGATCTGTAAAGTCACTCTGACTTTCTAGAATGTCCTTTGCATCCCATGAACACCTGCAAAATTACAACTCACTTACCTATGGCATTTGTGTGTTCATATATAGCTATATGACATATTTCTTGTTGTGATCTTGAATTATATCTGTACCTTTATAGTTTCTTAACCTCTTACATGTTTATATTTGGTCACATCAATTAAATTAGGAGCCTCTTAAGAGCAGGAATCTGTTCACATACTATTTTTGTTACTCCCATAGTACCTAGTACATATAGTACTTATTCAATAAATTCATAAATTCATTTATTTTATATATATGTATATATAAAACTAAGATCATTCTACGTTTGTTATATAAAATATACCTATAAATATTTTATATATAAAAAGCAGAGACATTACTTTGTGGACAAAGGTCCACATAGCCAAAGCTATGGTTTTTCCAGTAGTCATGTACAGATCTGAAAGTTGGACCATAAAGAAGGCTGAGCGCCAAAGAATTGATACTTTTGAATTGTGGTGTTGGAGAAAACTCTTGAGAGTCCCTTGGGTGGCAAGGAGAACAAACCAGTCCATCCTAAAGGAAATCAGTCTTGAATATTCATTGGAAGGACTGATGCTGAAGCTGAAGCTCCAATACTTTGGCCACCTGCAAAGAGCCAACTCATTAGAAAAGACTCTAAAACTGGGAAAGCTTGAAGGCAGGAGGAGAAGGGGATGACAGAGGATGAGATGGTTAGATAGCATCACCAACTCAATGGACACGAGTTTGAGTAGGCTCTGGGAGTTGGTGATGGACAGGGAAGCCTGGTGTACTGCAGTCCATGGGGTTGCAAAGAGTCAGACATAACTGAGCGACTGAAGAGCTCATTCTAAGACAAAAGAGATCATTCTAAGTACTTGGGGGAGATGGAAGTAAATGGAAAAATGAACTGTTTCGGACTGAATGTTTGTGTCCCCTCCAAAAATTGATATTGGAGTCTTAATTCCCAATGTAGTGGCATTTGGAGGTGGGACCTTGGGAGGTAATTAGGTTTAGATGACATCATGAGGGTAGGCTCCCTATTATGGGACTGGTGAACTTATAATAAAAAGAAGGGAGACCAGAGTTCTCTCTCTCTCCACCATGTAAAGATATAGCAAGAAGGCAGTCATCTACAAGACAAGAACAGAACCCTCACAAAGGAACCCAATAAGCTGGAGCCTTGATCTTGAACTTCCCAGCCTCCAGAATGATGAGAAATAAATTTCTGTTGTTTAAGCCACCCAGTCTATGGTATTCTGTTATGGTTTCTCAAGTAGACTAATTATGTGAATGAGTCTCAGATCTCGACTTCAAAGTCAAGTCAACTAAAAGAGATAACACAAGTACAATTATAACAGAAATGTAATGTAAAAGGCTAGAACTGCCATTAACGAGGTAGAAATAAAATGCTACAGGAGATTAGAGGATAAAGAAATGACTTTCCACTGAACGAATAGAGAAAGTGAAATTCAATGGGGGCATTTGAAGACTCATGAAATGGAGGTGGCATTTGAATGGGACCTGGAATGGAAGAAAGATTCATTAGAAAAGACCCTGATGTTGGGAAAGATTGATGGCAGGAAGAAAAGAGAATGACAGAGGATGAGATAGGTGGTTGGATGGCATCACCGACTCTATGGACACAAGTTTGAGCAAGCTTCAGGAATTGGCAATGCACAGAGAAGCCTGGCATGCTGCAGTCATCAGGTCACAAAGAGTCAGACGCAACTGAGTGACTGAACTGAACTGAACTTGAATGGAAGAGGACTTCAGAGGGAGAGCACAGAATGGTCAACACATGGATGAAGAAAAGCAAAAAGCAATGGAGAAATAGCGATGGTATATGTAGAAAGAAAAGTGAGAAATAAGGCTGCAAACACTTGCAGTTAGACCATGGGAATCTTTGAATGTCTGTTTAAGGACTCTGAAATTTATTCTCTAGGCATCTAAAGACCTATTAAAACTTTTTGAGTAGAAAAGCAATATAATCAGATATTTATCTGCTTTATTTGTATTCAAATGTCTATAAAATGTTGTCAATACCATGTAGTCTTTTGCTAGAAAGTTTTACTCTAATTTCATACAACATCATGTGCTGTCACATAAATAAACCAGCCCTGGGATTCATGGGACATTAAAAGCAAGAACTCCTTGAGGGGATCAGATGTTAGGGAACTAAACTCAAGGTATAATAATTAACTCACCTGATGGAACTTCCATTTCTCTGCAAAATTTCTGAGACACTAAAATATACTGCAGATGGTGACTGCAGCCGTGAAATTAAAAGACGCTTACTCCTTGGAAGGAAAGTTATGACCAACCTAGATAGCATATTCAAAAGCAGAGACATTACTTTGCCAACAAAGGTCCATCTAGTCAAGGCTATGGTTTTTCCAGTGGTCATGTATGGATGTGAGAGTTGGACTGTGAAGAAAGCTGAGTGCCAAAGAATTGATGCTTTTGAACTGTGGTGTTGGAGAAGACTTGAGAGTCCCTTGGACTGCAAGGAGATCCAACCAGTCCATTCTGAAGGAGATCAGCCCTGGGATTTCTTTGGAAGGAATGATGCTGAAGCTGAAACTCCAGTACTTTGGCCACCTCATGTGAAGAGTTGACTCATTGGAAAAGATTCTGATGCTGGGAGGGATTGGGGGCAGGAGGAGAAGGGGACAACGGAGGATGAGATGGCTGGATGGCATCACTGACTCGATGGACGTGAGTCTGAGTGAACTCCGGGGGCTGGTGATGGACAGGGAGGCCTGGCGTGCTGCGATTCATGGGGTAGCAAAGAGTTGGACACGGCTGAGCGACTGAACTGAACTGAACTGAACTGAAAATATACCGAACCATTCTGATCAGGCACACTGTGGTGTGCCAACCCTGCTTGCTACCCCTTGAGAGTGGGAGTACCAGCAGATTAGAGTGACAGTGAGGCCAGCAGATATAAGACTAAGACACACCCAGGTTCGTTCCATACCCTGTTCCTCTAGGAACCTGCCATTCTAAGCACTAGGAATTACAAGCATCACTGCAGACTTGGTCCCTGATGTTTCAATGGCAAGAGTACAACAGCAGAGCTTCTCAAACTTCACTGAATTACCTGGAGAGAACTTGTTAGAAATATAGACTTCTGGCCTCACCTCCTAAAATTCTGATGCAGTAGGTCTAGGATGAGGCCCAGTAACCTGCATTTTAAGTGAACATTTCCAGGTATTCCATTGCAAGTAACCCATTAGGCTGACTACCATTCACACCAGAACCCCTTTGAGAGTAAACAGGGGTACAATTAATAAGCACTTCTGGACAACAGGCATTCACTGGGACTATCTTAGACAAACCTAGACAGGGTCAACCTACCTAAGGACCATCCTGGAAAATTCTATTATCAAGGAAGCTCAATTAAGTAGAGCCAACAAAGAACATTAGCAAGCAGGACAACACCTTCTAAAAAGAAGGGAGGAAAAGGAAGGGCCAGAAAGAGATATCATGACTGGACATCTGGTTTACCTGGTGAACCAGAGAGAATTTTTAAGCTAATACAGAGGTACCTGCTTCAAACCTCATCTTCCAGTCTTTGCTGTTGAAATTGCCATTTATGATTGTCCAAAAGATGTCAGCACCATGAGGAAGTGACAAAGCGTGAAGAAGGAGAGGAACTGCCAACGAAGACAGCTGGGAGAATTCAGATTTGACGACTCTCCACAGGCTGGGGAATCAAGAAAAAGCAAAGTGGTTACAGTTACAACAAACTTTCTAGAAATAAATCTTATTATCTTAATTTATGGGAAGTGTCGTTAACAGATGGCTGGTAGGGATGCTCTGATACACTCTTTTTCTATGTTAATTCTTTTTAAATGTTTGGCTGCATTCTGTGGCATGTAGGACCTCAGTTCCCCAACCAGGGATCGAACCCTCAACCCCCGCATTAAGGTGGAGCCTTAATCACTGAACTGCCAGGGAAGCCCTTTCCTATGTTAATTTTTTTTTAAGAAGTTACTTATATATAAGAACACAGAAAAACGCTACCGGTTAACATTGCATGTTAACATAAAGTTTTAAACTGTATATTATAAATCCAGGTACATAAATGGACAATAACTGTTAAATAATAACTGATATTAGTTATGTTAAGCTGATGAGGTGATAAGTGATTTTTGAAAACGCTCTTATAGTGAACATCTGGAGAATTTTATTGGTTTTGTTTGCCTAGCATCCTTTTATTCTTATTCTAGCAAACAACTCTCTTCCTATTAAGAACAGCCTCTGTACCAACTGGCAGGGTTGTTAATCAAGTTCCCCCAACTTCTCTATCCCAAGAGTGAACACAAAGCCCAGACTGATCAGAATACTTCAATGTAATGAATAGACTGATTAGTCCAGGGGTGGGCATGTGACCAAGCACGGGAATGCTGGCATCCTTTTCCAGGCTTTGGTATGTACTCTGAAATCTCAAGAATGAAGTGAGATGTGGCTCTAGAGCTGCTGGCCACCCTGTCCCACCTCACAGGGGCAGCCTGCTGAAAGCCAGCACAGAGGGAACAAGGCTAAGCAATGTGCAGGGAGGGAGAGAGGGGTGGGAGACGAGAGAGGGAAAACAAACAGAAAGGGGGAGGCATCCCTGGTAACACCTTAGGAATACTTGCCATTCCTAAAATCAGACCAATACTGCTCAAAAACACACCTTAGTAAGTTAAAGCAAAGTCCCTAACAATACATGCCAGAATAATTCTGAATGCATATTTTTAGTAATAATATTTTCAAATTTTTTATTCAGTTATCTAAAGTATGGCTTTTGTTTGTTTTCACTTTGGTTTATTCTGTCTTGTTTCCTCTTTGGCTCTAAAGTTAATACCAGAATCAACATGACATTTGACTTCCAAGCAAGACTATAAAGTTTTTTGCCACTCAGTTCGTAGTCATTTCTTAGGGCAGCCTAGGAAACTAGTATATTTCCCCCTCCATCTTAGCTGAAACCTGACATCTTGCTGGTAACACAATTTCCCCTTAACCTCTCTATGAGTCTTCATCCTAGTCTTCACTAGCTCCACACAATCCTTGGTTCCCATGGCTTCCTCCAGGCCTTCTCTTACCAACCTCTTTCTATTGAAACCCATGCCATCTACTTACAGGGCCCTGTCCCCTCTCCCTTCCCTGCTGAATGTGGTCCCTGCTAGACTTCCTCCTCATCCAAGCCTCTGCCAATGTCTCTAGTGAATCCAGCCATGGTCTCACAGGTCCACCTCTTCCTCAGTCACGGTGGCCTTTATCTTACTCTATTGGGTGAGTCACTGACCTCCCCTCAGGAAGGCTGAGAACATTCAGTTCCCACCTCTGATCCTGACTTAGGCTATTTTTCCCTCTTTTCTATACTCTTCCCCCAAATGTCAAACCTCTTTTGGCTTCGCTTGCCTCCAGTTTTAGACGGGATCCCAGAGTCAACCATTTTGATCCTCTGGAATTCCTCATCCCTCTGACCTTCCACCATAATCAAAGCACTAATTCCCACACCTGAATAAACCCATTGCCTACTTTTATCCACATTCAGGCCCCAGAGTACTGGTGAAAAAAATCCACAAATTCCTACATGCCTGGCGCATCACAGTTAGGTGCCAGCTCACCTCGGCAAGGCCCCAAGGCTAGTGTTTCTTTGATGATTTCTTGCTGATGCCTTACTGCTTCCCTTATGTAACCTGTTCCACACTTTTTCCATATTCTTCAAACTCCCAACTCAATCTTTATCGCCCCTTCCCTCTCAGAGGAAGACATCAGCATGTACTATTCTTAAGGTTCTGGTTACTTGTTATGATCCCCTTGACACTTTTCCTTTTCCTGCAAATGCATCTCCTTTCAAAGGAAAAGGCATCCCTCCTCTTTCTCCCCACCCTTGTTCTTGATCTCATGTGCCTGCCTTCCAGGACTTGGCTCCACCAACTACTCCCTTTCCTCTACTTCTTTCTATGGACCATAAATGTTCCAAACGTCTTTATTCAAAACACACTTGACATCCACTTCTTTTCCCCTCTAAGTGTCTGATCATTCCCTCCTCTTCAAACAAACTTTTCAGTAGGAAGTTCTGTATTATATCTTAACATTCCCAAAGCCTTTGCAAGCTCTTTGCACACCCTCAAATGCGGATGGTCCCCAGTGATCTCTTTTCTTCATGTGCTGTGCTGTGCTTAGTCACTCAGTCACATCTGACTCTTTGTGACCCCATGGACTGTAGCCTACCAGGCTCCTCTGTCCATGGGATTCTACAGGCAATCATACTGGAGTGGGTTGCCATGCCCTCCTCCAAGGGATCATCGCAACCCAGAGATCGAACCCAGGTCTCCTGCATTGCAGGTGGATTCTTTACCGTCTGAGCCACCAGGGAAGCCCAAGAATAGCCTGTCCCTTCTCCAGGGGATCTTCCTGACCCAGAAGTTAAACCAGGGTCTCCTGCATTACAGGTGGATTCTTTATGAGCTGAGCTACCAGGGAAGCCCCTTTTCTTCATACTCATGCTATGAAAGTACAATTCTGACCCTGTTCATTGTTTCAAAATCTTCCAAAGATCTCCAAATACCATTAAGTAAGTAGTAGTAGTGTAGTCAGTCATGTCCGACTCTTTGCAACCCCCTGCCAGGCTCCTCAGTCCATGGGGATTCACCAGGCAAGAATACTGGAGTGGGTTGCCATTCCCTTCTTCCCGACTCAGGGATTGAAGACGGTTTCCCACATTACAGGCAGATTCTTTGAGCCACCGTGACATGTCTATATTATTATAACTAGATCAACAAATGTAAACATTGGGCTTCCCTGGTGGATCAGTGGCAAAGAATCCAGCTACCAGTGCAGGAGACACAGTGCAGGAAGATCCCCTGGAGAAGGGAATGGCAACCCACTTGAGTATTCTTGCCTGGAAAATTCCATAGGCAAAGGAGCCTGGCAGGCTACAGTCCATGCGGTCGCAAAAGAGTCAGACATGACTTCAAACAACAACAAAGCCTCTATTTTCAAAGGCTTTTCACTCTTGCGTCCCAACCTCCAGCTTCGCTTTCCATTCTAAGTCACTTAAGTCATGTCCAACTCTGTGCGACCCTCTGGACTGTAGCCCTCCAGGCTCCTCTGCCCATGAGATTCTCCAGGCAGAAATACTGGAGTAGGCTGCCATTTCCTTCTCCAGGGGATCTTCTCGATCCAGGGATCCAACCTGCGTCTCCTGCACTGGCAGGTGGATTCTTAACCACTGAGCCATCTGGGAAGCCAAGTTAACCTGAACCACACTTTTGTTTTTCAATTATCTCATTTGCTTACATATTAAATGAGAATTATATTTTTTGACTTATTTCCAAGAACACTGTAACAGTTATTTTAAGGTTGTCAGGAAGAAAATAATTAGTAAATCTAGGACAATATTTTATTATTTTTCTCAAAATGCTTCAGGAATGTCTAAAAAATAACTTTTCAGACAATATATGGAGAGATTTAGATGCTTATTAGCAGTACTGCTTCAAGTAAGATGTTGAGTCTTAGTTGTACTTGGTATCTATTAACTTATACCAATTGACATTTTTCTAGCATACACTGTATTCTTAAGTCATCTAACAATTAAAAGGCATAAAATAATCCTTATTTTGCCTTTTCTACTTCTACAGTATCTAGCAAATTACTATTCCTCATGTTGATATACTTAAAAAATTAGACTCTATAAAAGAAATGTAAGTAGTTCCTATAGGCAAATTAGTCTGTCCTGACTAAGAGAAAGAACCCAATGAATTGATAAGTCTTATTCTAACACTGATTTTCACAGATGAAATCTAAAATAGAAACAGACAAAAACACTATTAGGAAGACATACCTTGCAATCAGCATATGATCCTGAATATAGGCTAAAAATTGAGGATGATCTTTTCTAGCAATGTATAAACACTCTCCATGTAGACAGAGGATCTTCAGGCAATTGAGCATATTAAAAAGAATGTCTGGCTCTTCAAACTTAGCCATTTCCTATGCAAAGAATCACATGTTTACTGAGTTATCGCAAATGGCAATGCTACCAAATAAAATATTCAAATATCTCAAAAAACATACCTGGAAAATGGTGTATATTAGTCTCAACGTTACTGGAAGCTGCTGGTGGCAAAACTTTCTTTCAGTATCATTCTTTATTGCTAGGAAGAAATAATTACACACAAGTTAGCACAACTCTTTTCCCCATCATTCATGAATTATCAAGACCATAAAATGAAGAGAAGTAAATATAGAATATATTAAAAATATTCATGTAAAGTGTTTCTTTGCTCTCCAAGTAAGCATATATACTTTCCATAATGCAAGTGAGGGAAAGCTAGATTTAGGATCCTCAGCTTCCAACTCCCACTGTGTATTCAGAAATCTTTCATTCCCTGAAGCAACCCCAGCCCAGCTCTATGCTCCTGTGGGCACCTAGTTCCACTGATACCTGGAGGGGCCTAGGGCTTGGCTAGGTTTGCCTTCCTATTTGAAAGGGAGATAGTATAGTGTGAAAATGTTAATTGTTCAGTCATGTCTGACTCTTTACAACCTCATGGACTGTAGCCCGCCAAGTTCCTCTCCATGGAATTTCCCAGGCAAGAACACTGGAGTGGATTGCCATTTCCTTCTCCAGGGGATCTTCCTAACCCAGGGATCAAACCTGGGTCTCCTGCATTGAAGGCAGATTCTTTACCATCTGAGCCACTAGGGAATGCAGGTATTAAAGAGAGATGTGGGCTTCCCTGGTAGCTCAGATGGTAAAGAATCTGCTTGTAGTGCAGGCAGGGTTTGATTCCTGGGTCAGGAAGATCCCCTGGAGAAGGGAATGGCTACCCATTCTGGAATTCTTCCTGCAGAATTTCATGGACAGAGGACCTGATGGGCTACACAGTCCTTGGGGTCAGAAACAGTCAGACATGACTGAGCGACTGAGCAACTAACACTTTTACTTTCTTTTTCACTTTCAAAGAGACATATGCAAGTTGTATTAACACCTAAGGATTTACCCCAGGATTCACATGTATCCTTTTCACACATGCACAGGACTTACTCTTGCACACACAAAAAAAGGATACTTTTAAAGACTTGAGAATATTTAAGTGAGAACTATTCATGGTTTTATCTTCTTGTGAAGATCTCTAAAAAGACCTTTGCCTCTATAGTTGGGGGTAGGGGGGTGACTTGAGGAAGGTATATTGTAAGTGAGGCATGTCAGAGAAAAGAATTCACAAGTTAATTCTCAAATGTAGAAACTAGTGTAAAATGTTTTCAAATCACTATTATAAGTTTTGGCAATTCCTAGGATAGCCACTGGGAGTCAAACCATCTTTGTCTAGCATAAAAATTTTTTTTAGTATTTTTAATGGAGAACATATCTGACTACTGTAAGAAATAGGTGCCAGGCCACAAAACAGGAAACAGGAAATATTCTAGAAAGAGGAGGAAACCACTGAACATATATCAATAGAGCGTTCCGCTAATCTCTGACGGAAGAGCTCAAGAACCCCGTCTGAAGACCCACAAAGCAGAAGCAGGACCAGGGTGCTCGGCAGCAGGGAGGGCGGGTCTTGGGAAACAATTCCTCCTCCCTGAGGAGACAAGTTATAACTGTGTCCTGCAAACAGCAGAGAGTAAGAGAGGAAAAATAGACCAGAAACTGTGACCAGAGCCTGAAGCAGTGTTTAGGGGAGGTGAATAGAGCAAATGTTTAGATAAGTGGAGCTTATAAACAATTAAGCACAAGGGGAAGTATAATTTATAAAAATCAATTGCTTGATTTTAACCATTATTCAAATGGCAATTAATTGATTTGTGCACTATGTTGAGTTAAAAAAATCTATTTACACAGAAAGAGCACAGGTTATTAGATCGTAAGTGAAATCCATCAACCTACCAGACTTAAGACTGTACTAACGATCATCAAGACAGTGTGGTACTGGCACAAAGACAGAAATATAGATCAATGGAACAAAACAGAAAGCTCAGAGATAAATCCACACACCTATGGACACCTTATCTTTGACAAAGGAGGCAAAAATATACAATGAAGAAAAGACAGTATCTTTAGCAAGTGGTGCTGGGAAAACTGGTCAACCACTTGTAAAAGAATGAAACTAGAACACTATCTAACACCATACACAAAAATAAACTCAAAATGGATTAAAGATCTAAATGTAAGACCAGAAACTATAAAACTCTTAGAGGAAAACATAGGCAGAATACTTTGACATAAATCACAGCAAGATTACACTTCCCAGAGTAATGGAAATAAAAACAAAAATAAACAAATGGGACCTAATTAAACTTAAAAGCTTTTGTACAATGAAGGAAACTATAAGCAAGGTGAAAAGGCAGCCTTCAGAATGGGAGAACATAATAGCAAATGAAGCAACTGACAAAGAATTAATCTCCAAAATATACAAGCAGCTCCTGCAGCTCAACTGTAGAAAAATAAATGACCCAATAAAAAAATGGGCCAAAGAACTAAACAGACATTTCTCCAAATAAGACATACAAATGGCTAACAAACACATGAAAAGATGCTCAACATCACTCATTATCAGAGAAATGCAAATCAAAATCACAATGAGGTACCATCTCATGCCGGTCAAAATGGCTGCCATCACAAAGTCTACAAACAATAAATGCCGGAGAGGGTGTGGAGAAAAAGGAAACTTCTTACACTGTTGGTGGGAATGCAAACTAGTACAGCCACTATGGAGAACAGTGTGGAGATTCTTTTAAAAACTGGAAGTAGAAATAGAACTGCCCATACTACCCAAGAATCCCACTGCTGGGCATACACACCAAGGAAAACAGAATTGAAAGAGACACATGTACCCCAGTGTTCATCACAGCACTGTTTACAACAGTTAGGACATGGAAGCAACCCAGATGTCCATCAGCAGACAAATGGATAAGGAAGTTGTGGTACATATACACAATGGAATATTACTCAGCTATTTTAAAAAAAGAACACATTTGAGTTAGTTCTAATGAGGTGGATGAAACTGGAGCCTATTATACAGAGTGAAATAAGTCAGAAAGAGAAACATCAATACAGCATATTAATGCACATACATGGAATTTAGAAAGATGGTAACGACGACCCTATAGGCAACCCAACAAAAGAGATACAGATGTAAAGAACAGACTTTTAGCCTATGCGGAAGAAGGCAAGGGTGGGACTATATGAGAGAATAGCACTGAAACATGAATATTACCATATGTAAAATAGATGACCAGTACAAGTTTGATGCATGATGCAGAGCACTCAAAGCTGATGCTCTGGGACACCCAGAGGGATGGCATAGGGAGGGTGATGGGAGCAGGGTTCAGGGTGGTGGGACACATGGATACCCATGGCTGATTCATGTCGATGTATGGCAAAAACCACCACAATATTGTAAAGTAACTACCCTCCAATTAAAATAATTATTTTTTTTAAAAAAGACTAAATCGACCATGTGGCTTTCAGAGAAAAAAAATAATAAGTGAAATCCATGCTTTCCTTAGGCATTAATTCCTGATAGAAACATGGCTTGGGCCTCAGCCTTGGCAAATAATTAGTAAATCTAAATAAACCCAGAGACGTAGGTTCTAGTCTCATCCCTGCCACTAACTAGTTGCACAATGTTCGGGTTACCAATTTCCAGTCTCCCACCCCAGGTACACCCAGGATCAAGGGTGAGCAGGCGGAGCTCATTTCACTGTGTTTGTGTTTCAACTCCTCAGATGACCCTGATGCTCCATTACATTTTGGAATCATGTTGAGCATAAAGTATAAATCAGGAGTGAACAACACGAGCTACATGACCACGAGCAAGATGCTCAACCATCCCGGATGTACTTCCCTCATCCACACAGTGAGAAGGCTGACCTAGATCGGCAGGTTTCAAATCTCTTTCCATGAAGTCCTTTGTTGAAACAGAATCTTACGTAGAACTCCAACATATGAAATAGCACAAGACAGAGCGCCCTGGCTGAAGCAGGGTGGGAGCCTGGGTCTGCTCATCCTTTGCCCACATCTTCTCACCAACTGCCACCCAATTAAGGATGGTCAAAAGAAAACACAGAGATTTACAACCTCTAGTACACGCTAAGCAGAGAAGGCAGTGGCACTCCACTCCAGTACTCTTGCCTGGAAAATCCCATGGACGGAGGAGCCTGGTGGGCTGCGGTCCATGAGGTCGCTAAGAGTCGGAAACAACTGAGCGACTTCACTTTCACTCTTCACTTTCATGCATTGTAGAAGGAAATGGCAACCCACTCCAGCGTTCTTGCCTGGAGAATCCCAGGGACGGGGGAGCCTGGTGGGCTGCCGTCTATGGGGTCGCACAGAGTCGGACACGACTGAAGCAACTTAGCAGTAGCAGCAGTATACACTAAGAACCAATGAAGCAGGTGATCTCAGGTGTTCCCTTTTCTAAGTGTCAATGGTTCTAAATAGTGTGAGTCAGCATTTTGTTTGTGTGTGTGCCAGTCCTGTCTGACTCTTTGCAATCCCATGGACTGTAGCCTGCCAGGCTCCTCTGTTCCTGGGATTCTCCAAGCAAGAATACTGGCGTGGGTTACCATTTCATCCTCCAGGGGATCTTTCCAACCCAGGGATCAAGCCCACGTCTCATGCATTGGCAGGCGGATTCTCTACCACTTTAGCCACCTGGGAAGTCAATATATTCACCCCTCAACTAACTATTTATACAGTTCCTGCTGAAGCAGTGAGTTCCAACCAAGCAGTCTGTACTAACAATGTAGTTACCCTGGTCTGATCAGATGCGCCATGAGCTGAAAAGGAGCCCCCAAAATAGTTATTTAATGTTTGCTGCTCACTGAAGCGGTGATGGAAAGCCCGTGCTTCCCAAACTTTGGTTCTGGGGAGCGGGTCCCCCAGGGGCCAGTTCAGGATTGTGGAAGCAGGAAGATATAAATTCAGAGAGTGCCACAGTGCAGATCCAGAAACCAGGCTTTGCCAGAGAGACGTGAGGTCACACCCTAAATTCCTGAAACCTCTTCAGAGTTTGAAGAGCTGGAGATGATTTCATGGGGGCCGGTTCCTGCCATCTTGCTGCTCCCAATTAGCCTACACAGAGCCTTTAAGCAAACTAGAATGAGGGCATCCCTCTTCCCAGCTCTGAGCAGAGCCAACCAAGTAGCCTTAGAGTATGACTTGTACAGCTGCTCACGATGAGCCCATCCAAGGTCCCAGCCAAAGCCCTGGGGGCGCAGCTTTGGCCACCTCTATCCAAAAGCACCGTGCTTTGGCCAAATGACCTGAGTAGCTCTCAAGAGCGCTGGCCCCCTCCACTTGGTTGCTGTTGTTTAGTCGCTCAGACGTGTCTGACTGTGACCCCACGGACTGCAGCACGCCAGGCTTCCCTGTCCTTCACTGTCTCCCCGAGTTTGGCCCTTCAACCTTAGTTCACAGCTGCTTCTCCGTAGAGAACACGATTCAGTGTGGAGATGCTGCCTTCCCTGACAGGGTGGGTTTTGTCGCTCACAAGCTCCAATTGCCAGGAACATGCTCAGGGACTTCTGCTCTACTAGAAGCACGCCGTGGATCTGTTCACTTCATAATCTTGAGAGAAATGGTTCATGTGCACCAGTCTGAACTTGCCCAAGCCTAGAGTAGGCTAAGCAACCCAGGTCCTGAATGTTCGTGCAGACTGGGTGGGATGTGCCCACCACTCCCAGTAAGCCGCAGTCCACCTACCAGCATGTTCCATGGGCTCGGGGCAGTTGCCAGGGTTCTCCTCACGCTTGTTCGCTGGATTCTCCTCCTCCTCACCTTCAGGGCCTATAATAAACTCTGGTCTGGAGGAAAGGAGGCTATCTTCAAGGCTGTCTGTGGGCTCCTGAAACAAACACAAACAGCCGGATGAGCAGCCCTTCAGGGATGTGAAGTCCCTCTTAGTTCAACAAAGATAGGTGAGCACCTGCTGGTCCCAGGCCCTGTGCTGAACCCCGGGGGAGCAAAGGCACTGCCTCCAAAGACATTTAGATCAGCTATTTTCCGAAACATTTTCATTAGCTTAAAATACATATGGAAAAAAAATCTTAAAAACATTGTTAAACTTCCTAGGCTAGCTTTCTCACCTCTGCTTTAATTCCTGTGACTGTCTCAATTACCTAGTAATTCCAACCCATGCTCATTTTGTTCACTAACAGTACTGAATTAGCAGAGAATAATAAGGGGTTCACATCAATATGTGTGTGTGTGCTCAGTCGTGTCTGATTCTCTGTGACCCCATGGACTGTAGCCAGCCAGGCTCCTCTCTCTGTCCATGGGATTTCCCAGGCAAGAATACTGGAGTGGGTTGCCATTTCCTTCTCCAGGGGATCTTGTCAATTCAGCAGTTGAACCTGCATTTCTTGTGTCTCCTGCATTGACAGAAAAATTCTTTACCACTGCAGCACCTGGGAAGCCCTCACATCCACATATTTGGATACAAATACTGGTGGCTAGGGGAAGTCACATTTTTCAGAGCAAGACATTTCTATAACATGCAAGTTAAAGAGAGCTAGGTACAGCAACCCAAGTGTTCATCAACAGATGAACAAATAGACAAAATGTAGCAAATACATACAATGGAATATTATTCACTCTTATAAAGGAAAGAAATTCTGACACACGATACAATATGAATGGACCTTGAGGACATTATGCCCGGCTTCCCAGGTGGCACTAGTGGTAAAGAATCCACCTGCCAATGCAGGAGACACAAGAGACGCGGATTTGATGCATAGGTTGGGAAGATTCCCCTGGGGTAGGAAATGCCAACCCACTCCAGTATTCTTGCCTGGGAAATCCCATGGATAGATGAGCCTGAAGGGCTACAGTCCATGGGATCACAGAGAGTGGGATGCAACCGAGCACTTGGGCACAAAGACATTATGCTAAGTGACATAAGCTGGTCATAAAAGGATAAATATTGTATGATTCCACTTATATGAGGTATCTATAGGAGTCAAAGTCATAGAAACAGAAAGTAAAATTGTATTCTCCAGAGTTAAAGGGAGGGAGGAATGAGCGTTATTGTTTGATGGGTACAGAGTTTCTGTTTTGCAAGATGAAAATATAAAGATTGGCTATACAACAATGTGAATATACCTAACACCACATCTGTATATCTATATATAACAAGCTGAAAAATGAGTGGGAGAGATTTGAAAAGAAAGAGAGAGAGTGTACATGCTGGGTATGGCTACTATTCAAAATATCCATCTCTAGTTATCCTCCTATTCCAGTTTTATTCTTTCTTTGAAGTTCCACCTTCAAATATCCTCTTTTAAAATCATCTTGTTTTAGGGGAAAGGTTGGGGGGAGTTTGGGATTAATATATACACACTAATATATATAAAGTAGATAATCAATAAGGACCTACTGTATAGCACAGGGAACTCTACTCAGTATTCTATAACAGCCTGTGTGGGGAAAGGATCTGAAGAAGAATGGTTATATGTATACGCATAATTTAATCACTTTGCTGCACACTTGAAACTAAACAATGCTGTAAATCAACTACACTCCAATATAAAATAAAACTTAAAACTTTTAAAAAATAAATAAAATTTTAAAGTATCTTCTTTATTTAACACTTTAACCAGTACAAATTTGAAGAATTACTTGATTGCCAGCTCAAAGCAAGCAGGTGAAGACTGATGGGATACAAAAGAAGAAAAAATTCAGCGCTAAATTGGTGTCTGGGAAGGTTCTGAAAATATCCTTGCCAGCTTCAGTTTTGATGAGACGGGCCCTGTTCCTAGGTCACCCATGAACAAGATGTTAAGTCAAATTACAAACTGATTTCCACAAAATTCGATACAGTGCATACTGACTCTTCTGCATATACCCAGTAACTCACCTATAATTCTCTGTTAATGGCAATATCATCTGTTCCCAGACCACAAAACATGGATTTATCCTCAATTTTTCCAACTCTAAACACTAGCTAGGGACTTCCCTGGCAGTCCAGTGGTCAGGACTTGGCACTTTCACCACAGCACACACAGGTTCAATTCCTAGTCAGGGAACTAAACCCTACATGCTGCACAGCACAGATCAAAAAAAAAAAAAAAAACCACTAACTAAACACCAAGCGCTGTCAATTCTCTTTTCTAAAAATCCATCAGTCCCGTGACTTCTCTTCATCACCACCATCACTACCTTAGTTCAGGCTGCCCTGTTTCTTCCCTGAGTGACCAATTAGTCTTCTGACTAGAATCCTGTTCCAGGTATCCAAATCCTCTTATCTCTCTCCTCCACTGGCAAAATTTCTCAAATTCATCAAATTATAGCAGCACCCTAATTAAAATTCTTCAGGATTCCCCCATTATCACTGAGATAAAATCCATACTTCTTAGTCTAGCAGACAGAGCCTTTAATAAATGTGATTATAAAATGGACCCTGCCTTTCTCTCCTTTTCTCTCCTTCTCTCTGCTCTATCAACAATGACCTACACACTTTCCTGAGTAAATCATCATCCTCTTTCCTCTGTATCATTTAAGCAGAGAGCTTCCTAGGTCTCAAAGGCCTTCTTTCCTATCACCTTCATTTCATTAACTCCAGTCTTCCTTCATAGAGGCACTCAGAAGCCGTCTCCTCTGGGAAGACCTTGCCCACCTCTAAGACGTCCAACCTGGACTTGTCCCTTTTCTGTTCTCTCATAACTACCTCATTCATCTCTCTCTCATTATGCTCATCACTCTGTCTTATGGTGTTTCATTTACTTAGACATCTTCCTGACTAGACATTAAGTTAGATGATGTTCTCAAACCATCTATTACTGTGACTGTTGTAGGTAATAGATGTAAACTATATTCCCAATGAGTTTACAAGACCATATCGCAGGAATAGTACATTGTGACAAGTAAGACTAATGAGTTACGTGGGCTGAAAGGTATTTAAAAACTGAAGAAACACTTTACTGCATGTATACTAGATCTCAAAAGATTTTTTTTTTAATGAAGTCACTTTCTACCTAGACAAACACTAGGGGAAGAAAAAGAGAAGATGTGGAACACTGGCTCGAAGGATTCAGGTTCATCTCCCTATGATGTATGAGGGTGGTGATGTGTGTATTTAAGATGGTAAATAGCCCAAACAGGGAATAACTAATATATGAAGCAGCTAATTTATGGCATATATTAGCTATTCCCTATTTAAACAATTTTCTTAAAAAGCAGAAAATGAAGTGAAAGCTTTATTGGTTGCTGATAGAGTCAATGAGTTTTACACACTGAGGTTAAATCAGGGATTTTCATGTCTACATCCAATCTACCTACTCAATATTTGATATGTACATTTTGTAGTATTCACTGTTCTCTAAACTTTGTAACAAAACATTGTGATAAAATTGTTTCAAGAATACCAGTAAAATTCATTTTACTGTATAGTAGAAACTAATACAACATTGTAAAGCAACTTTAGTCCAATGAAAATTAATTTAAAATATTAAATTGTTGCCAGGATGAAAATTAAGAATACCAGTAATGCATTGTATTTATGAAAACTGTATGAATAAATATGTTACAACCATAACTCAAGATTCAAGAATTCTAACTCAAGATTTCTGTGTAAGATAGCCTCACTTCATATCAATTACCAGGAGCCTGAGTTGGTGAAAGGAACAGGGAAACTTTCTTTTAACACAATTGCACATGTTACCCAGCATGGAACATAAGGTAATACTGGAGAAGACTCATTCCACCACCTACGGTAGTCTTGACTACTATTATTCGTGGATCATCTCATTTCTTCAACTGCTTACCACCAGTCGGCTTTCTTCTTTGGGAGCCAGTCTCTCCAGGAGTTCACAAGCAAGCTGATAGCAGAGAATACTAGATTGACATAAATTACACTCAATTGCTTTTTCTTCCTTCTGGCAGGTGTGGGAGCCCCCCCAGGGGGCTTGGAAGACATTGTTTATAATGGAAATAATGTCCTTTGATAAGCTGTGCTCAAAACCCATTGTGATCCCATCATCTTGCAACTCCATCTGAAAGATATCAAAAAAAGGCCAAAAAAAAAAAGAAGGAGGAGTTTGATCCTTTTGTTCAATATTCTATTGGCACTCTAACTGGGGATAATTTTCACTAATTGCTGACAATATTAAATTATTTAAAGATAATACACCTTGCAGACCATGAATATACATTGCTTTCCATGGACTCTCCTAAAAAGAATATATACACAATACAAAGTAATGGAAATTAAGTTTTAATTCATGTAAGACATTTAAAAGAGGGTTCTTTTTAAACCCATCACTTTGTGAGATGTCAAACATTTAAAAAATGTTGCTCCTCACCCAATGTCCAGATCTTGGTTTCTAAATACCTTTATCCACTAAAGGAACCAGAACTCCTGGGAGAAATGGCTGATTCCAGGAAAAATGTAAAATGAGCCTGGAACATTTTAACATGCAAGACATTAAGGACGTGTTCACAGAATGATGGGTGTATGTCAAAAGAAGCCAATTTGAAGGGCCTCCCATTGGCCAAATTTGAGTCTCAAAATAAATAATTATAGTAATGGATTTTAGCTCACTGAACAAAATAAGAATTCATGCGTATACTTGGGTATAAGTAGATTAAACAAATAAATATCAATATATAAATAGGAGAGAGGGAGAACCTGCTTCTTCAGTAGAATTCCAGCTAATCAATTAGAAGAAATGATGGAATTGGAAAATTATCATTTGGTAACCATCATAATAAAAATTGATTCAGAAATAAGTCACCCATGGATGCTAAAACTATGTGAAAGCCTGATGAGAAATGGGAAATCAGTCTTAAAGTAGCTCTCTCTAAGTTAGTACTAATTACAAAGGGGTAAGTAGTGACTTTGTAGTAGAGAAATCTGGCAGAAATCACTTTAACCAAGTTATTACCACCTGAAATGGGACATAATCATGTCATGTGCCTCCTGATATCAGATGCTGAAAACAACATAAAATCAAATCTGTAGCATGACTGGCAGAAGTGCTGAACCCAAACTGATTCATAAGGAAATGTCAAACTCGTGTTGAGAAATATTCTATAAAATAACTGGACTGTACTCTTCAGAAATGTCAAGAATATGACAGATAAAGGCTGAAGAACTGTCCTGAAATAAAGAAGACTAAAGGGCCAGGACAAATCATTGCAATGAATGACGCTAGATTAAGTCCTCAATCAAAAATCATTTTTTTTCTTTTGCTATAAAGATGATATGATGATTATATCAATTTTAATGAATAATTTCTGTAAGCTTGATAATAGATAATAGTGTTATAACAATATTAATTTCCTGATTTTGACAACTGTATGCAGTTCTGTAAAAGAATGCCATTTTTTAGAAAATACACTCTAAAGGATTTAAGGATAAAGGGATATCCTGTGTGCAACTTACTTTCAAATGGTTCATTAAAAAATTCTATAATTAACACATACATATATAGGCTAAGAGAGAGAGAAGAGAAATAAATATGATCAGTGTTAACATTCAGAGAATTTGGGGGGGAAGTAATTGGGAATTTTTTGTACTATTCTTTCAACTTTTCTGCAAGTCTCAAATTATTTCAAAATAAAAAATTAAGAAGAAATGTTCCATGAACAAAGCCTTTTCTAAACTTCTCTGTTAAAATTAGCTTCAAAAATCAATTTACATTAAAATCAGCCCATCACTATAGAGTTATACCTTGCCCTTCCCCAAAACAGAATTACCCAGTTTGTTCACCAAGTTTTTTCAACAGAATCAAATCTAACAGTGCTAAAACTCATATCCACTCTCATATGTCAACATCATTGCAGATATTCAATGATTGCAAGTATTTTTCAGGCTCTTTAGAAAATCCCCACAGAAGTTTATGAAATGTCCTGAGTAATACTGCATCATTTCAGTAAGTGTGAAGATGCCCAACACAAAGAAAGAATCACTATACAGAGCTTCCCCTCATTCTTCACCTCTGAACTAAAGGAAGTTCATGCTTCAGCTACCTGCTTCAGGAGAAGATCAAACATGAGGATGAAACAATTTAGATTCATTTCATCATCTTCACAATCAAAGTCAATAGTCCTTCCTCCTTGGTGTCCAAAATTCTTGAAAGGACTACGAAATGGACTACGCACAGGACTCCGAAATGGACTCTGAAAAGGACTATGAAATGGACTCAGCATATTGTGCTGAACTCGTCGACCAGGATCAGAGGCAACACTCACCTAGAAAAAAGAAAATCAGCACATATAAGTGAGCTCACAGAAGCTCAAATGGCTGTACAAAATACTTGAGGATGCTGTGGAAGGTGTTTCCAGCTGTCACACGGATTTCCTTCCTTAGCCAATGGAATTACTACCTCCAAATCCCATGCATCTTCTCAAAACATAAAAATAAGAAATAAAATCATCCAAACTTTCTATTTGTCAGGTAAATGACACATCATCACCCTGAAGAATGAAGGCAGCCTCTTTGCCATTATATTTTTCATCCCACCAACATGTCCAACTACATTGTCTGCATCTATCTAAAACCATAACCTGAACAATGACAACTTCCAGAGTAAAGCATTGCAAATCAATTTTAGAACCATTAGCACAGAATCTCAGATTGACTGGTAAAAGAAGAATGGTCTCTGACAATAATAATTATTACACTATCATGAGACAACAGTACATCAAGCCTATTGTACTAGTTATTTTTCATTTGCGAACCAACTCTTCCCCCACAAAAGGCCCTCACTGCCCTTTTCTGCCCTGTTCTATGCCCAAGGATGCCAAGAACTGAGCCTCTTCTGGCCCTCTTGCTGGACGGCTTCCAGATGATTCAGTCAATGAGAGGTACCAGCAGAAGACCTGAAATTGGCAGAGAGAGAGGCAGGAGTATTTCTCTCCCCCGCCTGGCTCCTCTGATGCTACATTTCTGCAGTATCTCCATCCTCTCCAGTTCCTCTAGCCAGCCTTTCCCTATAACTTCAGCTGCCAAAAGGCCCAGGAACACTTGTTCCTTCAGCCATAGGTATATAAAGGCTTCCTAGTGAACTACTGCTGGCCTCTGGGTGTCTCACCGACCCTATTGCCCCCTTAACCTTTCCCATAACTCTATAGGCCAAGAATCCATAAAAGACTCTTTGTTAAACATCTGGGATAAATTCTGTAGCAGGACCCTGACTGACATACCTGTACATCAGTCTCAAGTCATATTTTCTCTCTTTAAAATCTCTCTAACAATCAGAAAGCTCCTTGAACACCATATTTAAAGTAAAAAAAAAGTAAAAAAAAAAAGAGTATCCCATTAAGAATCAGAATACCTGGATCATGATAGTGTTATCTATGGCAAATCGCTTCAGTTCACAGAACCTCAGGTTAAGTAGTTGTAAAATGAGGATAATGAGTTCTTTCCAACTGCCTCACACAGGCCTCACACATCTTCACATGTGATGTCATTACATGTGAATACTCTACACAGTATAAAGTGTTAATCATGTACTGTAATATTAAAGGTAACCAAAGAAAGAAATAAAATATAAATATTGGGCAGCTGGTTCCTATGAGGTACATGAGCAAATAATGATTTTTTTAAAGCATTTTAAAAGCATGAATCCTATGAGTATGACGGTATTATAAAATATCATTGACTCTTGCCTGGAGAATCCCATGGACAGAGGAGCCTGACAGGCTACAGTCCAATAGGGTCACTAAGAGTGAGATACAACTGAAGCAACTTGGGTAGACACGCACATAAATGTCACATATAGATGTAAATTCTCTGAATGGCTCTTGTGAGCATCATGATTTTCCTTGGTCATTGACTATTAGAGACTAAAACAACTTTTTAGAAATAAAAGTAAATTTAAATTTTTAAAAACTTGTAAAAATTTTTAAAAAGCACTAAATACAATCTATGATCCCATGATTTTGTTATGTTCTCTAATCCTAGATAGCAGGTAGAATGACTGGAGGATGTGGTATACAGCAGGGAAGATGTTTTGGAGAGGCTAGACAGGACTAGAAGCCCAGAACAGTCCTCACCCACCACCAGATGACAGTCAGCCTCTCCAAAGCTGATCATGGTCTTGTCAGTACAAGAGCAGAAACTTTATCAGGTCCTCCATAGAAAAGTTATCATAAACATCCAACAGCTTCCATATGCTTTAGACCAGACTATCCTGACTTCTCTCATCCTCAGAGGCACAAAGGGATCAGTAAGATGGGCTGTTAGTTAACAGTGACAGTATCACTCACGGTCACCACTAGCTGATCATTTTCTCCCAAAACACAGTAGAAAAAAACACACAAACAACAATATCCAAACTCCTCATTCCCAAAGTAAAGCACTGATCTGCCCAGCACCTGGAAAGAATTCTTCTTCACCAGAAAACCAAAAAAAAAAAAAAAAATGAGTAGTACCCCACAAGCTACTTTGTTCTGGTTTATCAAGGGGAGAGGTAGCTAACAGAGATGTGTAGGAGAAAAACTCAGAGGAAAATTAAAACTCAATAGCTGATTATAGAATATATCAAATATATCTTAGATCGATGTTTTCTATTATTCAATGTGCTTAAAAGGTTAATAGAGTGGATGGGACAGGATGAAGAGGCATTTCCAGAGCAGTTTATGATGATGCCACTTTAAGGCCCACTATAATTGACAAGAGTTTTCAAAATCTTAACAAGTAAGACAAAGACAATTATGGCAATAATTACCCTTCGAGCTGCAAGGTTCCCTGCCAGTTCACTGACTCTTGATTTTCTTTGATTTGCCAGTTCTTTGACAGAATTAACTCCATCAGAAAACATACTGATTAATAGCTGAAGTGGAACCATGATGTCTAACTCCGATAATACCTGGGGAAAAAAAGGCATATGTCCCCCCAAAACATAAACTTTAAAACTCCAAAAAACTACATTTAACACTTTTTCCTAAAGTGACCTATTGAACATAAGGACATTAGCCTCACATATTCTATCTGCAGTTGTCCTCAATTTTATTCTATCTGCAGTTGTCCTCAATTTTTCATACTAAAAAATTCAAAGCTATCATCAAATATTCCGACTCCTCCACCCTCCACATTGGATAAATTGCCATGTTCTTTCTAACAAAACTTCTAACAAAGTATCTCCTGTCCCCTTCTTTCCATGTCATTCTTGTTGCCTTGGTTCATTGCTTTTCTCCTGAACTGGTATAATCTGCAACCAATCTACAATTAACAAACATACAGATTTACAGATTCTTTGTAGTAACTCTCTGCTGCCCTACCTGAGGAGCTAAAGTTCATAAGCTAAAAGCTATTGCCCAAAATGATCAAAAGTATGATTCACTTACATGAAGCCACAGTAAAGCTTGTTCCTGCACGGAGGAAGGGTATCCTGTGAACCGACAACTAATAAAGCCAAACATCTCTTCCATTGAAAAAGGTAGAGGGCAAAGCTCAATGTCAAACATTTTGCTGGAAAGCAAAGCAACAAAAGTAAATGATCAAAGGGCATATATTGGGGTTTACTGTTGTCTTCCCAACTATATCTTATTTGGGGAACCAAACATTTTAGATTAGTCTGAGTTCTGAACAGTTATTAGCATGTTTCATTTTATTGTAATAGCTTATGTCCTTAGAACAGATATGAATAATCCTTATGGTTGTTGATAACATTAGTGTTCATATTCACACTGCATTTAATAGAAGGAATTGCATTTTCTAAGAAACTAGAGTTGCTTCTCAGCATCTTAAAACATGTCCCTTTGTACTTTTCCAACTTTATCCAAATCATAATTATATTTGAAGATAAACAATGTTTTTATTATATACTTTATTTGTAAACAAACAATATCTATTTATTATCCCATCAGAACAAAATCCTTTCTGAACAATTACAGATCATCTTGGCACAATTTACAGCAATTATTGTTCAGTCGCTCAGTCATGTCCAATCCCATGGGGTCGCCGAATCAGACGCAACTGAGCGACTGAGTAACAATAAAAACAACAAAAGCTTCTATTTGAACATTCAAATTTCTCAGTAGGCTTGTAAAAATTCTATAAGGTTATATAAAATGCTTAGCACAGTGCCTGGCACACAGTACATGCTTCATAAATGCTAGATATCATTATAATTACAGTGACTTCATTAAACTACTTACCCACCTTAATACTTCCCTGAATTCTTTTAACTGATTATCTGGGACTTCTGTTCTGATGGCTTCCAGCCACTCCGGCATGATGCATTCCCACACGGACTGACTGATCACATTGTAGGGGATCAGGCAGAGGATTCGGTTGAGACCTTCCTTCAGCTGAGTCACTGTGCTACAGGATTTATCCCAGTATCCACCAACCTGATGGGATTTCCACAGCCACAGGGGAAAAGAACAAAATGCACTCGTTACATTTATATCCAAGGAAATACTGAATGAAATGGGTACAGAGAAAGACCACAATCCATTACATCTGAAACCTGTGCCAAGTATATTGAGTGAGGTTTGTGAAAAAACTACAAACCACCAGGATCCCTTAGTTTCCAAAAAGAAAACAGTTGCAAATAGATCCAAACACTGACCAGAGACTGAACTTGAACTATTTTACTGCAGATTTTCCAAATCGTATGTGCATTAAAATTCCAAAAATTTATTCCTAGAACAATGAAGCTTTATTTCTAAGGTGTGACAAATCCCCTGCAAATGTGTGCAGTTATACCTGCATTTCAAAGGAACATAGATTTCTACTACTGTACACTTTGTACTGGAGACTTTTCTTCATGGAAAACGAAGTGGCAGAGAGTACTCTTTTTTTCCTACACTGCATATTCTGTCACAATTTTTTTCCTAAGAATGTTCTAAAGCTGGTTGAATCCATGAATTTTTAAAAAATGGTATTTTTTTAACTAATTAAGATAGGATATTAATTTTCTAAGGCATAAAATCTTAAAATCACAACTTGAGGTTCTGTTTGTAATTCTGATTTTAGATAAATATATATTACTATTACATGTATCAAAGTAACAAAGGGTTGACTGGTCCTAGATCTTTACCATGTAACACAAATTTGGGGGGGAACTTCATTATTTTTCCCTTGCAGTTTTACTGAGTTATGATTGACATACAGCAGTGTATAAGTTTAAAGTCTGTAACATACTGATTTGACTTACATACATCATGAAACAATTACTACAGTAGATATAGTGAACTTCCGTCCCTGGAGGAAGGCATGGCAACCCACTCCAGTATTCTTGGCTGGAGAATCCCCATGAACAGAGGAGCCTGGCAGGCTACAGTCCATGGGGTCACAAAGAATTGGACATGACTGAGTGATTAAGTACATCATCCCATGTAGATACAAAATAAAAGAAATAGAAAGGTATTTTTCCCTTGTGATGAGAACTCTTAAAATGTACTCTCTTAACTTTGACATAAACAGCAATGTTAATTATATTTATCATGCTTTTACATTATATCCTGGTATTATAACTGAAATTTTGTACCTTTTGACTGCCTTTATCTAATTCCCCTTTCCACCACCCCCACCTCTGGTAACCATAAATATGATCTCTTTTTCCATGAGTTGGTTTGTTCCTTTTTGAAGGATGATTGACCAATAGCACCATGTTAGTTCCTGTTATACAACTTCAGTTCAGTTCAGTCGCTCAGTCATGTCCGACTCTTTGCGATCCCTTGAATTGCAGCATGCAAGGCCTCCCTGTCCATCACCAACTCCCAGAGCCCACCCAAACTCATGTCCATTGAGTCAGTGATGCCATCCAACCATCTCATCCTCCGTCGTCCCCTTCCCCTCCTGCCCTCCATCTTTCCATAGTGATTTGATATTTCTATACATTTCAAAATGATCGCCACAATAAACCTAGTTATCATGTCACCGTATAAAGATATTACTTAGTTACTGACTCTATTCCCCCTACACTGTACATTTCATATCTGTGATTCATTTATTTTGCAACTGGAAGTTTATGCCTCTTAAACTTCTCACCTATTTCTCTCTTCTCCCAAACCTCCTCCCCTCTGGGAAACACCGTTTCTTCTTTGTATCTACAACTCTGTCTCTGTTTTGTTATGTTTATTCATTTGTTTTTTTAGGCTCCACATATAAGTGAAATCATTCAGTATTGTCTTTCTTTGACTTATTTCAGTTAGCATAATGCTCCGTAGGCTTATCCATGTTGTCATAAAGGCAACATTCTTTTTCATTCTTTTTTATGGTTGAGCAATATTCCATCACATATGTACCACATTTTTATACATTCATCTATCCATGGACACTTAGGTTGCTTCCAGGTCTTGTATATTGTAAATAATGCTGCAATTAATATAGGGGTGCATATATCTATTCTAATTAGTGTTTTTGCTTTCTTTGGGCAAAATGGCCAACAGTGGAGTTGCTGAATCATATGATAGTTCTGTTTTTAAGTTTTTTGAGGAATCTCCATACTGTTTTCCATAGCAGATGCATCACATTCCCATAGACAGGGCACAAAAGTTTCCTTTTCTCCACACCCTCATCAGTGCTTGCTATTCGTCATCTTTTTGGTAACAGCCATTCTGACAGGTATAAGGTGATATCTCATTGTACTTTTGATTTGCACTTCCCTGAGTACATCATGAGAAATGCTGGGCTGGAAGAAACACAAGCTGGAATCAAGATTGCCGGGAGAAATATCAATAACCTCAGATATGCAGATGACACCACCCTTATGGCAGAAAGTGAAGAGGAACTCAAAAGCCTCTTGATGAAAGTGAAAGTGGAGACTGAAAAAGTTGGCTTAAAGCTCAACATTCAGAAAACGAAGATCATGGCATCCGGTCCCATCACTTCATGGGAAATAGATGGGGAAACAGTGGAAACAGTGTCAGACTTTATTTTGGAGGACCCCAAAATCACTGCAGATGGTGACTGCAGCCATGAAATTAAAAGACGCTTACTCCTTGGAAGGAAAGTTATGACCAACCTAGATAGCATATTCAAAAGCAGAGACATTACTTTGCCAACAAAGGTCCATCTAGTCAAGGCTATGGTTTTTCCTGTGGTCATGTATGGATGTGAGAGTTGGACTGTGAAGAAGGCTGAGCGCTGAAGAATTGATGCTTTTGAACTGTGGTGTTGGAGAAGACTCTTGAGAGTCCCTTGGACTGCAAGGAGATCCAGCCAGTCCATTCTGAAGTAGATCAGCCCTGGGATTTCTTTGGAAGGAAAAATGTTAAAGCTGAAACTCCAGTACTTTGGCCACCTCATTTGAAGAGTTGACTCATTGGAAAAGACTCTGATGCTGGGAGGGATTGGGGGCAGGAGGAGAAGGGGACGACAGAGGATGAGATGGCTGGATGGCATCACTGACTTGATGGATGTGAGTCTGAGTGAACTCCGGGAGTTGGTGATGAACAGGGAGGCCTGGCATGCTGCGATTCATGGGGTCTCAAAGAGTCGGACATGACTGAGCGACTGAACTGAACTGAACTGATCATTAGTGATCTTGAGCATCTTTCCATGTGTCTGCTGGCCATTTGTATGTCTTCTTTGAAAAAATGTCTATTCAAGTTCTCTGGTTAATTTTAATTAGATTTTCTTATGTTGAGTTGTATGAATTCTTTGTATATTTTGGATATTAACCCTCTATCAGATATATCATTTACAAATATCTCCTCCCATTCAGTATGTGGCCTCTTCCTTTTGCAAAAGTTTCCTTTGCTGTGCAAAAGCTTTTTAGCTTGATGTAGCCCCATGTGCTTATTTTTACTTTTGTTTCCCTTGCTTACAGGGACATATCTAAAAATTAGTATTAAGACTGATATCAAAGAGCATACTACCTATGATTTCTTTTAGACATTTTATGGTTTCAGCTTTTACATTTAAGTCTTTAATCCGTTGTGAATTTATCTTTGTATATAGTATGAAAAAGTAGTCCAATTTGATGCTTTTGCAAGTACCTGCCCAGTGTTCCCAATATCATTTATTGAACAGGCTGTCTCTTTCCCACTGTATATTCTTGCCTCCTTGGTCATAGATTAATTGTCCCAAAACTATCTTACTTTAAATGAATTCAGTTTTCAGTATTTAATTTTCATATCTAGAATTCCACATCATTAAAACAAATCAATTCCATTTAAATTTCAAATATCTATTTAGCATCATATTGGCCAACATCCTAGATGACCGACTAGATATTTTCAGGAAGTGACTCCATTTCTGAGATTGTTGTTGTTGTTAGGTACCTAGACTCAGAAGAGCTAACACTGATAATGCTGAGATTGTTGGATGCATCATTCCTGAGGTCCCTTTGGCTGTTTAATTTATGCTTAAGTCATACAAAGGCCTTTTGATTTTGAATCACATTTTGAAACAGATATACCTATGAAGATCCTAAGTTGTCAGTGACCAGACAATGGATCCTTTGATTTGGAAAACTTTTTATAATTAAGAAGATTTTAGAGAGCTCTCACCCTAAATAAATGTTCTCTTATCAACTATGGGAGGACCAATCTGACAGAAGCACACACACACAAAAAGTCACAGCTAGCTAAAAGACTCCTTTAACATAATTCAAGAACAGAAATCAGATTTAGAAAGAAAATTAAAACCCACACCCACCATAAATCCCCCTCTACCATGTCCCTCCTACAAATGACCCAGTTGGAGCTTGACATTCAGAGCCTGGTAGGAGATGTTATAAAGGCCTTCCCTCAGAAGTTTAATTGGCTAAAATAGAACAATCTACTCAGGGGAATACAGTCTAAAACCTTTGTCACACAATTTATAAAAACTATTACAAAGGCACACAGCTCTAAATTTGCAAATCTCAGTTCATAGGAGTCTTTTCCAATTAAGCTGAAAATCTTGTCTCTGATATAAAAGAAATTAATTCAAAGTAACGGGGTTGGGTGGGCAGGCCAGCTCCTTAATGTTATTATTGAGGCTGTCATCTAATGCTTTGAAGAATGAAAAATAAATGGCCTTGCCTTATTGAGTATTTTAAAAAAAACATAACTGTGATTCTAGAAGAATCCCAAAGCTCATCTATCTTTTTTACCAGTCCCAAAGCCTCCCCTATTCATCTCAAGATGCTTACAGATATTATAAAAAGTCAGAACGAGGAAAAGGGACTGTCCTGCCCTTAAGAAGAAACACTTAAATAGTAATTGCCTTAGGCCTCAGCTTCTTCAGACAAGCTCCTCTGAGCCCTCTTCTCAACTGAGGCCTCAACTTGGACCTGTTAAAAATTTCAGATTCTCAACATGAATAATTTTTCCCCCTCCCATAAATCTCCTCCCTCAAAATACATGTAAAATCTCAGTGCTCCCAAAAGAATCTGTTTGTCCCATCCAAAACCTTTTAATAGACAAACATGTCCTTGAAATGTCCTTAGATTGTTATTTTACAAACTTGCATCTTTTCTCTCCCTCTCTGAGACTTAAACCTTCTCCCATTCAGCACTATCTTCTCAAGGATCTGAGAATCATTTCTATAAATGCAAACATTCAAGGACATGAATGTGGCTCTCAGCCCAAGAGATGCCTTGCTTTAACTTGTACTATTGCCTCTTGTCATAAAATAGGAAAAATTTGTTTCTCCTCCTGATATGCATCAATTAACACTCCTCTTGCTGCTGCTGCTGCTGCTGCTTCTGCTGCTGCTGCTGCTGCTGCTGCTGCTGCTGCTGCTGCTAAGTCGCCTCAGTCGTGTCCGACTCTGTGTGACCCCATCGACGGCAGCCCACCAGGCTCCCCCATCCCTGGGATTCTCCAGGCAAGAACACTGGACTGGGTTGCCATTTCCTTCTCCAATGCATGAAAGTGAAAAGCAAAAGTGAAGTCGCTCAGTCATGTCTGACTCTTAGCGACCCCATGGACTGCAGCCTACCAGGCTCCTCCATCCATGGGATTTTATAGGCAAGAGTACTGGAGTGGGGTGCCATTGCCTTCTCCATTCAGGAAAACTAACAGCTTATAAAATTAAATATTCCTAAAACCCTATGTTAGCAGGAAGAAGTTATAGAAGACGGACTTTTCCCCCTAATGCCATAGATATGAAATGATGTTGGACAAGTGGGGATTTGTAAGCAGCTTTTTGGCCCTTTCCTGTTTGCTTATTTGTTTTATGAATGAGATCACGCAGCAATTTAACATAATTCCTGGCCTAATGCTTTCCTGAAGATACATCGTGCTTTGCCTAACCTGTTGATTCTTTTCCCAGATTAAAAGAAGTAAGAATGAAGAGTTAAGTAGTTAAAAAATGACTAGCTTTCTACTGCCAGCAGCCCCCAAGGCAGATCCTGCAGGTAGATCACATAAGCAATATACCATCTGAAGAGAAAGTCAGCCAGTCAGCACCCAATGGAGAATGATGCAGAACCCAACCTCCTGCCTTGATCATTCACTGAGATTCTCTCCCCTTTTTCCCTTTAAAAACTGTCATGGCTGGTCCCACCTAACACGTCGGAACAGCCATCATCCAAAGTCTACAAATAACAAGTGCTGGAGTGGGTGTGAAGGAATACTGGTGGTGGTGGTTTACTTGCTAAGTCGTGTCCAACTCTGCCAGGCTCCTCTGTCCATGGGATTTCCCAGGCAACAGTACTGGAGTGGGTTGCCATTTCATTCTCCAGGCGATCTTTCAGACCCAGGGATTGAATCAGGGTCTCCTGCATTGCAGGAAGATTCTTTACCGACTGAGTCACCGGGGAAGCCCACAATGGAATACTAATCAGCCATAAAAAGGAAATAAGACCATTTGCAGCAACATGGATGCAACTACAGATTATCATGCTAAGTGAAGTAAATCAGAAAGTGAAAGACAAACGCCATATGACATCACACGTCTGAAATCTCAAATGTGGAAATATGGCACAAATGACCCTACCTACAAATCCGAAATGGACTCACAGATATAGAGAACAGGCTTGTGGTTGCCAGGGAGAGGGAGGTGGGGAAGAGAAGGACAGGGGGTTTGGGAATAGTAGATGTAAAGTACTGTATACAGGGTGGAAAAACCACAAGGTCCTACTCTATGACACAGGGAACTATATTCAATATCTTATAATAAGCCATAATGGAAAAGAATATGAAAAAAAAGAATGTTCACATGTATATAACTGAGTCACTTTGCTGTAGAGCAGAGATTGGCATGACATTATAAATCAACTATACTTCAATTAAAAAATTAAATTTAAAAAACTGTCATGCCTGAGCAGAATCTTCTAATTTGGTATTGGGAAATGAATTTGCTTTCTCCCCAGACTGCTGGCTTTTCTGATTAAAGCAGCTTTTCCTTTCCACCAACACTTGCCTCTCTAGTGTTGGTTTTTAAATGAAAGAAGAATGGAACTGGAGGAATCAACCAGCCTGACTCCAGGTTCTACTACAAAGCTACAGTCATCAAGACAGTATGGTACTGGCACAAAGACAGAAATATAGATCAATGGAACAAAATAGAAAGCCCAGAGATAAATCCACACACCTATGGACACCTTTTCTTCGACAAATGAGGCAAGAATATACAATGGAGAAAAGACAATCTCTTTAACAAGTGGTGCTGGGAAAACTGGTCAACCACTTGTAAGAGAATGAAACTAGAACACTTTCTAACACCACACACAAAAATAAACTCAAATGGATTAAAGATCTAAATGTAAGACCAGAAACTATAAAACTCCTAGAGGAGAACATAGGCAAAACACTCTCCGACATACACCACAGCAGGATCCTCTATGATCCACCTCCCAGAATATTGGAAATAAAAGCGAAAATAAACAAATGGGACCTAATTAAACTTAAAAGCTTCTGCACATCAAAGGAAACTATTAGCAAGGTGAAAAGGCAGCCTTCAGAATGGGAGAAAATAATAGCAAATGAAGCAACTGACAAAGAACTAGTCTCAAAAATATATAAGCAACTCCTGCAGCTCAATTCCAGAAAAATAAATGACCCAATCAAAAAATGGGCCAAAGAACTAAATAGACATTTCTCCAAAGAAGACATACAGATGGCTAACAAACACATGAAAAGATGCTCAACATCACTCATTATCAGAGAAATGCAAATCAAAACCACAATGAGGTACCATTTCACACCAGTCAGAATGGCTGCTATCCAAAAGTCTACAAGCAATAAATGCTGGAGAGGGTGTGGAGAAAAGGGAACCCTCTTACACTGTTGGTGGGAATGCAAACTAGTACAGCCACTATGGAGAACAGTGTGGAGATTCCTTAAAAAACTGGAAATAGAACTGCCTTATGATCCAGCAATCCCACTGCTGGGCATACACACTGAGGAAACCAGAAGGGAAAGAGACACATGTATTCCAATGTTCATCGCAGCATTGTTTATAATAGCCAGGACATGGAAACAACCTAGATGTCCATCAGCAGATAAATGGATAAGAAAGCTGTGGTACATATACACAATGGAGTATTACTCAGCCATTAAAAAGAATAATTTGAATCAGTTCTAATGAGGTGGATGAAACTGGAACCTGTTATACAGAGTGACGTAAGCCAGAAAGAAAAACACCAACACAGTATACTAACGCATATATACGGAATTTAGAAAGATGGTAACGATAACCCTATATGTGAGACAGCAAAAGAGACACTGATGTATAGAACAGTCTTTTGGACTCTGTGGGAGAGGGCCAGGGTGGGATGATTTGGGAGAATGGCATTGAAACATGTATAATATCATATGTGAAACGAATCGCGAGACCAGGCTTGATGCGTGATACAGGTTGCTGGTGCACTAAGATGACCCAGAGGGATGGTACAGGGAGGGAGGTGGGAGAGGGGTTCAGGATGGGGAACACGTGTACACCCGTGGTGGATTCATGTTGATGTATGGCAAAACCAATACAATATTGTAAAGTACTTAACCTCCAATTAAAATAAATAAATTTATATTAAAAAAAACAAATGGCGATCTGCCAAATCTGAATTCTGTAACAGTTTGTGTAAATCTTTGATAAATAAGACTATTTTAATACTGTTGGTTTGATAAAAACAGCTGCATCTTCTGAGTTACCAGCACTGAGTATGATATGAACACAGTTTTTATTCTATATGGGTTTACTAGTCAAATAAGGGAATATTATATTTACTAGATGTTTAAATTATAAGACGGATTTCATTTTCATCAAATTAAATTACTATGACAAGCTTTATTTCAACAATAATTGTGTTTTATGACATATCTTCTTAGAAGTAGTTTCCAAAATCTTTTTCATAACCTGAAATTAAATTTATATTAAGTTACATGAGTGATATTCATTGAATATCCAGATCATTTCTACATAAGTTTAATTTTATCTACTTTTGGCTTCTTATTTTTACAGAGATGCTAAAATTATTTGGATCTGCTAATAAATATGTTCATTTTGCCATGCTGAGAAATTATACTATGAAGAAGCATATCCAGTAGAAGTTATAATAGAAGTTATCAGCACTGAGTATAATAGTATAATCATAAAAATATACTAGTATAAAACAAAAATAGAATAATCATAAACTTTGCTACAAAATGCTGGTATGTGACGAGCAATTCACAATTGTTTACCTCCTGGTCTTTGAAAAACAGAGATCATTAAGTGTTGAAAATTATAATCAATATATAAATGAAACTTCTAGAAATAATAAGGATGAAGAAAAAAACCTCTGTATGCAGAATATTCGAGGAATGTAGCATGTGTTTTTTGTCAAGGAAGGAAAGAGTAATTCTGTCCTAAAGTAGTTGTTTAGAGATTGTATAAAGGTTATCCAGGTGAGAAAGAGGAAAGTGAAGGGCAGAAATATGACTGAAAATAGAAAATTGTATAGGATCTGTTGGAGGCAGGGAGGGGGGAGATGGGCACACATCTTCATCATGTCCTCAATTATTTAGGAGAACCAAGTCTTTTCAATGTTAAAAAAGCTAATTTTTAAAATTATCACATTAGATTCTATATTTATTTTTGAAATTTGAATTGCCATTTTGGTTGAATGGATAACTAAGTATTATTTCATAGCAACGTATCAACCTGATTAATTGAGTATCCAAACCTTTTGATTTTTTGACAGCTTTAGATATTTTGCTTTCCAAAATCAAATCCTAAATAAAATCTTGATCTCAAATTGACTTTGAGGCTTCTGAGGCAGCTTTCAGAAAATCTCAAAGGATTCTTCACTCCTAGTAGAAAGAGATGTTAAACTAATTAGGTCTGTTTGATATGTTGAACTACATGAAAAGCATTGGCAAATAAGAAGAGATGCTTAACCCTCTCTAGTTTATATCTATATAGGTAAATATTTTTAACATAAATATTTCAGAAATTATATGCAATTTGTAAAAATTATATGCCCTTTGTGTTCATGATTATATTTTTATGCTGCTTTGCCTGATAGTAGACAATAATGGAATAATTTTAACATCATAATTCCAGTTACTCTCATCAGATCTTTAATCACAGCATTTTACTTTTTTAATTAATTTTTATTAGAGTATAGTTGATTTAAAATGTTGTATTAGTTTCTGCTGTATAGCAAAGTGAATCAATTATACACATGCACTGTGCTAAGTCGTTTCTAACTCTTTGCAACCCTGTTGACCACAGCCTGCCAGACTCCTCTGTCCAAGGGATTCTCCAGGCAAGAATACTGGAGTGGGTTGCCATTTCCTCTTCCAGGGGATCTTCCTGATGCAGGGATTGAACCTGGGTCTCCTGCATTGCCGGCAGATTCTTTACCATCTGAGCCACTAGGGAAGCCCTACTCCAGTATTCTTGTCTGGAGAATCCCATGGACAAAGGAACCTGGGTGGCTACAGTCCTGGCATCACACAGAGTCGAACATGACTGAAGAGACTTAGCATGCATGCATAGTTATTTACACAAGCTTAATAAAAATCTGTTCTCCTTGTAACTGGACATAATAGGAAAAACTGGTTATGCTATCAAGGCTTTGACTAAAATGTCATACTCGAGAAAGATAGGCAAAGAATCAAACATGACCAGACAGCTTTAAAGAACTGTGGTGGACATTATGAAGCCAATGCTTATAAAGCCCTCTTGGAAAAACCAGCCTGCTACTTGACTTTTGATGTCCCCAGTCTATAAGCAAATAAGAAAAGTCACTTCCTGACAGACCCAGAAACCTTAGAGCATTCAAGGGATCTCAAAAAGAAAAATTCACCCAAATCTACAAATACTGCAGATAAATATGACAAATTCTTGGTTTGGCTTCCCAGCATGGAAAGGCCTTTAAATGTCCAATCTGAGATTCTAGAAAAAACTTGCAGCAAAACAAACTCTTGAAGGCCCATGTGGTCAAATACCACTTTCGTTGTATGTAAATAATCAGGCCAAATTTAATGAGACTAGACTTACTTTGTGAACAGAATATCTTACTTTTAATTATCTTTGGTCAAAACTGGAAAATTCAGAAATTATTTCAACAGAAAACTATACTCACACTTGCAGGTTATCAGATCTAGTCCTGTTCACTGAGCTATTTTTCACCTCTTTATAAACTGGATCCTGCTGTCTTGCACACTTTGTGAGTAATTAATGTTCCCAATTGTTTTGCCTACCTTTCTGACTTGGTGTCACTGAGAACTAAAACCTGCCTGCCCAGATCCTTACTGAGACTCTAGGCAGTCTTGTCCCAAAGCCCAGCAAGCTAAAGCAGGCAACTTGATATAAACTTCAAAAGACTTCTTGCTTCAGCAGTTTAGGCCACTTGGGACGTTCACCAAACACCCACATCTTCCAGGCTCTGCTTCAGAAAATAACCATGAGTGACACTGATGAATTCATCATCATCTGGAGATGCTTCAAGCCCAGCATCTAGAAATCTTCACTGTTTTCCTTAGGCCGTAGAAACTAGGTTTATAGTCTACTCTAACCACTAATCTTTGTTTTCTATTTCCCTATTCCAATTTATGTTATTTTCCTCTTTTGTGTATCTCTTACCTAGCAGTTCCTAACCCAAATCTTCTCTCCAAGTCAATCAACCTAGATTCCTTTTTGTGCGAAACTTCTAAGGAAGTTACAGATGGGAGAAATGTGGGGAGGCACTCAGACCCCCAGAGTTGGTATAAAGAGTATATTAAATGGAAACACTTGCACTAAAGAAGACGCAGAGAGAAATCTCATCTGAACTTCCTTTATGTGACTAAACTGGAGCCTCCAGAAAATATGGCTTCTATTAAGCCCCTCCAAAAGGAGTTCTTGTGAATTCAGCTGTCTTGGAGAAAGGCTGCCCATTTCCATTAGCATCAAAACACCCAAAAGAACTTTCCCTATCTTCCCCTTCAAGCCTCCTCACAAATGCTCCTCACACTCTAGAAGTTTGGCATATAAACTTTTTATCTCTGGTTATTGAAAAAAGTTTCCCATCAATGAGTACTTCTGTGTGTAAATGTAAATAAACTTTGTCTCTCCTCTTGTTAATAACAAGTCAGTTCTGTCAATTAGTCGTGTCTGATTCTTTGTGACCCCATGGACTGCAGCATCCCAGGCTTCCCTATCCATTACCAACTCCCAAAGCTTGCTCAAACTCATGTCCATCAAGTCAATGATGCCATCCAACCATCTTATCCTCTGTCGTCCCCTTCTCCCCCTACCTTCAATCTTTCCCAGTATTGGTGTATTTTCCAATGAGTCAGTTCCTCACATTCAGGTGGCCAAAGTGCAGCTTCAGCTTCAGCATCAGTCCTTCCAATGAATATTCAGGACTGATTTCCTTTATGATTGACTGGTTTGATCTCCTTGCAGTCCAATGGATTCTCGAGAGTCTTCTCCAACACCACAGTTGAAAAGCATCAGTTCTTTGGCACTCAGCTTTCCTTACACTTCAACTCTCACATCCATACATGACCACTGGAAAAACCATAGCTGTGACTAGATGGACCTTTGTTGGCAAAGTACTGTCTCTGCTTTTTAATATGCTGTCTAGGTTTGTCATAGCTTTTATTCCAGGGAGCAAGTGTCTTTTAATGTCATGGCTGCACTACCATCTGCAGTGATTTTGGAGCCCAAGAAAATAAAGTCTGTTACCATTTCCATTGTTTCCCAATCTATTTGCCATGAAGTGATGGGGCCAGATGCCACGATCTTCGTTTATTGAATGTTGATTTTTAAGCCAGCTTTTTCACTTCCCTCTTTCACTTTCATCGAGAGGCTCTTCAGTCCTCTTCGCTTTCTACCATAACGGTGGTGTCATTTGCATATCTGATATTATTGATATTTCTCCTGGCAATCTTGATTCCAGCTTGTGCTTCATCCAGTCTAGCATTTCACATGATGTACTCTGCATATAAGTTAAATAAACAGGGTGACAACATACAGCTTTGACTTACTCCTTTCCCAATTTGGAACCAGTCTGTTGTTCCACGTCTAGTTCTAACTGTTGCTTTTTGACCAGCATACAGATTTCTCAGGAGGCAGGTAAGGTGGTCTGGTATTCCCATCTCTTTAAGAATTTTCCATAGTTTGTTGTGATCCACATAGTCAAAGGCTTTGGCATAGTCAATGAAGAAGTAGATGCTTTTCTGGAACTCTCTTGCTTTTTGTATGATCCAGTGGATGTTGGCAATTTGATCTCTGGTTCCTCTGCCTTTTCTAAATCCAGTTTGAACGTCTGGAAATTCTTGTTAACATGTCTCTTGACAATTACATGCAGGCTCCCAACTGCTGGAGCCAAGTTGGAAGAGGAAAAGTTTTCCTCCCAATATAATCATTTCCTCTTATTTTTCAGAATTCGTGGGGTTCCAGGCAAGAATACTGGAGTGGGTTGCCATTTCCTTCTTCAGGCGATTTTCCTGACCCAGGGATCAAACCTGTGTCTGCTGCACTGGCAGGCATTCTTTACCACTAGCGCTGCCTGAGAAGCTCTTTTCAGAATCATATCACACTAATTCTTTACTATTCCAAAAGAAACAATAATTGAAAACATATCAACACAGTCAAAGAATGCCAGGAAATGGGGAATTTCCATTATGCAAAAATCTTATTTTATATATAAGTCAGTAGGTGGCACCAAAGAAGAAAGAAGTGTATCTTGATAAATGCACAGAATGCTCTGACTTCTGGAAATCTAATAAAACCTACTCTCTAGAAGGTATGTGTTATGTTTTCTTCTTAAAATTCTTATTTAAACTGAAAACTGCCTCAAAATTTCATTGAAAGCAAACCCAAAAGTCACAAATAAAAATAAAACTTAGAAAATACCTTGAAATAAATTTCATGTATTACTGGCAGAAACTGATTCTAGATATCCATCTTGCTGGGTTAGACATGAATGATAGTACGAAGTCTTAGCAGCTGTGCATCTGAAACCTGTGATCCAATAAGGCAGAAGCAAGAGATCAAGCAAAGAGAAATTTGTCCTAGAGCCAGAAGAAAAGGAGCATTTGAGAAGTTCCTTTCTGGCTCAGCTGGTAAAGAATCTGCGGGCAATGCAGAAGACCTGGGTTCGATCCCTGGGTTGGAAAGATCCCCTGGAGAAGGGTCTGGAAAATTCCATGGACTGTATAGTCCATGAGATTGCAAACAGTTGGACATGATTGAGCAAGTTTCACTTTCACCTTAAGTCCTTTGGGCATTCCACATGAGAGGGCAGGGACCATTCATCCCTAGATATATATGTGAAACCACAGAAACTGCTCCTAGTCAAATGTTAGCCTTTCCCCAAACCAGAAAAAGGCTGAGCTCTAACAACCTCATGGAAAAGCTTTTTTTATTTCTTGTTTCTTAGTTAAAATATTCAGCAATGTCAGGAAAGAATAGTCCCTTAAATTTTTTAAAGATATGTCACATATTCATCTTGCCATTCTTCCCCATCTCAAACTAACATCAAAACAGCATATCAGCTAAAATGTAGTAACTAAACTCATTTAGCTCTACTGACTAAATTAAAGAGAGGTATTCCTCTTCTACAGACACTGATAACACTAGTATGTAAGGTGGTGTCAGCAGACAGGGTAGGGCTCCAGAGAAAGAACCAGGCATGGTTTTCTTGCCAGAAGAGAAGCCACTTTCACCTAAGCCGTTTTGTGATCTAAGCATGTTCACAATGCTTGCCCTTGAACAGGTCTCAGTAATCAACAATTTTAAGGACAGTAATAAAGGAAGATCAGTCAAGAAACAATAGTCTAGCAGTAAAAGAGTCCTAGTTCCTCCTCAGGGAATCTACCTCACACTTTTGAGTTCTGCAGGAAGCAAGGCCCCCACCCAGGTGGAGGATGGTGACGACATGCCGAGACCCCCGACTAGTCAGAAGGAAAGATGGTGTTGACTTTTTCTGACCCTCTTGACTTTAATCAACTAAAGCTTGGACTCTGTCCATCTTTGCCCCAGTTCTATGCTGAATTCTCCTCTGCTCAAGCCCCTTCATGAATATGCATGTATCCTTAGCCTAAAAGGTCTCCAATTTTGCTGTTGAGAGACACTGCCTTGGAAAGATGCCTGGTGTTCTCCTTACTTGCTGCAAGTATTAAGAAGTCCTTCCTTCTCCTGATCTTTGCCTTGTTGTATCTTTCAGCTCAACACCCACTGAGAAGTAAACCCAGGTTTTCAGTAACAATAGTGCTTCTCCCCAAGTCCTCCTCTCCAACAAGGTCCAAGCTGTAGGTCTTGATGAAAAAGATGAGTATTTTATAGCAGGGCAAGAAAATTTTAAACATAAAAATTCTTCTCTGCCCATTTAGGCCTCCTCCTTCCCCTTTAGTACATGTTATGCAATTGCATTAACCAGACTTTCTTAGGAGATAACGTTCCTTCTTAATCGCATCAAGCGTCATAACTGCTTGGGAAATAACTTTCCTTCTTATCTTGTAAGAGGCCATGATGACCCGTGACCCACTCAGGTCAGTTCAGTTCAGTGGCTCAGTCGTGTCTGACTCTTTGCAACCCCATCAACAGCAGCATTACTCACTTAGTATGTGTAGATCTGGATTGTGTTAACTGTCAATAATATATCACTTGACATAAAACCCTTTGTCTCAAAATTTTACATATCTGTGCTTTGGCCTCCAAAGGGCAGAACAATCCTCAGAGCTTTCTGAAAGACTATCTCTTGGGTTATAATCCTCAGGTTGGCTCAAATAATATTTCCCCTTTTTTTTTTTTAAACTTTTCATTTTTTTATTGGGGTATAGCTAATTAACAATGTTGTTAATTTAGTTAGTTAGATAGTTTCAGGTGACCAGCAAAGGGACTCATTCATACATAGACACGTATCCATTCTCCCCTCCATTTCTTTCCTAGATCAATTATTGATTAATTTTTTTTTTTTAATTGACAGCCTCCACTTACCCGGGCAAATTCCATTGGTTTGGGAAGAAGGCACATGACCATGACATCAAAGCGAACATCACATACTGTCTTCAACCACTTGGTGACAAACTGAGGCTTCAGCTTTTCAACCAAACTTCCAACTTCATCATCCATCATATAGGCTGTGGAGTGGAACCACTGGAACACCATGGCCACAAGCCTGGCCAAGCTTTCCGTAGGCGTGTTCTCACTGGGCGTGCAGAGGCTCACCTGGAAATAGATTAGATTCTCCTTCAGCCTCAGTACATAATATGTTTGTTTAAAGACAAAAAAAAAAAAAAAGAGATGTCCCGGATAATCCATTTGAAATAGACAGTCCTATATAAATGATGGAGGACCACTTATCCTGGAAACTGTGTTCTTCTCTACAGAGAGACGAACTGCAACAACTTCCCCTCAAGACTGCACCTCCCAATAAGCTTTTTCACCTAAAAGAAATCAATTATATATTCTGTACCAGGTAAATACTTTTTTTTTAATTTTATTTTATTTTTAAACTTTACATAATTTTATTAGTTTTGCCAAATATCAAAATGAATCCGCCACAGGTATACATGTGTTCCCCATCCTGAAGTTAAGTCTACAAAGTGAAATTTCATAAATCTTCAGTGCAAAAATAATCTCTATATATTTCAGTTCCAAAATGATCAGATTCACTAAAAATTTTCTAGCAGTAATAATTCTGAAACCTTAGAGCACCACCCCTCAGTTCACCACATTATAGACTTTTCAAAACTGTTCACCATTTATTCATTAATCTTTTATTAAGCACTGAAATAGGATTCAGGAATATAAAAAATAAATAACACATTATCTTTGCCTCAATGAGTTCATAATAGTAGTCAGTTTGTCATTAGATAATAAGTTCTAGGAGTAAGACATGCAAAATCAATAATTAAACTCAAATTTGATAAAGCAAAACAAAGCAAAAAAATATATGAAAGCATAAAAGAGATGTATCACTAAGGAGATTTAATCTATTTCTCCAATGGGCAAAAACAAAAGTCTGCTTCTCTGCAGAACTGTCAACTTCAGCATTCTTGGAACTTTGCATCTATATGTTTGATCTTTTTTGAGTGAATACTTCAGCTGACTCAGTCAATAGAAGTCAAATTCCCTGCACTGGTTTGGCAATAATTTTTCTGGCTGTATTACAGACTTGCCATAAATAAACAAAAAGATCCACAGTAACTGAACTTGCAAACAAAATATTACATCAGTGGGAGGTGAATGATCTATAAATTATATTGAATCCAATATTTCACAATATACTCTAGCAACTTACCCACTTGTTTCTTGTCAAAAGTGCATTTCCAACAGTTTAGAATCTGGCACAAAAGGTTCTGACACCTGGCTATTTATTAGAATCAACAAGGGATCTTTTTTAAAAGTTCCCAAGATTCTGGGATGGAATCTGGGCAATGACATTTTTTGAAAGCCTTCATGGGTAAATCCAATGTGCAGTCACTGTCCTAGAGTATAGACTTCCTATGCTAAGGTTGGCTTCTCAGAGGGCGCAGTGGTAAAGAATCTGCCTGCCAGTGCGGGAGACGCAAGAGACATGGGGTTCGATCCCTGACTCGGGAAGATTCCCTGGAGGAGGAAACAGTAATCCACTCCAGTATTCTTGCCAGGAAAATTCTACAGATAGAAGAAAGTGGTGGGCTACAGTCCCTGGGGGTCATGACTGAGCACACACTGGTGGTGGTGAATGCAAAGGTTAATTTTTCACCGTTTACTATTTACTTCCCCTAAAAAGAACAGAAGAAACTCATCACCAGGGCAATGTTGGAATAAAACATAAGATGTTAGAGATTAATTAACTTCTTTTCTTACTAAGAACCATATTCCAAATTGACTGAGTAGCCGCTGGTCGTGCTTATCATCATCCTTATTGTCAAAGTCAGCATTATCCAGGGAATGATGCGAAGAGGAGAGGCCCAGCTGCCGCCGGCGATTCAGCTCATGTTCCCGCTGCTCAGCATGGAACTCGGCTTCTTTCAACAAGCTGCGGAAGAGGAGAAATTTCAGGTAAGACTACCCAAAAGCACACTCAAGATAATGACCCTATTCAGAGCAGTTACTTCACAAGTTTTCAAGCATCACTCATTTCTCCTTTAAATTGGAAGGACCTCATGTCCTTGTTATTTTCTACTCCATCCCCATCTCAGAGATCTATAAACTGAGGCACAAAGAGACTACTTCCTCCAATCAGTAAGAATCAACCAGAACTGATGCCTTCTGCTTTAAGTTCAACAATCATCCCACTAGAAGCCAATGCTTCTCCTATATCTAATATGAAGCTATGAAAGAAAAAAGTGAAAGCGAAAGTCACTCCATCATGCCAGATTCTTGGCAACCCGATGGACTATACAGTCCACAGAATTCTCCAGGCCAGAATATTAGAGTAAGTAGCCTTTTCCTTCTCCAGGGGATCTTCCCAACCCAGGGATCGAACCCAGGTCTCCTGCGTTTCAGGTGGATTCTTGACCAGCTAAGCCACAAGGGAAGTCTCATATGAAGCTACGTGGACATCAAATGCATGATCAAGGACAGTTTGAGGAACTGATACTCAAATGGAAAAACATTTACTAGAATTCAAAGACCTGACAGTGAACAAAAAAGATTCCTTTTTCAATTTTCTAAGAAGATGACAATTAAAAAAAATAATACACAATGTTGGCAAGGGTGTAGCAAAAACTATCATGATGTATGAAATTCACATACACTCTTTGAAAATCAGATTGGTAATGTATCAAGTGTCCTTAAAATATTCATACCCTTTGATCCAGTCAGCCACATCTGGTCATGTACCCTAAATAAATAAAAAATACAGGACTGGCACTATACACAAAAATAACAGTAAAAATAATGGAAGAAATTGAAGTGTCTAATGGTGGAGGAAAACAATCTAGTGTACCCACTAAAAATGATAAATGTGGAAACTACACAACGTGGAGAGGAGCTAATGGTATAATGTTATATCAAAAAGAATGTGGATACACTGTGATTGCAATTATATAAGTAAAATAAGCATTTGAATAAAACTAGACCATATGCAAAAAAAAAAACTGATGGTGATGACAGGAGTATGGTTGTTTTTTTTCTCTTTCCAAACTTTCTGCATTGTTTTATTTAGCAAACATTTATTGCACTTCGACATGTGTTGGCCACGGGGATAAGAGAAACAGAAGACTTAGTCCTTATCTTTAAAACATACATTCTAATATTGTTTCTTTATCTTTAAAAATCTTGTCTCAGTGAATAGTATACAGAGAGAGAACAAGTCTAGAGTTATCACTTGTAAAGCTCGCTTTTTTTCATGTGATAGAAAAAGCCAGCTGCCTGCAGGATCTGGTCCATCTGACTCCACAGCCTTCTGGTTTACTCCAATACCGAATTATCTAGAGTTCTCCCATCCTTCGCTGCTGCAGTCAAGTCTGGGACACCTCTCTCCCACCCCTCCCCTCTGACGGGCGCCTCCTCTCCATTCCCTGAGAGTCCCATCTCTGTGTTGTCACTGTGCTCACCACTTTGGCTGGCAAATTCGTGCTTCTATTTTTACAGACCCCCCCATGGGTAACTTGAAGGCAGAGACCATATTTCACTTTCTTCTGTCTTCCTGTGCCTACCACATGCCTGGCACATAACTGGCATTCCATAAAAATATTTGTTGAATGAGTGAATTAAAACATCATCACTGCAGCATTGTAGAAAGTGAGCTGTCTGGCTGAGGGCTCTTGGAGTTGAATTAAATGTACACATCTCAATGGGGAAAGGGTGGCTCAGAGAGAAGGCAGAGTTTTCAGGGAAAGCTACTAACAACCCTGTTACCTAATCACGGCCTCCACGGCACAGACAAGCTCCTCAGCGCCACATTCCCGGGTGTTGATGGGTGGAGGGGAGGTTTGATAGAGGTGGGTCTCTGAGGCGGCCCCCACTTCGTTACTATGGTGATTTGAGTGGCATCTTTTGCAGTACCGAACAGGCCTGTTTCCGTGACGACCACAGCATCCTGCTGAAAAGCACGTGACCACAGCTCTTCTAACATGGGAACTGCAGTTCTAGGAGAAGAGTGAAATCAATTAAAATTCACCACTGAGGTAAACTGGGCTAACAATTGGAACGAACAGAAATTTCTAGGGCCACTAGAAGAGGCAGGACTTTCCTGAAGCGTCACTAGTTTCCAAAACGCAGCTCATCTCTAGCCAGTTAGATTTCAGTCATAGTTAAAAATTAAGGTGAGAAGTGGTTTCCATTTGTTGAGTAGTAGAAACTCTCTAAATATGAATGAAACTGTGTTAAAAAGTCCTCTATAAAGTGACCTCAGCTATCTGGCATGGGGTGTGGGGGGCTTCCTAGATTATTTCAAGTTAGTGTTTCAACAGTTTTCAGCAGAAATATGAAAAAAAAAATGAAAACTGTGGTCCAGAGAAAGCCTAGCACAGCACCTCAGGGTAGGAAACAAACAATTTTAAACCCTAAAATAAACTTTCAAAATTATTTTATCCATCTCCTAAAGACCACATTTCTATTGCAGCTCATCTGTCCTTGATGCATTCAAGGACAGGTAGGGAGCTGTGCTGTGCTCAGCTGATGGCCCAGAAGCTGGCCTGCCCATCCCCCCCAGCGTTCTTTCTATCAAGACCTAAAGAATGTGTCAGTTGATAACACGGGGACATCAAAGCACAGTAATAACCATTCATAGATGCAGCTGTTGAACATCAGCTACAGAAAAAGAATCAACAGATGAAGTGTGAAAAATGGTGCAGTGAAAAAGAGAGATCCAGAGTTCAGGGGAGTTTATTATCAGAGCTGCCCTGACAAGAAGCAGAGGGGCAAGGCAGCGCCCACGCCCACATCAAGCAACTTGAGGAGCAATCAGGAAATATCCCTGACCTCTCCATAAAAGTGTGCCCAAGCCTGTTAGAGATGCCACCACCACATACTCAATAGCTTGTGTCAGAAAGCATTTCACCCTTTTGATAGAGCTTATTAAGATGGAAAACACTGAAAAAGAATATGATTATATGTATATGCATAACTGAATCACTTGGGTGTCCACATGAAACTAACAGAACATTGTAAATCAACTATTATCCAATAACATTATTTTTAAAATATGGAACCAGAGAAATAATACCCTAAGCCATGATGAACTCAGGGCTTGGAGAAGATTGGAGAACCTTCCATGACAGATATCTTGGGGAAACAGAAGAAAGAAGAAAGCAAGCACAAAACCTACATCCAGACATTGACTGTGTGTTGAATTGCTTATCGGAAAAATCATTTCAAAGTAAGGCTTGTTCCACTTCGATTTTAGCACAAGGCTTTGGATACAAGTGCTGGGAAATCTCATTTTCTGAACAGGACTCGGGTCAATAAATCATAAAAACAAGTTTAAATTTTTATGATCTTTTTTCCCTTTTATTAATGTTTTTTAAATTATTTGTTAAAATACAATGTCTTTCTTCTGCACCGAGACCTATGTCTTCTTCAATATCCAAGTCAGTCCTGACTTCTCCAAGTGAGGTATATTTCTTGCTTTGTGCTCTTTCTTTCTCTTTCACATACTAAGTTTCATTCTGGAAGCACATGAATCCTTACCAGTTTGGGACTTCTCCAAACCAAATCAAACCACATCACTAGCAACATGGTTGATGTCAGAGCACACTGTTAGTGCTTATTTCTTCCTTTTGACTGTAATTAGTCTTTGTTCCTCTGGGATTCCCACTGTTACATAAACAATGGAATGTGGATATGGGCTTAGTGTGGAGAAAGAAATGGCAACCCACTCCAGTATTCTTGCCTGGAAAATCCCATGAACAAAAGAGCCTGGAGGGCTACAGTCCTTGGGGTCACAAACAATCAGACATGACTGAGCAACTAACAGACAGAACAGATGGGTTTAGTGGGTAGTTATTAGCTATAATAAAGTCCTGATGTTTAAGGCCTACAATCTCCTATCCTATTTCCTGGTCACAAATTATTTACATTCTTTCCACATGCAAATTCCTGGCTGGAGGTTCAAGGTGGTCTCATTAAATGAAGTCCAGTGGTGGTTGAGGCTCTTTGGATTTGGTTCCTCAGATAGGCTTCCATGTGCCTTGAACCCAAATGAGCTGTGCCAGCTTGAACTGAGAAAACACGGCTGAGTAATACTCATATGACTCCCAAGGCAATTTCTAAAAAGACATGCTGCTTCTAAAAAGACATCTTGCGGTCTGAGAAAGTTCTCTCTTCAGAAGCTTCCTCATCAGGATACTCTTCTCAGGATTCTGTCATGGCCCAGGCATATGGAGAGGCAGTAAGTCTCTACTCAACAGGGCTGGCTAAGCCCAGCCTTCAAGTCACCCCATCCCAGAGCCCTAACATATGATCTAGATGCCACTAGATAATTTCAGCCCCTAGCTATTCAAGTCTCCCCAGCGCGTGCATGCATGCTCAGTCACTAAGTCGTGTCTCACTCTTTGTGACTCCATGGACTCTAGTCCACCAGGCTCCTCTGTCCATGGGAATTCCCCAGGCAAGAATACTGGAGTGGGTTGCCATTTCCTCCTCCAGGAGACCTTCCAAACCACGTCTCCCGCATTGGCAGGTGGATTTTTTACCAATGAGCCACCTGGGAGGCTGTTAGTTTTCCCAGATGAGGCCCCAAATATCATCAAGCAGAGATAGGCTGTGGACTGTGCCCTGCCCAAATCCCTGACCCTCAGAATCTAAAAGCATAATTAAACAGTTGTTGCTTCATGCTGCTACATTAGGTAGTATCTGGATATACTGCATACATTAGTATCTGGAATATAAACTGAAAGTCAGCCTAACCTGCTTTAATACCACGTGCCATCATTTCTAAATAATATCAGTGATAAAATACTTTGCCCCTAAATAACCTTTGGTTGGTCAAAGTTCTAAACAATTGCTATGGTTCCTACTAAGTTTTTTCAATTTTTTTTTTTTTTCAGTTGAAGTGAGAGTTGGACAATAAAGAAGGCCGAACACCAAAGAATGGATGCTTTTGAGCTGTGGTGTTGGAGAAGACTCTTGAGAGTTCCTTGGACTGCAAGGAGATCAAACCAGTCAATCCTAAAGGAAACAAATCTTGAATATTCATTAGAAGGACTAATGCTGAAGCTGAAGCTCCAATACTTCGGCCACCTGATGCAAAGAGTCGACTCACTGGAAAAGACCCTGCTGCTGGGAAAGACAGAAGGCAAGAGGAGAAGGGGATGACAAAGAATGAGATGGTTGAATGGCATCACTGAGTTTGAGCAAGCTCCAGGAAATGGTGAAGGACAGGGAAGCCTGGCACGCTGTAGTCCATGGGGTCGCAAAGAGTCGGACACAACTGAACGACTGAACAATAATAGTCGATTTACAACGTTGTGTTAATTTCTCTACAGCACCTACTAAGTTTAAATAGGGCTTTGCAGGTGGCTCAGAATCTGCCTGCAATGTGGGAAACCCGGGATAATAGATTTCCAAGCCACAGACAGTCCTCAACCCTGTGAACTCAGCTACATGCATTCATTTCAAAAGTAAACCAGAGAGATTTCTCTTGAGTTCAGATTCAGCTGGGTATGTTTTCATATGTTCACTCAAACCACGCTGTTTCACTGCTTGGAATTTTTTTTCATAAATTTATTTATTTATTGGCTACACTGGGTCTTCGTTGCTTTGTACAGGCTTTCTCTAGTTGCAGTGTGTGGGCTTCTCATTGTAGGGGCTTCTCCTGTTGAGAAGCTTCAGTACTTGCAGCATGTGGGCTCAGTAATTATGGTACATGGACTTAGTTGCCCATGGCATGTGGAATCTTCCCAGACCAGGGATCAAACCCATGTCCCCTGAATTGGCAGGTGCATTCTTATCCACTGCACCACCAGAGAAATCCTCACTGCTTAGAATTTTAAACATAAATAAATAATTCCAAGTGGTGTCATCAAATAACAAAAACAAAATTAAGAAAAGTCTGTCTCTTGATGCTTATTTGACATAATCTTTTTTTTTACTGTAATATAGTTGATTTACAATGTATTTGATACAATCTTGCCATTTATTTCAAACCTACAGTTCAAATGTAGAAATATCTAGTACTGAAAGAGGTAAAGACACAAGCTTTGCCCAAAGCAAGCTTGAAACATTCGGATCTATTATGAACCAAATAAAAGTTTTCAAAATGAACTTTCATATAAAATACATTTATTAAAGAATAAGTAATAAAATGTGCTACTTTTAAGCTTTTACCAAAAATAATTTTGTCACATAAATGAGGAGAGTGTTAAAAAATGATCCATTGTGGGTGTCAAATATGTTAGGTATATCAGCAGAGCAAGGATATGTCAATTTAGGAAATAAAACTGTTTCTCATCCTAGTCTCTCCAGCTTGTAAAAGATCCTCAAAGTAGTAAATAGCCTCAGGATAAAAATGAAATCAAAAGTATGGTGAATGACTATGATCCTTTGTTAAGACTTCCGAAAGATATAAGGTGATGCCCAGTTGAGCGTCTCTGCTAGAACATAGCTTCTAATAATGTTAAGGCAGACTGAAATGCCCACAATATAAAAGGAACTGTCTCAAAAAGAATTACAGATGTGGCTTTGAGGGCACTGAACTCCAATGAGATTCACTGAAAATCCGCAAACTTTGAAAGAAAGGCAAATGAGTAAAAGCACCACCCGCAGACTAAAAGGGACACAGTGTGACACAAGAAGAGGTCTACAGACCCCATTTCTGCATGCAGGAGGCAGGCTGAGAGAGTCACTCAGCAACATGTGCTATTTCTTATTGAAAAGTAAACATGTCTTAGAGAGTGGAGGCAAGATCCCAGGACAAAAACGAATTAGGAAACTACTCCCAGGAAGCAAAATCAGACCCTAATCAAGGCACATTTGCTATCCCTGGAGACAGAAGAACTGCTGACATGTTCATGGCTGGAGTTGCTATAGACTAGTGACAGCTATCTGCTTGCTCTTGCTCTTTTTGAACAGAGGTCTATTGCTGTCATCCTATCCCTGACTCACCATTTTGTGTGGGGTATGTAGAGGGCACATAACTTGCTTTTTAATTCACCAGTCTCTGGTTCAAGAAAATTTGTACCTGAAGGGTTTCATTAGTGAGCAGACCAGATGCAGATCACAGGACTTTAAGCCTGAAGCCATAAGTGGGTTAGACTTCTGCAGGTCTCGTAAGGTGGTAAGAATATTTGTCATACAGAAAGAATGTAAGTAATTATGTGCAGAAGGTGAATTGTGGTAGATTAAATATGGTCACAAAATTCTTGCTGCTCCTTCTCTAAAAGAGGAGGAGTCTATTTGCCTACTTGTTTAAACTGGGCTGTGCTTTGGACTTGCTTTGATCGATGGAATGCAGCAAAGGTGATGCTGTGCTACCACTGAGCTTCAGTCTCAAAGGTCCTTGCAGCCTCCTCTCTCTTTCAGAACACTCATACCTTGAGAACAAATCCAGCCTAGCCTCCTGGAAGATGAGACACCTAATGGAAAGAGAGAGGGCCAGACACCCCAGTCATCCCAACCATTCCAGCCATCCCAGTTGAGGCTCTAGACATGTGAGTAAAGTCATCTAGGACCAGCCAATTGCCAGCAAACCCACTAACTGACTGCAAATACCTGAGTGAGCCTAGAGGAGTTTATAAAAAGAACTATCTAGGTGAGCATAGGCAGAGCTGCTGATCCACAAAATTGTGATCAAACAAATGTTTGCTGTTATAAGTTAATACACTTTAGGATAGTTTATTACATGGCAATAGAAAACTGAAACAGCCCTCCAAAGGTATCCACTCATAATCAACTCCTAAAACATTTAAATGACATGTACATGGTCTCATAGCTAGATGGGAAGACAGCTGACCAGAATCCAAGTATCTCAATCAACCAGTCCAGAGTTCTTTGTATGACATCATACTACCTTCTCTTGTATTTCTCAAACAACTAGAACAAGAAAAGAAGATGGAAATAGTTCAGGGAAAGTGTCATGAACAGTGGCTATTTGAAGGAAGAATCTTTAAGTAGAGATACCATTCACCTCATATATAAATATGTATTTCCCATATATATTTGGTCTGGTTATGTTTTTGACACACAAGTGTTGGATCACTTGCACTCCACTTCCAAACAATAAAGATTTTTTAGCAAACAAGATCATCATTTACCAAAATTAAGTTGCATTGTCACTCACTTTTGTATTCAGGTTTCTACCCCAGAGTTACACATATGCTTTTATTTCATATTATTTTTCAGAAACACTGTGCATATGATGGGTAAGCAAAAGCAGAAATGGAAATAGAGGTCATCGAGACATAGCAATCTTGCATGCTGAATAATTTCCTTTCCCCCTTCACAAATACAGTGACATGTACATACTGGGAAACCATGGTGCAGAAATGAGACAGATGTCAATGGATGAATTTACATACAAACACAGCAAATCATGCCGCACCACACAGATGGTTTGCTCTTACCTTCTTCTGACATATAGCAGATATTTCAGCTGTAAGGGGAAGGTACACAAAATATCAACAAAAAACGAGAGCCCATTTTAAATAAGGGCAGCCATGAAGAGGAGTAAAAACAAGCTTAGTAACACAACCTCCAGATTTGGCCAAAACATCTTTCTCCTTTGTCTCATGAATTGTCATCTACTCATTCTTAATGAGATTTAAAATGCCTGTGTGCCGCAAATACTTTACCTATTCCTAGAAATAATTCAACCTTCTCAGATATGACTTAGAATTCAGATCAAATAATTTTAATCTCACCCAGTCATTTGACAGAGAACAAAATTGAGGGTTAGAGGAGTTCTTCAGGATCATACAAGCTATCAATGGTAGAGACCAATCAATCCAGAAATGTCTCTGGATTCCCTGTCTACAGCTGTTCCATTATGCTATGACACTGAGTTGACGTGATATACTTAGAGTTTCGCCATGGAGATGATTTGCTATATCAGAACTATAGAAAAAAACTTAATAACTTAAATGAATTAGACTCAAACTCTCAACTAACATCAGTCCTTAACTAGTGCAAAACCAGCTGCAGGCTTATTAAGAGAAAACATCTTTCAAACCCATGGATAGGTCAGTTGGAGTAAGGCTGTCAAACTACCTTAGTACTTCAGGATTAAGTTTAATAAATGGATAAAACTGTTTGTGGTAGGCATACCAATTATCTCCAAGAAAATTAGTGGTTGATAAAACTTGAAAATAATTTTTCTAAGAATCTGTTAACATTTCCCCTGAAATAGTAAGTGCTCAAAAATAAATTAAACCGTTGTTAATAGTCTATATCACAACTTACTAACAAAATCGAAAGTAAATGTCTCCCAAACTCCATCTGGAAATTATGAATTAGTGAATGTCAAATCAATGAGATTAACAACTCAGTTTTTAAAACAGATTTTGTTTAATTAATGGTTATTTAATAGCTTGATATCCTGGCATTTATCTTAAGCTGAGGTTAGTGGGTCATCTCTGGATAAGTAATGAAAAGTTACTATCAATTTTCTTCAACAGATGAATATCATCTGGAGATGACCAGAATTCAGCAACATATCTATACAGTAAGTCCCCTACATACAAGCACGTTTCAGTCTGAGAGTGCATTTGTAAGTCCAATTTGTTCATCACGTGTAACAAAGTTAGCCTAGGTACCCAACTAACACAATCAGCTACATAACCACTGCTTTCATGCTTGCTTCCAGACATTCTGGGCTTGAAATAAAGATACTGGACTACTGTACTCTATACAATACAGTACTATACAATGAAGTACACAAAAATACAATCACCTGTGGAGGATGCACGCACCCCAGACATTCCAGACATGTGAACCAACTTATGAGATCGGACATGCGAACACATATTTGCATCTCTGAAAGTTCACAACTGGAAGGGTTGTATGTAGGGGACTTAACTGTATTTAAAATGTAATTTAGAACCTGACTATGGGTTTTACCTCAGAGCACTGGAAGTTCACTTGCAAGGTAGCCTCATTTAAGAGGAGAAAAGTTACCTTTACCTATGTAAACCCAAATCTTTTTACAGATATTCTTATATAATTTTTTAAATATCTCTTTGAAGGATATAGAGCTGACATTATTGATCCATTTTACAAATGCAGAGCATTCATTAAATAATTTATTTCTTAAGGTTGAGATAATCTAATATTGAGTTAAACTATAAGGAAATGGTGTATAATTATCATCAAGCAAAGTACTTTAGTTTTTTAAAAAAAAAACCTGAATTTAGTTAACATAAGGTGTTTACACATAAATTCTTTCATGTAAGTTCTTCTATTATCTACCACTGAATTATAGATCAAGCTCCTCCTGTGTGCCTGATCTATACTCAGTATCAGATCAGATCAGATCAGATCAGTCACTCAGTCTACTCAGTATACCCCCAGCTTTTTCCAGCTTTCATCTTTCCTCTGCTTTCCTGAGAGTTTTCTTCCTGGTCATTTCAGCCTGCAGTTAGGTGACTGGAATATCTGCCTCCCCATACACAGAGAAATGTTCTTTGACCTGCCAGCTTGCCAGCATAGCTTTCAGAACTCTAACAAACTGCAAGCATTACAATCTCATCTTTTCACTGAGATAGGCCAGATGTATTTATTTATCCCCATTTTACTGAAGGAGAAACTGACACTCATGATCATTGAATGATTTTCCCTTAAAACACAGAGCTAGTAACAGTGGCAGAAGAAAGACCCATTATTCAATGCTCTCCTCACTGATGTTCTTTATTCTCTTTTTGGCCTGGCACAGCAAGCATATCCTTGGCAACACCTGTTACATACACAGAAAATCCCTTAAGACAGAATTCAGCTTTGGTCATACAGAATCCCAGTTCTAACACCTACCCTTAATTTTGGTAGAAGTGATACTTCTTCCCTTAATATTCATGTATGGGTATATTACAACCAAGACATTGATACAAGGCTTCATATAAATGAATATTCATAGTAAATAATACTTTGGTTGCTGTCTTTGTAAAGTAAAAACAGTACAAAAGGAGACAAATCACCTGTACCATCTGTCACAATTTACTTATTATTCATCCTTCCTGAAAACCATACCTTGCGGCAGAAGAACATCAATCAGCCATTCACTGTGGTCCCTATAAAGAACAACAAAATCCATTTTTGAGCCTTTCTGCAATGTTACCCTTCCACATGAATGCTTATAAGCTGCACGCTACTGTTAAAACACTTCTAATAGAAAGGACATGTAATTAAGAGCACTATCTTAATAAACTTTTTAAATGTTTAATGCATTCCAGTTAAATTTTAAATTATAGGCATTTCATCATATTCAGTTATCTTTAAATGATATTCTCCAGATGCTAATTAAGTCAGCCAAAATACAGCATGATTTGTAGAAAGCTGAGTGTGATTCTGTGAAACTAACAAGCACAGAAAAACCATATGAATTTTACGTCACGTTTGAAAACCACAGCTTTCTTTTCTTTTTCACTGTGGCCTTTTTAACAGGGTCATTTGAAAATTGGAGCTGTTTATTAAGTGGAATTGCTGTCTTTTGTCACATGCAGAGAAATACTGAAACATTTCAAAGCTGATGTCTTTTCAAATGAAAGTTTGCTATATATTAAATATCTGACAAGCTAACCTTTAAAAAACAAAGAGGCTAATGGGAAATGAGGGTAACATAATCAATATAAGACGAAGTGATTATTCTTCTCAGCGTCGCCCTATTAGATTGTCTTTTCTTGCACCTACCCTGCAATCCGCTGGCTGCATTCTTCACAGAGATACAACGGGGGTGGTTTATCACCCAAAGCTACAGACAAGGAGGGGTCTATACACATCTGAAACACAGGAAAAGACAGAATGAACTCTCTTGCCCTGTTTATCACATCCCCTATATCAAGGACAAAAATGTTTCAGTAACAGATTTTCTAAAGCAAAGCAGAATAAACATTTTTTAGTAAAACCCATTCAACCTAAAACTGTTTTTCCAATACGGTGATTTAAATGTGACTAGTGTGGTTTTTCATTTCTCTTGTTATTTGCAATGCAAGTAACAAGTAGTGTCAAGAAATCCACCCTCATTCTATAAAGATAAAAATATCATCTCATTTGGTGGCTGTTCAAATTGCTTCTGTATTACTCACACAGTAATTCCTTCTTTAATGTGGTAAACACAGTAATCTGTCTTTAGGAAAAGGAAAATGCATTATTAAGATGTAAAAATCATAACTGTTAGCAAAATGCTGGCAGTAGAGAATTTCGCTTCTCAATAGACCTCATTCAGAAAATTGAGCATTAAATCTAACATTGAGTGATTCCCTTTTCTTACTCGGGAATCTAAAATCTAGATATCCAACTTTCACTTTCAGGTGTTGTTTTTTTTTTTTTTTTTTTGTCCACATATGATCTGTAGTTTGTTTAACTGTGCAGTATTCTGTTCAATTATTTACGGCTGTTTCCATTAGCCTAAGTACAAAGATGAAAAGTGTTAAAAGTGATCACTAGGATATTTCAAATACTTGGATGTTTTAAATCAAATGGACAAAATAGTCGATGACTAACTGGATTTTGTACTTTGCATCAGTCTAAATGTTTATGACTTTCCAAAGAAATTTTGAATTCTGTTCCTGCCCTTCAAGAAATAATCAATCCATGCTATAGCTAAGTATGTAGTTAACATGCCTAGGACACAAATTCTTCTAAAAGTTCACTCTGCCTTTTCTTTAGTTTTTGTTGCTTTTTTTTACCGATTTGAAGGGACAAGTGAACTGAACTTAGGGGTTTCAATGGTTGGGGAAGCAAGAGTTAGAATTTCTAAATTTAAATAATTATACCATGAAAATCTGTAAATTATATATTCCCTGGTGCTAAAGGCCCAGTGTGAAAATTTTCCTTAGTAAGATTCATGCTTCATTTGAATAACCACTTTTTGGCAAGTCAAATCAGGGACTGGCAAACTTTCTGCAAATGGCCAAAGGGTAAATGTTTCAGGTTTTGTGGGTCATATATTCTCTGTCACAACTACTCAACCCTGCTGTTGTAGCATAAAAGCAGCCAGAGACAATGAATAAGCAAATGAGCATAGCTGTGTTCCAATAAAACTTTATTTGCAAAAACAGGCCAAATTTGGCTGAGAGCCATAGCCATAGCCGTTGCTGACTCCTGTGTAAGGTAATTACCTGGGATCCAAATATTTCACAAGGTGATATTTCAAGTGGGACCAAGTAAAACCAAAAAGCAGAGTATGATATAATAGACTATATTTCCAACATACTTTCATTTTAGAATCTATCATAACTTTCGGCTCTTGTTCTTACTTTTTTGCAACCTATTGCAAAAAAAAAATAGATAATATTTTTCTATTTGGCAAATTATTATGTAACCAAGCTTCCCTGGTTACCGGCTCAGCTGGTAAAGAATCCACCTGCAATGTGAGAAATCTGGGTTTGATCCCTGGGTTGAGAATATCCCCTGGAGAAGAGAAAGGAAGATCCCCACTCCAGTATTCTGGCCTGGAGAATTCCATGGACTGTATAGTCCATGGGGTCACAAAGAGTCGGACATGACTGAACAACTTTCACTGTTATGTAACCAAGCAGGACCTGATGTGTCCAGAGACAGACACCTCCCCCAAGCTTCTGCTGTAGCTCCTCTCTGAAGTTACCCAGATAACAGTATCTGATGAACACTTTATAGATACTAAAACCACCACCAAATGGAAGAAATTTATTTGATGATCATGAGTATGTAGCCCCAGACATACTGTGCCTAAGGACTGATAATGTTAACCCCTGTGACACCACTGTGTTGCCTCACCTTCAACCAGTCGGAGAATTTTGCCCGAGCTGACCACAGACCACAGACCAACCTGAGACCGCCTCCGGCTCCCTCACCTCGCCTGGCCTTTGAAAATGCTTTGCTGTTTCAGCACTACCTGTCCCAGACTATTTGTACAGCACATTACAATAAATGCTGCACTTGCCTTCACCACAACCCGGTATCAGTAGTTTTATCTTTACAGCACGCAGGTGGGGCAACCCAAGCTTAGTTAGGTAACAATTACTGCCTAGTGTCATGCCTCTCTGTTATAGAGATACTGGGTTTTTTGTGAAGATAAACCCGTTTTCCCTGAGGTTTTCCCATGCACCCTATATGAACCTGTTCTTCAGTATAGTTAATTTACTGTCATTTCTACTGTGTCATTGATACTTCTGTTAGGTAAAGATGTTTTTTCATTCCACTCCCCCCAAAAAACTCCTAGGATGTTATAACTATAAATAGTTAATAGTGATTAGCTAGTTGACCTCTGACATGTTAAATGAATTAACATGACCCATAACTAGATTTGTGGCTAGTACTGTCAATCCCATTCTACTCTGAACAGATCAGTTTACAACCATATTAACATGTTCATATCTGACTGATCTGTTACATTTTAAAATAGATATTTTCTGTCTATAAATATAATACATGCCCAAGGCAGAGGCTTCAGAAAATGGAGACAAGGAAGGAAGAAAATCTAAACAGCTCATTAATCCGCCATCTCAATGCAGTTGCTAGCAACATTTTAATGAGCATTATCAGTTGGTTTTGACTGTGAATGTGAATATAAAATCTTTATACCTAATTTTTAAGCTAAATAGGCATCATACTGTATAATTTCATAATTTCCTTATCATTTAACATTACTCTATAAGCATCTGAATTTGGGGTACCTTGATCTACTGTCCTATGCTCACATCTCCATGTATTGGGGGAGCGCTCATATCATAAAGAAAGAGCAACCCTGAGCCAGACCTGTGGTAAAACCAGCCCCAGCACAGGAAGTGTCAGTAAGAATATTACCTCTCTGGGAAGTGTAGAGCAAAAATGCAAAAGGAAGTTCTTTAGGAAAACGGGGGTTGAGAAAGTAAACTTCTGGGGATGAGAAAAACTTCTTAGAACTAGATAGAGGTGGTGGTTGCATAATATTGTGAATGTGATAAATGCCACTGAACTGTCCACTTTAAAACAGTTAGTATTATGCTATGTGGATTTTACCCCCATTTAGAAAATGACAGAAGGTAGAATGGTCTGGCTTATTTTGGAGGACCGGCTATAGGGAGCAGCCTGTGAGAAAAGTGAAGCTGGTCCAGAGGAGAGGACTGGACTGTTTGCCTAGAAGAAAGGGAGAATTTCTAATTCATGATGATTTCTGTGGGAAGGAAGCCAAAAACCATTTCTAATCAGAATGCAGCCTGACATAAAATCAAGTAAAAATAACTGGAAAATTAGACAGATTTTCTGTTGATGTCTGGGTAAATCAAAAGAGAGCATTGTGACTCAGGCAGAAAGAAGAAAAGACAGATATAGAAACCAGGGGAAGCGTGAAAGTTTCATTATTGTGAAGACTTAAGCTGAACTCTGTGAATAACATTCGAACTCACCTGGTTTAGCTCAAAATGTCCTCACACCAGAAAGTACCTGTGAACCGCAAACGTCTACGGCCGTTCACGGAAGGGTGTACATAGTAGACTGGGAGAGGACTGTGCTGCCCTTGTTGGGTTACCCTCACCTGCTCTTTCTCAGCATGAAAGTGTTAGTTGCTCAGTCGTGTCCGACTCTTTGCAACCCCAGGGACTTTGGCCTGCCAGGTTCTCTGTCCATGGGATTCTCCAGGCAAGAATACTGGAGTGGGTTGCCATTCCCTTCTCCAGGGGATCTTCCCAACGCAGGACTCAAATCCAAGTCTCCTGCACTGCAGGCAGATTCTTTACCACACCAGGAAGCATAAATTCATCCAATTTGCTTTCATCAAAGGAAAAGATAAAGCATAATAACACAAAGATGTTCTTTGTTGGTAAAATATGTCTAGATGATAATGTGATGACTGGCACTCCTTCTCCACTTTTGGTATATGAAACATTTTATTTCATTTATATTTCTGTGGTTCCATTTGTACTTTTTCTATCTCATTTACCTTTTCTACTGTTTCTATAAAATGATAATATTATTTTTCTATCATTTGGTAATCTTCACAGTCTACCTATCTACCTGTCTATAGAACAAGCGGAGCAAACCCCAATGACAATAGGTTCTAAAAAGTAACTTGAACTTTAGTCACTTGGCCTAATTCCCACTTGTCGTAATAGAAAAATTAACCTTTGCAAATCCAGACATAGGTCTCTCTATCCAAGTGTTGTATCTGACAAATATACCATAAATAATTTTGTTAAGTGATGTGATCATTATTCTTAATATTCAACTTCAAAGATTCAGGGTCCTAACAGGACAGAACCAATCTGATGTGGTAGAAAAAGAATAAGGCTGAGAGTCCAGGTACCTGGTTCGGGCTGTGTGACCTTAGGAGAGTTACTTGACCTTTCTAAACCACTGTTCCCTTACTTCTACTGTAATTTTCTATGTGTTTGCTATCCAACAACCTCTCAGTCATTTCAACGAAAGTCGCATTTGTGAATTGAGCTCAGACTTCACAAATTTATCTATGTTTGTCCTATGACTTTGAATTCACATAATAATACACTAGGCCACTCATAATTTGTAGCAAACACATGAAAACAGGGCAAAGTACATCTCTTTGAGTCTATTAGCCCAAATAGAAACCAGTCAAGGACTATGTGTCTCACCAGGACTATTCTGGTAACTATGCCAGTTTCCGACGGCACTTGGCTATGAACTCAGAGACAAATTCGCAGACACCGCTATCCATTGCTCTGTCTTGAACCAACCCACCAACATACAGTCAGATCAAAGCAGAGTACACTAATCTGAGACTACCACAGAGAACAGGCTTCTGCTTTACAGAGAAGGATGCAATCTCCCTTTCATCTAAGAATTTGCTCCTGATAATTTGACCACTGACAATACAATATTGCCCCAGTCTAGTAAAACAGTACCTTCACAGCTGGTTTGTTAATTGCATTGTGGCATTCGATGTGCTGGCAGTGGATGGGGTTCCAAGCTGTAAGGCAAAGCATAGCTGATGAGTATTTCTCACTGAAAGTGTTTGTGCCCTGTAAAAATGAGTAAAAAAAAAATTTTTTTTCACTACTTTTCCTTTTCCTAAGTAGAACCACCACCAGGTTTTCTAAAATAATTATTTTTTTTTAATCTATGAAGTATTTTCTAATTTAGTAAAAACATCACAGCTCCATCCATTTTCCCATGGGGAAGATAAGCTAGTGGGTGCCATACCCAAAAACCATAATATTATTTCATGATGATATGCCTAGTAAATTTTTAGAAGTTTTTACATTTATGGCTTCACTTGATCCTCCAAACAACTCTGTGGGATAGATAAAGCAGATTATTAACCTCACTTTATGTGTAAGTTAAAATCTTAAAGGTTAGGTTCCTATGGTCACAGAGTTAGTAAGTGACAAGCTGCAACTAGAACATGTATCTCTTGGTTCTCAAAACCCTGTTCTTTTCCCTATAGCATCTAGGCCAAACAGCCTAGATTTTTGGCACCAAGAAGTTTTCAGATTCATAATAACTGCTATAAGTGGTTATGTCACCATTCCATTTCCCACCCCATCCCCATCAAATGTGGAGACTGAAAAGATGAGTTTCTTGCCCACATGCAATGCATCTCTTTCACATGTACTTGCTAAATCACTTTAGTCATGCCCAACTCTTTGCGACCCTATGGACCATAGCCCACCAGGTCCCTCTGTCTTATGGGATTCTCCAGGCAAGAATATGGAGTGGGTTGTCATGCCTTCCAGGGGATCTTCCCAACCCAGGGATTGAACTGACTTCCACACTTTACCCACAGTCTAAACCTCTGCTAATTTGTTAATACCCAACTCCTCAACACAGTATACACACAGAGTGAAGACAAGAACGAAGTGAACTGAGATAGATCAGAACGAGAATTACAATTACTTATCTTCATCCAGAATACTCCATAGCCCAAAGCACTTAGTTAATATTACACCATAAAAAAGTAATAGGATTATATGCTTGAAAGTAGGACATTTTTCTACATTGCCATATTTTAAACCTCAGATATACAGATGATACTACTCTAATGGTGGAAATCAATGAGGAACTAAAGAGCTTCTTGATGAAGGTAAAAGAGGAGAGTGAAAAATCTGGTTTAAAACTCAACATTCAGACAAGTAAGATCATGGCATCTGGTCCCATCACTTCATGGCAAAATAGATGGGGAAACAATGGAAACGGTGTCAGACTTTATTTTCTTGGGCTCCAAAATCACTGAAGATGGTGACTTCACCCATGCTCCTTGGAAGAAAACTATGACCAACCTAGACAGCATATTAAAAAGCAGAGACATTACTTTGCCAACAAAGGTCTATCTAGTCAAAGCTACGGTTTTTCCAGTAGTCGTGTATGGATGTGAGAGCTGGACTATAAAGAAAGCTGAGTACCAAAGAATTGATGCTTTTGAACTGTGGCATTGAAGAAGACTCTTGAGAGTCCCTTGGACTGCAAGGAGATCAAACCAGTCAGTCATAAAGGTAATCAGTCCTGAATATTCATTGGAAGGACTAATGTGGAAGCTGAAGCTGCAATACTTTGGCCACCTGATGTGAAGAACTGACTCATTAGAAAAGACCCTGATGCTGGGAAAGACTGAAGTCAGGAAAAGGGGACAGCAGAAGATGAGATGGTTGGATGGCATCACCGACTCAATGGACATGAGTTTGAGTAAGCCCCGGGAGTTGGTGATGGACAGGGAAGCCTGGCATGCTGCAGTCCATGGGTTTGCAAAGAGTTGGACACAACTGAGCAACTGAACTGAACTGAATGGCAGAAAGTGAAGAGGAACTAAAGAGCCTCTTGATGAGGGTGAAAGAGGAGAGTGAAAAAGCTGGCTTAAAACTCAACATTCAAAAAATAAGATCATGGCATCTGATCCCATCATTTCATGGAAAATAGATGGAGGAAAAGTGGAAACAGTGGCATATTTTATTTTCTTCAGCTCCAAAATCACTGCAGATGGTGACTGCAGCCATGAAATTAAAAGACTTGCTCCATGGAAGAAAAGCTATGGCAAACCTAGACAGTGTACTAAAATGCAGACACATCACTTTGCTGACAAAGTCTGTATAGGCAAAGCTATGGTTTTTCCAATAGTCACGTATGGATGTGAGAGTTGGACCATAAAGAAGGCTGAGCACTGAAGAATTGATACTTTCAAATTGTGGTACTGGAGAAGACTCTTGAGAGTCCCTTGGACAACAAGGAGATCAAACCAGTCAATCTTAAAGGAAATCAAAACCGAATATTCATTGGAAAAACTGATGCTGAAGCTGAAGCTCCAATACTTTGACCACATGATGTGAAGAGCCAATTCATTGAGAAAGACCCTGATGCTGGGAAAAACTGAGGGCAGGAGGAGAAGGGGGTGACAGAGGATGATATGTCTGGATGGCATCACCAACTCAATGGACATGAGTTTGAGCAACCTCTGGGTGATAGCAAAGGACAGAGAAGCCTGGCATGCCGCAGTCCATGGGGTTGCAAAGAGTTGGACACAACTTAACAACTGAAAAACAAAATATTTGATAAGAAATTAAAAGGATAGGAAGGAGAAAATGAAAGTGCACAGGGTTTTTATATTACATGTAAACTGCTAAGTCACTTCAGTCGTGTCCGACTCTGTGGGACCCCATAGACGACAGCCCACCAGGCTCCTCCGTCCCTGGGATTCTCTAGGCAAGAACACTGGAGTGGGTTGCCATTTCCTTCTCCAATGCATGAAAGTGAAAAGTGAAAGTGAAGTCGCTCAGTCTTGTCTGACTCAGCGACCCCATGGACTGCAGCCTACCAGGCTTCTCCATCCATGGGATTTTCCAGGCAAGAGTACTGGAGTGGGGTGCCATTGCCTTCTCCGACATGTAAACTAGTATAACATTATTTGAAGGTAGACTATGAAGTTAAAGGTGCATATTGCAATTGAAGAATTGTAGAGTAATTCTTTTTTTAAAAAAGCTGTAGCTAACAATTCAAAGAGAGAAAAATGGAACGGTAAAAACTAATCCAAAAGAAGGCAAGGTATCCAAAAGGAACAAAGAATAGATGTCGCAAATAGAAAACTAGCACAAGATAATAGACATAAGCCTAATAATATCTGTAATTACTTTAAGTATAAATGGCCTAAACAATAAACACATTAAAAGACAAAGATTGCCAAATAGGATTTGAATTTCTCAAAAAGCATGACCCAAATATATGCTGCCTAAGAGAATCACACTTGAAATATAAAAAGAGATAAGTTAAAAGTAGTTGAAGCAAAAAATATATATATATATTGAACAGCAACTATACAGCAACAAAAAAATGTTAATTCAATTAAAGTTGTTAATTAGCTAGTGAAAAAACAAAAAGAATTCTGAGGTATCATAGAAATAGTAACTGCAAGATGCAACTGCCACCCCTGAGTTTGAAGGAATAAGGAATTAAGAAAAAAAAAAGAAAGAAAGAAAAAAGTAGATGAGAGAAAAATTGTTATGATTCAAATGCTAATCATAATAAAGCTGGAATGTCTATATAAATATCAGACAAGTAGACTCCAAGACAAAGAATATTACTGGGAGCAAAGAAGGATATTTCAGAATGATGAAAATGTCAATTCATCAAGATAACAAAACAACCATAAAAATGAGTGTATCTAATGACAGAGTTTCAAATTATATAAAGCAAAACTGACAGAACTTAGAGGAGAAATAAGTCCATAATTAGTGTTGTAAATTTCAACAATCCTCTCTCAGTAATTCACATAACAAGCAGACCAAAAAAATCAATAAAAATAGAAGACTTGAACAACATTCTCAACAACCTGACTTAATGGATAATGATAGAATTCTCCACTCAACAACTGGAACAGACACAGTGTCTAGGAGATATGTACTAAGGGCACAGGCAGCATTTACTAAGACAGTATTCACATCCATAAAGTAAGCCTCAACAATTTAAATGGAGTGATAGAATAAACTATGTTCTCTGATCTCAATAGAATTAAACTAGAAATAAATAACAAAAAGATATCTAGAATATAACCAAATATTTGTACATTTAAAAAAGCTTACTTCTAATCAATCCATATATCAAAGAGAAATTACAAGGAATATTAGAAAATATTCGTTTCTGAAATACAATGAAACCACAGCATTTTGAATTTGTAGGCTGCAATTAAAACAATGCTTAAAGGGAAATTTTTACCTTTAAATTCTTGCACTGAAAAATTTTAAATGTCCAAAATAAACAATTGATACTTTAATAATATACAAAAAGAACAAATTCAATCCAATGTTAGTAGAAGGAAGAAAATAATAAAGATAGAAGTACATATCAATAAGACTGAGAACAAAAAACCAACAGAAAATCATAAAACAAATGCTGTGGGGTTTTTTTGGAAAGTTCAATAAAATTGATAAGCTCCTAGGTAGACTGATGAATTAAGAAATATAAAGAAGCAAACTATCAATGTTAGGAATGAAAGGTAGGACATCACTGCAGATACTAGACACATGCCAATAAATTACGTAAGTTGGATGAAATGCTCACATTCAACAAAAAGCACAGTTACGAAATTACAAAATTCAACTCAATAAAAAGTAGAGTTAAATGCCCCATTCTATTCAATTGAATTCATAATGTTAAACTTGCCCACAAAGAAAACCACAAGACCAGATGGATTTACCAGATGGATTCACTATTAACTATTAAAGGAATAAATAATACAAATCTTACATAAACTCAGAAAATAAAAGAGGAAACAATTTCCAACTTACTTTATGAAGCCAGCATTACTGTGTAAACAAAACTAGATGAAAACATTACAACAAAAGAAAAGTAGATCAATATCCCTCATAAATGTAGGAGCAAGAACACTTAGCAAAAAAATCAGCAATTATGTCTGGCAGGATAATATAGCTGAAAAGTGGAACGTATCCCAGGAATGCAAGGTTGGCTTAACGCTGCAAAGTAAATCAATGTAATTCACCTTATTAATGGAATTAAGTAGGGAAGTCATATGATCATTTAATAGAAGAAATCACATTTGACAAAAACTAACATTCATTCACAATAAAAATTCTCAACAAACTACGAATAGATGGGGACTTCCTCAACATGATAAAAAACATCTGTGAAAAACCTACAGCTAACATCATGTTTAACAGTGAAAGCTTGAACACTTTCCTGCCACAAATGAAGGGGAAAAACAAAGAAATCCATGCTCAGCACTTCTATTCAATACTAAACTGGAGATAAGAGCCAGTGTAACGCGAAAAAGAAAATAAGGAAGTAGGGAAAGAAAGGAAGGAAGGGAAAGAGAGAGAAGAAGGGAACCAGGCAGGTAGGCAGGCAGGCAAACATACAAATTAGAAACAAACAAACAAAAAAATCTTTATTTGCAAGAAAACAAATAATATATACAGAAAAAATCTTAAGAAACTTAGAAATAAGATACAAAAAATAAGTGAATTTAGCAAGATTGAAGAATGTAAAGTCAATACACAAAAGTAAATTATGTCTCTATATAATGGCAATAAACAAGTAGAATATTAAATTTTAAAATACTACTTACAATAGCACCCAAAATATAACATATTGAGGAATACCTTTAACAAAATATCAGTAGGACCTGTACACTGAAAACTAGTAAATATTGCTGAAAGAAACTAAATATTTCTTTATTTATTTAAATTTTTTATTTAATTTAATTTATTCACCTAAATAAATGGCCAGAATTGCCACATTTATGAATCAGAAGACTCAATACTGAGTCAATTCTCCCCCAGATTAAACAACATATTCAATGTAATCCCAGTCAAACCAGATTGCTTTGTAGAAATTGACAAACTGAGAGTAATATTTCTATTAAAATGTAAAGGTCCTATAATAGTCAAAACGATTTTGAAAAGGAACAAATCTAGAGGATTTAAACTACATAATTTCAAGATTTACTATAAAACTACATTAGTCAAGATAGTGTGATAATGGTGTGAAGATAAACAATGAAATAGATTCATGCATATTAGTTTTTAACAAAATTAGTTTTTAACAAAATAGTCACCGCAATCCAATATGGAAAGAGTAAGTTTTTCAATAAATTGAACTGAAACAAAAAAGTCAACCCTTATGTCCCACCATATACAAAAATTAATTCCAAATGGGTCATGTACTTAAATATAAAGGCTTTAACTATAAAGCTTCTAGAATAAAACATTGGAGAATTTCCTTATAACCTTAAGGGAGACTAAAGAAAAACTATAAAAGAAAAATCAATAAATTGAAATTTATTAAATTGAAAATTTTCCTCTTTGAAATACCTGAAAAGGAAATCCCCTGACTGAAAGACCACATCCATAATATATATATATCTGAAAAAAGTCTTCTATTTTGAACATCTAATAGACTGGAAATCCAATTTTAAAATGAACAAAAGATTTCAGTGAGAACATTACAAAAATATATACAAATGGCCATAAGCACCAATGAACAATAAGATGTTCATTATCACTAGTCATCAGAAAAATGAAACAACAATTTGTTATTACCACCTGGCTATCAGAATGTCTAACATCAAAAAGACCAACAATCCCAAGTATTGGTAACAATATAGCATTAGAACTCTCAATATACTTCTGGAGGGAGTTTGCTGCTGCTAAGTCGCTTCAGTCGTGTCCGACTCTGTGCGACCCCATAGATGGCAGGCCACCAGGCTCCCCCGTCCCTGGGATTCTCCAGGCAAGAATACTGGAGTGGGTTGCCATGTCCTCCTCCAATAAAATGGTACAATCACTTCTGAAAAACGATTTGGACTTTTCTTATAAAATTAAATATATACTTACCAAACAATCCAGTGTTTTCACTGTTCAGTATTTATCAAGAGAAATAAATGTGTATCTTCATAAAAAATACTTTTTTATGTGAATGTTTATAGCTTTACTCATAATAGGTAAAAGTGTTCATCAAGAAACCAATGGATAAACTGTGATATAGCCATACAATGCATTACTATCAATATTTTGTAAAATGAATTACTGATATACCAACATGAATAAACTTTAAAAACATTGTGCTTCTCCCAAATCTCCCCACCCTCTCCCTCTCCCACAGAGTCCATAAGACTGCATTGAAACATGTATAATATCATGTATGAAACGAGTCGCCAGTCCAGGTTCGATGCACGATACTGGATGCTTGGGGCTGGTGCACTGGGACGAACCAGAGGGAGGGTATGGGGAGGGAGGTGGGAGGAGGGTTCAGGATGGGGAACACATGTATACCTGTGGCGGATTCATTTCAATATTTGGCAAAACTAATACAATATTGTAAAGTTTAAAAATAAAATAAAATAAATAAAATAAATAAAAATAAAATTAAAAAAAATAAAATAAAAACATTGTGCTAAATGAAATAAGCAGACACAAAAATAGTATATACTATGTGATTCCATTCATATGAAATCCTAGGACAGGCAAAACTAGTATACAATGACAGAATGCAGATCAGTGGTTGTCTATGGTGAACTTACTGAAAAGAAAGCTGGAGATATTCTGGGGATGATGGAAATGTTCTGTGTGTTGATTATAGCTTTGGTTACATTAGTATATACACTTGTCAAAAGTTATCAAACTATGCTTAAAATGTGTTATTTTACTGAAGGAAAATTATAACTCAATAAAATTGTTTTTAAGAAATGAAGGATCAATCAAATGTATACTTCAAAGGAAAAGAAGCAGCATACTGAAACATGAGAGAAAACATTTATCTGAGCATCATCTAGTCATTGAATCAAATTAGGAAAGTGTGTGGCATCTCGAACATGAAGCAAGAACATAAAAGCTCTATAAAAACAGGAATAGAAAGTCAAAATAATTTGCATGAAATATTCCCTTTGTATCTCTAATTTTCTTGAAGATATCTCTAGTCTTTCCCATTCTATTTTTTCCCTTTATTTCTTTGCGTTGTTCACTTAGGAAGGCTGTCTTCCTAAGGATACTAAGGATACTAACAGAATGAAACAAAAACCTATTTAGATAAAAGATATGATAAATGTAATTAAACTAAAAATGAAATAGCAAAATTAGAAACACTCATTCAATGCAATAAATAGTGCTCAGTTAGGGTAAAAGTCACTCCAGTACTCTGGCCTGGAAATTCCCATGGACGGAGGAGCCTGCTAGGCTATAGTCCTTGGGGCCGCTAAGAGTCAGACATGACTGAGCGACTTCACTTTCACTTTTCACTTTCATACATTGGAGAAGGAAATGGCAACCCACTCCAGTGTTCTTGCCTGGAGAATCCCAGGCACAAAGGAGCCTGGTGGGCTTCCGTCTATGGGGTCACACAGAGTCAAACACAACTGACGCGACTTAGCAGCAACAGCAGCAGGGTAAAAGTCAACTAGGTTATAAAGAAAATTAACCTAAGAAGCTATACCAACCTATGCATTCAGCAAAAACAAGACCTGTAGCTTAGATCAAGAGCTCCTTATTGCAAACTTCAGACTTAAATTGAAGAAAGCAGGGAAAAATCACTAGGCCATTCAGGTATGACCTAAATCAAATCCTTTATGATTATACAGCGGAAGTGACAGATTCAAGATCTGATAGACAGAGTGCATGAAGAACAATGGAGGTCTGTAACATTGTACAGGAGGCAGTGATCAAAACTAACCCCAAGAAAAAGAAATGCAAAAAGGCAAAACGGTTGTTTGTGGAGGCTTTACAGATTGCTGAGAAAAAAAGAGAAACAAAAAGCAGAGAGGGAAAGATACACCCATCTGAATGCAGAGTTCCAAAGAATAGCAAGGAGAGATAAGACAGCCTTCCTAAGTGAACAATGCAAAGAAATAAAGGGAAAAAACAGAATGGGAAAGACTAGAGATGTCTTCAAGAAAATTAGAGATACAAAGGGAATATTTCATGCAAAGATGGGCACAATAAAGGACAGAAACAGTAAGGACCTAAAATAAGCAAATGAGATTAAGAAGACGTAGCAAAAATACACAGAAGAAATGCACCAGAAAAAAGGTCTTAATAACCTAGACAGCCACAATGGTGTGGTCACTCACCTAGAGCCAGACATCCTGGGGTGTGAAGTCAAGTGGGCCTTAAGAAGCATTACTATGAACAAAGCTAGTAGAGGTGATGGAATTCCAGCTGAACTATTTCAGATCCTAAGAGATGATGCTGTGAAACTGCTGCAGTCAATATGCCAGCAAATTTGGAAAAGTCAGCAGTGGCCACAGGACTGGAAAAGGTCAGTTTTCATTCCAATCCCAAAGAAAGGCAATGCCAGAGAATGTTCAAACTACCATACAATTGTGCTCATTTCACATACTAGCAAGGTAATGCTCAGAATCCTTCAAACTAGGCTTCAACAGTGTGTGAACTGAGAAATTCCAGATGTACAAGCTGGATTTAGAAAACGCAGAGGAATCAGGAATCAAATTGCAGACATCCACTGGATCATAGAAAAAGCAAGGGAACTCCAGAAAAACATCTATTCTGCTTCACTGACTACGCTATAACTTTTGACTCTGTGGATCACAGCAAACTGTGAAAAATTCTGAAAACGATGGGAATACCAGACCACCCTACCTGCCTCCTAAGAGACCTGTAAGCAGGTCAAGAAGCAACAGTTAGAACCTACATGGAACAGCAGACTGGTTCAAAATTGGGATAAGAGTATGTCAAGGCTGTATGTTATCACTTTGCTTATTTAACTTATATGCAGAGTACATCATGCAAAATGCTGGGCTGGATGAATCACAAGCTAGAATTAAGATTGCCAGGTGACATATCAATAACCTCAAAAATACAGATGACACCACTCTAATGGGAGAAAGCAAGGGGGAACTAAAGAGCCTCTTGATGAAGATAAATGAGGAGAATGAAAAACATGGCTTAAAACACAATATTTAAAAAACTAAGATCATGCCATCCGGTCCCCTCACTTCATGGCGAATAGATGGGGATAAAATGGAAACAGTGACAGGCTTTATTTTCTTGGGCTCAACAGTCACTGCAGATGGTGACTGAGCAATGAAATTAAAAGATGCTTGCTCCTTGGGAAAAAAGCTATGACAAATTAATTTAAAAATATTTATATAGCAATATTTTTAAAAAGCTATTTTTTAAAAAGATAGATAAGGCTCCATGAATTAAGAACAACAAAAGTAACTCCTCTAACAGACAAAATCACTGGTTTAAGTCTTATCTTCAATAACTGTGAATGCCAGAAAACAGTGAAGTAATTTTTACATATCTTTCACAGTGAAGCAGAGGTTTTTTTTTTTCATGATGAAATAGAAAGACTCTTAAATATACCTGACCTTGAATATATATATACATTCCACCACTGAAAGTAATACAGAAAAAAAAATTCTGAGTTCTATTTCCCCAGAAATGATAGACAATTTAAGCCAACTCTCCTACTAAGAATACTTAGAAAACCAGACACAGTTAAATGCAAAAACAAATGAACCCAGAGAATTTTATGGGAGAATTGTGGGGCCACGATCCAAAAGAAGAAGGGATTGCCAAAAGGTGGACCTGGCATCTGAGTCCACTCTTTCTCCTTTGCCTATTTCTCTTTCTGCCAATTCTGCAACATGAGCCAATTTCAACAGACTCTCTGACACAAGAGAACTAAATTTGGAACTAGTTGACCACCAAAGAATGGGAAACCTAAAAATCACCCTGGGCTGTGGGTAGAGGTCCCAAAAGGTCACACCATAGTAGTAAAAGGGAAACAGAAATAGACCAGCCCTCACAGGGACTGAAGATCAGCTTCAAATTATCTCAAGAATTTACTGTAGATTTTTTTTTTTTTTAGCTTCATTAAAGTGACCTGGGTTACCAATGTCTACAGTTTCCTTCCAGAAGCAAACATAAATACTTTCTGAAGAAATACAATTTAATCCTAAACCTCAAATTAACTCTATAGTTTTTCTATCTAATATCTTGCACACAATTATTTTTTTAAGAACAAAAAATAAAAAGGTAAGAAAGCAAAAGAAATTCAACAGAATCAGAGCCTCCAGAGATCTAGAATACTGAGTTATCAGAAATAGACTTTAAAATAAATATGCTTAATATATGCTATAAAGAAAGACAAATTAGAGATTATAATCAAATAATTGGAACTTTTAAAGCACCAAATGAAAATTGTAGAACTTAAAAACATAATTAACAAAATGAAGACTACATTTGGGAAGCTAAACAACTAATGAGGAGGAAGAAATATCAGACAAAGAGATTCCAAATGAAGCATAGAAAGATGAAATAGGAAAGGAGAATGCAAGAAATATCCATAGACGACATGGGAGAGAAGACCTAACATATGCGTCATTGAAATTCCAGAAAGAAAGATGAGAATATGGTATAAGCCATTGTTGAAGAAATAAGGAAACTTCCAATTACAACCATGATATTTTAATAATATATGGACTTATCCTTCAACTGCAAAAAAAAAAAAAAAATGTATAAAGCAACTCATTTCTGACACTGGGTATAGATTTTAACACAAGATTGCAATCTTTTGAAAAAGGAAGAGCACACAAATTAAGTTCTACATTCACTTTGGTTTTCTGCCTGGGAATATTCCCAGACTGTAGCAAAAAGAAGTGGAGCCCAATAAGTAATTAGCATTTTCGGTGAGTAGAGGAAACATCACAGTGAAGAATTGCTAAGGCAACTGGAAATTGAGTAAAGTAAGAACAACAGGGAGTGCCAGAGAACAGGTCCCATAAATCTGTGTAAGGATGCTCCTCAGGTCCTTGGCTTAATCCTAAACTTCATGGGCTCACAGAAAAGCTCTACAAGGACTAGCAGAGAACACAAGCTTAATGGCTTAATGGCTAAAAGCTGAACAGTGATTTTACAGGTCACATACTGCTAGAGATGCACTGTATTTCCAATATAGCCAGAGTAGGTAACTTTGGTGAACACACCATGAATTTAGGAGCCCGCAGATAGGTCACTACTAAAAAAGTAAAAGCCAATATCTCTAATGAATATAGATATAAAAATTCTCAATAAAATACCAGCAAACTGAATTCAGCAGCACATGAAAAGGATCATTTACAAAGGTCACGTGGGATTTATCACTAGGATGAAAAAATAGTTCAACAAACACAAATCAATAAATATGATACATTGCATTAGCAGAGTGAAAGAAAAAATCATATGATTACCTCAACGGAAGCAGAAAAAGCATATGACAAAATTCAATATCCGTTCTTGATTTTAAAAATCTTAACATATCAGGCATAGCAGGAAAATATCTCATCATTAATAAAGAACATATATATCAAGTCCACAGCTAACATCATACTCCATGGTGGAAGGTTGAAAGCTTTTCGTCTAAGTTCAGGATCAAGACAAAGTACCCACTCTCACCACCCCTATTCAACATAGTACTGAAAGTTCCAGCTACAGCAATTAGGCAAGAAAAATAAATAAAAGGTATGAGAATTGGAAAGGAAGATGTAAGCTTGTTTCTATTTCCAGATGACATTATAATATAAACAGAAAATCCTGAAGACACAAGAAAACTTACATCTCATCAATGAATTCTGTTAAGTTGAAAGATACAAAATACAGATACAAAAATTAGTAGTATTTCTGTACACTAACAATGCATTTTGTGAAAAAGAAATAAACCAACTGCATTTACAATAGCATCAAAAATTATAAAATACTTAGGAATAAACTTAACCAAGCAAGTGAAAGACCTCTATCTAGTCTGAAAACTATAAGACATTGTTGAAAGAAATCAAAGAAAACATAAATAAATGGAAAGGTATCCCATGTTAATGAAGAGGAAGAGTTAATAGTGTTAAAATTTCAATACTACCAAAATCCATCCATAGATTCAATGCAATTCCTATCAATATTAAAATTACATATTTTATAGATGTAAAAAACACTCTTAAGATTTATAAGCAACCACAAAAGACCTCAAATAGTCGTAGAAATTCTGAGAAAGAACAAAGCATGAGGCATCACATTCCTTGATTTGAAGCTATACTTTTAAGCTATAATAATCAAAATAGTATGATACCAACATAGAAACAGATCTACAACCAATGGAACAGAACTGAAAGCCGAAAACTAAACCCAAGCATATACAGTCAATTAGGATTTGACAAGGGAGCCAGGAATCTCAATGGAGAAAAGACAATCTCTTCAGTAACTGGATATTCACATGTTAAAAAAAAAAAAAACTGGACCCCTATCTTGTATTACAAAAAATTAAGTCAAAATGAACTAAAGACTTAAATGTAAGTCATGAAAACATAAGAATAAAGCTCCTTCACATGTGTTTGATTATCATTTTTTTAATATGACACCTAAGCATAAACAACAAAATCAAAAATAAGTAAGTGGGACTACACCAAACTGAAAAGCTTTTACATAGCCAAAGAAACCAACAAAGTGAAAAGCAACCTATGGAAGGCAATAAATATTTCTAAAACATACATGCAATAAGTAGTTAACATCCAAAATATATAAAGAATTCATACAGCTCCATAGCAAAGAAAAAGAAGAAAACAGTATAAAAATAAGCAAAGGACCTAAATAGATATTTTCCAAAGAAGATATGCAAAAAGCCAACAGGTACATGAAAAGATTCTCAACACCACTAGTCATTAGGGAAATGCAAATTAAAAACCACAATGAAATACTACCTCACACTTGTTAGAATGGCCATCATCCAAAAGAAAAGAGATAAGAAATGCAGAAACTTTCTGTACTATTGTAAATTAGCACAGCCATTATGTAAAACAGTAAAAGGAATACTCAAAAAGTTAAAAATAGAACTACCACTTCCACTTCTGGAAATATGTCCAAAGGAAATGAAAATAGTAACTTGAAAGGATATCTGCACCCCCATGCTCACAGTACCATTACTTATGATAACCAGGACATGTGAGCAATGTAAGAGTCCATCAACGGATAAAAGTTGTGACTTCAAATTTCCAGTTAAAAGATAAATAATTATTAGGAGTTGAGGTACAACATGAAGATTACAACTAACACAGCTGTATGATATATAGGAAAGTTATTAAGAGAGTAAATCCTGAGTTCTCACCACATGGAGAAAATTTTTTTCCTTTTTCTTCTTTGTGTTGATATATGGGATGATGGGGACCAGACTTATTGCAGTAATAATTTCACAATGTATGCAAATCAAATCATCAGGCTGTACACCATAAACTTATATAGTGACATATGTTATTTCTCAATAAAACTGGAAAAAAAGGAAAATTTCAATCAAATATAAAAAAAATGAAAACTTTTTCAAAAGAAATAAAAGAGGGGCAGCTTAATCTTCAAAACAGCAACAACTTGGCATGAAACTAGAAACCAACCACAGAAAGAGAAATGAAGGAAAAAACAACTCAGTTCAGTTCAGTTCAGTCGCTCAGTCAACTCTTTGCAAACCCATGGATGCAGCAAGCCAGGGTTCCTTGTCCATCACCAACTCTCGGAGCTTGCTCAAACTCATGTCCACTGAGTTGGTGATGCCATCCAACCATCTCATCCCCTGTTGTCCCCTTCTCCTCCTGCCTTCAATCTTTCCCAAAATCAGGGTCTTTTCCAATCAGTCAGTTCTTCACATCAGGTGGCCAAAATATTGCAGCTTCAGCTTTAGCATCAGTCCTTCCAATGAATTTTCAGGACTGATTTCCTTTAAGATTGACCGGTTTGATCTTGCAGTCCAGGGGACTCTCAAGAGTCTTCTCCAACACCACAGTTCAAAAGCATCAGTTCTTCGGTGCTCAGCTTTCGTTATAGTCCAACTCTCACATCCATACATGACTACTGGAAAAACCATAGCTTTGACTGGATGCAAAGTTGTTGGCAAAGTAACGTGTCTCCTTTTAATACACTGTCCGGGTTTGTCATAGCTTTTCTTCCAAAGAGCAAGCATCTTTTAATTTCATGGTTGCAGTCACCATCTATAATGATTTTGGAGCCCAAAAAAATTAAGTCTGTCACTGTTTCCATTGTTTCCCCATCTATTTTGCCATGAAGTGATGGGACCAGATGCCATGATCTTCGTTTTTTGAATGTTTAGTTTTAAGCCAGGTTTTTCACTCTCCTCTTTCACTTTCATCAAGAGGCTCTTTAGGTCCTCTTTGCTTTCTACCATAAGGGTGGTGTCATCTGCATATCTGAGGTTATTGATATTTCTCCCAACAATCTTGATTCCAGCTTCTGCTCCATCCAGCTCGGCATTTCCCATGATATACTGAGACCAGTGCGATTTGATCACAGAACTTCCACAGGACTGGGGAAATAGACTCTTAGAAGGCACAAACAAAACCTTGTGCACACCAGGAGCCAGGAGAAAGAACTGATCCAGACTTGCCTGTGAGTGTCCAGGAGTCTTGGGTGGAGGAGTGGGTCAACAGTGGCCTGCGGCACAGTCAGGGCACTGAATACAACAGTGCCTGCACAAGTCCTTCTGAAGGAGGTCGCCATTACCTTCATTACCCCTACCATAGTTGGCCTCAGGCCAAACAACAGGGAGGGAACACAGCCCCACCCATCAAATGAAAATTGGACTAAAGATTTACTGAGCATGGCTCTGCCCATCAGAACAAGACCCAGTTTCCCCCACAGTCAGTCTCTCCCATCAGGAAGCTTCCATAAGACTCTTATCCTTATCCATCAGAGTGAAAATCACAATCACAGAAAACCAACCAAACTGATCACATGGATCACAGCCTTGTCTAACTCAATGAAACTATGAGCCATGCCATGTAGGGCCACCCAAGATGGACAGGTCATGGTGGAGAGTTCTGACAAAACGGGGTCCACTGGAGAAGGGAATAGCAAACTTCAGTATTCTTGCCTTGAGAACCCCATGAACAGTATGAAAAGGCAAAAAATGATTACATGGAGACTAAACAATCTGCTACTCAAAAACCAGTGAGTCAACTATGAAATCAAAGAGGAAATTTAAAAATGCCTGAGGAAAACAACAATGAAAACTGAAACATATGAAATCAGTTCAGTCCAGTTCAGTCGCTCAGTTGTGTCCGACTCTTTGCGACCCCATGAAATAGATGGGATACAACAAAAGAATATATATATATATATAACTGAATCACTTTGTTGCACAGTAAAAATTAACAGAACATAGTCAATTGATTATACTTCAATCAATTTTTAAAAGTCAATAAAATAAATATTAAACTTAAGAAGAAAAATCTATGGGATGCAGCAAAAGCAGTCCTAAGAGGGAATTTCATAGTGCTATAGCCCTTTCTCAAAAAAAAAAAAAGAAAACAAGAAAAATCCTGAATAAACAATCTAAAATACCACCTAAAAAAATTAAAAGAAGAACAAACAAAACCTGAAGTAAGCAGAAGAAAGGAAATAATAAGGATCAGAGAGGAAATAAAGAGATATTTAAAAATAGAAAAAAATCAAAGAGCTAGTTTTTTGAAAGTATAAACAAAATCAAAAAACCCTCTGGCAAGGCTCACCAAGAAGAAAAGAAAGAGGACTCAACTAAACAAAATAAGAAATGAAAGAGGAGAAATAATAACCAATTGCACAGAAATACACACAAAAAAAATCGAGAAAACACTATGAACACTTTTATGCCAATAACAGACAACCCAGATGAAATGGACAAGTTTCTAAAAACACATAGCCTGCCAAAACTGAATCAAGAAGAAATATAATTTGAATAAACACCACCAGAAGTAAAACAGAATCCATAATTTTAGAAAAAAACTCCCTGCAAACAAAAGTCCAGGATGAGGTGGTTTCACTGGGGAATTCTATCAAACATACAAAGAACTATACCTATCCTTCTCAAACTCTCAAAAGACTGAAGAGGAGGGAACACTCCCAAAGTCACTCTATGAAGCCAAAACCAAGGACACTACAAAAAAAGAAAATTATAGGCCAATATCTTTGATGAATATAGATGCAAAAATCCTCAACAAAATATTAGCAAACTGAATGCAAGAACACATAAAAAGGATTATACACCATTATCAAGTTGGAGTCATTCCAGGGTCTCAAGGGTGGTTCAGCACTTTCAAGGCAATCAATGTGATACATCACATTGACAAAAGAAAAACAGCACATGATTATTGCAATAGACGCAGAATCTGCATTTGATAAAGTTCAACTTCCATTCATGATAAAACCTGTTCCCAAAGTGAGTATAGAGAGAACATATCTCAACATAATAAAAGTCACTTATGACAAATCCACAGCCATAATACTCATCGGTAACAAGCTAAAAGACTTCTCCCTAAATTCTGAAACAAGACAAGAATGCTCTCTCTCATCACTTTTATTTGACATAGTATTTAAATTTCTAGCCACAGCAATCAGACAAGAGAAAAGTAAAAGGTATCCAAATCAGAAGGGAAGAGGTAAAATTGTCTCATATACATATGACATGATATTCTATAAAGAAAACCCTAAAAACTCCACATAAAAACTATTAGAACTGAAAAATTCAGCAAGACCGCAGGATACATGATTATTATACAGAAAGTTTTTGCCTTTCTTTACATTAACAATGAACTATCAGAAGGAGAAAGTAAAAAAAAAAAAAAATTAAATCACATTTTAAAAAATAGCTAGGAATAAACCTAACCAAGCAGGTTTATTTTTTATTTATTTGGGATTTACTTCCAATCCCAAAGAAAGGCAATGTCAAAGAATGCTCAAACTACTGCACAATTGCACTCATCTCACACGCTAGTAAAGTAATGCTCAAAATTCTCCAAGCCAGGCTTCAGCAATACATGAACCATGAACTTCCAGGTGTTCAAGCTGGTTTTAGAAAAGGCAGAGGAACCAGAGATCAAATTGTCAACATCCGCTGGATCATGGAAAAAGCAAGAGAGTTTCAGAAAAACGTCTATATCTGCTTTTTTGACTATGCCAAAGCCTTTGACTGTGTGGATCACAATAAACTGTGGAAAATTCTTCAAGAGATGGGAATACCAGACCACCTGACCTGCCTCTTGAGAAACTTATATGTAGGTCAGGAAGCAACAGTTAGAACTGGACATGGAACAACAGACTGGTTCCAAACAGGAAAAGGAGTATGTCAAGGCTGTATATTGTCACCCTGCTTATTTAACTTATATGCAGAGTACATCATGAGAAACTCTGGGCTGGAAGAAGCACAAGCTGGAATCAAGATTTCTGGGAGAAATATCAATAACCTCAGATATGCCAATGACACCACCCTTATGGCAGAAAGTGAAGAGGAACTAAAAAGCCTCTTGATGAAAGTGAAAGAGGAGACCGAAAAAGTTGGCTTAAAGCTCAACATTCAGAAAACGAAGATCATGGCATCCGGTCCCATCACTTCATGGGAAATAGATGGGGAAACAGTGTCAGACTTTATTTTCTTGGGCTCCATAATCACTGCAGATGGTGATTGCAGCCATGAGATTAACAGACACTTACTCCTTGGAAGGAGTAACCTAGATAGGACCAACCTAGGTAGCATATTGAAAAGCAGAGACATTACTTTGCCAACAAAGGTCCGTCTAGTCAAGGCTATGGTTTTTCCTGTAGTCATGTATGGATGTGAGTTGGACTGTGATGAAAGCTGAGTGCCGAAGAATTGATGCTTTTGAACTGTGGTGTTGGAGAAGACTCTTGAGAGTCCCTTGGACTGCAAGGAGATCCAACCAGTCCATTCTAAAGGAGATCAGTCCTGGGTGTTCTTTGGAAGGAATGATGCTAAAGCTGAAACTCGAATACTTTGGCCACCTCGTGCGCAGAGTTGACTCATTGGAAAAGACTCTGATGCTGGGAGGGATTGGGGGCAGGAGGAGAAGGGGACGACAAAGGATGAGATGGCTGGATGGCATCACTGACTCGATGGACATGAGTCTCAGTGAACTCCGGGAGTTGGTGATGAACAGGGAGGCCTGGCATGCTGCGATTCATGGGGTTGCAAAAAGTCGGACATGACTGAGTGACTGAACTGAACTGAAGCAGGTTTAAGATGTATACACTGAGAACTATAAAACATTGATAAAGGAAACTGAAGATGATTTAAGGAAATGGAAAGATATCCCATGCTCTTGAATTGGAAGAATTAATGCAGTTAAAATGGCCACACTACCCCAAACAATTTACAGATATAATGTGAATCCTATCAAATTACTCATGACTTTTTTCACAGAACTAGAACAAATAATCCTAAAATTTATACAGAACCACAAAAGACCCAGAATTGCCAAAGTAATCCTGAGGAAAGAGAACAAAGCTGGAGGTATAACACTTTCAGACTTCAGACAATACTACAAAGTGACATTAATCAAAACAGCATGGCTTTGGCACAAAAGACATACAGGTCACTGGAATGGAGTACATAGCCCAAAAATAAATCCACACACCAATGGTCAATGAATCTTCAATGAAGGAGGCAAGAATATACCATGAAGAAAAGACAGTCTCTTCAAGTTGTGTTGGAAAAGCTGGACAGTCATATGTAAATCAATGAAGTTAGAACACTCACTTACACCATATAAAATAGTAAACTCAAAATGGTTTAAATACTTAAATATAGAGATTTCCCTGGTGGTCCCCCTAGAGACTAAGACTCCATGCTCCCAATGCAGGGAGCCCAGCTTTGATCCCTGATCAGGGAACTAGATCAAACATGCTTCAATGAAGAGTTCCTATGTCGCAACTAAGGATTTTGCATGTTGCACTAACAGATCCTGCATGCTATGACTAAAAGATTTCACATACTGCAACTAAACCCAATGCAGCTAAATAAATACAGAACTATTTTTTAAAAAGACTTAAATATAAGACATAACACCATAAAACTCCTAGAAGAGAACATAGGCAAAATATTCTCTGACACAAATCATAGCAGTGTTTTCTTAGATTGTCTGCCAAGGCAAAAGAAAGGAAAATAAATAAATAAACAAACAGGACCTAATCAAATGTGCAAGCATTTGCACAACAAAGGAAGCCATAAACAAAATGAAAAGCAAATCTACAGAATGGGAGAAATTATTTGTAAATGAAGCAACTGACAGGAGCTTAATTTGATTTAAAATCAAATCAAATAGTAATTATATTACATATATGTGGACAAAGTGCTTCAATTAAAAGGCAAAGATCATGAAAACTGAGTTTAAAAACTAGAACTATATGCTACTTACGAGATACACATGAGATACAAAAATATTAAAAAGTTGAAAACAAAACATCGAAAAATACCACACATGCACTCTTGAAAGCTGGTGTAGATATATTAGAATAAAACAAAGTACATTTTAACAGACAAAAAGGCATTATTAGTAATAAAGACATGCACTTCATAATGGTAAGTTTCAGTTCACCAGGAAGATGTGTGTGTGTGCTCAGTCACTTCAGTCGTGTCCGACTCGTTGTGACCCTGTGGACTGTAGCCCACCAGGCTCCCTTGTCCATGGGATTCTCCAGGCAAGAATACTAGAGTGGGTTGCTATACCTTCCTCCGGGAGACCTTCCCAATCCAGGGATCGAACCCCCATCTCCTGTGTCTTCTGCATTGCTGGCAATCTTTTTTAACCTCTGAGCTGCCAGGGAAACCCCACCAGGAAAATACTGTATTCTAAATTTGTATGCATCTAATAATACAGCTCCCAAATTTATACAGCAAATATTGACAGCTACAAGGTGGAATATACAAATCGACAGTCATCATGGGAGAGTTTAACATTCTACTCTTGGTAACTGATGGAAAAAATATGCAAAAATGCAATAAGGATATAGAACATTTGAACTATACAATAAAAAAATTTATTTAATTGACATACATAGAACACAGTACCAAACAATAGCTAAACATAAGTTCTTTTTAAATACAAAGGAACATTTACAAAAATGACCATAAACTTACCCTAAAGAAAGTGTTAAAATTGTCAAAGTAATGAGATAATATGAAGTATATTGTCTGACTATAGAGGAATCAAGCTATAAATCAATACAAAACTTCACTACAAAAATCTCCTTATGATTAGAAATTATCATCCTTCTAAATGATGCATGAGTCAAAGAAGAAACCTCACGGAACTTAGAACTCAGCATAGCATAGGAGGTTTTAGCCAGGACAAGGCAAGAGACACAAAAGACATAAGGATTGAAAAGGAGACATTAAACTGTTCTTGTGCTTGTGCTAAGTCACTTCATTCATGTCCGATTCTTTGCAACCCTATGGACCGTAACCTGCCAGGCTCTCCTGTCCGTGGATTCCCCAGATAAGAACATTGGAGTGGGTTGTCATCCCTTCCTCAAGGGATCGAACCTGTGTCTCCTGCATTGGCAGCCAGGTTCTTTACCACTAGGGCCATCTGGGAAGCCCTAAACTGTTATCATTCAACAATAATACAGATTTACACATGAAAAATTTTTAATAAGTGTCTGCACTTATTAAAAAGTGTCTGTAAATATATTATTAGAATTAAAAAGTGAATTTATCAAGGTGGCCAAATATAAGATCAGTATATCCTGGTGGCTCAGACAGTAAAGAATCTGTCTGTAGTGCAGGAGATCCAGGTTTGATCCCTGGGTTGGGAAGATGCCCTGGAGAAGGAAATGGCAACCCACTCCAGTATTCTTGCCCGGGAAATCCCATGGGCAGAGGAGCCTGGCAGGCTACAGTCCATGGGGTCCCAAAGAGTCAGACGCGACTGAGCGACTAACACTTTCCTTTTCATACTAGAATTAACTGCACATCTACATATTAGCAAAAAGGGTTATAAAATGTAATTTCTAAAAGATTTATCATTGATAATAACATCAAAAGATAAATGAATGCCTAGTGACAGACTACATGAGTCATAGGTAGACATCTATACAAAAACCAGAAAACAGCATTGAGGGGAACTAAAGAAAGCCTAACTAATGGAAGAAAGATATTATGTTTTGGTTTGGAAGATTCAGTACTACAAAGGGGCCAGTTTCCCAAAATGATCTGGATTCAAGGCAATTATCAATCAAAATCTTAGTTGCTTAGGTATGTGTTTGTGTATGTTTAACTTGACAAACTCTTCAACTTAGCAAAACTTGAAGGAGGAAGAGAAGAAGGAAGAAGAGGAAAGCAGGGGGAGACAAGGAAGAGACCAACAATTATGAGGTAGAAAGATCTGCACTACAGGATATAAAATTTTATTATTATCCATTAAAACTGGATAGATTTATACCCTCTGATCCAGTACTTCCACTCTAGGCATATATAACAGAATTGTATGCGTGTGTATACTGAAAAGATATGTGGAAGAATGTTCACAGCAGCATTATTTATAAGAGCCAAAACGTGGGAAAACCCAAATATCCATCAATAGGAAAACCGATACATAAACTGTGGTACATACACTTGGTAAAATATGTATATAGGAAAAAATGAACAACGTGCAGTTATGCTCAACCCATGAACAAATCACACACACATACGTGTGTACACAAATGATGCGTGCACATTCCATGTATATAAAGTTCACAAATAGGCAAAAATAATCTCTGATGTTGGAAACAAGGCTAGTGGTTAACTATGGGACAGAAGGAAAGGCAATCATCGTAGTAAACATGGTGGGAGATGCTCCATATATATTTAAAATTTGTATTACTTTATATGTGTATAAGGCACCAATAAAATGGTTTAAAGCATTTTAAGTTATGTGGAGATAAAATCAATATAATAAGAAAATAAATAAGAACTCGATGAGGAGGAAGTTATGACATAAAAGGATTGGTAAGGCTTTCTTGTATTTTAAGCTTATATACCACTCAAAAATCCAACTGTACTAATGTAGAACAGACATTTGGTAGGCTAGGCCAAAGTCTAACCTCGTAGCACTATCTTTAGTTAGTAGCACTTCATCTACTTTTGCCACAATCTCGGTCTTAGAAATGTATTTGTGCCACATTTTTGTCCTGTAATTCAGATGGAAACTACACAATAACTGATGCTCACCTTTGCTAACAAAGGCTAAATTACGTACTAGTTGGCATATTGTAGCAAGAAAATTGCTAAATAGTTTCTTTCTCCCCAGAGAAGCAGAGCTTTATAGAACAATCTAATGGCTATTTCATTGCCAAGAAACCTGTAATTTTTGCATCGTTAAGACTTGTATTTAACGACCAAAATAATTGGGGTAATTTTTTGTTTATGATAAGTACTAATAAACTCAAAAGAAGCAAACATTGTAGATTACCAAATCCTCACTATTTGATCTTCATATGAGCTGTAATATTCCCACGTTACTATCCTTTAAAAGCAATCAATACATTAAATATAAACATATGGATAGTTAAAATTAGTAACAATGATTAAATCTAGATGGCTATATGTGTGCTCATAGTATTAGTCTTTAAACTTTTCTGTATTTGAAAAACATCATAATGAAAGGAGAGAGGTAACTTTATGTAATTACATACACTATAATCTATTTTATTTAAAAGGTACATCACAAAAACTGGAGGGAAATAAACCAAAATGTTAACAATGGCCATTTCTTGGTAATATTTTTTTCTCTCTTTCATATTTCTATAATTTTTCTAAAAACAAATCTTTCTTTTACAAAAAAATAAAATTTATGTCTTAAAAAGGAAACACATCACTGGGAAGACATACGATGCTGCTGCTCCCTAAGAAAGCATTTAATCTTTGAGTCCATAAAATTCTATCTCCACATAATTTTTATTATGGAGAATATTTAAGGTTGTAAAGCCATCTAAATACTGATGATACCGTTTAGTGCATATTTCATTGCAGGAAGAATTACAGAAAATTTCCAGTGCTCCAGCTAAAGTTTAATTACAGAACTGAATTGAACAGAAAAATATAGGTTTTTAATTAAGATGATCTAGGATCAAACTCAAGCTGTGCTCTTTTATTATTTGTGTGAGTTTAGTGATATTACTTAAACTCTGTCCCACTTTTGATCTATAACATTAAAATAAGAAAATATACCTCCCAAGATTTTTGTGAGAATAAACTGAAAAAAAACTGTCTGTAAAGCTAAACATGGTGCTTGGTCCACATATTCTGTTCAGCTAAGAGCAGGCTAAAATATGAAATGAAATACTGAGCAGCTAGACCAATGTCTGACAAACAGCCAGCGCTGGATAAATTGTAATACATAGAACAGAATGATTTAACTTTTCCCATCATCTCTGGTTTCCTGCACAGAATGCCATGCCTCACTAGCATGGGAGTTCCAAGACAGCTGCTTCCCTGGTGGCAGGTAGCAAGCACATAAGGACACATGGCAAGGATGGAAATGTGTCGGGGTATGAACACAAGAATGGATTGAAAAATGAATGCCTGTAGACAGAAACGTCTTGTTCATAAATGCCAAGAAAAGATGAAAGAGTCTCTTTGGTCTCAGTAAGCATAGGCTGAGCTATTCCGGGGAGACAGCTTTGGCTGTCTTGGCCCTTCCAAGAGGGTGTAGTCACAGGGTAAATGGAACTGGCAGTCACTCTGTGGGCTTCTAAGATGCTCTGAACAGGCAAATCTCATCATGTGGTTTCTCCATTTAAAATCTGTCCGTGGTTTCACTTTGCTGCTAGGATAAAATCCAAACTCCTTCATAGGCCATCAGGCTTTCTGCTTCGCTCCCAGCTAGTCTCCTCCTGTCCCTCCACTACCTGGCTACATAAGACTTTTTTCAGTTCCTAAATACAAGTGTGCAGTTTCTGGCCTCCAAGTCTGAATCCATGAAGTTTCTTCTGCTTCAAACTCACATTTTATCCATTCATGATTCACTCCCCTTATGACTCTATCTATTGTGTGCATAACTTTCAGGTATCACCTTACATGTCACACTCTCCAGAACCTTCCTTGACAATTTAACCTTCTCCAAATTAACCCACCACTGGGGTAAGGTCAGAGGCCCTTCCTGTGTGTTCCCACAGCTCTCTATATTTGCTCGGGTGGCTTAGATGATAAAGAATACACCTGTAATGTGGGAGACCTGGGTTTGATCCCTGGGTTGGGAAGATCCCCTGGAGGAGGGCATGGCAACCCACTCCAGTATTCTTGCCTGGAGAATCCCCATGGACAGAGGAGCCTGTGTGGGCTACAGTCCATGGGGTCACAAAGAGTCGGACACACAGCACTGTGCTTCTTACACTGTAAGGTGGTTTCCTGGTCTTTCCACCACAATTGGAATGCCCAGGCCAATGCTTCAGCCTGTTTTTTTTAAATAACTGTACCACCAGTGCCTAGAATACTGTCTAGTTAGTAGTAGATATCCCACAAATATTTGCTGAATAAATGAATGAATTTCCATATTTAAACTGCATTAAGTTCCATGAGGTCTGGTTTTGTGTCATTTCTTCTATTGTCAATATATAGTTCCTGCCACATGCTCTCTCTTTCATGTAGTATTCTCAAATATTTATCAAATAAATCAGCTTCATTTGATATTAGTTACCTATTCATATATCACATAAATGTTTATTTCTGGGATATATTGAGAACTGATTGGTATCAAATTTTTCAGTCATTTCACCTTTTATGAGTGTTTCCAAATTCTTGCCTTTACACTCAAATTATCCACTTAGCAACACTTAAACATCCTCTACTATTAATGATATAAAACATAAATAATACCAATTTCCATTTTTTCAAATTTCTTACTATCTACCTTCATCATTTCCGTTAATACCATTGTTATCACTAAGGCTAATATTTGTTCCGAGTATAGAATAAGCTTACCAAGGACCATCAATATCTCTAACACTTGGCTTTAATCAGAAACATAAAATAGACATCTGTATTAAGTTAAATCCCCTTTGAACCACCTCAAATCACCAAATGCCAAGAAAGAAGTACATTCTTATAACATCTGTGTACAGTCCTACCATACCTTGAATAAAAGCAATGCCAAAATATTTACCTCTTACATTTTCATAAGAATATGTATACAATAAAGTGGGGGTGAGAGGGTAGACGGGCATCAGAAATGTTATTAGCCATATACTGCTTCTTTGATTTTATAACATAAACATTAACAACACAGAGGCTAGTTTATTTCATTTTTGGTAAATGTATGTCTTTACAATAAACTCAGTGTTTACTTGCTGTTTATTAATTATACCAGTATTCACCAGTGGTTGACTCTTTATGTCCAACTAGGCTTTCAGGGTCATTTAATTTTTATTTAGTGCCTGAATTTGTAATGCTGAAAGCACTCCAAGTCTTCTCACTAGAGCAGAATCAGCCGCTAGGGACCCTGCTAAATCTGCACCAATCTGCAGCATTACTAATTGCTGACACCTTGACGGTGATCAATATGATTAGCAATGGTAACACCAGAGGCCAGTGTATAGCAAATGGGGCTGAAACTTAATGCAATTTGCTATGATGTCATAAAAGATTTGAAATTAATTTTAATTAATTTATTTTTATACCACCTAGTTTCAGAAAGGATTTATAACACCATCTAAGGGTACAGTAAACATAATCTAACAGTATTTAAACAAATAAGTAAGCGAGCCAAATATGGCACGAGAGAAATCAAGATGGGGCACACAGAGCTCGTCTTCCCTTACCTGTGTACTGCAAGCCCCTGTACTCGCTTATTGCCCCTGGAGGTTTTAAATTGGGCCAGTAATGGAACAGCATTTGCACAGCTGGAGGTTTCACTTGTGAAGGCCCATAGGCTATCACATACAAAAGATCCTAAAGAAAACAAGAAGCATGTTTTCACCAACATCATCAAATAAAAATAAAGGTAGCTCATTCAATAGTACCAAAGCAGTGAAAATTCTAGTGGAGGGATTGAAGTGGTTAATTTCCCTGGAACTTCATCATCTAGGTGGCCTTTGCAGATTAAGTCACATTAGAATCTTCTTTTTATTATTTTCATGGGTGTTGTAAATAAGCCAGCCCTGGTAGTGTTCAGATGTACACTATCTTTTAACAAATTCTTTTCTATTCAGAATAATGGGGAAGATTTTAGAACGGCATAAAGCCAGTTTGCCAAACACTACATTTTTAAAAACATTTCCGTAAAACATATTTTTTAATAATTCACATCTATTTGAAAGAAGAAAGTTTCCCAAGAAACCTTTCAAATTAAATAAAACTGTCACATTGTACAGTATTTGCTAAATTCCACAAACGAGAGATATCCAATTACTGCTTCTGTCAAGTCACTCTGCTCTTCAAGTCTCATTTCTTCTCTAAATGATAAGTAATTAACCAGTAAGCAAAGAATTATAATTTCTACCACACCAAGATAATAAGACATCAATAAATTTGACCTAAACAATAGTTTTAACATGCAAACAACTTTTACTCTATTATATAAATTCAATTTGTGACTATGAGTTTAACGTGGCCCCAAACTTACTTTCCAGACTTCCTGTTTATATTTCATGAGGCATTCCAATAATTGACAATGATACACTGAAAGGAAGAAAATATAATTGGTACATGAAATGTAAATACCAGACAAAAGATCCTGTGTAATAAACTATATTAGTAGGACTCTTCACTCTAATCATTAAATTAGAAATTGCTTATTTTCATGTATTCATACCTATCAAAAATCATATAAACCTTTGACTTTATCAAGTTTTATTTCAAGATCCCTGAAAAGTATTTTATTTATCTTATTAGCATAGGAAATATTAAGAAAACTCCCTAGGAATCATACTTTTATAATATAAACATATTAATGTAATTAAGAATGATGCAGAAAAAAAAATTGCTTCATCATAGTAAAAGTTCACATTACTTGAGTGTTCATTTTGTGCCAGGTATTGAGCTTAAGAGCTTTAAACATTATGTATTTCATAACCACCATGTTGCAGCTAGAGAACAAAGGTTTGGTTTTCTATCTTGCCCAAGTTTGGATAGATAGCAAGGCAGACTGATGGATTAGAAAAGAGGTCTTTTAGCACCAATTCATCTAGTTGAGGAATCCTTAAAAGCTATACAACGGCAAGCTTCTTTGATTTGCCAATGTTTACTTGTGGAAGAAAGATATTTTCACCCTAGTTAGATACATATTTGATATCTTCCCTAACCTGTCTTCCAACCTTATCACAGCGCTGAAGCTGGTCTCCCTTTAGTCACCGATGACCTCTGAGTCGTTCAGCTTCATGGAGACTTTTCAGTCCACCTATCATTCGACCTTCATCAATTCAGCACTGCTGAACACCCTCTTTCCTTGACTTAATGACTGCCCCTCTCCCGTTACCTGTGGCAGGCAATGCTGTTGCTACTCAACTGCTGTAAGCAACCCTTTCTTCCTTGTTCAGCTCCCAGTACACAGACTGCAAAGCAGGACAATTTGCCAGATTTTGTTGCAGCTGGGAAAGCCACATGACTCAGTGCTGACAAGCATGACGTAATGGAATCTGCTGGGGAGCTTCTGAGACTCATTTTTCCTCTTTGACAAAAGGAAAGAGGCACACCAGGAGACTTTTCTCTAATCATCCTGACTGATCTTATTTTTGATAGGATTTGATTGGATATATTTTTGAAACCCATTTTTTAGATATGGTTGTTTAAGAATATGGGCTTCCCGGGTGGCTTAGTGGTAAAGAATTCTCCTGCACTACAGGAGACATGGGTTTGATCCTTGAGTCAGGGAGATCTCCTGGAGAAGGAAATGGCAACCCACTGCAGTATTCTTGCCTGGAGAACTCCATGGACAGAGGAGCCTGGCCGGCTATAGTCCATGGGGTCGTAGAGAGTCAACACGACTTAGTGACTGAGCATGCATGCATGTAAGAATATAATAACCTCCACTGTGGCATATCTTGCAAACATGAGAAGAAATTCAAGAGAAACCCAAAGATGGCATCTCAGACCCCTGATACAGCTATCTCCAAGACTTCCTATTAAGTAACAACAAACATTTTTATAGCTTAAAGCCTATATTAAAAGCCAAACAGCTCTCTGTCTCCTTGGCAAGCTCCTCCTCTTCCATTTGGGCCAGTATCTGCTGGAGTTCCTGAAGGTCTGATCATAAATAAAATCCACTTTTCATTCTATGTCTCTCATGAGCAATGTCACACTCATATACAGCAATGCTTCAGAAATACTACAAGTTCCATTACAGACCATACCAAATACTGCAATAATGTGAATCATAAAAATTTTTTGGTTTCTTCAGGCATATAAAAGTTATGGTTGGACTATACTATAGTCTATTAAGCATGCAATAGCATTATATCTAAAATAAAACAATGAACACACCTCAATTGAAAAATATTTCATTGCTAAAAAATGCTAACCATCATTTGACAATGCAGAGACGCTACAAAACTTCGTAAAAAAACACAAGATCTGTGAAACATAGTAAAAGAAGATATGACTGTACAACTTGACTTATCATCTATATACAACTCAGTGTATAATAGCATTGAACATGAGGGCTCAAAGTTCATTAATTCTAGCCCAGAATTCTGTAACGGGTTAAAGACTCATAATACAACTTCTTAATTACTATTACCTCTTTTTTCCTGAAGGAAGCTGATTTATTTGCATTTTTGTGTTTTGCTGTTGCTCAGTTGCTCAGTCATGGCCGAATCATTGTAACCTCAGGAACTGCAGGATGTCAGACTTTCCTGTCCTTCACTATATCCTGGAGTTTGCTCAAACTCATGTTAATTGACTCAGTGATACCATCCAACCGTCTCATCCTCTGTTGCCCACTTCCCCTCCTGCTCTCAATCTTTCCCAGCATCAAGGTCTTTTCCAAGGAGTTGGTTCTTTGCATCAGGTGGCCAAAGTATTGGAACTTCAACATCAGTCCTTCCAATGGAATTCAGGGTTGATTTTCTTTGGGATTGACTGGTTTTATATCCTTGCTATCCAAGGGACTCTCAAGAGTTTTCTCCAATACCACAGTTCAAAAGCATCATTTCTTTGGCACTCAGCCTTCTTTATGGTCCAACTCTCACATCTGGACATGACTACTGGAAAAACCATAGCTTTGACTAGATGGACCTTTGTCAACAAAGTGATGTCTCTGCTTTTTAATATGCTGTCTAGGTTTGTCATAACCTTTCTTCCAAGAAAAAACATCTTTTAATTTCATGGCTGCAGTCAGCATTCGCAGTGATTTTGGAGTCCAAGAAAATAAAGCCTGTCACTGTTTCCATTTTTTTCCCCATCTATTTTCCAAGAACTGAGGGGACTGGATGCAATGATCTTAGTTTTTTGAATGTTGAGCTTTAACGCAGATTTTTCACTCTCCTCTCTCACTTTAATCAACAGGTTCTTCGATTCCTCTTCACTTTCTTCCATAAGGATGGTGTCATCTGCATATCTGAGGTTATTGATATTTCTCCCAACAATCTTAATTCCAGCTTCAGCTTCATCCAGTGTAGCGTTTCATATATGTACTCTGCACTCAATATGCCAGCAAGTTTGGAAAACTCAACAGGGGCCACAAGACTGGAAAAGGTCAGTTTTCATTCCAATACCAAAGAAGGGCAATGCCAAAGAATATTCAAACTACCACACAATTGCACTCAATTCACATGCTAGCAAAGTAATGGCCAAAATCCTCCAAGCAAGGTTTCAACAGAACGTGAACCAAGAACTTACAAATGTACAAGCTGGATTTAGAAAAGGCAGAGAAACCAGAGATCAAATAGCCAACATCCGTTGGATCATAGAAAAAGCAAGAGAGTTCCAGAAAAAAATCTGCTTAATTGGCTATGCTAAAGCCTTTGACTATTTGGATCACAACAAACTGTGGCAAATTCTTAACTAGACAGGAATACCAGACCTCCTTACCTGCCTCCTGAGAAACCTGTATGCAGGTCAAGAAGCAACAGGTAGAACTGGACATGGAACAACAGACTGGTTCCAAATTGGGAAAAGAGTATGTCAAGGCTGTATATGTCACCTGCTTATTTAACTTCTATGCAGAGTACATCATCTGAAATGCCAGGCAGGATTAAGCACAAGCTGGAATCAAGATTGCTGGGAGAAAAACCAAGAACTTCAGATATGCAGATGACACCACCCTTATGGCAAAAAATGAAGAGGAACTAAAGAGCCTCTTGATGAAAGTGAAAGAAGAGAGTGGAAAAGCTGACTTAAAACTCAACATTCAAAAAACTAAGATCATGGCATCCAGTCCCATCACTTCATGTCAAATAGATGGGGAAACAATGAAAACAGTGACAGACTTGGGCTCCAAAACCACTGTAGATGGTAACTGCAGCCATGAAATTAAACTATTTTTAATGAATTTCATGAAATGAAATTTAAAGATGCAAGCTCCGAGAGTTGGTGATGGACTGGAAAGCCTGGTGTGCTGCAGTTCATGGGATCACAAACAGACACGGCAGAGTGATTGAACTGAACTCTTCTGTCTTTTCTAAATACAGCTTGTACATTTGGAAGTTCTCAGTTCATGTACTGTTGAAGCCTAGCTTGAAGGATTTTCAGCATTACCTTGCTGGTATGTGAAATGAGTGCAATTGTATAGTAGTTTGAATATTCTTTGGCATTGGAATAAAAACTGACCTTTTCCAGTCCTGTGGTCACTACTGAGGTTTCCAAATTCACTGGCATATTGAGTGCAACACTTTAGCACCAGCATCTTTTAGGATTTGAAATAACTCAGAAGGATTTCCATCACCTCCACTAGCTTTCTTCATAGTAATGCTTCCTAAGGCCCACTTGAATTCACACTCCAGGATGTCTGGCTCTAGGTGAGTGATCATACCACTGTGGTTATCCAGGTCATTAAGATCTTTCTTGTACAGTTTTTCTGTGTATTCTTGCCACCTCTTCTTAATCTCTTCTGCCTCTGTTAGGTCCATACCATTTTTGTCCTTTATGGTGCCCATTTGCATGAAATTTTCCCTTGGTATCTCTAATTTTCTTGAAGAGATCTTGACGAGATCTCCCCCCATTCTATTGTTTTCTTCTATTTCTTTACAATGTTCCTTTAGGAAGGCTTTTATCTCTCTTTGCTATTCTCTGGAACTCTGCATTCAAATGGGTATATCTTTCCTTGTCTCCTTTGCCTTTCGCTTGGCTTCTTTTCTCAACTATTTGTAAGGCCTCCTCAGACAACCATTTTGCCTTTTTGCATTTCTCTTTCTTGGGGATGGTTTTGATCACCACCTCCTATACAATGTCATGAACCTCCGTCCATAGTTCTTTTGGCACTCTGTCTGTCAGATCTAAACCCTTGAATCTATTTGTCACTTCCACTGTATAGTCATCAGGGATTTGATTTAGGTCATACCTGAATGATCTAGTGGTTTACCCTACTTTCTTCAATTTAAGTCTGAATTTTGCAATAAGGGGTTCATGATCTGAGCCACAGTCAGCTCCCAGTCTTGTTTTTGCTGACTGTATAGAGTTTCTCCATCTTCAGCTGCAAAGAATATAATCAGTCTGATTTCGGTGTTGACCATCTGGTGATGTCCCTGTGTAGAGTCATCTCTTCTGTTGTTGGAAGAGGGTTTTTGCTATGACCAGTGCATTCTCTTTGTAAAGCTCTGTTATCCTTTGCCCTGCTTCATTTTGTACTCCAAGGCCAAACTTGCCTGTTATTCCAGATATCTCTTGACTTCTTTCTTTTGCATTCCAGTCCCCTATGATGAAAAGGACGTCTTTTTTTGGTGTTAGTTCTACAAAGTCTTGTAAGTATTCATAGAACCGTTCAACTTCAGCTTCTTCGGCATTAGTGGTTGAGGCAAAGACTTCAATTACTGTGATATTGAATGGTTTTCCTTGGAAGTGAACTGAGATCATTCTGTAGTTTTTGAGATTGTACCCAAATACTGCATTTCAGACTCTTTTGTTGACAATGAGGGGTACTCCATTTCTTCTAAGGGATTCTTGCCCACAGTAGTAGATATAATAGCCATCTGAATTAAGTCGCCTATTCCTGTCTACTTTAGTTCATTGATTCCTAAACTGTTGATGTTCACTCTTGCCATCTCCTGTTTGACCAATTCCAATTTTTTAGGACATAGAGAATTATTACTGAGGTTATGTGTAGGTTTTCCCCCCAGTGTTATTGAGATATAACTGACATACAACAATGTATTAGTCCAAGGTATATCATCTTCTCTCAAATATTTTAAAGACTCCTTGAACATAACATGTCCAAAATAGACCTCATGATCTTCCCTTAGAAGCCTGGCCTTTCTCTTCCAGTGTCTTCTTTCTCAGGGATATCCAATATGTCACCAAACCCTAACAATTTTTACTTCCTGAATAGCTCTCAGATATATCCACTTTTCTTGGCCTCAATCAACCCTGGCTTTTACATGTATAGACAAATGCAATGGCCTCCTCATGGGTCAATCTGTATCCACTCTGGCTCCTTTTATTCCATTCTAAGCTGCAGCTAGGGTGACACATACGTGCGTGCACGCTCAGTCGCTCAGTCATGTCTGACTTTGTGTGACCCTGTGGACCGTAGCCCACCAGGCACCTCTGCCCATGGGATTCTCCAGACAAGAATTCTGGAGTGGGTGGCCATCACCTCCTCCAGGGTGTCTTCGCAAGCCAGGGATTTAACCAGCGTCTCCTGCATTGGCAGGCAGATTCTTTATCACTGGGCCACCTGGGAAATCCCAGTGACACTCACAAACACTCAGTCTTTCAGTACCTCCCCATTAGACTCAGGATGAGCGCAGGACTCCCAGAGCCCACAGCAGCCTGCGTGTTCTAACCTGTGGGTGTCTACAGTCTCGTCTCACACCAGGCAGCCCTCACTCTGAGCTCCAGCTACAGTGACCTGTCAGTCCCACCTGCGTGCAAGTTTCCCTTCTGACACATAAGAGCCCTCTGCCTGGAAAGCTCCACTCCCTGATAGGCCTTGTTAATGCTACTCATCCATCAGTCCTCAGACCAAAGGTTTTACTCCCAGAAAAGCTTTCCCTAATCTCTTCAATAAAAGAAAAATCCCCTTTTATAGGGTCTCATCATAGCACAATGTACATCATTCAAAGCACTTGTCACAATCGAAACCGGACACTTGTTTGTGTAATTATTTGGTTAATATCTTCTCCCTCCACCACATGATAGGCTTCACAAAGAGAGAGGAGGGGTTACACCAAGCAGATACTCAGAACTGCTTGTTGAGTTTATAAATGGTCCTCTAGATTGGGAACTGTGTGAAGCCATGACTGCTTTCTCTGGTCTGGGGTACTTTCTCTTCCACAGGGTCTGCTCTTCTCCTTGTATTTGCTACACGAACCTTGTTCAGAGGAGGCCACTGACTATCCATGAACAGACCCAGAGAGTCCCTTTATTTAAACTGCCTCCTCTCCCAGAATGCCCCACTTACCCCGTCAATCAAAATTCTATACGATTTTAAGACCCATGACCAAGTGGCACAAAGCCTTTCCTGATCATTTCAACCCATACAGTTCTCTCCTCTGATGAATTAACAGTATCCATAGAATTTATTCGGTACTTTTTACATACTACTTTACACTGTAAATTAATCATTTATGTGAATAAGCCTAATCTTCCCAATTAGACATAAGCTCCATAGCAAGCACCATGTCTAACATTTCAGGGTGGTTTTCACAGTGCTGAGCACAGAGGAATGTACACAGGAGTTACGCAATGAATTCCTGGTACCTGAGCAAGAACTCGGCTCTATTCCTGATATACAATCAGGTACAAGGATCAAGCTTCCACTGGCTATCTCCCCCAATAAAAGTTCAAAGGATAATAATGTCCTACCCACTTAGTCACAGAGAGCCCCCTGGTGGACAGCACCTCACTTCTTCCGTTTCCCCCATCACCAGATTAACTTGCTGTCCCACATGTCATTCTTAGTATAGAATAGCTGGCTATACATGTCCCCCCATGAACAGATGAAGACACGGATTTAGAAATAACAGAAGTAACACTATTTGATAGCACTGGTTTCCCAATGAAACATTCAACTCCAAGAAGACAACGGCAGATTGTAGAGATCCGTGTTTCCATTTACTGAGCAGTGTCCATGATGTGCCACGTCATTATGCTGACGAAGCACATCACACAGACCTAAGCCATTAAATCCTCACAACAACATTTGTAGTTATTGCAGGAAGAATTATTTCCATTTGAGAAGTGAGAAAACTTAGTTTTAGGGAAGTTGAAGAACTTGCTCATGGTTAAGCTAACTGGCAATTTGTGCTGAACTCAGATGTGAACTCACATACCCTTAACCTCAAAGCACATGATTCTACCCGACCTGCTAAACTGCCTCCCAACGTGGAAATTAGGACTGAAGCCTGATGCAGAGTTTAGTTAATTAACTAGATTCTCAGAGACTTAGATAATTAACTAGAGACTTTAACGAACTAGATTCATTATATTCTAATAAATATAAATGACATTATGAGGATCCTTTAAGCCAAATAGAGATATGAGATATAACTTCCTCCAAAATATATTTTAATTAAACTCATATAATAATCATAAGGGATTTCATATTTGAAGGATGATATTCCAGATTAAGAAACATTAAGATTTTGAAATGAAAAGAAAAAATTGGTTTCCTCATCCTGAGTCAAAAACTCAATTATTACTCATTATGTAATTAAGTAGAAGGTCAAAAACAGGGCCCCCAAATTTGTCTACTAATGAAAATAAACATTGAGATCATGTCTTAGCATGTGACTCCAATAGTCAGCCTCTTTTAGGTTAGTTTCCTGAAGTTCATCTGCAGTGACCCTAATAAACGGAAATCAAACAAAGTATATCAGATTAAATCTGCTTAACATTACTAGTAATCAAAGAAACACAAATCAAAATGAGATATTGTTTTTTATCTAGTCATCTCTACACAAATGTTATAGCACTCTATGACAGGGTACAGTGTATTTTCATACATAATTAGTGGGAATATTGAAAATTTTTTCAAGCCCTTCAACCCATTAATCCCTCTTTTATGAACTTACTCTAAGGAAACAGTCACAAATATAATAAAAGATTTACGTGCAAGGATATTCGTGTGGTATTAGAGTAGCAAATTCATAAAATATTCACAGTGGTCATCTGTAGTTCTTAGAACTGCAGGTGATTGTTTTTATTTTTATTATTATTATTTTATTTTTATTTCAATCACTGAATTATTTCTATATACTTATATTCAAGCCATTTCCAGTCAGTGTTCTAAAACTGTTCTCCAATATTCTAAAAATATCACTAGCCAATAAGATTACTACTAACATCCAGAGGCAAGTAAAACTTATTTCAATTTTGAATTCTGTTTTCTAACACAACTCCAGTTGTCTATTCACCAAAAGAAAATCTCCTAAGAATTTCTAGTTTGCCTATTTGATATCTTACTCAATTACTGGTCTTGGAATTAATAAATCCATCCAAATTTCCACTTACCTGGGTTGGATGTGTACTGCATTGCAATCATTAGCATGGATGATGCAGAGAGATTAACATGGGCAGGAACGCCTTCTCTCCTTGAGGAACCCACTAAAACCAAAATTATTTTGATTAGACACAATTTATACATATGTATTTGTATATTTATATTTATTTATATATTTTGTTACTACTTTGCATAGGGCAAGAGAGCTGAAAAGAAACTTGAAAAAATTAATAGAAGTTTTGCATAAATGAAATCACAAAATTTGTCCTGGCACACAAACACTACCGTAGTCTTTATCATAGGCATATTTAGTGAGAATCTTCAAGGAGCAGGAATAATGCCAGAATGTAGTGCAATAGTTACATCAGAATTTTACTTAGATGTGATCTCTGTTTCCAATATGTTTTTATCTAGGTAGAAAAGAAAGAAAAAACAAAATCCTCTGTGTATCCAAATACAATGCATGTTGAAGTTTATCCCAATAAGAAAGTAAAAATAAAAGGTTTTTTAACACAACTTGAATGTATTAAGAGATGCAGCTGAAAGAGTCTACTTATAATGGGCACTATATTCACTTAGTAACAAACACAAATTTTAAATCATGCATAATAAAAAACAGTATATTAATTTAAAAATTATTTTCAACTCTCACTTATCATTAAACAATTTTATTCAAACCTTCACATGTAACTTCACCAAGCAGCTTAATTGCCATGACAATCACTCTTTTACTTTTCCAGAGCTTACCATTTTCATATCCACCTGAGTTGTTTGAAATAAAGCACTTTTTGAATCTGTGAATAATGCTGTTGCTGGACATTTTATCCTGTCCCACAGTATTCAATCACAAGGTCAGTTGGATTCTTCAAAATTCATCTTATAGCAGTAAAATTGTGAATGCCATGTGATAACCACTTACACATTGCTTTCAAGACATCTTTAAGTGGCCTGTTTACAAAGACATCCAGCACTGTTTCAAATCTCTCTTTTTTAATGAGTGTATCAGGTAACCTCTATAAGCATCCAGAACTAGCTCTGACGGAGGTCACTCGAGGTAACATGTTGTCTCCAGTGTACTTTATTATTCTAAGCACAGTAACAGAGAGGGCCCACAGTAGAGAAACTTTACAAGGACTCAAATAGAAAATAGAATTCCTTTTCTGGGATAATTGCAGAAATAGCAGAAATCTTGCCTTATAGTTGGGCTGCTGTGGCAAATTGTCAGGAAAGCACAAACAGAACAGTAGATAGTGAATAAACACGCTCATAAACTCAACTCTCAACTTCCAACACAGACTGCAGAAGACCACCAACACAGCCAACAAGAAAAAAGCAGAGAGCCCTAAAATCTGTCTTATTTTAAAACATTAAAGTGCAATGTGTAGGAATAACATCTCACCTACAGCCAAAAAGAATAAGGTAACATAATAAAACACATGTGTATAAAAGAAGTATTAAAGCACTAAAAGAGGTTTAGCATATAATGAAGAAGACAAAAAAAAATTTAACATGATTCTCTTTTAATTTACATTTTAAAAATGAGCACCACAAGGGACACTGTGGCCATTACAATAGTTTACAGAAACACACAAACAAATAAAATGGATCTATAATTGAGTCCCATTTACCTGAGTTGGTTTTTATGAATCACTTACTTCTGGGATGCTGCTAACCCACCAAGCCAGTGATAATCAGGAACAAAAATTAGCTTGGTTATACAATATAAATAAGTATTAATACTTATACAAAGACATGAAGATCAGTTCACCGATCTTAGATGTCAAAGTTGATGAACTAAGTAATCAAGGGAAAAAATCTTTGGGCCAAATTCAGACTTTAGCCAAGGAGCTTGTTCAAATTGGGCTTCCCTGCTCAGACAGTAAAGAATCTGCCTGAAACGCAGGAGACTCAGGTTCAATCCCTGGGGGAAGATTCCCTGGAGGAGGGCATGACAACCCACTCCAGTATTCTTGCCTGGAGAATCCCACGGACAGAGGAGCCTAGAGGGCTATAGTCCATAGGGCCACAAAGAGTTGGACATGACTGAATGGCTGATACTACTACTTGTTCAAATTCAGCTTCAGGGGACCCATATCTAGAGAGTCTAACTCAGTTGAGAAGCAGGAAAGCTGTGTTTAATAAAGACATCAAATGATTCTGACCAAGTGGACCTTGGAGCTACATTTGAGAAGTACTACTAGAGGGATGAGAATAAGAAAGGAAATACTTCTGGGGCAGCTCAGTGGTTAAGACTGCCTTCCAATGCAGGGGATGCAGGTTCGTTCCTTGGTTGGGGAACTAAGATACCATATGTCGCAGTGTGCAGCCAAAAATTTTAAATAAATAAAACTTGGGAAAAAAAGAAAGGAAATATTTAATAAGGTGTCCAGATGTGGCAGGAATAATTGCACACCCTTGGGTTCTTTGGTTAAAGGGGAGAAAAGCAAAAGAAAGTGTAGCCTTCAACATAGGCAAGGAAAAATAATTATGTGTATACTATATCCATTCCTTTGGGGACAAGTGTCTCACCTTTGTTTAAATTCATTTCAAACTTAAATTAGAAGTGTTTCTTAAAAATGAGAACTACTATTAAGGGAGGCTGAGAATCACTGTGCCTGGAGACACAGTGGGAGAGATGCCCAAATATCTCAGATGATTTAGGTGAAGTTCATTTGGAGAACAGTCCAAATGGCTTGGTGACTTTTGGATGTCCCTCCTAACCCCTACAAATCCACGCTCTCCCTCAAGAAAGGTCAGCACCAAAGCCAAGAGTGTTCCCCTGACTGAAGGCCTCCGAAACCAACTCCAGCACTTCTTTAAGTAGACTGTGCCTTGCAATTTCTTAGTCTTCTAATGGACTGAACAAAGTCACCACAATTCCAATTTAATAAACATGCAGAGACACACATCATTTATTGAATCTTGTTAAAAAGGCATGACGCAAACAGACATGCAGCTTGTCCTCATGAGGATGTATAAGGTCAAAGCTGCATACAATGGAAGGAACCAGAGAATTAATCAAAATAAGGAAATTTTACATGCAATATTGTGCTCAGGAAATACAATTAAGTCTTAAGACTGATTCCTCTTAAGACCTGATTCTCTTAGCACTACCAAAACAATTACTATATCATCCCCTCCTTCTATGAACAACAACAATTTCTTAATCTGTTCCTGCATTTTATAATTCCTAATACATTATCAGAAATATCTCTTATATGATTCTCCGCAAAAAAAAAAGTATAGCGGAAAGCCATTTTATAAAAGAGAAATCAAATTTTGCACAAGAAAACCAACCTAATTATTAGGACTATGGCCTAAGTCACTTGACTTCATAGTTAATGCTCTAATCACTTAGTCACACAGTATTTTTTCAGTATCTCCTACATACGAGGCATTATTCTAGACGCTGGGACACAGCTGTGTATAAGACAGGCAAGTCTTTGTCTTTATGAAGCTTAAATGCTAGAATTGTGCTGTACAATATAGTAGCCACATGTGGTTAAATTTAAACCAATCAAAAGTAAATCAGGCATAGTGGTAAGAATCTACCTGCCAACGCAGCAGACATGGGTTTGATCCCTGGTCCAGGAAGATTCCACATGCCGTGCAGCAACTAAGCCCATGAGCCACAACAACTGGGCCTGTGCTCTGGAGTCCACAAGCCCCAACTCCTGGGCCCTTGCCCTGCAATAAGAGAAGCCAGCGCACCACAGAGAAGAGTAGCCCCCGCTCTTCGCAGCTAGAGAAGGCCCACATGCAGCAACAAAGACCCAGCACAGCCATAAATAAAAAATAAATCTTAAAAAGTAAGCTAAATTAAAAATGCAGTTCCTCTGTCTCATTAGATATATTTCAAGTGTTCTGTTCCCACATGTGGCTAGTGGCTATTCTATTGAATAGCGCAGGATTTTAAATAACCTTTCCATGACTGCAGACAGTTCTGTTGTGTTATTCTAGAGGAACAGGAAACAAATACCTGTGAAGAAATACAAAGCAGGGCAAGGGAATAGGTAGAAAATGATGGAAGGTCCTGTTTGAGCTTGAAGGTAAAGAAGGGCCTCTGGGAAGCCGTACTACTGGAGCTGAGACTTGAAGGGAGTGAGCAAGCAAATCATGTGACCATCTGCAAGAAGGGCTTGTGAGACAGAGGAAAAAAGCCTGGAGCAAAAGCAAAACCTGGTGCCTTTATGAAACTGCAGCAAGGCCAATATGAGGCCAGCAGAGCGAACGCTAGCGGAGGCAAGGGATGAAGTAGTAAGATAAGCTGGGGCCAGATAGCAAGGCAGAGGCGCTGAATTTGATTTGCAGGAGTGATGGGAAGCTACTAGTTGTTTTCAAGAAGGAAATGACATAATTTGATTTCCATGTTTGGAGGACAGCTCTGGCTTTTTGGTGGAGAGCAGGCTCTGGGAGGGCTAAGAGTAGAGGCTGGGAGACCAGCTCAGAAGTTATTAGATGCTGTCTACCTTTTTAAGGGGTACAGGGAAGGGAATCACCTGGGAAGAAAAAAAACATTCTGATGCCAGTTCTGCTATATGACAGAATCATTTCCTGTGCTGCCTGGATTAGCAAGTGGCCTCTGTTTGTGTACGCAGAGGTAACTGTGCTCCCTGAGACAGGGTTTGAGCATACGATACCTGTGCCGTCAGGTCATATGGGTTCAACAAAAGATACCATGACCCTGAAGTCTATGCAGCATTAAAATATATGCTAAGATTGGTAGATAAATAAAAAGTCATAGAGACAGGATTGCCCATCAACACAAGAGGTGTTCTGTCAGGTTCTATGAGATCAAAAACTGGTATAACAATTACTGTTATTATATGACACACTCTCAGGAAAAATTCCCAAGCCCCAGCAGATGGCCCCTTATTTCAAGCAATATTTAAGATGATGAAATGTCATGTCACCATGTAATTTTGAGCAGAATATTGGAAAGGGTTGCAATGAGATTTGACACGTCTGTCCTTTGACTGTGTGTTTTGGTCTGTTATAAACTGGTATAACATCGGACAACATTCAAAGGCCATTATCATATGTTATGCCACGGCCTTCAGAACAAACACTGTGATGTAGACAGGAACGTTACGATTATTCACAAATTTACAGCTAAAGAAACTAAAGTTAGATGAGATTGTGAGATCTGCCAACAATCAAAAGACTTCACTTCAGTGCTTCTGGATTCTTATTCCAAAATATTTCTCATAATTCAATATTAAAGCTCCTAAAGTATACTATTATATAGAATTGATGCTTTTGAATTTTGGTTGGAGAAGACTCTTGAGAGTCCCTTGAACTGCATGGAGATCAAACCAGTCAATCCTGAAGGAAATCAACCCTGAATATTCATTGGAAGGACTGATGCTGAAGCTGAAACTCCAATACTTTGGCCACCTGATGTGAAGAGCCAACTCACTAGAAAAGACCTTGAGGCTAGGAAAGATTGAAGGCAAAAGAAGGGAGGGCAGAAAATGAGATGGTTAGATAGCATCACCAACTCAAAGGACATGAGTCTGAGCAAATTCCAGAGACAGCAGAGGTCAGGGAAGCCTGGCATGCTGCAGTCCATGGGGTCACAGAGAGCGGGACATGACGTAGTGACTGAACAACAAAAAAGTATAGTAATATCTACCTTACAAAAACAGTCATTAGCTAATAAAACATTTTATATATAAAATACTACTTAAATTCATTAATATCTTACATTGGTATTTTACTGTGTTTTTTTCTATTATATTTACTTATTAGTGTTTGGAAGATCATAGAACATAATATGCATCCTCTGTAGCAGCAGTAGAACAAAAAAATGATACAGGGCCAAAGGCTTAGAAGCAGATATTCAATTAAATCATACAGTTGCTTTTAATTCCATGCAAAGATCTAAATGAACCTTTGTTGTCTAAGGGTAAGTGACTTTTGAGGAAATTAAAGTTGGAAAAGAAACTAGATGAGACTACAGTTCAGGATGCCAAGATACCACTAGAAGGATCTTTCACAGATATAACTGTTCAGCTTTATTATTCGCTTTAAAATAACGTATGCTACATCAAATAATGTTCATTTGGGACCTCTTTTCCTTTTCTCTGCCAACATCCAAACTTCAGTTTGGTGCACAATCACAGAACCTTCGTGGAAAAAGAGAGATTTCCATGGTGAAATGCAAATAACTTTCTCATTCTTAATAATTCCTTTATATTTATGTATATGTATATTACACAAAGCCTATTGCACACATATGGAATTAAAACAAGTGTATCTTAATATACATACAATATATATATCTTAATATATATACAATCTTAGTATATATAAAATAAAAACAAGTGTATCTTAATATATATATAATATATTGTATATATATATACAATAATATATATACATTTGTATATACTATATATATAAGATATATATTTACCAATATATATCTTAATATATATACAAGGCAATAACAAAAAAGGTTATGTCAAAGAAAGTTTTATAATAAATTACACTTTGCTTTGCAGCACCTCAAAGGAATTATTTAAAATAAAAGCACAGTACTTGGTTTATTGACAAAAATGGCATAATAGATTTAACTGATATACATACAGGGCTTTTCAACTGAAAGAGCTGCAATCCCTCATGAGGTCTGCTTGAGAGTTCAGAGTTTCATCTCCTAAGTCCTTAATGATATTATCATTTAACACCTGAAAACCTGTCGTGTACTACATTTGACCTTGCAAATATTGTACCAAAGAGGTAAAAGCTTTTTTGTCTTAAAGACTTTATCAAGTACTCAGAAAATGCAATGTCCTTTATCTCAGGCCTTAAATAAAAATATTCCCATAGAAATTAAATGCTCCCCTCTAGTTCTGGTCAGAAATTTTGAACACGGAAACAACTTCCCAAAATAAAACCAACATGGATACAAGTAACAGACACACATTCTCACATCGATTCAGTTTGACACGATTAATTTGGAACCCAATTCCCTCCATCTTTGGATCTGTGTCCTTTTTATCTACTCTGGGAAAAAATAAGGACAAAAGAAACACCTGAATCATTTAACAGAATTGGCTTTAAAGGTAAGTACCACAACTTATTCTCAAAGATTTAAAGATGACAAAGATTGGCTACATTCGAATCTCAGGAATAGTGACAAGAAATGAAACAGTCAAAACTAAGAGACTAAAACCAGAGGAACCAAATAAATGAACCAGATCAGCGATTGCATTGAAAGAATATATGCCTGTTACATAAAAAAAGATTGATGTTATTTAACCTAGAATAATTAAGCTAGAAATAACCTTAGAGACGGAACATTTTTTCTAAACCTCTCCTTCACAGTTAAAGAAGAATGAAATGATTTGTCCCTACCCTTTAAATAAATAGCAAGCTAATTCACTAACAATTGCAATTTTCACACAGATTTTATAAACTCAACTTATAATTTTGTTTCCCTCAGTTGCCAAGGCTTACACATTTAACTAAGTGAGGATTCCAACGTGACTACAGGCTATGTTTTAGAGTACATTTCTAAGTAGAAACTAATAATCCAGGATGAAGAAACAAGTTGCCAGTTGTCACATGCTCAGTCACTCCTAAGTATAACCCCAAGGGCCTGATATATGTAGTACCTCTTCCAAAAGTACTATTTCTAAGAAGGATGGATATAGTGAGTTACACTCAGAAAGATACAGACCCAACTGCTACTCTTTTCTTTTTAAAGCCTCTGCTTAAGCTTAACTGTCAACATACTTCTAAAAAAAATACAACTTTAAATTCTAAGGCTGTATCCATGAGTACTTTGTCAACAGAGTTACACAGAATGAAAAAAGAGAACTAAATTAAATATTCTAAAACAGAATTAAATATTCTATTATTTGAACAGTATAATCAGTCTGCTCATTTTTAATAGCTACGTAATTTAGGCAGAAGTCAGACTCTATTTTAAAGACATGAAAATTACAATTCCACAGCTAAAATTAAACTCAAGTGTAAAACAAGTAAATGAGGCTCAAAGGTACATTTGTTTACCAATCGTTATTACAAAGCGACAACTTTAATACAATTGTTAAGTACATAACAGTAAAAACTGATCTCTAGGAACTGAATGTGACCAACACAGGCATTATTATAGAATGAGAGTTGAGAGAAGGAGAGAAGTAAACCAACACTTATTGAACACTAGGCATTATGCCAGCACCCTACCAGTGCTCCAATCAATCATCTCAATTGTCACAGCAACCTTATGAGGCAGTATTATCACTGTTCTCACTTTGCAAACAGAAAGGTTAGGTGACTTGCCTAAACTCATACAGCTAGTTGGGAGCACAGCTGTGATTTGAATCTATATCTGTTTGATTCCTAAACCCATAATCTTTTCAGATTATCTACTGAAACATAGGTTAATTAATCATGTATTTCTTTAAAAAAAATACTTTAGAAGGATTTTGATCATAAAAATCACAACCCAACTTCTTTTTTTTCTCTCTGTTACCACATCTGGATAACAAGCCTGCAGAAATAAGCTTATAAAAATGAAGCAGAATTCAAATTGAATCCATGTTATAATAGTACCTGGCACATGAGTTGGAAGCTTTTGCTTTTTTCATAGTGTTCTCATAAACTTTGACTCACTATGTCATCACAACACTCTTGTGAGGGAAAGCTGATACTATCATCACCCTGGAGACGAGGTTTAACTATATGAGCTGCCGATCTCACAGAGCAGATTACGGACAGAAGTGAGACTAAAGAATATCTAGATACCCTGACTCTATCCATTGTTCCTCCCAGCACACCCTGCTGCCTTCAGATGCAAAAGATAAGAATTTCTACGTCCCAGACAACATTTTTCTCCGTCTTTTTTTCTAAAGTTGCAAAAAATACTCTAATTTATATGTAGGAAATGTAGACTGTGCTTTGACTCGTTCTCTCTTCCTATTCTGTAAGATCAAACTATGTGCATAAAATAATTCTAAGGTATTATTGTCTTTTCATGTCTTTGATGTTCACCGTACTATTCATGCTAAGTGACTGAATTTTAGTCAAAGCACATGTATACAGCAGTGATTATAATCTTGAAAATCTACAAACCTAAAACAGCAAAAGCAATTTCCATTCATACATCATACAACACATAAAAATAATCTAGTATTAGGTAAGACTGAACTTACGTATAGCCATTGGTAGAAAAGATGTGCTAAGATATTCAATAATATCCTTGTGCAGAAACGGAGGAAAGGTAGCTAAGGTTGATATCATCGTGTAGGGCAAAGTACTCAGAATATCATCACTGAGAAAGGGGAGCAAACATGTAGTTGTATAAAAGATTGACTGTCCAAGGTCTGCAAAACAAAATCAAGTCATCAGTCATTGAATATCCTGCATTTAACAAAAAAGCTAACTTTACATTTTAAGCTTTTATGAAATGGTTTAAATTGCAAGCAACTATCACTCCCTTCTTTAAGAGTTCTGTATAGCACCTGCACAGTATTTGATAAATGATAGAATTAAAAAATATAAATACAGTTGACTTGTGAACAACACGGGTTTGAACTGTATTAGGTCCATTTTTGTACCTGGATTTTTTTCAATAATTATATTATCTGTAGCTCAGATGGTAAAGAATCCACCTGCAATGTAGGAGACTTGGGTTTAAACTCTGGGTCGGGAAGATCCCCTGGAGGAGGGAATGGATACCAACTCCAGTATTCTCGCCTAAAGAATTCCATGAACAGAGGAGCCTGGAGGCCTACAATTCCATGGGGTCACAAAGAGTCAGACACAACTGAGCAGCTAACACTTTTGACTATTTTTTCATCTTCATTTTACAGATCTTTAAACTAAGTGTAGGAGGAAGTTTGTGGTCAATTAGAGATCACAACAAATGGAACCCAAAGAACTAGGATTTGAGTCTTGATTCTATCCAAACCGTTTCAGCTCCCTGCCCTTGGGTGAGTCATTTATCAAATCCTTTGTTTTTGAGGCAGAGACAGCAGCAGAAATTCCTGATTTTTTACTGTTTGCGGGGCGAGGGCGAGGGAAGGTGGTTAGTGCCCCTAACTCCTTGAGTTATTCAAAGGTCACCCGTATCTATGACATGAGCTTTTCCTCAACACTTTATCCATCTTCAGTCATATTACTCCCTGATTTTATAAATCAAAAGCACTTTCACATGATAATGAATCCTGAAATCCCTCCAGCATTCTTACCTCCATTACATTTTATACAAGATAACTGTGGCACAAAGATGTTAAATTATTTTCTCATGGGAAGTTTCAGAAAACTCAAGGGCAAGGCTGGAAATAAAACCAGGCTATTTCTGCTCCATCAACTGAACAATCTTCCTACATCTGAAGTCTCAGGCAATGAGGTAATTGGCATCTTCCAGCACAGTGGCAGATTCAGCATACACCAACGAAAGGAAGCTGTAAACTGATACTGCCCGACCCTGTGCATTTAGTTACAAATATCACAGAAGGACGTGTCCCCTGGTAGTAATGTTTCTATCAACGTTTGTAAGTGATAGGAACAATACCTACCTCACTTCATTAGGATTGTTAGGAGGTTTAAATGAACAAAACGTAAAGTACCTAGCATAGCACACAATGTGTGCTCCACAAGTATCAGATATGAATATTGTTACTATTATTATTACCTGCACAAGGAGTAAAAATAGAAGACATTCAAAAATCATAACTATTTAGCTTTAGAACGCAAGTAGACCAAACCACATCACACTGAGTATATGAGTATATATTTTCAGATTTCTGCATCTCACGTCATCAGCCAAGTCTTGACAATGAAAACTTGGATCATTTTCGTATCCTTTATAAAAGAAATTATTAGATTTGTTTGTCTGGTAGCAGACTGAGCTTCTTAGTGCTATTTTGATGTTATTTCTGATCATCATTAGAATTAATTTGCCCCCTCGACTGACAGCAGAGAGACACAGTGCACACTGGGAGGTGAGGGTCAGTCGACCTTGGGCTCAAACCGATGAAACAGAAAAGTCACAAGTGTTTTACTAAGAAATGATTGCAGCTGTGCACAATAGACACCTCAGCTGCATTTTAGTCTAGGTACAGAACACTGGCACGGAAAGGAGCCTGAAGCCCCCCGGAGTAATTTTCATATGAGGAGGCTGAGGCCTGAAAATGGAAGTGTTTGCCCAAGATCACGTGAGAGTAAGCAGCTGAACCACAACAAAAACGCAGTTCTGCTGGGTACACTACACTGCCCCACGCGAGGACACAGCCTCCAGCCCTGAAGGCAAGGCTTCTCCAACTCAGTGCATAGAAAAGTCACCCAGAGAGCTACTTAAAAATTCAGATCCTCAGGACCCACCCCTCAGTCATTTTTGTTCAAAAGTTACAGCTCGGGAACCAGAATTCCCTGCTTCCAGCTTCCTTGGAAATTCTGATGCTGTTCACATCAACCAAAGCAGTGTTGTACTGTTTTATGAACCTCCCTGGTGCCTGGAAAATCCCATGGACGGAGGAGCCTGGAAGGCTGCAGTCCATGGGGTCGCTAGGAGTCGGACACGACTGAGTGACTTCACTTTCATTTTTCACTTTCATGCATTGGAGAAGGAAATGGCAACCCACTCCAGTGTTCTTGCCTGGAGAATCCCAGGGACGGGGGAGCCTGGTGGGCTGCCGTCTCTGGGGTCACACAGAGTCGGACACGACTGAAGTGACTTAGCAGCTGGTGACTCAGATGGTAAAGTGTCTTGCTTACAATGTGGGAGACCTGGGTTCGATCCTTGGGTTGGGAAGATCCTCTGGAGAAGGAAATGGCAACCCACTCCAGTACTCTTGCCTGGAAAATCCCATGGACAGAGGTCCACGGGGTCGCAAAGAGTCAGACACGTCTGAGTGACTTCACTTTTTCTTTCTTTCTTTCTAAGGGATGGTCTAGTGAGTTTTTTCTACCTTCTAAGATCTGTTATGCAGAATAAGAACACAGCCCATAGATAATAGGAAAGAGGAAGGTCACAAAATAGCTGTGCATATAAGAGTAAAAATATAAATCATCTTCCCTGAAATTGTCACAATTTACACATGAATTGCCGTTAGATGGGCTGTAAGATACCAAACAGAATGCTTTTATCTCAGTCAACGATCCCTAACAAGAGGTCCACCCCAGGGTGAGAAAGGCAGTCACAAAGGAAAAGCACAGGCCCGTCCATCACCGCAGTCAGCTCCAGGAACATTATATTCAGAGAGACATCACCTCTAAGTTCTCAGCTGGGGTAGGATCACAACAAAAGTGACTAGGCTTAAAACAGCAGCAAAATTGTACAATAAACAAACTCACAAGTTTCTACATTTTTGTATATTCACTGTAATATAGAATCGCAAATATAAAAAATTAATAATCATTATATCATCATTTTTCTAAAAGCAGGCTTTAAATGTTTGTTTAAGAACACATCTTACTAAATAAACCATTGAGAATTCTCTTAGGAAAGTTAGCCATAACTAAAAGACAAAATAACCCCCACCACCACCAACCCATTTCCCAAATTTCAACTTTTTGTGCAGTGAAACTTTGGTTATCATACCTCCATGGACCAAATTATCAATGCTTTTAAAGTTAAGACAACTGACGTATTAAAAGCTCATTTGCTGCAAAAAAAAATCCTTTTTTCTCCCACACAGTAAGTCCCCTACATACAAACTCTCACATTACGAATTTTCAAATATGCGAACGTGCCCCTGTATGCCAGCTGTGGTACTGAACTACTGTACTTTTCAAGGTACTGTTTAATAAGATTTAAAATGCTCTCTTTATATCTGTGTTTGCTTTTTATGTATTATCTATGTGAAAAGTATTATAAACCTATTACAGTACAGCACTATATAGCTATGACTGTGTTAGTTGGGTACCCAGGTTAACTCTGTTGGACTTATGAACACACTGGACTCACAAATGTGCTCTCAGAACATAACCCATTCATATGTAGAGGACTTACTATATTTAATACTTAAGCAGTAGATACTACTGAGCTCCTTTTTATGGGTTGGAAGAATCTGGTAAGCATGCAAGCTAATGAAATTGACTAAAGACTGCAGAAAGGGGAAGAGTTAAGCAAAGAAGCATGCTCTTGGGCTTCTGTCATAAAGCATCATTAATACATGTATAATATACACCATACACAGCATGCATATACTATACACAGCATACAGCACCACTATACACTGTACCATGTGGTCAACATTTTTTAAAAACCACTGATAGTTAAATTTGGAAAAGTTCCTAGAGATTTCTTCATATCTAGCCTCCTGGGTTAGGAGACAGGAAAAATGAGTCCCAGGGAGATTCTTCGATTTGCTCCCCAAAATTACAGAATTAGTTAGTAGACTTGACGTGTCCTTCAAGCTCCACCTCTTACATTTCTCTGGGGGTGGACTAGTTTTTAAAACAACCCCCAAACCATAATTTCAACCAGTCTCCCTGATAAGCAGGTCAGGGTGAATAAGAAAGTTCCTTTTATAGTTTTCCTCCTTTCTCAAGCCCATTGCCCCCAATGTAGACCCACTTGGATAACATCCCTCTGCCTATAAAACAGCAAAAAATGATAGAACAAATGATAGAAAACATAATTAAGTTTCAGTGTAAGAAAGGCTTTAGCCACACAAAGACCTTTCAGGCAATGTATTATAGTAACTGCAAGGGTCTCCAGTATCCATAAGCGTACACGTATATTTTCAAAAGTTTTGATTAAATGCTCACCATGTTGGCCATGCTGTAGTAAAGGAACTAGATCCAGGAGAGTCACCAAAGTCACGTAGAGGCCTTGATAGTCCAAAGAAGGGTAGTCTGACAAGTGAGCATCACGACTTTGCAGGCCACGTTCAGAGGGTGCATCTCGCAGGACGCTGTAAAGGAGGGAGCGAGTAACAGTAGGGTTGATGGAACTGACCTGCGGTCTTAGAGATGGGGTGAGTGGGAATGGCACAGGAAAAAGACACATGGTCATGGGCACTGTCAAATTGGAGGCATCTTGGTTTTCCTTCTTCCCTGTGCGGGACAAAATGCTGTTGGGGGGACAAAGAAAAAAAAGAGACAACAAAGACACAAAGAACAGCACATTACATTGAAATGACACTCTAAAACAAATAATAAAACACCAGATATGTCCCACATAAGATGCAATTGCCACACCAGCAGCATCTACCAATCTAATACAGGTCACACAGCTTCATGCTCAGAGATACCAATAATTAAGATTTATTTTGTGGAAGTTGCATTGCATCTCATGTGTTATCTGGTTAGTAAGGAGCAAAAATATAAAAATGCATGTTTCAGTGCCAAACCCATGTTTTACAGTTTATTGATTTGATGAAGGAGGGGGTTTCCTGGAAGGAAAAATCATGGCTTTAATGAGTTAGGGCTTTTATTCCTAATTAAAAGGAGCTTTCAAAGCAAAGGAAGTTTTCAGCAAGACTGTTGTAATCAGGTAAGTAAAAACCTGCAAAATATAGGTATGGCACTTGCAGAAACATGTTTTAGCAAAGAATAAACATGTGTGTTTATTAAGAAAGTCTTAAAAATCACATGTTTATTGCATCAAAATAATGTCTATATGTATATTATGATACTGTTTCATGACATTCTGTCAGTATCATTTGAGATAATGAAGTTTAAACAGGCATATGAATTTAGAAATAATACATATTTCTAAAATGTTAGCTAAACTACATTGGAAAAGCTATAAAATAATATAGAGTAGATGGTCCGTAGCATATGTTTGTGAACTAATGATAATGGTTATTTATGTGTGTTTTTTAAATTTTGCATGTTGGGGAGGAAACATTTTATTTTATGAATACAAACAGTGGTTTATTAAATAGTTACCTTCAAAATTCTAAAGACTAAGCAAGCAGTATCTGTCATATAGCTGCACATCATACAATAAGATCTTATATATTTCTGCTGCTACTTACGTTATTATTCAACAAAACTCACTAAAAACTAAAGGAAAGATAATTTACAAAGTTAAAAAAAGTTTAATGGGAATAAAAAGAAATTCTTTTAAAAAATTGGCTTTCTTTTAGCATTAATTTTTAAATAAAAACCTTTCAGGAAAAGCAATAAAGCAGAAAAGTTGTTAATTTAAACATAGAAGAAATGATTGCTTAGCCAAATGTTTAGGTTTTTTTAAATTAGGCTATACTTTTTAATCATTAAAGACAATAGCTATACATTGTAATGATAATATCTGCTGCACTTACAAAGTGCTTTGATAGAGTACACTTCTATATTAATCAAAATAGATATCAATTTTAAAATATTTCATTACATATTTTATACTTATTCTATGTGCATCAAACATTACTAAGTTCTTAGTTAATGCTATTACATTTACAGTTTTACAGTAGTGTGAAGAATTGGTTAGTGTCAAGCATGCTTGCTATTTCAAATTTACATTTATTTTTATTTACTCTTAGTGCAAAATATGTTACAATGTAAGAAAAATGACTACATGCTTTTTATTTTCCATGTGCCTAATTTACCTCGATTTCCTTTGTCTTCTGTTACCCAATGTCCAGGGGAAAAACAATTAATAATAATAAAAATAATTTCAGAATAGTTATGTTATAATTCTTAGCAATAAGTAGCTTAAGATTTAGAGTAATTTTTTTTCATTTTTAAAGGGATTTAATATACCTTTTTTGTGTGTGATGTATTTTACTCTGTAGTCTTACACTTTACAATGGGATAATATCAACATTCCAGTTACCCCTGTCTGCCTACATCTACCATAAATACCATCAGATTTTCCATTAGATTTTATATTTTTGTCATAAAACTCAATTACTCCTAAAAGTACCACCTTTAAATGTTAAATTCTTGATAAACCCACTCATCAAAAATCTGTTTTAACACTATAGGATTTTTCCCACTGAAAATTTCCTTAAAATCACAATGGAAATAAGTCAGAAATATTATTTACCAAACTTCAACCCTAAATCAGCTTACTACCAGCATCCTTCCAAAATTACAAGATGTGGCTCTTACAGAAGTGGCATTAAAAAATAATATTTTTTGCCTTAGAGAATAAAATTAGTTGTACAGCATACATTAATGCTTTTCTTCAAATTAAATACCTTGTTCTCATCAAACTTTTCCTTGGTAGGGGAAATATAACACATTATTTTTTTCAAATGTACAGTAGTATTTTTCCAAAGTTTGATATAATTTAACAAACACTAGTCACATCAACTTTGGATGTTCTACATTGATATTTTTCCCTTCCTGTATATGCATGGTTCCCAAATGAGAGCAGCACTAACTTCATAATATGCAGGGAGGGAAAAGGTCAGCACTGAAGCAGTCAATTTCTCTCTCACTGCCTTTAAATTTAATAAGTTGGTGAGGTTGAGAAAAAAATGGCTGAAGATGAGTTATCCATGAAACCAGTTTTAAATTACCATTCATGTTTCAATGTAAGGAAATGTTTTCATTTGTGGAAAAACTTAAGAAGGGCTTATGAATAAATGTACAATGCATTGTGATTTCATGATATTTTGTGAAGTTTACTCAGAAAAAAAAAAACAAAACTTATTTCCCCAACCAAACTGTCTAACTTGGGAATAATAAAACTATCTTCCCCATCTGAGATTCTTTCCCAGAGGCCTGTACACCCAACCAAAAGAATATTAAGAATTAAGAATGCCCTGCTCAGAAGAGTTTGACCCAGCAGACAACTTTTCACCTTTCCTCTTCACTCATGAGATCCTCATTATCAAGCATATACTTCTAATATAAAAGAAACCAAGAGGAGAACTCTGTAGTTTAGGGAAAGACGTGAAGTTGCCCTGAGGTATTTATAGCACAAAAAATAAATAAATAAACTTTCTATGCCCAAGAATACTGGAGTGGGTAGCCTATCTCTTCTCCAGCAGATCTTCACGACCCAGGAATTGAACTGGGGTCTCCTGCATTGCAGGCGATTCTTTACCAACTGAGCGATCAGGGAGACCCAAACTTTCTACAAGACTATGAATTCTGACATTTGAATCAGATCTACTCACAGCACAAAATTTACTGGATCATGCTATGTATGCTCTAAAGCTACTCTGTGGATTATAAATCATTCATTTGAAGGTCTATATGTTGTTCCTCGGAGAAGGCAATGGCAACCCACTCCAGTACTCTTGCCTGGAAAAGCCCATGGACGGAGGAGCCTGGTAGGCTGCAGTCCATAGGGTTGCAATGAGTCGGACACGACTGAGCGACTTCACTTCCACTTTTCACTTTCATGCATTGGAGAAGGAAATGGCAACCCACTCCAGTGTTCTTGCCTGGAGAATCCCAGGGACGGGGGAGCCTGGTGGGCTGCCGTCTCTGGGGTCGCACAGAGTCGGACACAACTGAAGCGACTTAGCAGTAGCAGCAGTAGGATGTTGTTCCTAAACCATTAGATATTAGAATTCAGTTATGATTATTGAACTGAAACTAGAATCCCCTTTAAAGATTTTCTAAAGAGCTGACAGCAAGTAGATTGCCCCAAACATAATGATTTTTTTAAAGATGTGTGCGCTAGCAGTTTGAATGACACCAGAAGAATGATCTAGGGGAAGGAATTCTAAAAGAATATTTGAAATAGGAAGACAAGAAGGAAGCTTTTAAATGCTCTACCAGTCAAAAGGCAAGATCCCTATAGAAGACCTTAGATGTTTAAAATATGGTCCCAGAGGGCTTCTAATATAAAATAGGCAGATTCCTATGTAGTAATGAGGAGCATTAAAAGAGATGAAATTCAGCCACTTCTAAGGCTAAAAGCAAACAAAAAACTAAACTCTGAAGTTGTGTATAAATCGTGTGTCCATTTCCACACTTAGATCCCTACTGAATTAAAATGAGGACAACTCAGCACTCACACAAATCTTACCCAGGACCCCTGGTCACTGCTAGATTAAGTAAATGCTCTAGAAGAGTTCCTATGATGGATGAAACTTGGACTAAAGTCAATCCAATTCAACAAAAACTGATTCCCTTCTAAGAGGGAACATTGCTCCAGGCTCAAGGGCTAGCGAGCCAGGTAATATAGAGGAACTGCCTTCCGCTCCCCTACAGTTTGGGGAACCTCCATGAACTCTAATATGAGTTAAATTGTGAACAATTAAGTGGACCTATGTGGACTGTTCAACTGCTGATATAGTCAATTAGGGTCTGCACATTTCTCCACATATAATCTCTCCTCTCCTATGGATTAAACTAACTGAAGTTAAACATCTAGCCTAACCTCTGCCTTTGAAAATATATACAAAACTCTACTGAAATCACAGACAGTAATGTGCATGCATGAATATCAAAGGACTATTACTCTAAAAATGCAATTCTGATGCTGCTGAAACTGCAGGTGGCATATTTGAACTTCATTGAGAAAACTCAAATAGAAAAACAGAAGTTTACTGCAAGAATTCACCCTTAATGTTTTCTGCTTTCTTATAAAGAATCTGAATTCTAAAAGCAAGAAATATTAAATACTCTGAATATGTGTATTAAATATGTAAAATGCAAAGGAAATAAACTTCTTATTAAGTAGAGAACATTACTGTCAAAAAATCTTGGATACCAAATACTTAGACTGTCTTATTTGTCTTGAACTTTCTAATAGTATAAGAAAAATAAAGAATTTTATGCTTGTTACATATGTTAATATGTATGATTATTATGGACATATAAACCAACAGTGAAAATGATCATAATTTGGTCTAGTACACAGAATAACAGTTGTAAATTCTGTATCACTGGAAATATTGGGAAGTAAACAAAAGACATGAAAATTTTTTAAAAACTGAGGTCGTGTGCAGGTCAAGAAGCAACAGAACCAGACATGGAACAACGGACTGGTTCCAAATTGGGAACAGAGTACTTGAAGGCTGTATATTGTCACCCTGCTTATTTAACTTATATGCAGAGTACACCATGACAAATGCCGAACTAGATGAAGCACAAGCTGGAATCAAGATTGCCGGGAGAAATATCAACAACCTCAGATATGCACATGGAACCACACTTATGGCAGAAAGCAAAGAGAAACTAAAGAGCCTTTTGGTTAAGCTGAAAGACGAGAATGAAAAAGCTGGCTTAAAACTCAACATTCAAAAAACTAAGATCATGCATTTGGTCCCATCACTTCATGGCTAATAGCTGGTGAAACAATGGGAGCAGTGACTGACTTTATTTTCTTGGGCTTCAAAATCACTGCAGATGGTGCCTTCACCCATGAAATTAAAAGATGATGCTTGCTCCTTGGAAGAAAACCTATGAACAACCTAGACAGCACATTAAAAACCAAAGACATTACTTTGCTGACAAAAGTCCATCTAGTCAAAGCTACGGTTTTTCCAGTAGTCATGTATGGATGTGAGAGTTTGACCATGAAGAAGGCTCAGCGCTGAAGAATTGATGCTTTTGAACTGTGGTGTTGTTGGAGAAGACTCTTGAGAGACCCTTAGAAAGCAAGGAGATCCAACCAGTCCATCCTAAAGGAGATCAGTCCTGAATATTCATTGGAAGGACTGATGTTGAAGCTGAAACTCCAATACTTTGGCCACCTGATGCGAAGAACTGACTCCTTGGAAAAGACTCTGATGCTGGGAAAGATTGAAGGCAGGAGGAGAAGGGGACAACAGAGGATGAGATGGTTGGATGGCATCACCTACTCAATGGACATGAGTTTGAACAAGCTCCAGGAGTTGGTGATGTACAGGGAAACCATGGGGTCGCAAAGAGTCTGACACGACTCAGTCAGACACAACTGAGCGACTGAACTAACTGACTAACTGAGAAAGGCAAAGAGAAGGCAGAAAAGGCCTTGGGTTCAGCCTACAAGTTGAACCTGAAAGTATTAAAGCCCAAGGAGTAACATGTTATACTCCTCAGTGTCTTCCCACTTCTTCCCATTTGCTGGGTGTGTGCCCTACAAGCTGTCAACTCTGATCTACCAGCCACAACAAATCTCTGAGTGGGAGGCAGAGCTAAAATCTCTGGCAACAGAAACACTGTCCACATCACCTCAGATATGGCTCATAACTTCCAAAAGGATGGTAAATCTTTGCACTACGCACTTCCTTTCTTTCCTAGATCTCAAAGACAGCCCAAACTGTATTTTATGAATTCATAATGGATGCCAGAAGCAGCACAAGATATTAAGAAGAGGTGGCAAGAATACACAGAAGAACTCTACAAAAAGATCTTCACGACCCAGATAATCACCATGGTGTGATCACTCACCTAGAGCTAGACATCCTGGAATGTGAAGTCAAGTGGGCCGTAGGAAGCATCACTATGAACAAAGCTAGTGGAGATGATGGAATTCCAGTGGAGCTATTTCAAATCCTGAAAGATGATGCTGTGAAAGTGCTGCACTCAATATGCCAGCAAATTTGGAAAACTCAGCAGTGGCTACAGGACTGGAAAAGGTCAGTTTTCATTCCAATCCCAAAGAAAGGCAATGCCAAAGAATGCTCAAACTACCGCACAATTGCACTCATCTCACATGCTAGTAAAGTAATGCTCAAAATTCTCCAAGCCAGGCTTCAGCAATATGTGAACCATGAACTTCCTGATGTTCAAGCTGGTTTTAGAAAAGGCAGAGGAACCAGAGATCAAATTGCCAATATCCACTGGATCATTGAAAAAGCAAGAGAGTTCCAGAAAAATGTCTATTTCTGCTTTATTGACTATGCCAAAGCCTTTGACTGTGTGGATCACAATAAACTGTGGGAAATTCTGAAAGAGATGGGAATACCAGACCACCTGACCTGCCTCTTGAGAAACCTATACGCAGGTCAGGAAGCAACAGTTAGAACTGGACATGGAACAACAGATTGGTTCCAAATAGGAAAAGGAGAACGTCAAGGCTATATATTGTCACCCTGCTTATTTAACTTATATGCAGAGTACATCGGAGAAGGCAATGGCACCCCACTCCAGTACTCTTGCCTGGAGGATCCCATGGATGGAGGAACCTGGTAGGCTGCAGTCCATGAAGTAGCTGAGGGTCAGACACGACTGAGTGACTTCACTTTCACTTTTCACTTTTCACTTTCATGCACTGGAGAAGGAAATGGCAACCCACTCCAGTGTTCTTGCCTGGAGAATCCCAGGGACGGGGGAGCCTGGTGGGCTGCCGCCTATGGGGTCACACAGAGTCGGACATGACTGAAGTGACTTAGCAACAGCAGCAGAGTACATCATGAGAAACACTGGGCTGGAGGAAGCACAAGCTGGAATCAAGATTGCCGAGAGAAATATCAATAACCTCAGAAATGCAGATGACACCACCCTTATGGCAGAAAGCGAAGAATAATTAAAGAGCCTCTTGATAAAAGTGAAAGAGGAGAGTGAAAAAGTTGGCTTAAAGCTCAATATTCGGAAAACTAAGATCATGGCATCTGGTCCCATCACTTCATGGCAAATAGATGGGGAAATAGTGGACACAGTGGCTGACTTTATTTTTTGGGGCTCCAAAATCACTGCAGATGGTGACTGCAGCCATGAAATTAAAAGACGCTTACTCCTTGGAAGGAAAGTTATGACCAACCCAGATAGCATATTAAAAAGCAGAGACATTACTTTGCCAACAAAGGTCTGTCTAGTCAAGGCTATGGTTTTTCCAGTGGTCATGTACGGATGTGAGAGTTGGACTATAAAGAAGGCTTAGCACCAAAGAATTGATGCTTTTGAACTGTGGTGTTGTTGGAGAAGACTCTTGAGAGTCCCTTGGACTGCAAGGAGATCCAACCAGTCCATCCTAAAGGAGATCAGTCCTGGATGTTCACTGGAGGGACTGATGTTGAAGCTGAAACTCCAATACTTTGGCCACCTGATGCGAAGAGCTGACTCATTTGAAAAGACCCGATGCTGGGAAAGATTGAGGGCAGGAGGAGAAGGGGACAACAGAGGATGAGATGGTTGGATGGCATCACTGACTCAATCAACATGGGTTTGCGTGGACTCCAGGACTTACTGATGGACAGGGAGGCCTGGCGTGCTGTGGTTCATGGGGTCGCAAAGAGTCGGACACAACTGAGCAATTGAACTGAACTGAACTGAATGGATGCCAGCATTCCCAAAGGCCAAACCAAGTTTTTACTAAAGAAGTACCACTGGAATATGATAGCTAGCAATAATAAGGAGAAGAAGCATAGTGTAACTGTTCAAAGCGTATACTGTGGCTTAGGAGTCCCAGGGTCAAATCCTAGTTCCAGTGTTTGCCAGATATGTAACTTGGAGCAATTTATTTAACCACTATGTCATTATATGTAGAATGGCTATAATAGTATACTTCTTTCATAGAATTATTATGAGGGGTTAAATGAGATGTAAAGTGCTTAGAACAGTACTTAACATATGATTACTATTGTGTATTATAATATTGCTGTGATAATAATAGCTATATAAATACAGCTATAATAATAAGAGCTAATGGATTAGTACTACCATTTGCAGTGATTGTTGATGTTGTCTCCCTTTGAGGGACTCAGTTTTATTGAATCTTTTTCAGTAGCCACTTGAACAAACTGTTTTAATACCAGTTTCACCATTAAAATGTTACTATCCATGATCATATTCTAATTATCCCTTACTCAAGAAAATAGAATCCTCATGTCTTGCAAAATGACTTCAATATGCTAAATTTCTTAATTTTTTGGCACCGTGACTAAGACCTAAGCAGCAAGCTTTGAAGTGCCAAATAGGATATCACAGTTTCTTTGCAAATGGAATTCAGAATTTGCTTCCTACTGAAAAGTGTCTCTCACTTAGAGAGCTTTCATAATTTGTGATAAAGGAAAGTGTTTCCCATTGAGAACCCTGACCTCAAAGACAAAAGGAGAATTTAAGAGAACAGAATCAGATGCTTTGGTGCACAACCTTATCTGATTATTACTGTGAAAACTGAGCTAATTACTCCACTGCCATTGGAAGAGAAATGTCTGTAACAAGGTCCTAAACTTACTATGCAAGTAAGAAATCTACAAATTTGACAAACAGAATCCATTTAACACAGCACAGGGACACTAAGGATGCTAAAGAAGAGACATTTCAAAGAAGAACACAGAGATCGGGGCACTGAAGACTAGAAGCTGACTTGACCCAGTAAGGCTTCTTTCTACAGTGTTCATCCCCACCCCTCCACTCCCGCAACCTTCTCAGCCCCCAGAGGCTTTGCCTCAAACTTCTAGGAAGTCCAGTGCCATGATGGCTTTTCTGAGATGGTAGCCTTTCCCTAATACATGTCCTACAAAACTTTTGCTCTTAATAGACCTGAAAGAAACATTTCCCAAATCAGATTTGGAGCATGAAGATCATAATAATGAGAGAGATAAAGCTTTAGGATCTAATCTCTCATCTCTTCGATATTATGTCCCCGACAACTAAGTCTTTACCTGAAAGGCTCACCTTTGCCTGCCTGTTTTCCCTAGTGCTTCCCTGGCTTCCCTGGTGGCTCAGATGGTAAAGAATCTGCCCACAATGTGGGAGGACCTGGGTTCTATCCCTGGGTCAGGAAGATCCCCTGGAGGACAGAATGGCAACCCACTCCAGTATCCTTGCCTAGAGAATTGCAGACAGAGGTGCCTGGCAGGGTACAGTCCATGGGGTCCCAAAGGGTTGGACATGACTAGCCATTGTTGTTTTGTTGTTTCCCTATTAAGAATTGTGAGGCAGATGGGTTCCTCCTGTCTCTACCTTATAGTCAAAGCAGACAATAGAAAAAGGGCTGCCATGGTTTTGTTCCTGCCCTTCGTGTAGATTGTAAAGCATATTGAACACTTGAAGTGTTACATGGATTAAAAATAATTGTATCATCATAAGTGATACTCTGAGAAATAGGAAATACTGCTAATGAACTTAAAATGCTTCATAATTCTGATTTTCTTTAAGACCATTAGTGTTTTCTGTTCTTCATTATAAGCAATATAGGTTCTCCTTTTAATCCCACTCTATATTAGTGGCAAACATAACTTGCATCACCATATGAATCTCTTGAAAAGATGTTCAACTGAGGAAAGCAGGCAGTAGCCATTTATTTCACTTAGGCCTCTGATCTCATCTGCTATATACACACCCAGAAAGCTTGAGTTCAGACTCTTCTGGCAGAGCACTAGAAAACATAAAGCCCTTTAAAACTTTCAGTTCAATAAAAATTTAAGTCCCAATCAATTCAGCAGAACTACCTAAGAATTCTTTCAAAGTACAGGATATTTTAAAGCTTACCTTAACAAGGTCTGAGAAAAGTATTTCAGGGTGTTTGCAATATCTGTTCCTGAAGGTACAGGATAAATGTTGTGGAGGACCCGGTTATGATATTCCTGTAAGTACCGGATCTTGGAAGCAACTAGATAAAAGCAAAAAAGAAGAAGAAGAAGAATCATCTTGTAATATGTATTAGGCATGCAGCACAGGAATTTAATCAGTATCTTAAGAAAAATATGTACATTTTTACTGGAATTCTATGATGGAGACAGTTATAAAAGCCCTTTAATTACTTGTAATTGTATTCAGCACACAAAATTATTTTTAGTTATCTGGCTTAACATTCTATTCACAAATTAGCCATTACTTTTTATAACTAAGAAAGGCAATACTCCAAATCATCTTATAATCATCCCTGTTAGCCTATTATTAGCAAAATAATAGTGGATATATATCTGCCACCAGAGAAGTTCTCTCACATTGAAGAAGGTCTCCCTCCCACATTGCAGGTGGATTCTTTACCATCTGAGCCACCAGGGAAGCCCATGAATACTGGAGTGGGTAGCCTATCCCTTCTCCAGGGGAACTTCCCAGGAATTGAACTGGGGTCTCCTGCATTGCAGGTGGATTCTTTATCAGCTGAGCTGCCCGGAATGCCCAAGAATTATACTTAACTAAAACTAGAGAAAACTCAAATGTCTTTGAACAACACTAAAAATCCTAAAACATAGGGAATCCACTGCACAATACCGTCAATAAAAACCAGATTTATAACTCAATAAGTGATCATAAAGTGTGTAGCAATGTTTGAACTGTGAGAATTGTTAAAGTAGATTAACTTGGTGAGTACTAGTAAGAATACAATAATTGGATGATAATAAATTACAAAAAAGGAATGTCACGTTTTTCTTCCAAGGAATTTCATGAATCAGGAGACTTCCTCATAGCTTTCTGAGCTTGGCAGCCCAGATCTTCTCAAGACTCAGGAGGGACTAAATAGGCTTATTTACCCTCCTAGACCTACCTGGAGTCATCAGCATTGTCCACATTCCTGACCTGACCTTTGACCTGGCTGCCGTGAATGGCCCAGTTCTAGTCATTCCTCTTTGCAAATCCCAAGGGGCCATGATGATCAACGTCTCTCAGGTCTCCTCTTCCACAGAGCTCTCAACAGTGTCCACTGTCCTTTCAATCTTTAAGGCTACCCAAGGGGCCTTTTAGATGGTATGGCTCACTGTCAGCAGTTAACAGAAGACATATCAAGTGCTGGAGAAGCAAGGCCTTGTGGTTCCCAACAGCCCATGGAAACAAGCTCCTGGATGCATTCTAACTGAAATGCTGGCTTCAGCAACTTGAAGAAAGTCAAATGCTTTTGATAGGCATGGGACGTAGAATCACAGAATGATGAAATAGAACTAGAAGGATCTTAGAGATCTTTTCCCATAACCACGTAATGTTAAAGGTGGGGAAAACAAGGCACATTGGTAGTCAGCAGCTGAGCTAGACTAGAACTTACAGACCCTGACTCCCATCCAAGGCTCTTTCCACTATGACATACTCTTGAACACCATCTGAAGTGAAGTCGATATGCAGATTGTGCATGTTCATTGCATGACATCAAAGCAATCTTCAGCTGCAGTTGGATTAATCATTCATCCTAAATCTCATATACCATTTATCAGATTTGCCTCTTCTTCCTTCTCCTATCTGCACTATTTCCATAATATGGCTAACATTTTCCCACAAAATTGTCTACATTGCAAATAGCACCTTGAGTTTATATAACACATCACCTCTGAAAAAAGCAACAAGTTTATATCCATTGTCTCAATTAACCCCAATAAGTATTTGGTTGTAAGTTTTTTTTTTCCTGAGATACAGTAAAAATAGATGATAGTGGAAGGGTTTCAATTACATAATTTACAAAAATCCATTTTCTTCTCAGTCTTTTTGATCATCATCTTTTCATCATCTTTTTTAAAAAAATTACAGGGAACCCCTACATTAATACATAGTTCTGAGTTTCAAGAATCAGACATTTGCTAGGCCAGCAGATGCTTTCTCCACACCCCCCATCACAGTAACGCTTTGCTACTCTGACTTATCAAGTCTTAACATTCAGCAGGTTTCTGTCGAGTATTTCAGGAATATCATTAATCATTCTATCGCCTTAAAAAGGTGTTGATAGTGCAGGTTTGGGACAATAAGCTAAATGAGGAGAAAAGTTATAGATCTCCCAAGTCAAAGCTTGCTTGTTATTCAGGAACTACAAAACTTTCACTACACAATGACAGCCAGCATTCAAAAATGTGAAATGAATGCATATGCTTTTTACAGTTCCTTTCATTAAAATGCAGCAATGACTCTTTTCAATGGGTAACCAAACATGCAAAGGAATGCATAGACAGAGTCACTCCTTTCCCTGAGATCTCGTAACATTTTATAAGCATTCCGTTGTATTGCTTTTGTTTACTTACCTGTTTCTTTTTCTATATCAGGTTATAAATTCCTTGACGGTAAAAATTTTACCTTACTCATGTCTCTATCCCAAGCCGAACACAGTGCTTGGCTCTTAACAGACACTCAATATATTTGCAGGTTAAATGAACAAACGAATTATTACTTTAATTACAGCACTATCACTTGAGGTTCTATTGCGTATATACCTGTCTCCCACACTAGATTATGGACTCCTTTTACCCCTAATGCCAGACAACTAGTAGGTATTCAATAAATTGATGAGTGAAGACGGGGAAAAACAGGAAGAAAGAAGGGGGAGAGAAAGAACAAAAATAATGATGACTAATCATTAAAGACAATTTTTTTTAACAGAACCAGTTGGCAAAATTTTCAAGCTAATTTGCTCATTGGTGAATGCAACAAAATCCTAGCAATTATAGATTATTTAACTTTCATGTTTTCTACTATTTGAGAACAGCCAGAAAGGTCCCTGACATACAGCAATTTGTAATTGTGCTCAGAATGTAAGTGAAACTCATTTACGTTCAAACTGTGCACACAAAAGATGGCCGTTTGGCTGAAATAACAGTAGCCACGTGGCAGCTCAGATTTCATATACTTTATTCCACCTGTGTGCCTGAATATTCGGAGAAGGCAATGGCACCCAACTCCAGTACTCTTGCCTGGAAAATCCCATGGATGGAGGAGCCTGGTAGGCTGCAGTCCATGGGGTCACTAAGAGTCGGATACGACTGAGTGACTTCACTTTGACTTTTCACTTTCATGCATTGGAGAAGGAAATGGCAACCCACTCCAGTGTTCTTGCCTGGAGAATCCCAGGGCTGGGGAGCCTGATGGGCTGCCATCTATGGGGTCGCACAGAGTCGGACACAACTGAAGTGACTTAGCAGCTGCAGCCTGAATTTTGCTGCAGAATCTTAGATAATTGGGTTGTTGGATGTAAACAAATCATCTCTAGTCTCACCTGACCCTGGGGTTACACTTCTCTAGAAAGCTCCCCCTTTCACCCTCTTCAATCTCTATTTCAGTCCTCCCCACACTTTTCAAAATTAGCCCCCAGGCCCACTCTTTTCCTTACACTTTAAGAAAACAGAACCCATCTGCTTTGGATGGAATTTTGTCTCCCAGAATTCACATGTTGAAGTCCTAATCTCAAAATGTCACTGTACTTGGAAATAAGGCCTTTAAAGAGGTAATTAAATTAAAATGAGGCTCTTAATGTGGGCTCTCATCCAAGCCGACTGGTGTCTTTATAAGAAGAAGAGATGAGAGCCCAGGAGAGACACCAGATACGTGTGTGCACAGAGAAAGGGCCATATGAGGACACAATGAAAAGACAGCCATTTGCAAGCCAAGGAGACAGTCCTCAGGAGAAACCAAACCTGTCAACACCTTGGTCTTGGACTTCTGGCCTCCAGGAGGCAAGAAAATTAATTTCTGTCATGCACACCATCCTGTCTGTGATGCTTCGTTATGACAGCCCTGGCAAGTTGACTAAAATACCATGTTAGAGGAAGTCCTCTAAGAGCAGTGGTCCCCAACCTTTTTAGCACCAGGGACTGGTTTTATGGAAGACAATTTTTCCATGGACCGGGGTGGGGGGACGGTTCCGGGATAATTCAAGTGAGTTACATTTATTGTGCACTTTAGTTCTGTAACGATAACATCAGCTCCACCTCAGATCATCAGGCATTAGATCCTGGAGGTTGTGGACCTCTAGAGCAGAGGCAAATGCTAAGAGTCTGAGTTCTGAAATCAAACAGTTCTGGACTAAGAATTTGGTTCTCTCTCTACTCAATCCCAGTTTCCTCATCTGTAAAATGGGAATAATCATACCAACTTCACGGGGCTATTGTGAATAATAAATCACTTACTATGTCGATAACTTAGCGTAGTAACTCTAGTACACATTCAACATCAATCCCACCACGAATGCCCTCCACTCATCAGTCGTCTCCCCTACATCATTAATTTCTCCCTCCCTACTAAATCATGTCCATACCATCCAAATAAACTTTAAAATCTCCCTTGTCAAAGGGAAACCAAAAAACTCTCCCTTGACTTGACAATCCCTTCCAGCTGTTGGCCTCACTTCAGAACTAAGATGATAAAGAGTTGTGTACACTCTCTCATCTCTCCAGCGCTTTTTATTCTTACTTCTACTCATTCCAGTCTGGCTTCCACCTGTGCCACTGCACTGAATCTGCTTTTCCCACCATCATCTAGAGCCTCCATGTTGCCAAATCCAACAGGCACTTGCTTTTTTTTTAATTTATTTATTTTTTAGTTGAAGGATAACTGCTTTACAGAATTCTGTTGGTTTCTGCCAAACATCATCATGAATCAGCCACAGGTATACATACGTCCCCTCCCTCTTGAACCTCCCTCCCATCTCCCTCCTTTTCCAATCATCCTTTAACTAGGCCTTTCAGCACATTCAGCCAATGCCTCCTTCCTTGAAAACCTCCCATTGGTTTCCCTGACAACCACATTCTCTTAGTCTTCTCCTGCCACCCTGATGTATCCCTGCCACCTGCCCTATTACTTGATGCTAAAATGTTGGAATTCCTTAGGAATCAGATTCTCCGTTCCTCTCTCAATATTCTCTCCACAATTCCCTCCATCCAAAGGCCTTAAAGCACTGTCTGTACCAATGACTCTTAAAAGCATATCTCCATCCCAGATAGGTCATTCTTCTGAGTAATAGATCTTATCTATTCAATTTCTCTTACGGATACTGCACAGTAAAACATGCAATGCTGAACCCTTATCCCTTCCTTCACCACCATCCATGTAATCCACCAAGTCACCCCAGCAAAGCGTAATCAACAGCTCCTATTCCCTGTCCCCTACTCCTAATCAATCTGCCACCTAGTCCTATCAATGTGACTACTAAAATACACCTCCATCTGTCTTCTGTTCCTTATCTTCACTATCACCACTGGGCACCATCATTTCCTGATCAATTCTCAAAGCCTCCGTATTCACCTTTCTGTTTCTTGCCTCTCTCCAGTTCTTTTTCCTCTGAGGAGCCAAAGAATTATTTTAAAAACTATAAACTGCTTCATGCAAATCTCTCAGAGGCTGTCCATTGCCCTCAGAATAAAATCCAAAACCCTTAACCAGGCCCTTGTTTATCTTCCAGGCTGTCATACCAGAAGGGCCAGGCATACTGACTTTTGCCCCAGTTTCTTTAACACACAAAGATATTTTTTGCCTGAAAATCTTTACAATCTAACCCTAACCCTCTACTTACCATGGTTTTCCTTCCACATTTTGTCTAACATCTTCTTATGCCTCAAGGCTGACTTTAAATGTCACTTACCCATGAAGATCTTGTGTCAAAATTGATTCCCTCTACTCCACCCCCATTTTCCTCTCTCACAACACCTTATTTTTTTTCACAGTAGTTAGCACAATTCTTAAATATTTAATTACTTGGGTGACTGCTATCTTGACTATCTCTCCCAAGTGGACAGTAGACTCTGAGAACTATGTCTCCTGTTCAACACTGTATATGCCCCGTGACTAGTAACTAGTGAGTGCTGAATTTGCTGGGTGCTAGTTGGACACGACTGCAGCGACTTAGCAGCAGCAGTAAGAGTGAAAGGAAGAGCAAGAGGGAGGCACAAAGCGGCTGTTTGCAGAGGCTAACTGAGTTAAAGTTTCTTTATGAAAACAGCCAAGGAAGCCAACACTTAAAACAGTGATGAAAATGAAGAAAACAAGAAAGGGGAGCCTAAAAAGTGATGATTTTCATCCAGGCAAACATGAGTCTAATCTCTGCTCTCTGCTTCTTCATGATTCATCCTGTCCCTAACATCTTGAAAAGTGCTACATTTTGAAAGAAAAAGCCACAGAAGCAAAATTCAGTCATTCATTTTAGGGATTGGTATAAAAATACTTTAACAAAAATAAACAACGTGTTTTTCTTTAAATCTTAATCATTTTTTTATGTCTCTAAGTATTTTAAGTAATGATCCATTCATACTTTTAAATTTTTAATTATCTATGCTTATTACCATAAAAGTAAAAGATTTGGGTAAGTACAATGAAGAAGATAAAAATCACCTAATGGCCCACTATTCAGAGACAACAGTTTGGGTATATTATCCTTCCAGAAAATTTTCTCTGCATAAACATACACTTACAAAAATGAAGTTATACTGTATATAGTTTTAGAATCTTCTTTCCTTACTTTCTATATCAGAAATACATTTCTACATCAGCATTTTAATAGCTTTGTAATTGTTCTTTATGTAAGTGAACCATAATTTATTTTAGCAATCATCTATTTGTGAAATATGGGGTTATTTTTACTATTCTATTCAATACTGCAAAGAATATCTTTTTAAATGTATACACACATCTTTTTTCCTTAGAATAAGTTTTTAACTGTAGAATTGCTGAGTCAACAGGAAATACTCATTTTAAAGCTTTATGTAAGAATTGAGACATTTCCCTTCAGAAAGACAGTATCTCTTTATATACCAATAGTGTATATGTTGATGCTTTTGAGTTGTGGTGTTGTAGAAAATTTGAGAGTCCCTTGGACTGCAAGGAGATCCAACCAGTCAATCCTAAAGGAAATCAATCCCGAATATTCATTGGAAGGACTGATGCTGAAGCTGAAACTCCAATACTTTGGCCACCTGATGTGAAGAACTGACTCATTGGAAAAGACCCTGATGCTGGGAAAGATTGAAAGCAGAAGGAGAAGCGGACTACAGAGGATGAGATGGTTGGCTGGCATCACCGACTCGATGAACATGAGTTTGAGCAAGCTCCAGGAGTTGGTGATAGACAGGGAAGCCTGGCGTGCTGCACTCCATGGGGTGGCAAAGAGTCGGACACGACTGAGCAACTGAACTGAAGTATATGTGTATCTTGTTGTTTAGTTGCTAAGTCGTGTTTGACTCTTTTGTGACCCTGTGGATTATAGACCGCCAGGCTCCTCTGTCCATGAAATTTTCCCAGGCAGGAATACTGGAGTGTTGCCATTTCCTCCTCCAGATCTTCCAGACCTAGGGATCAAACCTGTGTCTTCTGCATTTCCTGAGCTGGCGGGTGGGTTCTTTACCACTGAGTCAGTAAGTAGTAGAACTAACAGTTTAACTGGTTGCAAGTCAGGCTTCCCCACAATGTCACACTGTTCCTTTATTATTTTTACTAGTTTAACGATGTATAATTATTAAATATGATAGGGCATGACATTTTGACACTTCCCCTATTTTATTTTTTGACATTAAGTTGTTTCCAGTATTCCACTAAGTTATATTAGAGTGAACAGATGAAATATTAGATTAAATCTGTTTATTTTTTTAGGAAACATGAAATGAAACTTGCTTACTTCACTAGCCCCAGACTTTCCTCCTTGAAAAACTAAACCCCTTTAATTCTTGAAGACCCATCTTAAGAATCATTCCATTTAAAAAGCCTTCTGGCTGACTCCAGACACTTATCTCTTCCTTCCCTTCCTGACGACTCAAAGCACTCACCATCGGCCTCAAAAATTTTGCCACTTTATTATATTAATTGATCACTGGTAATAAACTGTTCTGGATTGTTCTAAATTAGTTTCATGTTTGCACATCTAGTTTCCCTTGAGATTGTTGAGGACAGAACTCATATATATATATCTCATTTGTAATGCCCTTAGAACTTCTTACAACTCTGGGCACAAAAAGATGGTCACCTTAACACAGGGTTGAAATGAGTTAAAATTTTAAATGTCAGCTATATTGTATCAATATCCTTTAAATAAATTCCTTAAAATTCTAGTATCATTTATGTGCTGTGCTTAGTTGCTCAGTCGTGTCCAACTCTTTGCATCCGCATGGACTTCAGCCTGCCAAGCTCCTCTGTCCATGGGGATTCTCCAGGCAAGAATACTGAATAGGTTGCCATGCCCTCCTCCAGGGGATCTTCCCAACCCAAGGATCAAACCCACGTCTCCCACATACAAATAAGCAAGTTCCAGGAAAAAAAATTGTACAACATGTAAATAATAAAGAACACTTCTTCCTGATTTATTTTCCCCTCATTTTTCATTTCATAGAACTCCAAACAATCATTTCACTTTATATATTCCCAAGATTTTCATAGGTTCTTCACTGTTTTGGCAGTATTTGCTCATTTCTTTTCTTCAAAGGAGCCACTTCTTTTATTCTTCATGACTTGGACCCTAACATGCCGGGTACATGAGGTGGAATCATCACAGTGTCCTGCAGAAAGCTCTAGGATGCAGTGAATTCTCACCTACAGCTAGGTGTGACCTCAGTCAACCATTTAATATCTCTAAGCTTCAGGGGTTCTTGTTTGCTTTTTTGTCTTGTTCTGTTTTTGTCAAATGAGAAATTAAAATAATACATCCACATTCTTTGCAAAAGTTGATTATTTATGTTGTACATCTGAAAGCATATATTCTAATTTCATCTTATTTTTCATTGATTTTCTCTTCCATTACATAAAGTCTAAGACTTTATGGATTTGATGTCATTGCTTCCTTTGAAACTATTCATCTTCTTTTCAATTTCACCTTTCATTGAAAAATGACAGATACAAATACGGAGTATTTGGACATACTTCACAAATTTGGATTGCTATAAATATTCACCTCAATGGTTAAAGTAAAAATTATGCCTGGTTCCTTTTTCATTTCTTCTCATGATTAGAGGATCAGTAAGGAACCAGACACTCTCGTTAATCACCCTACAGATCTGTCTTAACTTACTATTTTTGAGCCTCTCAAGGTGTTTCTTGTGTCCAATAGATTCAACTGCTTGACCCAATTGGTTCTATCTAGAAATAATCTCTAAAATCAACTCTCTTCTCCATCTACACTTACATCACATGAATTCAAGCCTGAATATTTCTTTCTTAGATTATTGCCATCATATCTAGACTGATTCTTTTCTGATTCTTTTTTAACATGACAGAGTGATCTTTCCAACATGCAAAATCTTCCTCATTTCCTGCTAGTCAAAATCCAGATAATTAACTTAGCACATGGAGTCCAGGGTGAATCAATTCCTACTCATCTGTCGAGCTCCATCTCCCGTTTCTTCCCTATGAACCATACTTCAGCCATACTGACGTGCAAAAACTCCAACTCACGATGCTCTCATCCTGTCATGGGTTTTCACATGCTATTCTCTCTACAGAAATGCAACCCGTGCTTCCCTGACTGACCACCTCCCAAGAATTCCAAATATCAACTCTAACCACTTCTGCTGTAGATAACTAATCCTCCCTACCACAAGCTGCATTAAATGATCTTATCAGCACTTTCACAGCACACAGGGCTTCCTTCTGTGATAGCACTCATTACTAAATGCTGTAATTACTGACTCACTGCCTCTTCTAAGACTCTGAGCCTCAATTTCGTAACCTATAAAATGGGGATAATGATAGCTCTCACAGGGTTGATATAAGATTTTTAAATATTACATATATAAACTACTTAGCACAATGACTAGCACATAGTAGATAATAAATTGCTAAAATTAGCAATTACATGTGAGATCCTTCTCCATCCGCCTTCCCAAGCCAATACTCTGTCTCTCAAAACAGAATGATCTATAGAGTAAGGAAAATACAGCAGTGATCTTTCATCAACAAAATCAAGTATAATCCCCTATACACATCCACACACATCCACATACACAGACAATATAGTATCTGCAGTTGGTACTGAAATCCAGTTCTATATCCAGAAACTCGTCCTTTTTAAAGAATATATACAGCTAATAAGAAACATATTCAGAAATAGAGATGTGGGGAGAACAATGCAACAGCACATGGCTTGGGAGTTCTAACGAGGAACCAGAGTTCTTTGCAGAGTCATAATCTAAGAATGATCCTCCTTCTTTGAGGAAGGTCATCCTCTTGAACTGAAACCAAAACTTCATAAAAGAAACAAATAAAGGGTGACAGGAAAGGACACACATATTTTGAGAGCCAAAACAGTCAACTCTCCCCTCAAAAGCAAAAGGATGTCATATATCACAAATCTCATTGTTAATTCTTCCAAATATTCTTATACTTACATGTATAATCTTCAGTCAGTTTTAGTTCCGGGAGGCAAACTTTATCTGGCACTTTCAGCAGACAGGAGAGGTCAGCAAACACTCCCATTCTCAGGCAAGTGATTCCAGCACCACCAGCACCACCACCATCATCATCATATCATCATCATCAATCATATTTGCTTAGCCATTTACATTTTTCAAAGCATTTCCACATGCATTATTTGTTACATTTTTTTTGAGCAGTTAACTTGTGAAAAGGTGTTCTAAGGAATTTTAGACATTAAGCAAACATTAAGCAGCAAAGGTGAAGGGAAAGATACTAGTGTTTCTAGTCATTTATCAGATATTGTTCGGAGAAGGCAATGGCACCCCGCTCCAGTATTCTTGCCTGGAAAATCCCACGGACAGGGGAACCTGGTGGGCTGCCGTCTATGGGGTCGCACAGACACGGACACGACTGAAGTGACTTAGCAGCAGCAGCAGCAGCAGATATTGTTGATTGAACACACACTGTGTACCAGGCACCTTGTGACATGGGTAAATCCGTGATTAAAAAAGATGTCATCTTCATCCTCTGGGTCACAGTCACAATAATAATTCTAAATTCTGATTGTTTACTTTGTGCCAGTAAATATAAAAATAATAGTTCTTTTGTTATCATTATTATTCCCATACTACCAGTAAGAAAAGCAAGGCTTAGAGAGGTTAAATAACTTGCCCAAGGTCACCGAGGAGATAAATAATAGAGCACTTATATGTCACCTATAAAGAGAAACAGTTGAAAACGTTGTGGCCCACCATACACTTTTTAGCATATTTTTTAAAACCCACATAGGTACATAAAATCATCCAAGGTTTTCAGGCATGAATTAGTAGGACCTGACCACTTGCCAACTGGAAAACACCTTAACATGGAAACAATTCATTTGTCAGAAATGGGGCACTGGAAATAAAGAAAAGGGGGGAAATAATTTATTCAAGCGGAAAAAGAAGATGGATTGCTGTTTGGTTCCTATCGCACTGTTGATCAGGAGAGCTTGTGCTAGGAACAGTGGAAGTCATTTATTTCACATTGTGATGGAGAAAGTGACAAAGATGGCGAATCTTCTTGAAGTTGAGTGCTTGTTGGATATTAGTAACATTTGAAATGGAATATGAATCTCTATTTTATTTTAGTACAATCAGGTTAGGTGACAGAAACTTGTTTTTTAGAAGTTTACTGGGTAGCTTCCTCAGATCAAGATTTTGAAATTGAAGAATCAAGAGGCCAAGTTTTAAGCACTTCCCACCCAAACCAAACCACAGAGTGACTCATAAGCCTGTGCTTTCTTTCTGATGTGATGAGACATCTGAGTACTGTACTTGAAACTGCAAGGACAGAGGGGAACAAGAGTATTACTGATTTTTTCAAGGAAGTATCAATCTAGACATACAGATTTAGCAGAAGAAAACCAAAGAATATTTTAACTCTCGTTGCTAAATTGTACTGAGCTCTTTATAATTACAAATTTTTCAGGAACTAAGGAGTTATTGGGTAGAAATTAAATAATTTCAGAGATATGCTGCAGTTGATGACAATGAATCATTCTTTAAGTTTTTAAATCAAACTGAATTATCAACCACCTATCCAATCAATGTGGCTCTATTTTTTTTTAAGTGATTGTACCAAAAATGTATTATACTCCTTTAGAAGGTGCAGATATTTTGGAACTGCCTAAACAAGAACCTGAAGTATAGACAGCAGTGTCCTGAAATTTAAGTGTCTGGCTATATGGACAAACTTGAAAATACCTGGGCTCCTACCTTCATGGTAAAGTACATTCTCTTCCATGATAGTGTTACAGTCCAAACTGAGATTCATGATCAACCTGGAGTTAAAATTCAGATATGCTATGACTCAGAACATACTACACAATACTCAAGAATAATTCGTCAATAGGGAGGGAACACATGTATTATTTATGACTGATTCACACTGCTGTATGGCAGAAACCAACACCACATGGTAAAGCAATTCCCCTCCAATTAAAATACATTTTTAAAAATACCTTAAAGAAAAAAACAATTCATTCCATCATAAAACAATATTTAAATATAAACTGATAACTCTTTAGAGACTCTTTTTTTTAAGACTCTTAAAAATACAACATTTCTGTAGTATTTCCTATGTGCAAGGCACTGTTCTAAGCACTTTCTCCTCTTAATATTTGTAAGCCTCACAACAATCCAATGAGTTAGGAGCTATTTTATTTCCCCGCTCTTTTCCTACATATGTAAAACCTGAGAGCATTGCTATCAAGCTTAAAAATTCATGCCTATGTGTACCTTGTCCTTTCACTCACTCAGCGGATATTTCAGTTCAGTTCAGTCACTCAGTTGTGCCCGACTTTTTGTGACCCCCATGAACTGCAGCACACCAGGCCCCCCTGTCCATCACCAACTGCCGGAGTCTACCCAGACCCATGTCCATTGAGTCGGTGATGCCAACCAACCATCTCATCCTCTGTTGTCCCCTTCTCTTCCTGAACTATGTGCCAAATACTGAATATGTGACAGTGTATGAAAAAGCTAAAAAATAAAAATTAAAGCTACAGCCCTTGATGCTGCTTATGGTAAAGAGTGAAAGATGAACAGAAAGTATAAAAAATATCTTCAAAGGTCTATAAAGAGATGGGAGCTAAAACAGAGAAAAAAGAAAAGGCTAAGGAATGCCCCCCTAGTGGTTTCGGAAGACCTCTCAGAAGAGATTATATTTAAGACATAAAGAATGAGAAGACAGTAGACACGAAAACGTGGGAGAAAGCTTCTAGGTTAAGATTACAAAGGCGAAGGACTTCCTTGATGGTCCAGTGGTTAAGACTGCATTTCTGGTGCTGGGATGAGGTTCACTCGCTAGTGGAGGAAATAAAATCCCACATGCCTTGTGGTGCATTCAAAACAAAACAAAACAAAAAAGACTACAAAAGCGAACACAAACATCTAAATCAGGCACATCTGAAACGCTACCAAACTACAGTAGAAGAATTGTTTTAACACAAGAAGAAAGGGACAAGCGGTAAGAAGACACACTGCGACATAATTCTGGAAGCTTGAAAACCAACAGACAAGTAGCCATTGACTTGGCAGATCGAAAAAAATCCAATCCCAGGCCGGCAGTGAGGAAAGCTGAGAAACAACAATGAGCATCTCAGGATTCTCAGAAGTCATGGAACTGCCAGCTCTAGTTAGCTCTGGAACTGGGAGTGGAGGGGGTGGGGGAGTACAGGAATAGGAACTTTAAAAGCTGGGGATTAGTTTTGCCAAATATCAAAATGAATCCGCCACAGGTATACATGTGTTCCTCATCCCCATTTGGCAAAACTAATACAATTATGTAAAGTTTAAAAATAAAATAAAATTAAATAAAAAAAAAAAAGAAAGTAAAAAAAAATAAATTAAAAAAAAAAAAAAAGCTGGGGATTAAGAGGTTTCCCTGACGGTCCAGTGGTTAAGACTCTGAGTTCCCAATACAGGGGGCATGGGTTTTATACCTGGTTGGGGTATTAGGATCCCACATTCTGCATACACAGCCAAAAGAAAAGGAAAAAAAAAAAGGAGGAATTGGTTGAAAGCTGTTTACAAAACAGTTAGATCCCTAAATTCTCTCCCTACCTCTCGCCAACTTAGCAGATCTTCTTAAGTTTATTGCCTAAAGAGAAGATATACCAGAGGGTCTCAGAAGTGGAAGAAACCAAACACAGTTGAAGACCAGGGTAACTCACTTAAACATGAGGAACTGGTGTTTCTGTGAAGTGTGAATACTGAACAGTGAATAAGCTAACCTCTGCCCCCGCACCCCACACACAGCTAGCAGCGACTCTTACTCTTCAAGCTGGAGATTAGAAGCCTCTTTCTCACTCCTTCCTTCTGTGACTCTGACCAGTCAAAGAGGAAAAAACTAAAGACACACAGTGACAAAAGGGGTTTCCCCAGTAAAGGGCCACCGACATGCTCAGGTCAGCTCCTCAGTCCCAACCTGTAATCAGTGAATAGATAGCAAAGGATGGCCAGCCATCAGAAAGAAAGCCTCTGGCATGGAGGACAAAGTGAAGAAACAGAAAAATCAACTCGGAGAAAAGGAATCTATGTAGGAGAATAAAACCTTTTTTAAAAACCTGTTATTAATATCAGAATATGAGAGACTCTACCACAGATGAATATTGAGGTGCTGTAAAAAAAAAAAGGCAATATACAGAGAACAAAAAACAGAAAAGAGCTCTTACAAATTAAAAACATGATCCCAGAAATAAATAATCAATACTCAATATTAGGGCTAGAAGATGCAGTTGAGGAAATTTCCCAAAGTTCAGCAAAAAGACAGAGACAAAGTAAGAGAGAAATGATCAATCCAGAGATCCGACATGAGAATAAAAGGAACTTGAGGGGAAAAGAAATAGCAAAACCAGAAGGGCTAAAAAATTAACAAAATTAATTTTTAAAAATTTAGAAAATGCCAGATTAAAAACATACATCAAAGTGAATAAAAGTCGGCATAGAATAAAGCACATCTTTTTATGAAATGTCAGAAACTGAGGACAAACAAAGTTCCACATGTCTCTAGAGATTTTTTTAAGTTATATCACCTAGGAAAGATCAGGAATTTTGGACTTCCCAAAAGCAACATTTGAATCAAGACAATAATGAAGCAACACCTTTAAAACTCTGAGAAAAAAATTATTCTCAATAAATTATTGTTCAGGTCAACTATAAATCAAAAATAAAGACATGCTTCAGTTTAGTTCAGTTCCATCGCTCAGCAGTGTCCAACTCTTGGCAGCCCCATGGACTGCAGCATGCCAAGCTTCCCTGTCCATCACCAGTTCCTGGAGTTGCTCAAACTCATGTCCATCAAGTCGGTGATGCCATCCAACCATCTCATCCTCTGTCATCCCTTTCTCCTCCTGCCTTCAATCTTTCCCAGCATCAGGATCTTTTCCAATGAGTCAGTTCTTCACATCAGGTGGCCAAAGTATTGGAGTTTCAGCTTCAGGATCAGTCCTTCCAATTCACAGTTTCAAAAGATTTATTTCCCATTCATCCCTTCTCCTGGAAAGACCCAAGTATACATCAGGCATCCAGGGCAACCAGGCCAGAGCACTGCGGTCCAACACAGAGTGTTAAAGGCTGTCATCACAAAGAACCCCTCACCTTATGTACTGGTTTCGACCCAAGCCAGAAGGCCTGTGTGAGTGGGCCCCAGATTCTTCTTTGTTCTTGACCCAGCCAAGTGCCTACTCTCTTCCACAGTCTCCTAGAACAGCTAAAAACACTGTTTTTGCTACCAAAGAAGGGTTCTTTGACCTGCATCTAAGAGCTAGGTGTTGGTCATGTTGAATTTAAGCAGAAAATACAGAGTAACTCCCTCACCAATCATACTTTCGACAGAGGTCCAGTACCTGGCTCACATTTCTGCATCCAACAAAATCCCCAACTCTGGTGAACACTTCTGTTTCTGGACTCACTCCTGACCTTGCTCAGTGATGCCCCCAAAAGAAATTCTGAATAGGGGTAGAAGGATATTGAATTCACACTGTTTTCCAGAGATTCTACATAGCTTATCTTGATGTTATGAAAGTGGACATAAATTTATATATACAGATTTTTAAATAACAATAAATGCACACTCATGTAACTACCACCCAGATTAAAAGAACATTTCCTGAATCTTACAGCTATCTATCTCTATTTTTATCCCTCTCACTCATCATGAAGGTAAATACTTTTTTAACTTTTCTGAATCATTCCTTTGCATTTCTTTATAGTTTCATCCCCTGAGCATGTATACAGTGTATATAAACATAGTTTTTTTTCATTTCACAAAACCGAACAGCAAGCCTAAGCCTAGTGGGATAAGGAAAGTTCAATGTTGCCATTGATCAGGAGGCCCCCATATTTACAGATTTTTGTCAGTTCAGTTCAGTTCTTGCAACCCCATGGACTGCAGCACGCCAGGCTTCCCTGTCCATCACCAAATCCCAGAGCTTACTCAAACTCATGTCCATCAAGTCAGTGATGCCATCCAACCATCTCATGCTCTGTCATCCCCTTCTACTCCCACCTTCAATCTTTTCCCACATACAGGTCTTTTCAAATGAGACAGTTCTTCACATCAGGTGGCCAAAGTATTGGAGTTTCAGATTCAGCATAATTCCTTCCAATGAATATTCAGGACTGATTTCCTCTAGGATGGACTGGATGGATCTCCTTACAATCCAAGGGAATCAAGAGTCTTCTCCAACACCACAGTTCAAAAGCATCAATTCTTCAGTGCTCAGCTTTCTTTATGGTCCAACTCTCACATCCATGCATGACTACTGGAAAAACCATAGCTTTGACTAAATGGACCTTTATGGGCAAAGCAATGTCTCTGCTTTATAAAATGCTGTCTAGGTTGGTCATAACTTATCTTCCAAGGAGCAAGCATCTTTTAATTTCATGGCTGCAGTCACCATCTGCAGTGATTTTGGACCCCCCAAAATTAAGTCTGTCACTGTTTCCACTGTTTCCCCATCTATTTGCCATGAAGTGATGGGACTGGATGCCATGATCTTAGTTTTCTGAATGTTGAGTTTTAAGCCAACTTTTTCACTCTCCTCTTTCACTTTCATCAAGAGGCTCTTTATTTCTTTGCTTTCTGCCATAAGGGTGGTATCATCTGCATATCTGAGGTTATTGATATTTCTCCCGGCAATCTTGATTCCAGCTTGTGCTTCCTCCAGCCCAGCATTTCTCATTATGTACTCTGCATATAAGTTAAATAAGCAGGGTGACAATATACAGCCTTGACATACTCCTTTCCCAATTTGGAACTAATCTGTTGTTCCATGTCCATTTCTAACTATTGCTTCCTGACCTGCATATAGATTTCTCAAGAGGCAGGTCAGGTGGTCTGGTATTCCCACCTCTTGAAGAATTTTCCACAGTTTGTTGTGATCCACACAAAGGCTTTGGCGTAGTCAATAAAGCAGAAATAGATGTTTTTCTGGAACTCTCTTGCTTTTTTGATGATCCAGCGGATGTTGGCAATTTGATCTCTGGTTTCTCTGCCTTTTCTAAATCCAGCTTGAACATCTGGAAGTTCACGGTTCATGTACTGTTGAAGCCTCACTTGAAGAATTTGGAGCATTACTTTACTAGTGTGTGAGATGAGTGCAATTGTGCAGTAGTTTGAGCATTCTTTGGCATTGCCTTTCTTTGGGACTGGAATGAAAACTGACCCTTTCCAGTCCTGTGGCCACTGCTGAGTTTTCCAAATTTGCTGGCATGAGTACAGTACTTTCACAGCATCATCTTTTAGGATTTGAAATAGCTCAACTGGAATTCCATCACCTCCACTAGCTTTGTTCGTAGTGATGCTTCCTAAGGCCCACTTGACTTTGCATTCCAGGATGTCTGGCTCTAGGTGAGTGATCATACCATTGTGATTATCTGGGTCATGAAGATCTTTTTTATATAGTTCTTCTGTGTATTCTTGCCACCTCTTCTTAATATCTTCTGCTTCTGTTAGGCCCATATCATTTCTGTCCTTTATTGTGCCCATCTTTGCATGAAATGCTCCCTTGGTATCTGTTTTGGTTATCTCTTCTTCATGGTAACAGAAAAAAGAAAAGAAGAAAGGACTAAAGGGACTGCTGTCTACTGTGACTTCACCTTGACACAATGTAGAGAGTGGGTGAGCAATCACAGCCTGGTTCTAAAGGCAGCAGCCATTTATTCAAGAAATGGATCTTAAATACCAGAGAACAGGGTTTTTAAGAGGCAGGTTAAATATGCTAAATGAGGAGGATTCCAGAGAGTCCAGTGACAAAAGCATAGGTTTCAAATCATCCAAAGCCCCTCCAATAAACACAGACAGGTCAATGAGGGCGACAAACCCAAAGACAGGCTAACAATATCTACAACAAAATCAGTGACCAGGCAGCACAGCAAACCAATTATGAGTGGATAGGGACAATCATCTGGTAGCCACACACCACAGTATCAGCATTCATGATGGAAGATACACAAGGAAGACAGCTGGGCCTCTGATGGTCCTCTGGTCTGGAAAACTCCCGAACCATCCATAGGCACTCACTGAAAACTGTGATGTCCCAATCTGAAAATAGAAGTAAAGCAAGGAAGGAGTTCTTCAGATGATAAGATCTGAGAGTGATGGAGCAGACTCTCAATTCTAAAAACTAACACACCAAGCCTACCCTCAAGATAAAGCTCTGTGCTCAGAAGAAACTGCTGGGAATAGAATCCCAGTTGAACTGTGTCAGGATACTAGACACAAAGGAGGAAGAGTCCAAATTAAAATGGGAAAGAAAACCAAAGGAAATAGATCTCAGAAAGTACACAGGCATATTTTTTATCACTTTGATCAGAAAATAAACAATAAAAATAGAAGAGGAGCCCTAAAGTTATCCCGAACCATTCCTGTCTTTAAAACTATATCAATAGAAAAACTATTTTTCTTTAAAAATGAGCAACAGAAAATTCCATATGAATTTATCACAAGAGAAAGAGAATAAGAAGCAGATGCACATGCACTAAGCAGATGAAATTGTAACCCAGTATTTCCAAGCAAGCTAAAAGAAATTAAGAAAATGATTGATGTATGTATATGTGAAATTGATTCAATTTGTTGTACAGTAGAAAGTAACACAACATTATAAATCAACTATACTCCAATTAAAAAAAAAATTTTTAAACAAAGAAAATGATCAAAACTGTGTTATTAACACACTAAAATTAGGTGATGAGAGAAAAAAGAGATTGTGAAGAGCCAGGTAAAAGAACTCAAGAGAATTAGAAGTAAAAGACAAAATAATTTTTAAACGAAGACTAAATCAGTAGAAACCCAGGAGTAAATAAACACAATGGATAATGCTTAAAAAAAATAAAACATAGGAAGAGGGAATTTTTAAAAATTAAAAAGAAATGAAGAGACTTTGCATTGTGATAAAATAAACCTCTACCATCAATCCCTCTTCCTTTCACAGAAAACAACTTATAAAATTGGACATAATGAGAAAGCAACCACCTGAAGCTACAGAGAGTGAACAGAAGCAGATGGACTCCAATGGGGGCATCACAGCTACTAAGGAAGATGGAAGACAGACAGCTATACCAGCAAGTTTCCATCTCCACGGGCCTGGGGCTAACTGCTGCCCATGAAATGTGCACAGTGGTGAGAGCAACGCATAGAAAACTCCACAAGCTTTCTGGCCTGGGGAAACCAAAAAGAAAAGCTGGCAAACCGTGAATGTTTAAAGAGAGTAGGGGAATCTACCTCCCTGACTGAACCCTGAACCACACAAGTAGAAAACAGACTCAAAGTCACCCTGTGAAAGGCAAAAGATCTGAACAGAGTAAGGAGTTACTGCATAAGCAACAGAGTTTTACAGTTCAAGCCCTGCCAAGAAAATGACTCACTAAAACACAGGAAAAACTATTTGCCAGTGGGAAATAACAGAATCCAAAGTCTTCACAACTCAACATTCACAATGTCCAGGATATAATAAAAAATTACCCAACATATGAAGAACCATAGGGCTTCCCTGATAGCTTCGTTGGTAAAGAATCCACCTGCAATGCAGGAGACCCTGGTTCAATCCCTGGGTCAGGAAGATCCCTTGGAGAAAGATAGACTACCCACTCCAGTAATCTTGGGCTTCCCTTGTGGCTCAGCTGGTAAAGAATCTGCCCGCAATGCAGGAGACCTGGGTTCAATCCCTGGGTTGGGAAGATCCCCTGGAGAAGGGAAAGGCTACCCACTCCAGTATTCTGGCCTGGAGAATTTCATGGACTGTATCGTCCATGGGGTCCCAAAGAGTCAGACACAACTGAGTGACTTTCACTTTCATGAAGAACCAAGAAAATAAAACACATTCTCAGAGGAAAAGAAAATTAGTCCAGTTTGATCACTAAATGAAACAGAGGTTGGAAAGAGAGACAAGGTACATGCAGCTACTATAACTACCCTTAATGAAGTAAAACAAAACATACTTTCAATTCATGAAGCTCTCATCAGAGAAATAAGAAGTCACAGCAGAAAAATTAAAATAGTAAAAAGAAAAAGATAGAAATTTTAGAACTGAAAAATATAATTTCTGAAATAAAAAATTCACTCAGAGACTTCCCTGGCAGTCCAGTGGTTAAGACTGTGCTTCCACTGCAAGCAGCATGGGTTCAGTCCCTGGTCAAGGAAATAAGATCCCGTATGCCATGTGGCACGGCCAAAAATAAAAAAAAAGAAATTCACCTGATGGACTTAACAGCCAAATGGATGGGACAGAAGGAAGAGTACGTTAACTTGATAATGCTGCTGCTGCTAAGTCACTTCAGTCATGTCTGACTCTGTGCAACCCCAACTCTGGGCAGCCCACCAGGCTCCCCCGTCCCTGGGATTCTCCAAGCAAGAACACTGGAGTGGGTTGCCATTTCCTTCTCCAAAGCATGAAAGTGAAAAGTGAAAGTGAAGTCGCTCAGTCGTGTCCGAGTCTTCGCGACCCCATGGACTGCAGCCTACCAGGCTCCTCCATCCATGGAATTTTTCCAGGCAAGAGTACTGGAGTGGGGTGACACTGCCTTCTCTGACAAACCTGTTAGGTAACATCAAACAGTAAAATTAAGGGTATATAACTGGAATGGGCTTCCCTGGTAGCTCAATGGTAAAGAATCCTCATGGCAATGCAGAAGACATGGGTTTGATCCCTGGGTTGGGAAATACCTTGGAGAAGGGGCTTCCCTGGTGGGTCAGAGGTTAAGGCGTCTGCCTGGAATGCGGGAGACCCAGGTTCGATCCCTGGGTTGGGAAGATCCCCTGGAGAAGGAAATGGCAACCCACTCCAGTACTCTTGCCTGGAGAATCCCATGGAAGGAGGAGCCTGGTAGGCTACAGACCATGGGGTCACAAAGAGTCAGACACGACTGAGCGACTTCACTTCACTTCACTTTGGGAAGATACCTTGGAGAAGGAAGTGGCAACCCACTCCAGCATTCTTGCCTGGGAAATCTCATAGACAGAGGAGCCTGGCAGGCTATAGTCCTTGGGGTCACAAAGAGTTGGTCATGACTTTGCAATTAAACAACGACAATTGGAATATTGGGCTTCCTTAGTGGCTCAGTGGCAAAAAATCTGCCTGCCAAAGTAGGTAATGAAGGTTCAACCCATGGATCAAAAAAATCCCCTGGAGAAGGAAATGGCAAATGACTCCAGTATACTTGCCTGGGAAATTCCATGGGCAGAGCAGCCTGGCAGGCTACAATCTATGGGGTCACAGAACAGTTGGACACAATTCAGCAACTTGTTGTTCAGTTGCCCAGATGTGTCCAACTCTTTGCAACCCCATGGACAGGGAGGCACGCCAGGCCTCCCTGTCCCTCACCATCTCTCAAAACTTGCCCAAGTTCATGTCCACTGCATCAGTGATGCTATCCAGTCATCTCATCCTCTGACACCCTCTTCTCTTTCTACTCTCAATCTTCCCCAGCATCAGGGACTTTTCCAATGAGTCAACTGTTCACATCAGATGAACAAAATACTGGAGCTTCAGCTTCAGCATCAGTCCTTCCAATGAATATTCCAGACTGATTTCCTTTAGGATTGACTGGTTTGATCTCCTTGCTATCCAAGGGTCTCTCAGGATGTCTTCAGTACCACAGTTTGAAGGCATCAATTCTTTGGCACTCCACCTTTTTTATGGTACAGCTCTCACAACAGTACGTGACCACTGGGAAGACTATAGCTTTGACTATATGGACCTTTGTCAACAGAGTAATGTCTCTGCTTTTCAACACACTGTCTAAATTTGTTATAGCTTTCCTGCCAAGAAGCAAACATCTTCTTGTTTAGTGACTAAAAAACAATTGGAATATCAGAAAAAGAGAATGGAAAGAATGGAGCAGAAAAAATATTTAAAGAAATAATGGCCAAAGATATCCAAATTTGATAAAAGACAGAAATTTTCAAACACAGAGAGATAAGCAAACATCAAGGAAAATAAAATCTAGTAGCCTATGCCAGTAGAAGCCCATATGACAATCAAACTATTGGAATCAAAGATAAACAGTATATCTTGAAAGCAGCAAGAAAAACAATATATTATATACATATTATGGGCATAATACAACCCATGGCTGAATTCCCCCCTGAAACCATGAAGGCCAGATCGACTAATAAATTTAAGGTACTGAAAGAAAAAGAAAAGCTGTCAAATCAGAATTCTATATTCAGAAAAAATATTACTCAAAAATAAAAGCAAAATAAAGACATTTTCAGACCAAAGAAATCTAAGAAATTTGGCCATAAGCAGCTCTGCAATTGCAGTTTTGGGGCTGAAGATAAAAGATACCAGATAGAAACTTGGATCCTCAGGAAAGAATGAAGAGCATCAGAAATGGCAACTCTATTGGTAAATATAAAAAACTATATTTTCTTTTTGCTCTTAATTTCCTTATTAATCATACAACTTAAAAAGTCATAACAATGTCCTGTGTTGTATGTAACATACAACATCTTTATAAAATTAAGATATGAGAGTACAAGGTTGCAAGATTTCTGTATTTTAAATAAAGTAGTATCTTATTAACTATAAGTTAACCGTGGATATTAAAGATGTACATTATAGTTTCTAGGAAGTCAATAGGAAATTATAAAAGATTAAAAGGAAATGGATAGAAAATATATGCCACACAAACAGTAAACAAAAGCAGGCTGGAATAGCCTTAATATTAGATAAAATAGATTCTAAAACAAATCTATCCTATATTAACAAGGATAGAAAAAAACAGTTCATCATGTTAAAATGGATGATTCAACAGTGAAACATAACAATCATAATTGAGTAGGACCCAAGTATCAGAACCTCAAAACACAAGAAGCAAAATATGACAGTTTTATAGGGAAAAATAGAGAGTTCCATAATCATAGTCAGTTAGAAACTGCAGTATGCTTTTATCAGCAACTGACAGAAAAAGAGACAAAAAATAGCAAGGATGTGGAAGATTTGAACACATCATCAAACAACTGCAGAATATACATTCTTTCAAGTGCTCATGGAAAGTTTATCAGTCAAGGCCATATTCTGGGCCACAAAACAAATCTCAATGTCAAAATATTGAAGCATACAGATAATGTTCTCTGACAAAAGTTGAATTAAGTTAGAAATCAAAAACAATAAATACAATGGTCCAAATATTTCCAAATATTCAGAAATAACACACTTCTAAAGAAACTTTGGGTCAGTGAAAAAACTTACAAGATAAATTAGAGAATATTTTGAACTGAACTATAACAAAAATTGAACCTATCAAAATTTATGGAGTGCAGCTATAATAGGGCTTACATGGAAATTTATGGCCTTGTGCCAATATTCAAAAACAAGAAAGGTCTCAAATCAATAAACTTTCACTCTAATAAGATAGAAAAAGAAGAGCAAATAAATCTAAAGCAAACCAAAGGAAGGAAACAGTACAGATAGTGGCAGAAATCAATAAAATAGAAACAGAAAATAATCAAAATCAAATGTTAGGTCATTGAGAAGATCAATAAAACTGATAAACCTCTTATCAGACAGATCAGGGAAAAAATAGAGGGACATAAAATATCAATATCAGAAATAAAAGAGAGACACAGAAACAGATTATACAGATACAAAAAAGGATAATAAGGGATTATTACAAACAAATTTATGATAATAAATGGACAACTGAACAAATTTGGCAAGTGGTCAAAATGGACAAATTCTCAAAAGACACAAATAACAAAAATGACTAAGAATAAATTAAAGCAATAACAATAACAAAAAAAACCTCAAAGAGTTCTATATCAATTAGATAAATACAATTTAAAATTTTTAACTTTTTTTAAAAAAGAAAAAGAAATCTTCAAAGGTCAATTTTATCAAAACTTTAAGGAAAAATAAATATCAACTCTATACAAACTCAGAAAATGTAGAAAAAAGGAATACTTCCTAACTCATTTTATGAGGTCAATTTTACCCTGATCTAAAAACCAGACAAAGATATTACAAGAAAATAAAACTGCAGACCAACATCTCTCGTGAGCATAGGCACAAAAATCCTTAACAAAATATTAGCAAATAAGTAGTTTCCTGGTGATCTAGCAGTTAGGATTTTTCGCTTTCATAGTCATGGCCTGGGTTTAATCTTTGATCAGCGAACTGAGATCCCAAAGCTGTGCACCACAGGCAAAAAAAAAAAAAGCAAATAGAATCCAACAAAATATTAAAAGGATATACATGCAGTTTATTTCAAATGTAGTTTATTTCAAAGGATGCAGGGTTGGTTTAATATTTTGAAAGCTCAGGCTTTCTACATAAGACCAAGAACATGACATGATGGTGTGCTGAAAACTTTAAATAATCCCTACGAATTAGACTAAACTAATAAGTGAACATTGCAAGAGTGCAGAATATGGAGTCAACATACAAAAATCTATTGTATTTCTCTATACTCAAAGTGTCGCTAAGTCACGTTCGACTCTTTGTGATCCTACGGACCATAGCCCGTGAGGCTTCTCTGTCCGTGGGATTTGCCAGGCAAGAATACTGGAGTGGGTAACCATTTCCTACTCCAGGGGATCTTCCCAACCCAGGGATCAAACCAGTGTCTCCTGCATGGCAGGCATATTCTTTCTTTACCAACTGAGCCACCAGGGAAGCCGATTTCTCTATACTAACACAAAATAATAAGAAAATGAAATTTGAAAAACAACTTCATTCACAAAAATGAATGAGGAAATAAGTTTAGGAATAAGTTTAATGAATGCTGTGACAACTACAAGCTATTACAAAGGGGAAGTAAACAATATCTAAATAAGTATACACATATATCATTGCAAGGAACAGCGAAGACTCTATGTTGTTAAGATAGTAATCCTCCTCAAATTAATCTATAGACCAAAATCCAAATAAGCTTATTTTGAATAAAGTGACAAGTTAATATTAAAATTTATATTTAAAAAAGAACCTAAAATAGCTAAAATGATTTTTAAAAATAAGAACAAAGTTGGAAGACTTACACTACTTGATTTCAAGACTTACTATAAACTTACAAAATAAAAACAGTATGTCACTGGCATAAAGATAGACATATAGATGGATAAACAGAATAGAGTCCAGAGATAGCTAGACATATATATGGTCAATTGATCTTCAACAAAGGTATCAAAGTAATTCAATGGAGACAAGATAGTTTTTGTAAGAAACATGCAGAAACAACTGGATATTATATATGGAAATAATGAACTTCAAGCCTTCAGTTCAGTTCAGTCACTCAGTCATGTCCAACTCTTTGCGACCCCATGAACCGCAGCACACCAGGCCTCCCTGTCCATCACCAACTGCCAAAGTCTACCCAAACCCATGTCCATTGAGTCAGTGATGCCATCCAACCATCTCATCCACTGTTGTCTCCTTCTCCTCCCACCTTCAATCTTTCTCAGCATCAGGGTCTTTTCCAGTGAGTCAGTTCTTCCCATCAGGTGGCCCAAGGATTGGAGTTTCAGTTTCAGCATCAGTCCTTCCAATGAATATTCAGGACTGATTTCCTTTAGGATGAACTGGTTGGATCTCCTTGAAGTCCAAGGGATTCTCAAGAGTCTTCTCCAACACATTTCAAAAGCATCAATTGTTCGGTGCTCAGCTTTCTTTATAATCCAGCTCTCACATCATACATGACAACTGGAAAAACCATAGCCTTAGCTAGATGGACCTTTGTTGACAAAGTAATGTCTCTGCTTTTTAATATGCTGTCTAGGTTGGTCATAACTTTCCTTCCAAGGAATAAGCGTCTTTTAATTTCATGGCTGCAATCACCATCTGCAGTGATTTTGGAGCCCCCCAAAATAAAGTCTGACACTGTTTCCATTGTTTCCCCATCTATTTGCCATGAAGTTATGGGACCAGATGCCATGATCTTAGTTTTCTGAATGTTGAGCTTTAAGCCAACTTTTTCACTCTCCTCTTTCACTTTCATCAAGAGGCTCTTTAGTTCCTCTTCACTTTCTGCCATAAGAGTGGTGTCATCTGCATATCTGAGGTTATTGGTATTTCTCCTGGAAATCTTGATTCCAGCTTGTGCTTCATCCAGCCCAGCGTTTCTCATGATGTTCGCTGCATATAAGTTAAATAAGCAGGGTGACAATATACAGCCTTGACGTACTCCTTTTCCTATTTGGAACCAGTCTGTTGTTCCATGTCCAGTTCTAACTGTTGCTTCCTGACCTGCATACAGATTTCTCAAGAGGCAGGTCAGGTGGTCTGGTATTCCCATCTCCTTCAGAATTTTTCACAGTTTATTGTGATCCACACAGTCAAAGGCTTTGGCATAGTCAAAATAGATGTTTTTCTGGTACTCTCTTGCTTTTTTGATGATCCAGTGGATGTTGGCAATTTGATCTCTGGTTTCTCTGCCTTTTCTAAAACATCTTGAACATCTGGAAGTTCATGGTTCATGTATTGCTGAAGCCTGGCTTGGAGAATTCCTCATACCATACATAAAAAGTGACACAAAAAAGTTCTTTGAGGGTCTTCCCTGGTGATCCAGAGGCTAAGACTCCTCACTCCCAATGCAGGGGGCCTGGGTTCGAGCCCTGTTCAGGGACTAGCTCCTGCATGTTGCAACTAAGAGTTTATTTGCCAAAACTACAGATCCCACATGTCACAACTAAGACCTGGCACAGCCAAATAAAATTGTTTTTTAAATGTTCACTGACCCAAATGTTAGAGATAAAACTGTTACGTTTCTAGAAGTAAATCTTTACGTTGTTGAGTTAGGCAAACATTGTTTAAATAGGAGATCAAAACACAAATAATAAAAGAAAAAAATAATAAAATGGACTTCATGGTTTAAAAGTGTCACTTCTCAAAAGTGATTATTAAGAAAACACAAAGGTAATACACAGAGCAGAAGGAAAATTTTTCACAACAAAAACCTGCTATTCAGAATACGTGAAGAACTCATAACTCAATAATACAACCAAAAAAAGCTAATAAAAAAATGGACAAAACATTGGAACAAACATTTCCCAAAAGATATACAAATCCCAATAAGCACATGAAAATATGTTTAACATTGCTAGTCCTTGGAGAAATGCTAATTAAAACTACAGTGAAATACAACTGCACACATGCTAGAATGACTAAAGTAAAAAACACTTTCAATACCAAGTGTTGGTGAGAATGGAATATGTGGCAGCTGGAACTATCTCCTACATTGCTGGTGGAAATGCAAGACGTTACAACCACCTTGCAAAACAATATGGCGATACCTTATAACACTAAATACAATGGTCAAGCAATTCCATTGCTGGCTATTCACCCTAGACAAATAAAAACATATGTCCCCTTGAAAACGTGTCTGCAGAAATTTTAGCAGCATTTTTCATAATGGTCAAAAACTGAAAACAACCCAAATAATATATACATATCATGGAACACTATAGAGCAAATATATATAAATACACACAACAGCATTAGTGAATCTCAAAAATATTATGCTAAATGCTGCTGCTGCTGCTAAGTCGCTTCAGTCGTGTCCGACTCTGTGCGACCCCATAGACGGAAGCTCACTAGGCTCCCCCGTCCCTGGGATTCTCCAGGCAAGAACACTGGAGTGGGTTGCCATTTCCTTCTCCAATGCATGAAAGCAAAAAGTGAAAATGAAGTCACTCAGTCCTGCCCGACTCTTAGCGACCCCAGGGACTGCAGCCTACGAGGCTCCTCCATCCATGGGATTTTCCAGGCAAGAGTACTGGAGTGGGGTGCCATTGCCTTCTCCAATTATGCTAAATAAAAGTAGTCAAATTGAAAGACTATGTACTGAATGATTCCATTGATACGAACTTCTAGAAAAGGCAAACTATAGTGATGGAAAGCAGATCAATGGCTGCCTGGAGTTAGGAGTAGAAGGAGATCAAGAGCAAAGGGGCACAAGGAGTATTCTTCAGGTAAGAGAACTACTCAATATACTGTTTAAGGTGATCCTTACACAATTCTATCTGCTTAATAAAAGTCATAGCACTGTGCTTTGAAAACAGTTTTTTTTTCCTGAAAACAGAATTTTATTATATGTAACTATTTCCATAATAAAAAAAAGAGGATAAAATAACACATACTAGAATATGGAGATACTTGGGCATGCTACATTAGAAGATGGAATGATGTAGCCACTTGTACTTACTTATAGTGACTAAGCTTGGATTTATAAAAAGTAAGGTAATAATATTCAACTAAATACTGTCAATTTTATTTATATTTGACATTTCAATTTAAGAGCTAAATAAATATATATGCATGTGGAATCACCATGAATAGGTTAGTTCATATAAAGACTAATAAAGATATACTGCATGGATGACTCTCTAAAACCACAAAAAAAAAAAGCAGAGAGACATTTCTAAAACTTCCAATAGAAAGTGATCCATACAGAAGATAAGCAAAAAAGACTCAGCATACATATGACAGGAATCACAAAGAATGTCAAATGATAAGCCAAAGTAAATATTAAATTATACTCTATAATTTTAGAACACTTTCCTAAAATTAAGAAAAAAAACCCTCAAATTTATATATCATGTTTCAGCACAATCATTTCAGCATGACCAACACTGAATCATATTACAGTTTAAATTACTTTAAAAAGAAAATAAAACATCATTTGGACAACCATGCAAAAAAGCTAAGACACCAATAAGAGAAAGAAAACAAGATTGTCCCCTGACTTTTCAACCAGTTCCTAATACCCAAAGAACATTAGTTCAGTCGCTAGTCGTGTCCCACTCTTTGTGACCACATGGACTGCAGCAAAGCAGACTTCCCTGTCCATCACCAACTCCTGGAATGTACTCAAACTCAAGTCCAGTGAGTCAATGATGCCATCCAACTATCTCATCCTTTGTTGTCCCCTTCTCCTCCTGCTTTCAATCTTTCCCAGTATCAAGGTCTTTTCCAATGAGTCAGTTCTTCCATCAGGTGGCCAAAGTACTGCAGTTTTGGCTTCAGCATCACTCCTTCCAATGAATATTCAGGACTGATTTCCTTTAGGATGGACTGGTTAGATCTCCATGCAGTCCAAGGGACTCTCAACAGTCTTCTCCAACACCACGGTTCAAAAGCATCAATTCTTTGGTGCTCAGCTTTCTTTATAGTCCAACTCTCAACCATACATGACTACTGGAAAAACCTAGCTTTGGCTAGACAGACATTTGTTGGCAAAATGATGTCTCTGCTTTTTAATATGCTGTCTAGGTTGGTCATAACTTATCTTCCAACTTATCTTATCTTTTAATTTCATGGTTGCAGTCACCATCTGCAGTGATTTTGGAGCCCCCAAAAATTAAGTCTGTCACTGTTTCCACTGTTTCCCCATCTATTTGCCACGAAGTGATGGGACTGGATGCCATGATCTTAGTTTTCTGAATGTTGAGCTTTAAGCCAACTTTTTCACTCTCCTCTTTCACCTTCGTCAACAGGCTCTTTAGTTCTTTTTTGTTTTCTGCCATAAGGGTGGTGTCATCTGCATATCTGAAGTTATTGATATTTCTCCCAGTGACCTTGATTCCAGCTTGTGCTTCCTCCAGCCCAGCATTTCTCATGATGTACTCTGTATATAAGTTAAATAAGCACGGGTGACAGTATACAGCTTTGACGTACTCCTTTCTCAATTTGGAACCAGTCCATTGTTCCATGTCCAGTTCTAACTGTTGCTTCCTGACCTGCACACAAATTTCTCAAGAAGCAGGTCAGGTGGTCTGGTATTCCCATCTCCTGAAGAATTTTCCACAGTTTGTTGTGATCCACACAGTCAAAGGCTTTGGCATAGTCAATAAAGCAGAAGTAGATGCTTTTCTGGAACTCTCTTGCTTTTTTGATGATCCAACAGATGTTGGCAATTTGATCTCTGGTTCCTCTGACTTTTCTAAAACCAGCTTGAACATCTGGAAGTTCACAATTCATGTACTGTTGAAGCCTCACTTGGAGAATTTTGAGCATTACTTTGCTAGCGTGTGAGCTGATTGAAATTGTGCGATAGTTTGAACATTCTTTGGCATTGCCTTTCTTTGGGATTAGAATGAAAACTGCCCTTTTTCAGTCCTATGGCCACTGCTGAGTTTTCCAAATTTGCTGACATATTGAGTGCAGCACTTTCGCAGCATCATCTTTTAGGATTTGAAATACCTCAACTGGAATTCCATCACTTCTACTAGCTTTGTTCGTAGTGTTGCTTCTTAAGGCCCACTTGACGTCACGTTCCAGGACATCTGGCTCTAGGTGAGTGATCACACCATCGTGGTTATCAGGGTCATGAAGTTCTTTTTTTGTATAGTTCTTCTGTGTATTCTTGCCACCTCTTCTTAATATCTTCTGTTCTGTAAGGTCCATAATGTTTCTGTCCTTTATTGTGCCCATCTTTGCATGAAATCTTCCTTTCGTATCTCTAATTTTCTTGAAGAGATCTCTAGTCTTTCCCATTCTATTGTTTTCCTCTATTTCTTTACATTGATCACTGAAGAAGGCTTTCTTATCTCTCCTTGCTATCCTTTGGAACTCTGCATCCAAATGGGTATATCTTTCCTTTTCTCCTTTGCCTTTTGAGTCTTTTTTGTAAGGCCTCCTTGGACAACCATTTTACCTTTTTGCATTTCTTTTTCTTGGGGATGGTCTTGATCACTGCCTCCTGTACAATGTCATGAACCTCCGTCCATAGTTCTTCAGGCATTCTGTCTATCAGATCTAATCCCTTGAATCTATTTGTCACATCCACTGCATAATCGTAAGGGATTTGATCTAGGTCATGCCTGAATGGTCTATTGGTTTTCTTCTAGACCTACTTCTTCAGTTTAAGTCTGAATTTGGCAATAAGGAGTTGATGATCTCAGCCATAGTCAGCTCCCGGTCTTGTTTTTGCTGACTGTATAGAGCTTCTCCATCTTTGGCTGCAATAATTCTAATCAATCTGATTTCAGTATTGACCAACTGGTGATGTCCATGTGTACAGTCTTCTCTTGTGTTGCTGGAAGAGGGTGTTTGCTATGACCAATGTGTTCTTTGGCAAAACTCTGTTAGCCTTTGACCTGCTTCATTTTGTACTCTAAGGCCACATTTGCCTGTTACTCCAGGTAGCTCTTGACTTCCTACTTCTGCATTGCAGTCCCCTATAATGAAGAGGACATCTTTTTTGTGTGTTAGTTCTAGAAGGTCTTGTAGGTCTTCATAGAACCATACAACTTCAGCTTCTTCAGCATTATGGTGAGCACATAGACTTGGATTATTATGATATTGAATGGTTTGCCTTGGAAACAAAGAGATCATTCTGTCATTTTTAGAGTGTATCCAAGTACTGCATTTCAGACTCTTTCATTGATTATGGTGGCTACTCCATTTCTTCTAAGGGATTCTTGCCCACAGTAGTAGATATAGTTGTCATCTGAATTAAATTCATCCATCCCAGTCCTTTTTAGTTTGCTGATTCCTAAAATGTCGATGTACACTCTTGGCATCTCCTGTTTGACCACTTCCAATTTGCCTTGATTGATGGACCTAACATTCCAGGTTCCTATGCAATATTGTTCTTTACAGCATTGGACTTTACTTCCATCACCTGTCACATCCACAACTGGGTGTTGTTTTTACCTTGGCTCCGTCTCTTCATTCTTTCTGGGGTTACTTCTCCACTGATCTCCAGTAGCATATGGGGCAACTACTGACCTGAGGAGTTCATCTTTCAGTGTTCTATCTTTTTGCCTTTTCATAGTGTTCCTGGAGTTCTCAAGGCAAGAATACTGAAGTGGTTTGCTATTCCTTTCTCCAGTGGACCACATTTTGTCAGAACTCTCTACCATGACCCATCCATCTTCAGTGGCCCTACATGGCATGGCTCACAGTTTCATTGAGTTAGATGGACAAAGAACATGATGTGACAAATTTAAGACACTAAAGGAAGAGAAATATGAATCAAGGATTTTACATCTACCCAAACTGGCCTCCAAGTACAAAGCAGCAAACAATTATAAACTTACTGAAACTCAAAGTACATTGATCCTGTGAACCCTTACTAAAGAATTTATTAATAGTAGAAAAAAAAAAAAAACATTCAGACAACCAAAGACTGAGAGACAATAACGTAAGAATGATTGGTGAGCACTAAATATAAATATTCATATAGAACATAGTTAACCCATGGTCACAAAAGAGAGAATATAATAGACAAGTATGTGTGTGTGTGTGTATTAGTCGCTCAGTCATGTCCAACTCTTTGCAACCCCATGGATATAGCCTGCTAGGCTCCCCTGTCCATGGAATTTTCCAAGCAAGAATATTGGAGTGGATTCCCATTCCCTTCTCCAGCAGATCTTCACAACACAGGGATTGAACCCAGGTCTCAGCGTTGCAGGCAGATACCATCTGAGTCACCAGGGAAGCTGGTAGACAAGTATAAATTATCAAAAATTGTGGAAAAGAGAATAAGGAGTGCATGTAGATATGACTGTCCATTAGACATTAACTGGAAATAATAGGATATTGCTTTAGATCAGATACTGGAATATAAGGAGTAAAGGAGAAGAGGTTACAAGATAATTTCAATATTGTTCAATGCAGGGAACCAGTAAGCCCAAAAAAAGTATATTTATGGTATTATATAAAGGTATTAGTATTAAATATATAGTTAACCAATAGGACAAACAAACAAACAGATAAAACTGACTGCATAATGAAAAACCATAGATACAAAAGACAAAAAAAAACAAACCAATATGATAGAACTGATGTCAAACATTAATCATATCAGTAGATGGAAATGGGCTTAACTCCCCTATTGAAAGAAAAGGCTAATGAATCAAAATCCAACACTATGCAGAATACAAGAGATACACCTAAAACAAAGAGATTCAAAAGAGTTAAAAATAAAAGGATGGAGAAAGATGTATCAGGCAAACACAAATAAAAAGAAAACAGGGGTCTTAATCTTGATACCTGACAAGGTGGAAGTGAGACCAAAAACCATTACAATGTATTAAAAAGGCCACTGCATAATGCTTAAGGCTACAATTCACAATGAGGATATTACAGTTATTAATATTTATGCACCCAATAACACAGTAGTAACTTTCATTAAGCTGAAACCTACAGGAAATTCAAAGAGAAATAGGCAGAAACACACTAACGTTAGGAGATTTAACATACATCTCAAAATCCAAGATTGAGCTGACTAAAAATTAATAAGGACAACATAGGTCAGGTTTAATATAGATCTTTAAGATCTATATCAATTTTGAACCCCAATAATAGCAATTACAATTTATTTTCAAGTACACGTGGAACATTCACAAAAACTGATAATCTTATGCCACAGAGAAAAGCTCAATAATTTTCAAAGAATAGAAATAATGCAAACACCATCCTCACACTATAATGCAATAAAAGAAGAAATCAATACCAAAATAAAAAGATGTTAACTAGACTTACTACAGTAATCATTTGCAATATACACAAATATTTTCTTTTTTTTTTTTTTTTGCCACACTGCAGAGCATGCAGAATCTTAATTCCTTGGCCAGGTATCATACTTGCACCCCCTGCACTGGAAGCATAGGGTCCTAACCACTGGACTGCCAGGGAAGTTTCTATACACAAATACTGAATTATGTTGCACAACTTAAACTAATATTACCTTTTAATTATAACTTCAATTTTAAAAAGAAACATACATATGAAATAAAAAACAAATATGCCCTTCCACCTGGAAATTTACAAGCACACTTCTAAACAACACTTGAGTCAAAGGCAAAAATACAAAATTAAACTGCAGAACTTTGTGAAAGTAATAATAAAAACCTGATATTATCAGAATCTGTAGGCTACACCTAAATGAAATGTCAAAGAAAACATATGGCATGAAATGCCCATATGAAAAAAATTAAACACCCAACATAAAAAGCCAGAAAAAAAAAAAAAAGATGTTTGTGGAAAATAGATTTAATAAAAGGAGAAAGTAAACTCTAAAAAAGCGGCAGAAATAATAAATAATTCCAAAACTTGTTCCTTATAAAAAAAATTAACAAAATAGACAAACCACTAACTAAATATATAGGGGGAAAAGGTGGTGGGGATTTGGGAGGGGAAAAAACAAAATGCACAACATTAAGTACACAACATCAGAAATAACAATAAGAAAATAAAACATCAGAACAGGGGAAATTAAAAATTTTCTAAATGATTATTTTTCTTAGTTCTATGCAAACAAATTTGAAAACTTAGATGAAATGGAAAAATTTTAGAGAAATAAAACTTACCAAAATTGACCCCAGTAGAAACAGAAAGTCTAAATAGAACAAAGATCATAAAGAAAATAAAAGAAGTTAAAAAGTTTCACTATTAAAAAAAAAAACACTAGGCCAGATGATTTCACATGGGAACCCTAATAAACTCTGAAAGATCAGAAAACTTCCAGTGTTACTTTAATTATTCCAGAGCATAGGAGAAAAAAAGGAAATCTTCCAAACCCATTTTATGTAGTGAGTATAACACTGTTCCCAGAAACTGACTAGAATCACTCCCCACCCTATCCCTCCAAAAAACAATGGACCAATCTAACTTACAAATATCAATGCAAAAATTATTAAATAAAACATGATAAACTCCAATCCAGCATATTAATGAATAGAAGTCATATGGTCTCCATAGATAAAGAAAATGAACTTGACAAAATTCAACACCACTCAAGTTTTTTAACTCAATAAAATAAAAATTCATGGACACTTCCTTAATACCTTAATATGTTACCTCGACACCCCCAAAAATCTTAATAGAGAAATTAGTGGCTTTCCTACTAAGATTCAGAATGACACAATACTCAGTCTCTATGCTATATTTAAAGTAGTGTTGGAAATATTTGCCAATGCAATTATAAAAGAGAAAGTAATTAGAGAAAAAAATTGGATAGAAAAGAGTAAAATTATTTTCTATTTCTAGATTATATAATTATTTATATTTTGAAAACCCAAAGAATAGATGAAAAAAAACAAGTACAAAAATAAAATAATTTGGTAAAGTAGGGTTATAAAATTGGCATACAAAAAGTAATAACATTCATGTACAAATACAAAAATATAGAAGACAAACCTCAATTATGATAGAAAAAATATATCAAAAAATGCCAAGCATAAGCTTAACAAGAAATTATAAAAAACACCCTTTCTAAAAGCACCTTTAGGAAAGCCACCAAAAAAACTTGAAAACAAATAGAAAGACATACCATGTTCCTAGATGGTAAAATTCAATATCCTGAAGATGTCAGTTTTCCTCAAGTTATTTTATAAATTTAAAATGATACTCAAAAATACCATCAAGCTTTTTTCTGGAGCTATGAAACTTGATTATAAAATTAGTTTGAAATAATAAAAAATAATAGCCAGAGTTTGGAAAATAAAAACAATATTGAACCAGGGAAAAGAGATTCAAGTACAATACTCTAAAAAAAAATTTAGCCTACAGTCTAAAAAAGAGAGGGAGCATAACAAGGATAATAAAGGGCAAGGATTGGCTCTCTGTGAATACGTCATGCCAACTTCACTTCAGTGTCCTATTTCTTTGGGGGAATCTGGACAGAAAACAAAGGAAAGCTAAAGGTAGAATATACACATCTCAGCAAAGTGAACTCACAATAAAGGACAGAAACGGTATGGACCTAACAGAAACCGAAGATGTTAAGAAGAGGTGGCAAGAATACACAGAACAACTATACAAAAAAGATCTTCATGACTCACATAACCACAACGGTGTGATCACTCACTAGAGCCAGATATCCTGGAATGTGAAGTCAAGGGGCCTTAGGAAGCAACACTATGAACAAAGCTAGTGGAGGAGACGGAATTCCACTTGAGCTATTTCAAATCCAAAAGATGATGCTGTGAAAGTGCTGCAATCAATATGCCAGCAAATTTGGAAAAGTCAGCAGAGGCCAAGGACTGGAAAAGGGCAGTTTTCATTCCAATCCCAAAGAAAGGCAATGCCAAAGAATGCTCAAACTACCACACAATGGTATTTACCTCACATGCTAGCAAAGTAATGCTCAAAACTCTCCAAGCCGGGCTTCAACAGTATGTGAAGCTGGATTTAGAAAAGGCAGAGGAACCAGGGATCAAATTGCCAACATCTGCTGGATCATAGAAAAACAAGATAGTTCCAAAAAAAGTCTACTTCAATCTCACTGACTACGCCAAAGCCTTTGACTGTGTGGTTCACAACAAACTGTGGAAAATACTTCAAGAGCTGGAAATAACAGACCACCTATCTGCCTCCTGAGAAATCTGTATGCAGGTCAAGAAGCAAGAGTTAGAACTGGACATGAAACAATGGACTGGCTCCTAATCAGGAAAGGAGCATGTCAAGGCTGTATATTGTCACCCTGCTTATTTAGCTTCTATGCAGAGTACACCATGAGAAATGCTGGGCTGGAAGAAGCATAAGGTTGGGCTGGAATCAAGATTGGCGGAAGAAATATCAATAACTTCAGATATGCAGATGACACCATCCTTATGGCAGAAAGTGAAGAGGAACTAAAAAGCCTCTGGATGAAAGTGAAAGTGGAGAGTGAAAAAGTTGGCGTAAAGCTCAACATTCAGAAAACTAAGATCATGGCATCCAGTCCCATCACTTCATGGCAAATAGATGGGGAAGCAATGGAAAGTGAGAGACTCTATTTTGGGGGGCTCCAAAATCACTGCAGATGGTGACTGCAGCTATGAAATTAAAAGATGTTTGCTCCTTGGAAGAAAAGCTATGACCAACCTAGGCAGTATATTAAAAAGCAGAGACATGACTTTGCCCATAAAGGTCCATCTAGTCAAAGCTATGGTTTTTCCAATAATTATGTATGGATGTGAGAGTTGGACTATAAAGAAAGCTAAGCACCGAAGAATCAATGCTTTTGAAATATGGTATTGGAGAAGACTCTTGAGAGTCCCTTGGACTGCAAGGAGATCAAGCCAGTCAACCCTAAAAAAAAAAAAAAATTAGTCCTGAATATTCACTGGAAGGACTGATTGCTGAAGTTGAAACTCCAATACTTTGGCCACCTGATGTGAAGAATGGACTCATTGGAAAAGACCCTGATGCTGGGAAAGATTGAAGGCAGGAGGAGAAGGGGTGACAGAGGATGAGATGGCTGGATGGCATCACCGACTCAATGGACATGAGTTTGAGCAAGCTCCAGGAGTTGGTGATGGACAGGGAAGCCTGGCATGCTGCAGTCCATGGATCACAAAGAGTCGGACACGACTGAGCTATTGAACTGAACTGAAAGTGAACTCAAACTGTAAGCTCCCCTAGAGCCTGGTACAGAGCCTCACACAGTGTAGACACTCAAAAAATATTTTTTGAATTAGACAATGGACAAGCTGGGACCTCCCTGGTGGTCAGTGGTTAAAACTCCAAGTGCCCAGTGCAAGGGGTACTGGTTCTATCCCTGGATGGAACTAAAATCCCTCATGTCTCTAGGCCTTGCCAAAAAAAAGAGAGAGAGAGAAAGAGAGAAAACGGACAACTTGATAAAATATGATTGGGTAGTACCACAATAGAATGCATTTGTAGTTGATGAAACTGTCTTATTTAAGATGTATTGATTAATGGTGCAAAAGTAACTCAAAACAAGCTATTTAATGGTATATCACATGCTTTTTTTACTTCTTTTCTCCCGATCAACATTGGGGGGGAGGTATTTTATATAGGGATGCATGTCACTTTGGTAAGTGATGCAAAACTACTGAAGGAATGGTTATTATGTTGAATGATAAAATCAGGCACAACAATGAGATGACACTAAAAAGATGAAGTTCAATAGTCTGTAGTGGGTTGAACTGTGTCCCCCAAAATACTATGTTCAAGTCTTAAACCCTGATACCCATAACTGTAAACTTATTTGGAAATAAGGTCTTTGTAGATGTAAACAGATTAAAATGAGGTCAAACTGGTTTAAGCTGGGCCCTAAATCCAATCATCTTATCCATGAGAGGGCAGAAAGAATAAAAACCACAATCACAGAAAACTAACCAAACTGTGACATTGTACAGGAGGCAGTGATCAAGACCATTCCAAAGAAAAAGAAATCCAAAGCAGCAAAATGATTTTCTGAGGAGGCCTTACAAATAGCTGAGAAAAGAAGAGGAGCTAAAGGCAAAGGAGAAAAGGAAAGATACCCACCTGAATGCAGAGTTCAAAATAGCAGGGAGAGATAAGAAAGCCTTCCTCAGCGATCAAAGCAAAGAAATAAAGGGAAATAATAGAATGGGAAAGACTAGATATCTCTTCAAGAAAATTAGAGATACCAAGGGAACATTTCATGCAAAGATGGGCTCGATAAAGGACAGAAATGGTATGGACCTAAAAGAACAGAAGATATAAAGAGAGGTGGCAAGAATACACAGAAGAACTATACGAAAAAGATCTTCATGACCCAGATAACCACAACTGTTTGATCACTCACCTACAGCCAGACATCCTGGAATGCGAAGTCAAGTGAGCCTTAGGAAGCATCACTACAAACAAAGCTAGTGGAGGTGATGAAATTCCAGTTAAGCTATTTCAAATCCTAAAAGATGATGCTGTTAAAGTGCTGCGCTCAGTATGCCAGCAAATTTGGAAAACTCAGCACTGCCCAAAGGACTGGAAAAGGTCAGTTTTCATTCCAGTCCAAAGAAAGGCAATGCCAAAGAATGTTCAAACTACCACACAGTTGGACTCATCTCACACACTAGCAAGTGAAGTCGTTCAGTCATGTCAGACTCTTTGCAATCCCATCGACTGTGGCCTACCAGGCTTCTCAATCCATGGATTTTCCCAGCAAAAATACTGGAGTAGATAGCCATTTTCTTCTCCAGGGGATCTTACCACCCAGGGATCGAACCCAGGTCTCCCACACTGCGGGCAGACTCTTTACCATCTGAGCTACAAGGGAAGCCCACACACTAGCAAAGCAATGCTCAAAATTCTCCAAGCAAGGCATCAACAGTACATACATGAACTGAGAACTTTCAGATGTTCAAGCTGGATTTAGAAAAGTCAGAGGAATCAGAGATCAAATTGCCAACATCCACTGGAACATAGAAAAAGCAAAAGAGTTTCAGAACAACATTTACTTCTGATTCATAGACTACATAAAGCCTTTGACTGTGTGGATCACAACAAACTGTGGAAAATTCTTCAAGAGATGGGAATACCAGACCACTTGACCTGCCTCTTGAGAAATCTGTACGCAGGTCAAGAAGCAACAGTTAGAACCATACCTGGAACAACAGACTGGTTCCAAATCAGGAAAGGAGTATGTCAAGGCTGTGTATTGTCACCCTCCTTATTTAACTTATATGCAGAGAACATCATGAGAAATGCTGGGCTGGATGAAGCACAAGCTGGAGTCAAGATTTCTGGGAGAAATATCAATAGCCTCAGATACGCACATGACACCACTCTTATGGCAGAAAGCAAAGAAGAACTAAAGAGCCTCTTGATGAAAGTAAAAGAGGAGAGTGAAAAAGTTGAGTTAAAACTCAACATTCAGAAAACTAAGATCATGGCATCCAGTCCCACCACTTCATGGCAAATAGATGGGGAAACAGTGGAAACAGTGACAGACTTAATTCGGGGGGGCTCCAAAATCACTGCAGATGATGACTGCAGCCACAAAATTAAAAGACAACTGCTCCTTGGAAGAAAAGCTATGACAAATCTAGACAGCATATTAAAAAGCAGAGACATTACTTTGCCAACAAAGGTCTGTCTAGTCAAAGCTATGGTTTTTTCAGTAGTCATGTATGGATGTGAGAGTTGGACCATAAAGAAAGTTGAGCATGGAAGAATTGATGCTTTTGAACTGTGGTATTGGAGAAGACTCTTGAGAGTCCCTTGGACTGCAAGGAGATCCAACCAGTCCATCCTCAAGAAAATCAGTGCTGAATATTCATTGGAAGGACTGATGTGGAAGATGAAACTCCAATACTTTGGCCACCTGATGCAAAGAATTGACTCATTTGAAAAGACCCTGATGCTGGGAAAGATTGAAGGTGGGAGGAGAAGGCGATAACAGAGGATGGGATGGTTGAATGGCATCACTGACTCGATGAACATAAGTTTGAGCAAGTTCCGGGAGTTGGTGATGGACAAGGAAGTCTGGCGTGCTGCAGTACATGGGGTCGCAAAGAGTTGAACACGACTGAGCGACTGAACCAAACTGAACTAAATCCAATGAATGCAACATTTATAAGAGAAAAGAGGAGACTGGGTACAGAGACACAGAGATCACATGGGCCATGTGAAGACAGAGGCAGAGATTAGAGTGATATAGCACAAACCAAGGAATACCAAGGATCCCCAGCAATCACCAGAAGGTTGAAGAGAGGCAAGGAAGGCCAGCAGAGGAAATAAGGCTTTGCCAGCACCTTTACTTTGGACTTTCAGCCCAGTAATCATGTAAAGATGTAAGAGTTGGACCATAAAGAAGGCTGAGTGCCAACAAATTGATGCTTTCGAACTGCAGAAGACTCTGGCGAGTCCCTCGGACAGCAAGGAGTTCAAACCAGTTGATCCTCAAGGAGATTAACTCTGAATATTCATTGGAAGGACTGATGCTGAAGCTGCAATACTTTGGCCACCTGATGTGAAGAGCTGACTCATTGGAAAAGACCCTGATTCTGGAAAAGATTGAAGGCAGGAGGAGAAGGGGACGACAGAAGATGAGATGGTGGGATGGATGGCATCACTGACTCAACGGACTTGAGTTTGAGCAAACTCTAAAAGACAGTGAAGGACAGGGAAGCCTGGAGTACTGCAGTCCATGGGGTCACAAAGTGTTAGACACAATTTAGCAACTGCCTCCAGAACTGTGAAAGAATAAAGTAGCCTTATTTAAATCCACCCAGTTTGTGGTAATTTGTTATAGCAGCCCTAGGAAACTAATACAGGGTTAAGCCAAGTTCTGTATCTTCCTACTGCACGATGGAGAATGAAGGAAAACAGGCTTAACAGGTATTCTTATGGAAAAGGTCTGGCAGTTTCAGCAGACCAGAGGCTCGACATTATAATACATAAAGCTAAAGAGATCCTTACATTTTGAAATACAGCTTGGAAGAAAAGCAATGACAAACCTAGACAGCATATTAAAAAGCAGAGACATTACTTTGCCTACAAAGGTCCGTACATTCAAAGCTATGATTTTTTTCAGTAGTAATGGACATAAGTTTGAGCAAAATCCAGGAGATGGTGAAGAATAGGGAAGCCTGGGGTGCTGCAGTCCATGGGGTTGCAAAGAGTCCAATAGGACTGAGTGACTGAAAAACAGCTCTGCACTAGCGAAGGTATGTATAAGGTATTGAGTCTTTTTCAGATGCCACGTTTAAAAGAGGAAATAAAAAGCATCTGGAATGCATTTTTAAATGTAATGTAGAAAGTGCCTCAAAATTAAGTCATGTTATCACCCAATGTTACTGAGCAATTATTCTACATATACTTTGGCCACCTGATGCAAAGAGTCAACTCATTGGAAAAGACGCTGATGCTGGGAAAGATTGAAGGCAAAAGGAGAAGAGGGTGGCAGAGGATGAGATGGCTGGATAACATCACTGACTCAATGGACATGAGTTTGAGAAAACTCCAGGAGACAGAAAAGGACAGAAGAACCTAGTGTGCTACAGTCCATGGGGTTGCAAAGAGTCAGACATGACTTAACAACTGAACAACAACAAAAATTCTACATATATAGAATACAGTCTAACATCCAGGAAGAGCTCACCCAACTCCCAATGAGGTGGGGCTCTAACAGGAGTACAACATGACAGGAAGCTACTGAAGGGTTTTAAAGGAAAGAATGATGAGAATGACATGGAAGCTTCTATATTTCAGATGGATTACTAAGGGAACTATGTGAGGATAGATTTGATCAGGACAAAAGGAGACAAGGGGAGATAAATTAAAAGGCTGGAATAATAGAGAAATGATGAATTCCATAATTACGATGGCGACAGTAAGAATTAATAGGAAGTGAGGGATCTGAGGAATATTTAAGACATAAAGCCAGAGCACTAATACAATAACATTTGACTCTCAAAACTATTGTGAGAATGAATTACACTAATATATGTCAAAGTGCTTAATACACAATAGGCACAAACAATAGACATCTAAACTCTCCTTTCCAGAGATCATAAGATTGAAATACATGTAACTCTGACAAGACAAACTGGTTATATGATTAGGAGTTATCTGTTGTCACTTCTGAGGCAAGCTCAGTTCAGTCACTCAGTTGTGTCCGACTCTTTGAGACCCCATGAACCGCAGCACGCCAGGCCTCTCTGTCAAGCTCATTTCTTCTTAAAATGCAAATAGCGTTATATATATAAATGTGTAGGTATATAAACACACACACATATATAAGTACCTATGTCTACAAACATATACACACATCCTTTAGATTTTGTCCTTGTGTTAGATCAAGCTTCTGAGACCAATGAAGAAATACACTCTAAAAGGCTGATTTCCCTCCAATTTTACTCCCACATCAAACAGGAAATGAGACTCACATGATAAACTATATGCTGTTTAGAAGTGTTGTCCTTTCGAGAAACGTCTGAAAGGAGAGAAAAACCAGACAGAAATGGAATGTATACATTGAAAAAAAAAGCTAAAAATTCTAAATGAAATGGTTGAGCTTTCCATACTACAGGGAATGAGCTTATTGATAAGCATACATTTTTGCTTAAGGTAGCTTTTGATGCAATAAACATTTCATTTCTAAGCCAACATATGTGTTCATTTATGCTGAGCTATTAATATCTTTTCAGAATATGAAAAATAAATACACATGAATTTCCAACATAATAATACTGTAAGATGAAAATCCCAACTTAAAGCCTTTTTATTGACTGAGTAATCAACACATAAAACTTGAACAGATATGTTATCAAAGGATCCAAGTTACAACATGAAGAGTCCCTGACTTCAGATGTATTGTCACTTTATCTTAAAAAAAAGCTGCTGTGTGATAAGATAGCCTACCAATTAGGAATCATAATTATTAAGCTGAATATATTAAGAGAAAACTTTAGCTAGGAGAAAGAACTAAAAATACAATGAACATTCAGGAAAAGTATCAGTTGTTATGAAATACTATAAAATTTGATTGAGCAAATATGTTTTAAGTACTTTTGATAACTATATTTTTAATTACTTATAAATCCATTTGAAAAGCATGTGAAAATTGTATATAATATGAACCTCATATTAACAAAAATATGAAATCTTCAAATGAATGATATCCAGAAACGTAATTATTCAATCCTTTCTTCTAAAAAAAAATATTTATTTATTTGGCTGCACCGTGCCTTAGTTGCAGTACGTGAACTCTTAGTTGCTACATGTGGGGTCTAGTTCCCTGACCAGGGATCAAACCCAGAGCCCCTGCATTGGTAGTACACTGGACCACCAGGGAAGTCCCTGTAATCCTTCTTTGTAGAAGACACTTACTTCACCTTCAACCATTTTTACTTACTCAAGAAACAGTTTTTGTACAACCCTGTGCCCTAGACAACGATCCACATGCTGAAGACACAGATATGAACATAACACCATCTACGTGGTGCTAGTGGTAAAGAATCCGCCTGTCAATGCAGAAGATGCAAGAGACATTGGGTTCGATCCCTGGGTCAGGATGATCCCTTGGAGAAGGAAATGGCAACCCACTCCAGTATTCCTGCCTGGAAAATCCCGGAGACAGAGGAGCCTGGCGGACTGCAGTCCATAGGGTTGCAAACAGTCGGACTGACTATACACACGGGGGAAGTTTAGGAAGACTCCAAATTTTTTGACTTAGGTGAATGCGTAGATCATAGTGCCATTTGCCAAAATGAGTACTGTAAAAAAGAATTACAAGTTTAGGACCAAAGACAATGCATATGGGTTTGAGTTGCCTGTAGGATGCTTGATACGGACAGAGGCCAAGAAACACGTTTAGACTAGAAAACTGAATTTGAGTGTTATCCACATAGAAGTGAGAGTTGGTACATCAAGAGTGAAGGAGAGAAAGAATCTGTGGGATTTGAAAAAGAAAAACAAGAATAATGACAGAACCCTGTTTTTAAAGATAGGGAGAAGAGGACTTCCCTGATGATCCAGTGGATAGGAACCCACCCACCAGTGCCGGGGACACAGACTGGATCCCTTGGCAGGGAAGATCCCACGTGCTGCCAGGCAACTAAGCCTGCACGCCGCAAGTACCAGACCTTGCCCTAGACCCTGCGAGCCACCACTACTAAAGCTGCATGCCTAGAGCCCGTGTTCCACAACAAGAGAAGCCACTGCAATGAGAAGCCAGCACACTACAACCAGAGAAAGCCCATATGTCTAAATAAACAAATATTTTTTTAAAAAAGATAAGGAGAAGAAAGGTAGCCGTAAGAAAAAAAATCTGAATAGGAACAGTCAGCAAAGAAAGAGGAAAGGGAGAGATTAAATAGGGAATAGAAAAGCTAGTGTCAAACCATGAAGAGAAATCAGAGCTGAAAACCGGGTCCTCTTTTTGCTACCTACATGGTCAATAGCCAAACTCTAATTTTTACACATGTGAATAAAACTAGAGTTCCCTCTGTAAGAAGTTAGCAATGTTGTGCAAAGACTTTTAAATGGCTACAGGTTGCAGTGCTATTCAAAGAAGTGCTTTTTATATTTTAGTCATATTAACAAATAATGTAATAAAAATAAATAAAACTATCTTTTGATTTCTCCAAGCATAACCCTTAAATATGTAAGGGATGGGGCAAGTTCAACTTCAAATCATAGTGCTAATTAGCTATACTCTTAAAATGTTTGTTTTGATGTAATCAAAAGATTTTTAGTTATCAGGATACATATGTTGAATAGGGTAAACACATTAAAAATGGCACACATTCATATTTCTGTAATTATTATAGTAAGTTTATACACAAAGTATCAGCAGGTTAATTTCCAAATTTGACAACTGCTTTGATGGATATTTATGTACATGATTTATGTAACCAGATGCTACACTGTCATCATAATACAAAAGGTGATGGATAGGCAGTTCATGCCTCAGAAATGTTCTGTAAGGATGATCAGTTAGTTCTCTGCTAGATATATCAAGTCAAGGAATTGTCATGCAGAGATTCCCTCCCATTCAAAATGGATTAGGTTGATTGCTATAGAAGAGACTTGGAGACAAAGAAAGGAGAATAAAAAAGTTAATACGCTATATGCCATTTAACCCACTCCAGTGTTCTTGCCTGGAGAATCCCAGGGACGGGGGAGCCTGGTGGGCTGCCATCTATGGGCTCGCACAGAGTGGGACACGACTGAAGCGACTTAGCAGTAGCAGCATACCATTTAAACAATGGCTATTCTTTTTTTCTGCTGCACTCTGGGGGGCTAGAGCCAAACATTATAATTATCCTTATTTTAGCAGTAAGCACAAGGTTTGATACTTGATGATAATAATAATAATAGCTAATATTTATTATGGTTGGGAAGATCCCCTGGAGGAAGAAATGGCAAACCACTCCAGTATTCTTGCTTGAAAAATCTCATGGACAGAGAAACCTGGCAGGCTACAGTCCATGGGTTGCAAAGAGTAGGACACAACTGAGCAACTGAGCATGAACACGAATATTTAGTAGTTTATTGTGTGTCAAGATTCTGTGCTGTGCACTTTTCATGGATCACCTCATTTATTCTTCACAACAACTATGACTATTCCCATTTTATGAATAATGCAGTTGAGGTTTAGAGAGGTTGAGTTAACTTGTCCAAGGTCACAGAGAATGTAAGAAGCAGAACTAGAATTTAAACCCAAGCAGCAGTCTGATTCTACAATCCCAACTCTTAACTTCTGCTGTTATCAAAAGCAAGCTTTTCTTGAAAGAGCACACCCAAAGTTCCAGATTGGGAAATTTTAACTCTTAAAAGACAGGAAAAACTGGGGGGGGGGGGGGGCGGGTAGGGAAGTGGATTCCTCTTTCTCCTCTTTAGAATAAAAGAACTACAAATTCTTATTTTTATCATTCTGTATCAGCCACATAAACATTTTCACTACAGTGAAGTTTCACTTTAAAACAAACAAACAACAACAACAACAAAAACGCAGCATTTGGAGGAAAAAAGTTGTAACTCTGTGCAATTGCCTGGAAATTGCTAGGCAGCTTTCACCTTCTGTTATGATGTTCTGCACAAAGCATAGGAAACTGATTGAATGTTTAAAAACAGGCCCCAAACTATGTCTTAACTATACCTAGCCTCTCTTTGATCATTTATTTATTTTATGAAAGAAAATGCTACTACACAAAAATAAAATCATCTTTCACACATCTGGGATACATTACATTTCAAAGGTAAGTCACGTAATTTGTTTGGTTGAAATGCAAGTACTTCCTCTTGACAGCTCAACCAAACTATGTCCACTTCCTGTACCAAAGAAACCTCTACCTACATCAAGAGGCCACAGGAAGAAAAATTACAGAAATAATATTTTGACACTGCATTAAGCCTCCATTCCCCCTTAGTCCTTAGGCAAGTGGTACTGTGCATGTTTCTGAATGCAGATAAGAAATGAACTTATTCTCCTTCCCATGGTCTCCACATCCAACAGAGAGAAAAATCTCATGGCTCCCTTCCCTGCTCTTTCCCCTTCCTCCTAGCTATACTCCTACTGAGTCCAAGAATAAAATATCACAGATTTGCAACTTCTCTTTGTTAAAAAGTAGTCACCCTTTGCAAACAGCAACCGCACAGCCTTTCATGTGTCTGCTCTATTTTCAGGACTATAATGTGCACTAGAGTGTCAGCTCATCCATGTTAGTACATGTAAGAGAGAGACAAAAGAGATTCTTAACTTCCCTTCACCCTGAATACAGACACCTAAAAACACCCAAAGCATCTGTATCCTTTTCACAGCCTACTCTCATGTTACCTCCTTTGCCCTCCAAAATGCTAACAGCTAACAAAGATAGTTGCTACTCCTACTCCTTACTTCACAGATGGAAACTTTGAGGCACAAAACTATTAAGTTAATTGCCCAGTTAATTGTGTCTCACAGTTAATCAGAACAGCATGAAAAATTCAAATCCACATGTTCTAACTTCAAATATGGCATCCTTACCATCATCTACTGATGAAAAAAAAAATCTGATTTTACAAAAATTCTAAATTACCTAAACTACATACTATGTGCACTACACAACCAAGTCAAATATAGATTATATTCATCTTGTCATTAACTGCCCAGGAAAGAGACAAGACAAAGAGTCCAGTGCATCTCAAAATATAACAAGGAAGAAGACAGTAATACTCACTGGCTTTTACCTGATATTACTTATATAATATGTAACTATAAAAGCAAATGACAGGTACTAAAATAAAATTTTCAAGGGAGTGATATTCTCACATGGGAAGTTCTGCACCAATTCCAACTATGTTACCATTACTCAAGATATAATGCATTCAATTTTTTCAAAAACCTCTGTAGAAGCAAAATTTATCTTTGACGTTTAGATTTAACTTGTCAAAATAGGCCCAAAAAATCACAAATGAGCTTCCTAATGATTTAGAAGAGATGGACTAATAAGTGGGGAATAGCTGTCAGTATCATAACTACCATTTATTGAGTACTTGCTATATGCTTGACTCACCACTCAACATTTATATATATATTCTCTCATTTATAATCACAACAATCCTGTTGGCATTATTATCCCAGGTTTACAGATGAGGAAATAAAGTTCAAAGAAGTCAATTATTTTGCCCAAGGTCAAACAGTAAACAGCAGAACGAGGATCCAAACTCAGGTAGTCCAGATTCCAAAAATAAACAAACAAACAAAAATTTATATAAAGGTACACGCACTCGATGGTAGGTGAACATAAAGGATCTCTAATGAACCATTGATCTGGGAATTCTTTGAGACTTCAGTTAATTTAATCTACCTGGTGAATTAAGTGACACACTGCATTTTATCAAACACAAGCTACTGCCCCAAAATACTGAGACTACTGTTTTCAGCATTTCACAAAATGGTTTTAATAGTCATTCCAAAGAAGAATTTAAAAGACTTTTAAGCAGTAACAGCATTAGCAACATAACTGTGTACTGCTTTGAAAGAAACAAGAGTCAATTCCATGAACAGGTTTTGGTATATTTGTTATAAATTCAAAAGCATTGGTTAGTAAAAACACCTTTTATTTATAGAAGTTTAAGTTCCTGAATCCTTCAAGTGCACTCAGGAAAAGGTTACATGATAATCAACCTACCAAGTACATACCAAAGGCCTACTAATGTGCACTGCAATAAGAGAGGCTATAGGAAACAGATTAGAAACTTCCTCTGTCCACAAGGAGTTAGCAGGTTGTTTCCAACCAAACACACAGCCAGTCATGACTGGGACAACTAAAAACCCCTGCTATTTGTTATAGTTTGTGTGAGCTGCCCTACAAAAGAAACCTCTTTGGAAAAATAATTTGATCATTTTCCCAGAGCCCCTTTCACTTTCTTGCCAGCACTAACTCTTGCTTTAACCTATGGTTGGGCTTGGTTTCAGCATTAGTGCTGATATTGTTGATTTTTTCCTCACACTGAATCCAGAATTCTGCCTGGCTTTCGGCTCCCTCCCCCTTCTCTGCCTTTTAGCCTCTCCAACCCAAAGTGGAAACTGCAGACAAACTCCCCTATGGCTCCAGCAGCGAGAACTGGGCATGCTCAGAAGGCCAGGCAGGCTTTGGTTGCACTGACAGTTCCCCGCCCCTGATTTGCCGCTGCCCCCCTTCCCCCACTCCAACAACAGATACTGAAATGTTTATCTGAAAGATACGAGGCCTCTTTTCCTCAAGAATGACCCCATTTTAATTTCATTTCGCAGGGTCTTTCAGTCTTGCGAAACCCCACCACCAGCCGAGGAAGCCCGCATAATTTTTCAGCACCGGGGACAGCGCCGCGTTCCCATTAACGTCCACCCTCCCCCACCTTCTCTTGCACCCCCCACCCCCCCACCCGCCCCAACCTCAGCCCCCACCCCCGCACCAGCACGATGCCAAGGTCTCCCAGCAGCCGCAAACGCCGCAACTGCAATAGCTCCCAGCCGGAGGCCGGGCCGGAACGCCGGGCCGGCTGCTACTTACACTGCTCCGCTTTGGTGGACATGGTGCTGTCCAGATGGAAAGGCTTTGCCCCAAAATCTGTGTCGTGTGAGCTCCCTCGCTCCGCCAGCGATGTTGCGAGGAAAAGAGCGCATACCCCCCACCCCCCACCCCCTCGCTTTCCCCCTCCCTTAGGCCCGTGTCGCTACCATTCGGACAAAACGCACATCAAATTGCAGAATTCGGTCCCGGAAGGTTAGGAAATCGCCCCCGGAGAAATGGGTGGGATTTAATAGGCGGCCAAAGGCTTCCTGTCCGTCCCCTCCTGGAGCTGCCCGCGTTGATGTGGGCGGGGAGACCGAAAGAAGAGAGCAAGCTGCGGCTCCTGGTGAAATGGGGAAAATGGGCTCGACCGGGGGAGGAGTATTTCCATTCATAAGGCGCACGGAGGGGACGGGTGTTTCCCAGAGAAAAGCCTCTTAAAGTGCCGGAGTCCCCGACCATTTGGATCTCCCATTGGCGTTTTCCGGGCCTGTAAATCCTGCTTCGGGAGTAGCCCCCGATGCCTCAACGGGGTGACCGGAGAGGGACACAGGTGCGTCCCACGCTTGGTCTCAGCCTCCTAGAGGAAGGAGAGGGAGGCGGATCCGGGGCGGGCTGGAGAGAGCCAGGGCCGGAGGGTGGCGAGGATGCTCCTGAGGACCGCAAAGAAGGAAATGCAGAAGTAACCCTCAGCATGGCTTCCCGGCGTGCTGCGGTCCGTGCCCTCTGTCTCCCCTCTCAGATGGGCTCTCCTGCGGGTGATTAAGATGGGAGGTCCCAATGCCAGGGGGCTGTGAGAAGACTTTAGAAGTCGAGTCTAGGGAGGGAGGAGATTTCCTCCGATGGTGAATGAAGCTGAAAGGAACACAGAAAAGGGAAATGCAGGATCGGAAACAGGAGGAACCAGCTGTGCGCCCATGCAACCACCCAGGAGGGAGACCGGCACCCTCTTCCTCTTAGGAAGACCCTCTGCTGGGAAACCAAACGAAGCCAATAGAAAAAGAAGGCGATGGAAACACACATTAAGCATATTAATAGGAAAATACTTAAATACTCAAGTACAGTGTGGAAAGACACTCTGAGCCTGGACTTGGAGTCAGAAGAATCAGATTCAAGACTCAGCCCTACCACTTACTCATTCTAGGACTAATCCTAATCTCACTAAGCCTCAGTTGCTTCTTCTGTAAAATGGGAACAATAAAACCTACAGTCACTGAAAGAGTTAGTGGGTGGGTCAAATGATATAATGGATGTCCAAGTCCTTTTAAAATGAAAGTACTGTACAAGTGCCAATCATTATGACGATTCTTAATTCAAATAATTTCAATAGCTGGTGTTAGCTGAGTTGGTTTAGCAAAAGGTTTGGGAACAGAACTGAGAGAATTGACCAATTATTTTTAATACTGACCACTGTAGTGACTAAATCAATGTTTTTCCATCTCTAAAATTATTAGTTTAGGTAAAAGAGTGTTAAATTATGTAAGATATGGGCAAAATATTCAAAAGAAATCTTTTGACAGTTAAGAGAAACTAAAGATCATGGCACCAGCAGATGTGGTGTCTGGTAAGGAACCCACTTCCTGGTTCACAACCCGTGCCTTTTTGATATGACTTCACGTGGCAGAAGGGGCAAGGGAGCTCTGTGGGACAATCCCAATCCATTTCCCAAAAGTGCACGTCCTTCTCAGGGACTAGGATTTCAATATACGACTTTGTGGGGGGCAGGGGCAAAGAAACATTCACCCCATAGCCATGTCTGTCTGCAATATCTACCTTCAGGCTAGGGTCCTGGTTGAGTGATCTTCCAAGGGTTCTACATTCTCTGCCTAGGCTGAGAATTCTCCCTCTATTTCTTGAAAAGCTCTAACTTTTTACCATTCACATTTCTTTTTCAATAAAAAGCTCTTCCCTCAACAACCTTGAGTCATATAGTAAACATATTTTGTGATTTTAATACAATCTTCCTGGTAACAGTTCCCTATGTTTACCTCCAGCCCAGATTATTCCTTTCATTCCACACTTGGTCCGATGCTGTCCACTCAGCAAATGCTACTGTGTGTTCATGACTAAGTCGCTTCAGTCGTGTCCGACTCTGTGCGACCCCATAGACGGCAGCCCACCAGGCTCCGCCGTCCCTGGGATTCTCCAGGCAAGAACACTGGAGTGGGTTGCCATTTCCTTCTCCAATGCATGAAAGTGAAAAGTCAAAGTGAAGTAGCTCAGTCGTGTCCGACTCTTAGCAACCCCATTGACTGTAGCCTACCAGGCTCCTCTGTCCATGGGATTCTCCAGGCAAGAGTACTGGAGTGGGGTGCCATTGCCTTCTCCAATATACTGTCTAGGTTGGTCATAGCTTTCCTTCCAAGGAGCAAGCATTTTAATTTCATAGCTGCAGTCACTGTCCACAGTGATTTTGGAACCCAGGAAAATAAATCTATCACTGCTTCCAATTTTCCCCCTTCTATTTGCCATGAAGTGATAGGACTGGACGCCATAATATTAGTTTTTTGAATGTTGTTTTAAGCCAACTTTTCACTCTCCTATTTCACCCTCATCAAGAATCTCTTTAGTTCCTCTTCACTTTCTGCCATTAGAGTGGTATCATCTGCATATCTGAGGTTATTGATATTTCTCCCTGCAATCTTGATTCCAGCTTGTGCTTCATCCAGCCCAGCATTTCACATGATGTACTCTGCATGAGTGAGTGAAGTCGGTCAGTCGTGTCCAACTCTTTCGACCCCATGGACATCAGGCTCCTCCGTCCATGGGATTTTCTAGGCAAGAGTACTGGAGTGGGTTGCCATTTCCTTCTCCAGGGAATCTTCCTGACCCAGGGATCTAACCCAGGTCTCCCAAATTGTAGACAGATGCTTTACCGTCTGAGCCACCAGGGAAGTCCAACTCTGTATAGAAGTTAAATAAGCAGGGTGACAATATACAGCTTTGATGTACTCCTTTCCCAATTTGGAACCAGTCCATTGTTCCATGTCCAGTTCTAACTGTTGCTTCTTGACCCACAAACAGGTTTCTCAGGAGACAGGTAAGGTGATCTGGTTTCCCCATCTCTTTATTAAACTTTCTACTGCTACATTGAGAAAGTATAATATTGTTAAGGGGAACAGGTTGGGTCAGGCAGCCTGGATTTGAATTTCAGGTCTGCCTGGGTGTGACCATGAACAAGTTACTTCCCCATATCTCAATTTCCTCACCTGCAAAATGCACATGATAACAGAGCTCCATCAAAGGTTGTTATTTAGATTAAATGAATGCACAGAATAGACAAAACTATAATTCAAAAAGATATATGCACCCCTATGTTCATAGCAACACTATTTACAACAATCAAGACATGGAAACAACCTACATGTCCATTGACAAATGAATGGATAAAGAAGATGCAGTATATATACATAAAAAATGGAATATTACTCAGTCATAAGAAAGAATGAAATAATGCCATTTGCAGCAACATGGATGGGCCTAGAGATGGTCACACTAAGTGAAGTCAGTCAGAAAGAGACAATTTCATATCACTTATATGTGGAATTGAGTATATGACACAGATGAACATATCTACAAAACAAAAGCAGACTTAGATATAGAGAATAGACTTGTGATTGCTAAGGGGGAAGAGGGTGGGAGAAGGAAGGATTGGGAGTTTGGGATTAACAGATGCAAACTGCTATATGTAGGATGGATCAACCATAAGGTCCTACTGTATAGCACAGGGAACTCTATTCAATATCCTGTGATAAACCATAATGGAAAAGAATATATAACTGAATCACTTTACTGTATAGCAGAAATTAAACACAACACTGTAAATCACCTACACTTCAATAGAATTTTTAAAACAAAGGATCTAGAACAATCCCTGTTGTTAAATGATATAGGATGAAAAAATAGTATAGGATAATCTAGAAGAGTCACTGGCACATATGAGTGTTTGCTCTTTTTTTTGCATTACTGTCCAAGCCACTCAAGTGTACCCATTTCATTAAAGTTAGTTTCAACAGTTTCAGACCTCTCAAAGCCTTAAATCATCCATGTTTAGTCAGTTCAGTCGCTCAGTCATGTCCAACTCTTTGCAACCCCATGGACTATAGCACACCAGGCTTCCCTGTCCATCACCAACTCCTGGAGCTTGCTCAAACTCATGTCCATCAAGTCGGTGATGCCATCCAATCATCTCATCCTCTGTCGTCCCCTTCTCCTCCTGCCTTCAGTCTTTCCCAGAGTCAGGGTCTTTTCCAATGAGTCAGCTCCACATCAGATGGCCAATGAATATTCAGGACTGATTTCCTTTAGGATTGACTGGTTGGATCCCCTTGTAGTCCAAGGGACTCTCAAGAGTCTTCTCCAACACCACAGTTCAAAAGTATCAATTCTTCCATGCTCAGCCTTCTTTATGGTCCAACTCTCACATCTATACATGACTACTGGAAAGACCACAGCTTCGACTAAATGGACCTTTGTCAGCAAAGTAATGTCTCTGATTTTCAATATGCTGTCTAGGTTGGTCATAACTTTTCTTCCAAGGAGCAAATATCTTTTAATTTCATGGCTGCAGTCACCATCTACAGTGATTTGGGAGCCCAAAAAAACAAAGTTTGTCACTGTTTCCATTGTTTCCTCATCTATTTCCCATGAAGAGATGGGACCGGATGCCATGATCTTAGTTTTCTGAATGTTGAGTTTTCAGCCAATTTTTTCACTCTCCTCTTTCACTTTTGTCAAGAGGCTCTTTAGTTCTTCTTCGCTTTCTGCCATAAGGGTGGTGTCATCCGACATCTGAGGTTCTTGATATTTCTCCCAACAATCTTGATTCCAGCTTGTGTTTCTTCCAGTCCAGCGTTTCTCATGATGTACTCTGCATATAAATTAAATAAGCACAGTGACAATATACAGCCTTGATGTACTCCTTTCCCAATTTGGAACCAGTCTGTTGTTCCATGTCCAGTTCTAACTGTTGCTTCTTGACCTGCATACAGATTTCTCAAGAGACAGGTCAGGTGGTCTGGTATTCCCATCTCTTTAAGAACTTCCCACTGTTTGTTGTGATCCATGCAGTCAAAGGATCATAGTCAATAAAATAGTCAATAAAGCAGAAGTAGATCTTGTTCTGGAACTCTCTTGCTTTTTCTGTGATCCAGCGGATGTTGGCAATTTGATCTCTGGTTCCTCTGACTTTTCTAAATCCAGCTTGAACATCTGGAAATTTTCAGTTTATGTACTGTTGAAGCCTCGCTTGGAAACTTTTGAGCATTACTTTGCTAGCATGTGAGTTGAGTGCAATTGTGCAGTAGTTTAAACATTCTTTGGCATTGTCTTTCCTTAGTATTGGAATAAAATTGACCTTTTCCAGTCCTGTGGCCACTGCTGAGTTTTCCAAATTTGCTGGCATATTGAGTGCAGCACTTTCACAGCATCATCTTTTAGGTTTGGAAAATAGCTCAGCTGGAATTCTATGACCTCCACTAGCTTTGTTTGTAGTGATGCTCCCTAATGCCCACTTGACTTCAGACTCCAGGATGTCTGGCTCTAGGTGAGTGATCACACCATCATGGTTATCTGGATCATTAAGCTCTTTTTTGTATAGTTCTTCTGTGTGTTCTTATCACCTTGTCTTAGTATCTGTTGCTTCAGTTAATCATCCATGTTACTGATACCCTAATTATCAACTGAGGCTTTTACAAGTTCAGTTTCCTAACATGTCCATTGGGCTAACTCACTAAACTGAATCATATCCCTTAGTCAGATGGCCTAACTTACTGCTTCAAAGAAACAAATATTAACTCCTTCATATTTCCTTGTCTCCACTGATCAATATTAACCTTTCTCTCTCTCTTTTCTTCTATTTCAGAAGTAGTGCCCCTCTACATTGCCAGGTGAACGGCCCTTTTCTTCTTAATCTATACCTCAAATTATAAATGCTGCCATTAATCATCCTCTCTTTGCAGCATTTTAAGTCTGTATTTTTTCAATGGATTGTTCCACTGTGCTCACAGACATAAATAAATTTTACATCCTGGAAATGGTGTACTTGTCATCACTGAATAAGTGATCTCCATTTTCCCACCCACCGCCTCCATTTTCTCAGCATCCAATCCATTATCATCTCCTTGCTGAAACAGCTTCTTTCAGTAGTCACTAATAATTTCCTAATAGTCAATTACAATTATCTTATCTCTTGGTGACTAATTCCACATATCAAATATCTCCCTATTCATTTTTGAAACTCCTTTTCCCCTTAATTTCAATGCTATAATGTTCTGAAAAATCTTCTCTAAGCTTTTTCGTGCTGGTATTGTTTAATGAAGTATTCTCAGCAAAGAAATATAAAAAAAAATTAGTGCCATAAACACTAATTTTGCCTCTGCCCACTGCCATCAATGGCTTAGCTGGTAAAGAATCTGCCTGCAATGCAGGAGACCTGGGTTCGATCCCTGGGTTGGGAAGATCCCTGGAGAAGGGAAAGTCTACTCCAGTATTCTGGCCTGGAGAACTCCATGGACTGTAAAGTCCATGGGGTCACAAAGAGTGGAACACGACTGAGTGACTTTCACTTTCACTGCCATCAAATCTTAACTTGTCATATTTATGCTAATATTTTATTTTTAATAAAAAAAATTTTTAGATTCACTGCTGCTAAGTCACTTCAGTCATGTCCGACTCTGTGTGACCCCACAGAAGGCAGCCCACCAGGCTCCCCAATCCCTGGGATTCTCCAGGCAAGAACACTGGAGTGGGTTGCCATTTCCTTCTCCAATGCATGAAAATGAAAAGTGAAAGTGAAGTCGCTCGGTCGTGTCTGACTCTTAGTGACCCCATGGACTGCAGCCCACCAGGCTCCTCCGTCCATGGGATTTTCCAGGCAAGAGTACTGGAGTGGGGTGCCATTGCCTTCTTCATAGATTCACTAGAAACCTCCATAAAACTTAACCTAATTTGTGGTTAATCAAACACTCATATTTTTATACTGTTCATTTATTGATTCAGCAGATATTTACTGAGTACCTATCATATGCCAAACACTGTTGTAGGCACTGGGGATACTGTCATGAACATGTATGACACAAATCTCTGCTTTCATGGAGCCAGTATCATAGTGGGGAAGACAATCTTCCTCAAAATTAAATAAGCAAAATAAATAGTATATTGCTGCTAAGTCGCTTCAATTGTGTTCAACTCTGTGTGACCCCATAGACGGCAGCCCACCAGGCTCCCCCGTCCCTGGGATTCTCCAGGCAAGAACACTGGAGTGGGTTGCCATTTCCTTCTCCAATGCATGAGAGTGAAAAGTGAAAGTGAAGTCGCTCAGTCATGTCCGACTCTTAGCGACCCCATGGACTGCAGCCTACCAGGCTCCTCCATCCATGGGATTTTCCAGGCAAGAGTACTGGAGTGGGGTGCCATTGCCTTCTCCAAAATAGTATATTAAGTACTGATAATTACACAATACAAAAAAAAAAAAAAAACTAAACCAGAGGAAAGACATAGGAAATGTTGAAAAAAGTTGGAATTTTGGATAGGGTAAATTTTAGATAGGATAGCTCCATATGCTATATGTTGTTGTCCAGTCACTCAGTCGTGTCCAACTCTTTGTGACCCCATGGACTGCAGCACACAGGTTTCCTTGTCCTGCACTGTCTCTCAAAGTGTGCTCAAACTCATGTCCATTGAATCAGTGATGCCATCCAACCATCTCATCCCCTGTCATCCCCTCAATATTTCCAAGCATCAGGGTCTTTTCCAGTGAGTCAGCTCTTCGCATCAGGTGGCCAAATTATTGGAGCTTCAGCTTCAGCATCAGTCCTTCCAATGAATATTCAGGATTGATTTCCTTTACAATTGACTGGTTTGATCTCCTTACTGTCCAAGGGACTCTTGGACAACAAGCATCCAAGCATCTTTCATCGACGCTTAGCCTTCTTTACAGTCCAACTCTCACACTCGTGCATTACTACTGGAAAAACCACAGCTTTGACTATATGGCTGTTTGTCGGCAAAGTGATGTCTCTGCTTTTTGGTATGCTGTGTGGTTCTAGTTTCTGTCCTACAGGGAACACTTTAACCCCCACTACCCTACAGGAGCTAAATTCAAAATACCACTACCTACTTCCAGCCTGGAGTACAGCATGTTTCTAACATCAACCCTACTCACAAATTTGAATTTCTATTCACTTTCCAATACAAATTGATTTTTATCTTGTTTTGAACTCAGCCATGCCCTATTTGTCATAACTATGAGTTTAGGCCCAATGCATGTACATATTACCATCTTGAATGAATAGTATCTGTCTATTCCATTTGACCCTTCCTTCATCTTCTGAATCACTCCCCCAAAATATGAGTTATTTCTCAGAGCTTCAGCCTTGGAATTCTTATCTTTCCTCTAAATCTTTCTTCTTTAGATATACTATCTATTCCCATGCTTCAACTACAACTTACATATTGAAGATTCTCAAATCTTTAAATTTTGTGTCCCAACTCGTCTACCAAGATTCAAGCTTTTATTTTTAACTGTTTGATAGATGGTATTTTGACTGTACAATTAATACCTTAAACTCAATATACATCAATCATGCCTTAGTTTCCTACACCAATCAACACCTCTTTCTGAGGCCATTAGTCTCACTGTTATCCAGACTTGAAATCTCAGTGGTGTTTTACTCTCCAGTATTCTCTCATCCACAGATTGGTTCCAAATAGGAAAAGGAGTACGTCAAGGCTGTATATTGTCACCTTGCTTATTTAACTTATATGCAGAGTACATCATGAGAAACGCTGGGCTGGAAGAAGCACAAGCTGGAATCAAGATTGCCGAGAGAAATATCAATAACCTCAGATATGCAGATAACACCACCCTTATGGCAGAAAGTGAAGAGGAACTAAAGCCTCTTGATGAAAGTGAAAGAGGAGAGTGAAAAAGTTGGCTTAAAGCTCAACTTTCAGAAAACTAAGATCATGGCATCTGGTCCCATCACTTCATGGCAAATAGATGGGGAAACAATGGAAACAGTGTCAGACTTTATTTTTGGAGCTCCAAAATCACTGCAAATCATGATTGCAGCCATGAAATTAAAAGACGGTTACTCCTTGGAAGGAAAGTTATGACCAACCTAGACAGCATATTGAAAAGCAGAGAGATTACTTTGTCAACAAAGGTCTGGCTAGTCAAGGCTATGGTTTTTCCAGTGGTCATGTATGGATGTGAGATTTGGACTGTGAAGAAAGCTAAGCGCCAAACAATTGATGCTTTTGAACTGTGGTGTTGGAGAAGACTCTTGAGAGTCCCTTGGACTGCAAGGAGATCCAACCAGTCCATTCTAGAGGAGATCAGTCTTCATTGAAAGGACTGATGCTGAAGCTGAAACTCCAATGCTTTGGCCACCTCATGTGAAGAGTTGACTCATTGGAAAAGACCCTGAGGCTGGGAGGGATTGGGGGCAGGAGGAGAAGGGGACAACAGAGGATGAGATGGCTGAATGGCATCACCAACTTAATGGACATGAGTCTGAGTGAACTCCGGGAGTTGCTGATGGACAGGGAGGCCTGGCATGCTGTGATTCATGGGGTCGCAAAGAGTCGGACACGACTGAGCGACTGAACTGAACTGAACTGAACTGATTCTCTCATCCATATAATCTAATCAGGCTTTGCTGCACACTGTGTTGTGTCCCCCTCCCTCCTTAATGCATATGTGCAAACCCTAACTTCCAATATAATGGTATTGGGAAGTGAAGGCCTTTGGGAAGTAATTGGGATTAAATGAGACCATGAGACTGAGGCTCTCATAATGGCATTATTAGTGTCCTTATAGGAACAAGAAGAGAGACCAGAGCTCATACTCTCTCTCACTCTTGGTCTTGCTCTCACACTCCCTTCCTCTCCCCCATGTAAGGACATGGTGAGAAGGCAGCCAAAGAAGGGAGCCCTCACCAAGGAAATGAATCTGCCAGCACCTTTATCATAGACTTACCAGCTTCTAGAACTATAAGAAATAAATTCCTGTTGTTTAAGCCACTCAGAACTGATAGTAGTAGTAAACCAATATAGGTTTCAAATTTTAACATTTCTCTTTCAGACCTGTCCTTGAAGTCAATTCTTTCTTTCCATACTTTTTGCTATAACACTAATTTATCTCTTCTTGATCTCACATCTGAATTACTAAAACTCCTCCCTGAGTAGTTCCCCTAGTGTTAATCTCACTCCACTCTAATCTATTCCATATTAATCATCCTAAAGTAGAATGTACCATTGATTCCAGTACCCTCTGCTATAGTCAAACTTATCCTTTCAACTTACTCACCGTTAAGTCTCTACTTATGTCATTTCCTTTGCCTGGAATTCATTTCTCTACATTCTTTCCTATTACCTTTCTTCTGCTCAATTGCTACTTCAGCCATAAATCCTCAGCTTTTATTCAGAGTAATTTCTCCTTCATCTGACTCCCAGGATGCTCTGCCTGTACCATTCATATAGTACTTATCTGCTAACTTATACCACATTTATCTACTTACTGTCAACTCTTTGTGAACAGGGGTCATTTACATAGCCATATCAAGCCTAAAACAAAGTCTTGCCCACAAGAACAGTATAAAGAATATAAACTTTGAGATAAATTGTCATTCAAATCCAGACTCTGCCACTGCTTGACCTTGGGCATACTAAATTTCTCTAAGTATTTAAGCTGTCAACCATTGTGCCTGATAGCCTCACAGTTTCTTTTCCGGTAAACTGACCCCAAATAGCTTCTGCTGAAAGAGCACAAGAAGTTTACTCCCCAAAAGATCTCCCCCACAGAAATGTAAATAAGAAAGTAGAAGAATCAGCCACTTAATCATAAAAAGAGAAGAGAAAAGAAGCATAAATAGGAAAGGAGGGTTACCTGACTTATGTCAATGATAGGCAACCACACAGCTATTCACAGAATTTGGTTCGAATGTTCCTAAAACTGCCAAGGACTATGAAGGACCTTCTCACTCCAAGTTCTATTTCACCTTGTCAGAATGGTTCCCATTCTGAGGGCTACTAATTCAGCTTTTCCAAGATAACTGTTAAAGATAACTGCTTTACTAAGATTACTGTTTCCTACACACACACACACACACACACACACACAATATTTCCTTTAATATAACAGTTTGTTGTTGTTCAGTCACTCAGTCATGTCCAACTCTTTGCGACCCCATGGACTGCAGAATCCCAGGCTTCCCTGTTCATCACCATATCCTGGAGCTTGCTCAAACTCTTGTCCATTGAGTTGGTGATGTCATCCAACTATGTCATCCTCTATCACCCTCTTCTCCTCCTGCCTTCAATCTTTCCCAGCATCAGGGTCTTTTCCAGTGAGTCAGCTTCTTGCTGTATTGCAAGAAGCTTCCAGTATTGCAGCTTCCGCTTTAGCGTCAGTCCTTCCAATGAACATTCAGGGCTGACTTCATTTAGGATTGACTGGTTTGATCTCTTTGCAGTCCAAGGGACTCTCAAGAGTCTTCTCCAATACCACAGTTCAAAAGCATGAATTCTTCAGCACTCAGCCTTCTTTATGGTCCAACTCTCACATCCATACATGACTACTTGAAAAACCGTAACTTTGACTATATGGACCTTTGTTGGCAAAGTAATGTCTCTGCTTTTAATATGCTGTCTAGGTTGGTCACAGCTTTTCTTCCAAGGAGCAAGCGTCTTTTAATTTCATGTTTGCAGTCACCATCCGCAGTGATTTTGGAGCCAAAAAAATAAAGTCTGTCACTGTTTCCATTGTTTCCCCCATCTATTTGCCATGAAGTGATGGGACCAGATGCCATGATCTTAGCTTTTTAAATGCTAAGATTTAAGCCAGCTTTTTTCACTCTCCTATTTCACCTTCATCAAGAGGTTCTTTAGTTCCTCTTTGCTTTCTGCCATAAGGCTGGGGTCATTTCCATATCTGAGGTTATTGATATTTCTCCAAGCAATCTTAATTTTGGCTTTGCTTCAAGCAGCCCAGCATTTTGCATGATGTAAACTGCATATAAGTTGAATAAGCAGAGTGACTATATACAGCTTTGACATACTTCTTCCCCAATTTGGAACCAGTCTATTGTTCCATGTAAGGTTCTAACTGTTGCTTCTTGACTTGCATACAGTTTTCTCAGGAAGCAGGTAAGCTGGTCTAATATTCTTCAAAAATCTCTTAAAAAATTTTTCAGTCTGTTGTGACCCACACAGTCAAAGGCTTTAGCGTAGTCAATGAAGCAGAAGTAGATGTTTTTCAGGAATTCTCCCACTTTTTCTATGATCCAAGAGATGTTGGCAATTTAATCTCTGGTTCCTCTGCCTTTTCTAAATCCATCTTGAACATCTGGAAGTTCTCAGTCCACATACTTTTAAAGCCTAGCATGGAGAATTTTGAGCATTACTTTGCTAGTGTGTGAATTGAGTAAAATTGTGCAGTAGTTTGAGCATTCTCTGGCACTGTCTTTTTTGGGGATTGTAATAAAAACTGACATTTTCCAGTCCTGTGGCCACTGCTGAGTTTTCCAAATTTGCTGGCATATTGAGTGAAGCACTTCCACAACATCATCTTTTAGGTTTGGAAAATAACTCAGCTGGAATTCCATCACCTCCACTAGCTTTGTTTAACCTGATGCTTTCTAAGGCCCACTTGACTTCGCACTCCAAGATGTCTGGCTCTAGGTGAGTGATGACACCATCATGGTTATCGGAGTCATTAAGATCTTTTTTGTATCGTTCTTTTGTGTATTCTTGCCACCTCTTCTTAATATCTTCTGCTTCTGTTAGGTACATAATGTTTCTGCCCTCATTGTGCCCATCTTTGCATGAAATGTTCCCTTGGTATCTCTAATTTTCTTGAAGAGATCGCTAGTCTTTCCCATTCTATTGTTTTCCTCTGTTTCTCAGCACTGTTCACTTAGGAAGGCTTTTTTATCTCTCCTTGCTATTCTTTGGAACTTTGCATTCAGATAGGTATATCTTTTTTCTTCTTTGACTTTCACTTCTCCTCTTTCCTCAGCTATTTGTAAGGCCTCCTCAGACAACCATTTTGTCTTTTTGCATTTCTTTTTCTTGGGGATGCTTTTCATCATCACCTCCTATCCAGTACTGTATGTATATCTATGGTTCTTCAGGCATTCTATCAGATATAATCCTTTGAATCTACTCATCACTTCCACCGTATAATTGTCACTTGGACATCTTCAAATATGTAAGTGTGTAAATATTAAATTACACTGTGTCATTGTTTAGTCGCTAATTCGTGTCTGACATTTTGTGATCCCATGGACTGCAGCATGCCAGGCTTCCCTGTCTTTCACCACCTTCTGGAATTTGCTCAAACTCATGTCCATTGAATCAGTGATGTCATCCAACCATCTCATCCTCTGTCATCCCCTTCTCCTCTTGCCTTCAATCTTTCCCAGCATCAGGGCTTTTTCCAATGACTTGGCTCTTCACATCAGGTCACCAAAGTATTGGAGCTTCAGCGTCAGCATCAGTCCTTCCAATGAATATTTAGAGTAGATTTCTTTTAGGATTGACTGGTTTGATCTCCTTGCAGTCCAAAGAACTCTCAAGAGTCTTGTCCAGCACCACAATTCATATAGTGTAATAAAAAAAAAACACACTATACTATTGTTAACATATTATGGCATAATACGTTATTATATTTTATTTCAAAACCTGGAGCTAGAATTCCTCTTGGGAGGTAATTTATATAGCTCCAGTAAATTCCCCACAAGTGTTTGGGAAAAGAAGGTCCTATAAATTTAGATACAGAGTGACCCATTTTGTCAAGGATAAAGAGAATTATCCTGATAAATAGAGGGAAAAGAGAAGAAAAAGATAGAGACAGGAAAATGACAGAAGTTATTTGTCCAGTGTTTGACCTGACTCTTCTCTGAACTTTTAAAAATATTCAATAAAGTTATCTAAATGATAAGTCTTGGTGCAAGTGAGTATTTTGTGGAAAGAAGAGTCTGGACTTTGTGCCCAGGGTGATATGAGGTAAAACCAAGATAATATCAGAGATGCAGGAGTAGAGATCAAGAGAAACATGATAAAATATGTCAGAGGAACTAGGGATATCAAAGAAAGGCTGTATAAATGAGATTTGACCAATTTAACCAATCTTTATTGCAAAGAAAGACTCCAGTTAATGTTTGGGTGGCCCTCACAATGAACCCTCTACTGCATGTGGTAAATTTTGATTCCATAGAAACAAAAAGATCCAGCTAAAATGCTAAATATCTTATCTGTATAAAATGGGGTTAGTGATGACTATCTCAAAATCTCAGATGTGAGGAATCAATAAAATATATGTATAAAGTGCTCAGCAATAGATATTAAATGCATAGAGCTCTGATCCAGTCTGCTACTTATAATCTCAATCTTGAACTAATCACTTGGACCTGCTTATGTGATTTGGCTCTACTAATTACTCTATGGGTTTCCCTGGTGGCTCAATGGTAAAAAATCTGCCTGCCAATGAAGGAGGTGCAGGTTTGATCCCTGGATGGGAAAGATCCCCTGGAGAAGGAAATAGCAACCCACTCCAGTATTGTTGCCTGGGAAATCCCATGGACAGAGCAGCCTGGTGGGCTACAGTCCATGCGGTCACTAAAACGTATGACACAACTTAGAGACCAAAACAAACAAACAAATTATACATTATTCTATTTCTACCCACATTTCAAGTTTATGAGCAATTTTATGTGCCCTTTCAAATTTATGTGCAATATTATCACCGAGGTTCCAGCTTTGGATCTTCCCAATAATGTTGCTGCTCCTCTATCCTGGAAGCCTTACCTCAAGTTGCCTTTACTTATAACTCTTCTAGTTACATTCAGTCTTGTGCCCAGAACAACATCCCATCTGACTGGCCTACCCTGATCCTGTAGATAGGGTCAAATCACAAGATTCTTGTGGCAAAAAAAAAAAAATTATATCTTATGTACCCATATATTCTATGTACCCACATTATGTAAAACAAAGAAGCTAAGCTCCTAACAGTTACTGAGATAGCAATGAAAAGGGAGAGTAAGGACTGCTGAAAATTCTTCTCCATAAAAGCAAGAGAAAACTGGCAAAAATTACCAGGATCAACTTTTTCTAAACTCTGGACTTTAACTAAAGGCTTGCAGCCACCCAAGCAACATTAACTGGAAAAAAAAAAAAACCCTCAATAAGGTCAGACAGCTTTGTAGCATTTTAATTTGCCCTGGTCCCATCCCCTACTCTAGGGCTCTGAAGCGGCCTTGAAAACTAACAGACTATATTTGCAGTAAAAATTAGCAGCTGGCAGCAACTGAATGTGACAGAACCAGGTTGGGGCTCCCTCAGAGTTTTGTTCTCAGTGGATTATCATTATTTGATCTCTCAGATAATTTCCTAGAAGATACTACTACAAGATTGTCTGTATTTGACCTGATGGGGAGCTTGCCCATGTACAAATTTGAAAAGGTTTTCCTGAGGCATTGGTCAAAAACAATTGCAGGCATCACAGCTATCTGAGCTAGTGGATAACAGTTGGGACAAACAGTAAACTAACCAAAAAGCTTAAAAGGAAAATATGAAGAATAAGATATTGCAGGGGCTTTGAAAAGCTCCAACATATTCCTAGGAACCTAGAAGTCCATTCACACACATCAGACTGTGCACATGCCTGAGGTGTACACATTCTCAAGAAGAAAAAAAAAAAAAAAAAAACAAGAAGGCCCTAAGCTGTCACCTCTGGCTGACCTTAAGACATTGTATAGGAAGTGAAGCCCAAGATAGAGTTGTCCGCTGCTCAGCTGAGAGCTGTATACATACCCTCAACGCACACACACACAGATTCTCTGCAAAAACAAAAGACTTATTTTTTTCTAGACAGTTAAGAAAATCTCCATCCAATAATTAGCTGACCACTAAGCTAATCAAGCACAGACTTCTGTGGCCACACACAAGAAAGAATAGACTTTATATAATTAATTCAAAAAAAACCTCACTAAACAAACAAACTATTAAAAATGAAAACAATGAATCCTAGTGAAGGAAAAAACATCTGGTTTCCAGAGTTACCACATTATATTATATTAAATTAAATGTCCAGTTTTCAACGAAAATTGTGATCTAAGAAAGCATAACACACACACACACACAGAGAGGGAGAAAAGCAACCAACAGAAACTGGCTATGAGAAAGCCAGAAACAAAGAAAGTAAGAGAGGCTTCCTTATTAGAGAAAGACAAATCAGCGATTTTAAATATGTTCAAAGAACTAAAGGAACCCATATCTAAAGGATAAAGGAAAGTACATGAGCTATGTCTCACTATTTAGAAAATAGCAATAAAAAGATTTTTTTAAAATTTAAGAACCAAAGGGAAATTTAGAGCTGAAAATGACAACCAAAATGAAAAATTCAGTAGATGATCTTAAACAGAAGGTTCAAGCAGACAGAAGAAAGACATCAGTGAGCTTGCAGACAGGTTAATTGAGTGTCCAGTCTGAGCAACCAAAAAAAAATTTTTTTAAGTGAACAGAGCTTCAGAGACATCATTAAACATATCAATATATTCATAACGGAAGTCTAAAAAGGAGAGGAGAGAAAGGTACAAAAATATAAAAGAAATAATGTCTGAAAACTTCCCATATAGGATGCAAATTATTAATCCACATATTCAAGAAGTTCAACGAGTTGCTAGTGGAATAAATTCAAAAAGATCCACACCTAGAGACATCACAGTCGAGCTGTTAAACGCCAAAAATAAAGAAAGTAGCAAGAGAGAAGTCACTTGTCTCTTACATTTGAAACTCAGCAAGATTAACAGCTGATTTTTCATAAGAAACCATGGATATCAGAAACAGTAGGATGAGATATTCAAAGTGCTGAAAGAAAAAAAAAACTGTCAATCAAGAACTCTACATCCAGAAGAGGTATCTTCAAAATGAAAGTAAAATTAAGGCATTCACAGATAAATAAAAACCTAGAGAATTTATTACTAGCAGACATCCCTAAAAGAAATATTAAAGAGAGTCCTTGAGAATGAAATGAAAGGACTCAAATCCAAAAGAAGAACATTGAAAAGGCAATTATGTAGGTGAATATAAAAGACAATAAAAATGTATTTTTTGTAACCAAGTAAGTACTTAATTATGTGAAGTGTCATTATTATTATTCCAATACGTGTGAAACTTCAGTGGAGATAGCCATTTAGCCAGGTAAGACAAAACAAACCTGATGATAAATGAGATAGTAGACTTCACAGCCAATCAATGGGATAACAGATTTCGCAGCCAAATAACATTAATTCCCCCCTTAAAATACAGTAGCACTAACTACTGGTAGAAATTGTGAGTTTAAGAGAAGTTAGTCATAGGTTCTAAGACTTCTGTCAGAAGAGATTTAGCTTTAAGTAATGGTTAAAACATTCAAACATCCTAAAGGAACCTACCAAAATTGGACTGGAGTTTAAACAGGACATAAAGCCTGAAAATTATCATCATAAAAGTAATGGTTGATGTAAAGGGACAACAGTAGCTCCCTAAATGAAATAACATGCATAGAGGATAGTAGAGGACCAAGGACTGAGACTTTAAACAGAAGAACAGCTTCCCTGGTGGTCCAGTGGCTAAGACTTCACGCTCCCAAGGCATGCAGCCCAGGTTCAATCCGTGGTCAGGAAACTACATCCCACATGCTGCAACTAAAGATCCTGAATGTTACAGCTAAAAGGATACCCTACACAGCAACAAAGATCCCTCATGCCACAACTAAGACCTGATGAGACTGTGATTGTTAGTCACTCAGATCAGATCAGATCAGATCAGTCGCTCAGTCGTGTCCGACTCTTTGCAACCTCATGAATCGCAGCACGCCACGCCTCCCTATCCATCCTGTCCATCAGTTGTGTCCAACTCCTTGTGATCCCATGGACTATAGACCACCAGGTTCCTATGTCCATGGAATTCTCCAGGCAAGAATATTGGAGTGGGTTGCCATTCCCTTCTCTAGGGAAACTTTCCAACCCAGGGATCAAATCAGGATCTCTTGCATTGCAGGCAGATGCTTTACCAGCTGAGCCACCAGGGAAGTTACAAAGACCTCATGCAGATGAATAAATAAATAAACAAACTTTTAAAAATTTTAAAGGAAACAAAAAAAAAATTTTAAAGGAAACAGAAGATTGGGGAAAAGGCCAGCCAAAATATAAATATTTTCTACGGTAAAAATAGCCAATCACACAACCAGGAAAAAAGAATTCTTGAATTTCTAATAAAAACATGATTTTCAAAAACTGTTTCAATTTAACTGTTTCTATAAAAAGAATTTTTAAAGGAAAATGCAAAAATTAAAGGTTTATCCAGTCTACCTAGAAGCGTGTGTGTGTGTGTGTGTGTGTGTGTATACATATATATATAAACTTCATGTAACTGCTCCAGAAATGTAGTTTCACTTAGAAAAGTAGCAAGGATACTTAAGTAATGGCTTTAATGTCTTTATCTCTAAATTACTCATCAGCCAAAATTTTTGAAAATAAGCCTGTCATTTGGCTCACTTTGATAAAGAAGAGAATCCTATTTCCTATGTTAATTATGAAGAACTGTAACCTTTATTCTCAATAAAATATTAATGAAGGAACAGTTTCTGAAAAGAGCCCCATTTAATGACTGAGTCCTGGGTTAATTTAAGAAACATTTACTGAATCCTATTATATGCAGTAGATTCCACTCCTCATTCTCTGGATGATCAAAGACTTTCTCTGCTATCCCATATGTAGATATCCAACCACAGGCTGCTATGCTACTTATTATCTACCTGTTTTCAAAAATATCAGCCATTCTACCTCTTTACCCTTGATGAAGCTGATTCTAATGAATCAAATTTGCCGAAGGTCTAGAGGGCCATTCTAACATTTTGTTGTCTTTAAGAAGATAACATAAAACACATAAACTACCATTATTTTCTCCCATGTTAAGGCCATTTATATTGTGAAAAAAAATGCACATACAGAAAAGTATGTAAATCATAAATGTGCAGCTTAATGAATTGTTATATAAGCAAACACTTGTATAATCATCATCTAGGTCAAGAAACAGGACATTGCCAACATTATAAAAGCCTCACACTTGACCTTCTCATTTCTAAATGAGGGCTGCCCTTCTCAGCCCCAGTGGTTGCAATAATTACCTACCTTTGGGGTGATTACCTTCTTACTTCTTATACAACATGATTTTGAAAGAATAGAAAACTATCAAAAATTTACTTAGTATATATATATGTAAGAATCTAAAGTCAAAATCAACTTTTAAAGGAATTGTCACAATATTTTTTATAACTTTCCCAATCTTAAAAATTGTCCCCATAACATATCAGTCCTGAGGTTTAATTTATCCCAAACCCTTTGTAGCCTATCACTGTTGATGAAATAGTAGCCAAAATGCAATGCTTCATTTCTTCAAGGATATGAGTAATAGGTGGTATGAACACAAAGTTCTCAGTATATTCCAAGAGATTTGGGTAGTTATTCAAGCAATGAGTGTTTCAAATAAAACACTCAATCCTGATCAGAAAAAGATGTGTATTAAAGAATCACTGAAACATGTGATGGAAATGAAGCAGAAAATGAAATTGTTAGAGACTTCTTGTGGCTACAAGGGAAACAAATCACTTCCTTAGCTTTTTGAATATGGGATCACTGTCATTATAATCTCCATAAAAAACAATGGACTAAAGATTCATCACATCAGCGCTCTATATACCCACAGGTTCCACATCAAAGGATTCAACTAACCACTGACCGTGTCTTTTTTAATTCCAGAAAGCATAATTTGAATTTGCAATGCACTGGTAACTATTTACATAGCATTTACATTGTGTTAGGATATCCACTTGTCCATACAATTTATTAGGGAAAAAACTATCCTTAATCCTCTGCTATGCAGTGACATCATTGTGTAATCAAGTATCTATCTATGGATGGCTCTATTTCTAGACTCTATTTTGTCATGTCATTTTATGTCTGTTCCTGCACAGACAAAAGTTATTTTCTCATGGTCAGTGGTATTAGTTTATCTTTAATTTTACTTCTGTCATCTCAGGTTTAAGTAACTTGTTTTAGCTTCCTTTACCTTCCCAATATTTTTTGGTTATAGTACCCTGACTTTAATTTGTGGACCTTTTCATGCAGTCTTCAGTTCAGTTCAGTTCAGCCGCTCAGTCATGTCCAACTCTCTGCGACCCCATGAATCACAGCACGCCAGGCCTCCCTGTCCATCACCAACTCCTGGAGTTCACTCAGACTCATGTCCATCGAGTTGGTGATGCCATTCAGCCATCTCATCCTCTGTCGTCCCCTTCTCCTCTCAGCATTAGGGTCTTTTCCAATAAGTCAACTCTTCGCATGAGGTGACCAAAGTATTGGAGTTTCAGCTTTAGCATCAGTCCTTCCAATGAACACCCAGGACTGATCTCCTTTAGAATGGACTGGTTGGATCTCCTTGCAGTCCAAGAGTCTTCTCCAACACCACAGTTCAAAAGCATCAATTCTTCGGCACTCAGCTTTCTTCACAGTCCAACTCTCACATCCACATATGACCACTGGAAAAACCACAGCCTTGACTAGCTGGACCTTTGTTGGCAAAGTAATATCTCTAGTTTTCAATATGCTGTCTAGGTTGGTCTTAACTTTCCTTCCAAGGAGTAAGCATCTTTTAATTTCATGGCTGCAGTCACCATCTGCAGTGATTTTGGAGCTCCCAAAAATAAAGTCTGACACTGTTTCCACCGTTTCCCTATCTATTTCCCATGAAGTGATGGGACCAGATGCCATGATCCTGTTTTCTGAATGTTGAGCTTTAAGCCAACCTTTTTACTCTCCTCTTTCACTTGCAGCAAGAGGCTTTTGAGTTCCTCTTCACTTTCTGCCATAAGGGTGGTGTCATCTGCATATCTGAGGTTATTGGTATTTCTCTCAGCAATCTTGATTCCAGCTTGTGCTTCCTCCAGCCCAGCGTTTCTCATGATGTATTTGGCATATAAGTTAAATAAGTAGGGTGACAATATACAGCCTTGACATACTCCTTTTCCTATTTGGAACCAGTCTGTTGTTCCATGTACAGTTCTAACTGTTGCTTCCTGACCTGCATATAGGTTTCTCAAGAGGCGGGTCAGGTAGTCTGGTATTCCCATCTCTTTCAGAATTTTCCACAGTTTATTGTGGTCCACATAGTCAAAGGCTTTGGCATAGTCAATAAAACAGAAATAGATGTTTTTCTGAAACTCTCTTGCTTTTTCGATGATACAGCAGATGTTGGCCATTTGATCTCTGGTTCCTCTGCCTTTTCTAAAACCAGCTTGAACATCTGGAAGTTCATAGTTCACGTATTGCTGAAGCCTGGCTTGGAGAATTTTGAGCATTACTTTACTAGCGTGGGAGATAAGTGCAATTGTGTGGTAGTTTGAGGATTCTTTGCCATTGCCTTTCTTTGGGATTCATGCAGTCTTACTGGGACTGTTCATTGAGGTGCCCACCTTTCTCTAACCAAGAAATAGTAACACAACTCAAAATGTTTTCAGACCCTCTCTCTACTGAGAATCTAAGTCATAAACTCAGTGATATAAAGATAAAAAGTTTGAGCTGATCCATTCCAGTCCAATCCTAAAGAGATTATTCAGTCTTTACACACCACAAATATTATCCAGTGAATTTTTTAATATAAATTTATTTATTTTAATTGGAGGTTAATTACTTTACAATATTGTATTGGTTTTGCCATACATCAACATGAATCCACCATGGGTGTACACATGTTCCCCATCCTGAACCCCCCTCCCACCTCCCTCCCCATACCATCCCTCTGGGTCATCCCAGTGCATCAGCCCCAAGCATCCTGTATCCTGCATCGGACCTGGACTGGTGATTCGTTTCATATATGATATTATACATGTTTCAATGCCATTTTCCCAAATCATCCCACCCTCTCCCTCTCCCACAGAGTCCAACAGACTGTTCTATACATCTGTGTCTCTTTTGCTGTCTCACATACAGGGTTATCGTTACCATCTTTCTAAATTCCATACATGTGCATTAGTATACTGTATTGGTGTTTTTCTTTCTGGCTTACTTCACTCTGTATAATAGGCTCCAGTTTTATCCATTTCATTAGAACTGATTCAAATGTATTCTTTTTAATGACTGAGTAATACTCCATTGTGTATATGTACCACAGCTTTCTTATCCATTCATCTGCTGATGGACATCTAGGTTGCTTCCATGTCCTGGCTATTATAAACAGTGCTGCGATGAACATTGGGGTACATGTATCTCTTTCAATTCTGGTTTCCTCAGTGTGTATGCCCAGCAGTGGGATCGCTGGGTCATATGGCATTTCTATTTCCAGTTTTCTAAGGAATTTCCACACTGTTCTCCATAGTGGCTGTACTACTTTGCATTCCCACCAACAGTGTAAGAGGGTTCCCTTTTCTCCACACCCTCTCCGGCATTTATTGCTTGTAGACTTTTGGATAGCAGCCATTCTGACTGGCATGAAATGGTACCTCATTCTGGTTTTGATTTGCATTTCTCTGATAATGAGTGATGTTGAGCATCTTTTCATGTGTTTGTTAGCCATCTGTATGTCTTCTTTGGAGAAATGTCTGTTTAGTTCTTTGGCCCATTTTTTGATTGGGTCGTTTATTTTTCTGGAATTGAGCTGCAGGAGTTGCTTGTATATTTTTGAGACTAGTTCTTTGTCAGTTGCTTCATTTGCAATTATTTTCTCCCATTCTGAAGGGTGTCTTTTCACCTTGCTTATAGTTTCCTTTGTTGTGCAGAAGCTTTTTAATTTTAATTAGGTCCCATTTGTTTATTTTTGCTTTTATTTCCAATATTCTGGGAGGTGGATCATAGAGGATCCTGCTGTGATTTATGTTGCAGAGTGTTTTGCCTATGTTGTCCTCTAGGAGTTTTATAGTTTCTGGTCTTACGTTTAGATCTTTAATCCATTTTGAGTTTTTTGTGTGTGTATGGTGTTAGAAAGTGTTCTAGTTTCATTCTTTTACAAGTGGTTGACCAGTTTTCCCAGCACCACTTGTTAAAGAGATTGTCTTTTCTCCATTATATGTTCTTGCCTCCTTTGTCAAAGATAAGGTGTCCATAGGTGTGTGGATTTATCTCTGGGCTTTCTATTTTGTTCCATTGATCTATATTTCTGTCTTTGTGCCAGTACCATACTGTCTTGATGACTGTGGCTTTGTAGTAGAGCCTGAAGTCAGGTGGGTTGATTCCTCCAGTTCCATTCTTCTTTCTCAAAATTGCTTTGGCTATTCGAGGTTTTTTGTATTTCTATAAAAATTGTGAAGTTATTTGTTCTAGCTCTGTGAAAAATACTGTTGGTAGCTTGATAGGGATTGCATTGAATCTATAGATTGCTGTGGGTAGTATACTCATTTTCACTATACTGATTCTTCCAACCCATGAACATGGTGTATTTCTCCATCTATTAGTGTCTTCTTTGATTTCTTTCACCAGCGTTTTATAGTTTTCTATATATAGGTCTTTAGTTTCTTTAGGTAGATATATTCCTAAGTATTTTATTGTTTTCATTGCAATGGTGAATGGAATTGTTTCCTTAATTTCTCTATTTTCTCATTATTAGTGTATAGGAATGCAAGGGATTTCTGTGTGTTGATTTTATATCCTGCAACTTTGCTATATTCTTTGATTAGCTCTAGTAATTTTCTGGTGGAGTCTTTAGGGTTTTCTATGTAGAGGATCATGTCATCTGCAAACAGTGAGAGTTTTACTTCTTCTTTTCCAATTTGGATTCCTTTTATTTATTTTTCTGCTCTGATTGCTGTGGCCAAAACTTCCAAAGCTATGTTGAATAGTAGTGGTGAAAGTGGGCACCCTTGTCTTGTTCCTGACATTAGGGGAAATACTTTGAATTTTTCACCATTGAGGATAATGTTTGCTGTGTGTTTGTCATATACAGCTTTTATTATGTTGAGGTATGTTCCTTCTATTCCTGCTTTCTGGAGAGTTTTTATCATAAATGGATGTTGAATTTTGTCAAAGGCTTTCTCTGCATCTATTGAGATAATTATATGCCTTTTATTTTTCAATTTGTTAATGTGGTGTATTACATTGATTGATTTGAGATATTGAAGAATCCTTGCATCCCTGGGATAAAGCCCACTTGGTCATGGTGTATGATCTTTTTAATGTGTTGTTGGATTCTGATTGCTAGAATTTGTTAAGGATTTTTGCATCTATGTTCATCAGTGATATTGGCCTGTAGTTTTCCCTTTTGTGGCATCTTTGTCAGGTTTTGGTATTAGGGTAATGTTGGCCTCATAGAATGAGTTTGGAAGTTTACCTTCCTCTGCAATTTTCTAGATGAGTTTGAGTAGGATAGGTGTTAGCTCTTCTCTAAATTTTTGGTAGAATTCAGCTGTGAAGCCATCTGGACCTGGGCTTTTGTTTGCTGGAAGATTTCTGATTACAGTTTCAATTTCTGTGCTTGTGATGGGTCTGTTAAGATTTTCTATTTCTTCCTGGTTCAGTTTTGGAAAGTTGTACTTTTCTAAGAATTTGTCCATTTCTTCCAAGTTGTCCATTTTATTGGCATATAATTGTTGATAGTAGTCTCTTATGATACTTTGTATTTCTATGTTGTCTGTTGTGATCTCTCCATTTTCATTTCTAATTTTATTGATTTGATTTTTCTCCCTTTGTTTCTTGATGAATCTGGCTAATGGTTTGTCAATTTTATTTATCCTTTCAAAGAACCAGCTTTTGGCTTTGTTGATTTTTGCTATGGTCTCTTTTTTTCTTTTGCATTTATTTCTGCCCTAATTTTTAAGATTTCCTTCCTTCTACTAACCCTAGGGTTCTTCATTTCTTCCTTTTCTAGTTGCTTTAGGTGTACAGTTAGGTTATTTGTTTGACTTTTTTATTGTTTCTTGAGGTATGCCTGTTTTGCTATGAACCGTCCCCTTAGCACTGCTTTTACAGTGTCCCACAGGTTTTGGGTTGTTGTGTTTTCATTTTCATTCGTTTCTATTTCATTCATTTTCTATTTCATTCTATTTCACTTTCATTCGTTTCTTTTTTGATTTCTTCTGTGATTTGTTGGTTATTCAGCAGCGTGTTGTTCAGCCTCCATATGTTGGAATTTTTCATAGTTTTTCTCCTGTAATTGAGATCTAATCTTACTGCATTGTGGTCAGAAAAGATGCTTGGAATGATTTCAATTTTTTTTAATTTACCAAGGCTAGATTTATGGCCCAGGATGTGATCTATCCTGGAGAAGGTTCCATGTGTGCTTGAGAAAAAGGTAAAATTCATTGTTTTGGGGTGAAATGTCCTATAGATATCAATTAGGTTTAACTGGTCTACTGTATCATTTAAAGTTTGTGTTTCCTTGTTAATTTTCTGTTTAGTTGATCTATCCATAGGTGTGAGTGGGATATTAAAATCTCCCACTATTACTGTGTTATTGTTAATTTCCCCTTTCATACTTGTTGGCATTTGTCTTACATATTGTGGTGCTCCTATGTTGGGTGCATATATATTTATAATTGTTATATCTTCTTCTTGGATTGATGCTTTGATCATTATGTAATGTCGTTCTTTGTCTCTTTCCACAGCCTTTGTTTTAAAGTCTATTTTATCTGATATGAGTATTGCTACTCCTGCTTTCTTTTGGTCTCTATTTGCATGGAATATCTTTTTCCAGCCCTTCACTTTCAGTCTGTATGTGTCCCCTGTTTTGAGGTGGGTCTCTTGTAGACAACATATATAGGGATCTTGTTTTTGTATCCATTCAGCCAGTCTTTGTCTTTTGGTTGGGGCATTCAACCCATTTACATTTAAGGTAATTATTGATAAGTATGATCCCGTTGCCATTTACTTTATTGTTTTGGGTTCGAGTTTATACACCCTTTTTGTGTTTCCTGTCTGGAGAAGATCCTTTAGCATTTGTTGGAGAGCTGATTTGGTGGTGCTGAATTCTCTCAGCTTTTGTCTGTAAAGCTTTTGATTTCTCCTCCATATCTGAATGAGATCCTTACTGGGTACAGTAATCTGGGCTGTAGGTTATTTTCTTTCATCACTTTAAGTATGTCCTGCCATTCCCTCCTGGCTTGAAGAGTTTCTATTGAAAGATCAGCTGTTATCCTTATGGGAATCCCCTTGTGTGTTATTTGTTGTTTTTCCCTTGCTGCTTTTAATATTTGTTCTTTGTGTTTGATCTTTGTTAACTTGATTAATATGTGTCTTGGGGTGTTTCGCCTTGGGTTTATCCTGTTTGGGACTCTCTGGGTTTCTTGGACTTGGGTGATTATTTCCTTCCCCATTTTAGGGAAGTTTTCAACTATTATCTCCTCAAGTATTTCCTCATTGTCTTTCGTCTTCTTCTTCTGGGACTCCTATGATTCGAATGTTGGGGCATTTAACATTGTCCTGGAGGTCTCTGAGATTGTCCTCATTTCTTTTAATTCATTTTTCTTTTTTCCTCTCTGATTCATTTATTTCTACCATTCTATTTTCTACTTCAGTAATCCTATCTTCTGCCTCCATTATTCTACTATTTGTTCCCTCCAGTGTGTTTTTTATCTCATTTATTGCATTATTCATTATATATTGACTCTTTTTTATTTCTTCTAGGTCCTTGTTAAACCTTTCTTGCATCTTTTCAATCCTTGTCTCCAGGCTATTTATCTGTGATTCCATTTTTATTTCAAGATTTTGGATCATTTTAACTATCATTATTTGGAATTCTTTATCAGGTAGATTCCCTATCTCTTCCTCTTTTGTTTGGTTTGGTGGGCATTTATCCTGTTCCTTTACCTGCTGGGTATACCTCTGTCTCTTCATCTTGTTTATATTGCTGTGTTTGGGGTGGGCTTTCTGTATTCTGGCAGTTTGTGGAGTCCTCTTTATTGTGGAGTTTCCTCGCTGTGAGTGGGGTAGTACGGGTGGCTTGTCAAGGTTTCCTGGTTAGGGAAGCTTGTGTCAGTGTTCTGGTGCGTGGAGCTGGATTTCTTCTCTCTGGAGTGCAATGAAGTTTCCAGTAATGAGTTATGAGATGTCAGTGGGTTCGGAGTGACTTTGGGCAGCATGTATATTGGAGCTCAGGGCTGTGTTCCTGTGTTGATGGAGAATTTGCATGGTATGTCTTGCTCTGGAACTTGTTGGTCCTTGGGGGGTGCTTGGTTTCAGTGCAGGTATAGAGGCGTTTGATGAGCTCCTATCAATTAATGTTCTCTGGAGTTAGGAGTTCTCTGGTGTTCTCAGGATTTGGACATAAGCCTCCTGCTTCTGGTTTTCAGTCTTATTTTTACAGTAGCCTCAAGACTTCTTCATCTATACAGCACCATTGATAAAACATCTAGGTTAAAGATGAAAAGTTTCTCCACAGTGAAGGACACTCAGAGAGGTTCACAGAGTTACAAGGAGAAGAGAAGAGGGAGGAGGGAGTTAGAGGTGACCCCAATGAGATGAAGTGGAATCAAAGAGGAGAGAGCAAGCTAGCCAGTAATCACTTCCTTATGTGCGCTCCACAGTCTGGACTGCTCAGAGATGTTCACGGAGTTATACAGAGAAGAGAAGAGGGTGGAAGAAGACAGAGGTGGCCAGGAGGATAAAGGGGGAATCAAAAGGAGAGACACAGATCCAGCCAGTAATCAGTTCCCTAAGTGTTCTCCACCGTCTGGAACACACAAAGAGATTCAAAGAGTTGGGTAGAGAAGAGAAGAGGGAAGGAGGAGATAGAGGTGACCTGGTGGAGAAAAAGGAGAGTCCAAAGGGGGAGAGAGCAGTCAAGCCAGTAATCTCACTCCCAAGTAAAAATGGGTACTGAAGATTGGGTTCTTAAAGGTACAAAATTGATAACAAATACCAAAAAGCAAAGATTAAAAATCTAGAGTAGAGATTAGATTTTCAAAAATACAATATTAAAGAAAAGGAAAAAAAGTCACAAAACTTATAAAATATATATATATATGAAATTTGCTTTAAAAAATAGGGTTTCTTTTTTTTGCAAAGTAATAGTAGGTTATAAAAATGAAAATTAAATGAGTAATAGAGGACTTTAAATTTTTTTTAATTAAAAAAAAAAGAATGACAGTAAAAATATATCTAGGACTTTCTCTGGTGTTGTTGTGGGCAGTGTGGGGTCAGTTCATTTTTGGATAGTTCCTTGGTCCAACTTATATTTCTCAAGATCTATAGACCCCTTCCTATGTAGTCAGTACTAACTACAGGCTTTTAATCTATTGCACCTGTCACTTCCAAGGCGGTTCCCTCTGTTTTAGCTTCTTCTGTTGGCTGGTCTCTTCAGCGTCTGATTTCCACCCTGACACAAGGGGGCGGTGGTGGACACATTTTTAGGCTCACTTGTTCAGTCGCACTGTGGGAAGGGAGGGACGCTGCAAACAAATAACACTGGCATGTACTCGCAGTGCCTCAGCCACACTGGGCCTGCTCCCACTCAAGGCTCCTGTGCCCTCCCTGCCCACACTGCTCAGGCTCTATGTTGCTCCGCCAGAAACCGTCTGAGGCCGGCCCTGAGCTAAATGCACCTCCCAGGTCTAAGCCACTCAGGTTCAGGCACTCAGGTAGTCCTCAGAGGCGCGGACTCGGTTGGGCCTGGGTTTTGTGCCCTTCCCAGGTCCAAGCAGCTCAGGTGATGAGGTGTTTGGTGAGTGCAGTCGCTGGGACTTATTGCCTCCCCCGTCCCTGCTGCTCGGTTTTCTGGGTGTACAACTGGCGCACCTTCTCAGGCGGATGTTGACCGTCTAGAACCCCAAGAAGTCTAAGCAAACAAGCCTGCTTGCAGTTTGGTAGATAATGCCTCTCTAGGGCTGTTGCCCTCTTCCGGCTCTGGCTGCCTGTCACCGGAGGCGGATGGTCTGCAGCAGGCTAGCTCTGTTCAGTCCTTTGTTCTGTGAGAGGGTCTGACGGCATCTTAGGTTAGGGCTTTTCGCATAGCACTGCTCAGTCCTTTGTTCTGAGAGCGGGCCTGGCAGTGTCTTAGGTTAGGGCTTTTCGCGTGATAGCTATCCCATAGTCTGGTTTGTGAGCCCAGGGAAGTTCCCTCAGATTGCCCTTGGGGCATTTAGGCCCGGTCCTTACTCTAAGCAGTGCAGCCGGCGCCTCCCTGCCCAGCCCCTGCTTGCTAGTGGTGGGTGCAGGCATCTGCGCTGCTTCTCCACTGGGGGAGTTACCATTGGGCTTGTAATCTGTGAGTTTTAATTTATTTATTTTTCCTCCCAGTTATGTTGCCCTCTGTGGTTCCAAGGCTCGCCACAAACTCGGCAGTGAGTGTTTCCTGGTGTTTGGAAACTTCATTCTTTTTAAGACTCCCTTCTCGGGATGGAGCTCCGTCCCTATCTCTTTTGTCTTTTTGTCTTTTATATTTTTTCCTACCTTCTTTTGAAGACAATGGGATGCTTTTCCGGGTGCCTGATGTCCTCTGCCAGCATTCAGAACTTGTTCTGTGGAATTTACTCAGCATTTAAATGTTTTTTTGATGAATTTGTGGGGGAGAAAGTGGTCTCCCCATCCTATTCCTCCGCCATCTTAGGACCACCTCCTAGCCAGTGAATTTTATTAGAAAAAGCCAATCTGGACACAATGAAACACAAAATAATTAAGTCTTTTCTGAATCTAAGATGTAAAGATATGTTACCTCCAATAGTCGACTACAAAGATACAGATGAAAAAGGAAGATCAGTTTTCTTATAAGAAAGATTAAGAGTTCTTCAGTAACTTTTAAAAGAAGTGACCCCATCCAGGCACCGAGGATGAAATACTGGAAAAGGGAAAAAAAAAAAAAAAGATTGCTTTACTTAGGAAGTAGTCTCAAAGTGTTCACCAATGAAAATGGTGGGGCAGGGGTGGAAAGAAAGAAAAAAAATTTTAAGCAATGTGATCCATTATTGATGAAGGTACAGAGTAAGGTGCATTCTCATGCATTGCTGATTCAACTATGAATTGCTGCAACCTCTTTTGAAAACTAATCAGGTAATATCTACTAAGATTAAAAATACATATGCTTTCCAGAAGATATTCTGTGTTGGAGAAATGTATCCTTTATAAAGAAAAGCACCAGTATCTAAAACACATATACAAAGATGTTTCTTTCAACTTTGTCAGAAGTAACAAATTAGAAGAAAGGAAAAAGGCAGGAATGGAGAGAGGGAGGACTTGCATGTCTATCAAAAGAAGAATGATTGACTATATTGTGGTTTACTCGTGCTATGGAACAGTAGTTTTTAAAAAGAATAAGTCAACACTACTGAACTATGGGCTTCGCAGGTGGCTCAGTGGTAAAGAATTCACCTCCGTTGCAGGAGATGTGGGTTTGATCTCTGGATCAAGAAGATCCCCAGGATAAGGAAATGGAAACCCACTCCAGTATTCTTGCCTAGGAAATCCCATGGACAGAGGAGCCTGAGGTCACAAAAGAGTCCAACACAACTTAGCAACTAAACAACTGAACTGTACAATTAAAATGGTTAACGTGGTAAATTTTGCATTACGTGATTTTTAACATTAAAAGAAAAGAAAGAAAGAATGAGTCATACCCATACATATTGATCTAGAGAAATGGTTAGTTGATATGGAAGAACAGAAAAAGCAGTACCATGTCACTTAGCAGTACCCTAGTCCAGGGACTCAAACTGCCTGGTCTTAGCGAACCCTTTCATGGAAGCAATTATATCAGATTATCTCAACTTGATGCCAGCAAGCATTCCAATTACATAATTATGTCCCTTGCTTTTTATTTACATGGTTAACAAAAAACTTCTTTTTATAACTTGCCTGTAAGTGTGGTGGCCAAAGGAGGCCAATGTTCAATCCCTTTGACAGCCATATTTCTCACTGTAAATTAATAAACTGGCTTTTTGATTTTAAAATAAATACCAAAATATGAACTCTGCCTAAGGGCAGAGCTTCCTCCCCACCAACTGTTTCCAGTCATCACACATACATACCCCAAAAGATCTTCTGCTTTCTCCTCAACATTCTAAAACTCCTCATAAATTTTCTAAAATTCAGATTCTTCTCATGTGTGGCAGAAGAACTCAGAACTGGGGAAGGCAAAAAGAGAATCCATCCAAAACAGTATTTACTTGAGAAAAAGACAATTGCGACTCAGAGATCAGAATTCTGATTTCTGCTCTTTCTACATTGAGTTAAAAATCAAATATGTTAGACATTTTCTGCCCTACTTCCTACCCACTCACAACTATTTCCCTCAACAACCCCAACCCCCACCTCTCCCGATCCTCTCACAGAAGAAAGGAAAATGGAATTACATTTCAGAAGCAAAGTAGATGATGGTGAATGCTAAGCATAGAAGGAAATTATATATCAAACAATATGAGCAAGACCTCGGTGGCTGAGCCTTCAGAATGTGTCCCATGTAATCATGCCCATTCTCCAACTCCTATCTTCTCTACAACACTTTCCCTCTATCCCTTGTGTCTGTGCTTTTTAAGTCTTCATCCTTCAGTATACCTACCATCTCCTTCGTGAAACAACTATGATTCATCCCACTCCTTTTTTTGCATCTTGCAGACTCCACTGCCTCTGCTATAGCAATTGTGATTGGAATCTCAGTGCTCTTTGGATCCCACAAACAGAAATGCGAAGTTCTCATCATTTGTATGCTCATGCGTATATATGTGACTGCATGAGAGAAAGGTAGAGAAAATTAGAGGGGACCAAAAAAGGAGTGGGGGTGGGGGAAGAATAGAGAAAGAGAGAGAGGGAGAGAGGGAGATCTTAAGTTCAAATTATCTTCACCATCCAAGGCTGCTGGACCTGAGGTTTATTCTAAATACTCTAACACAGATACATCAAAATGCAACGCAGTACCCTAGATTGGATCCTAGGCTGGCAAAACATCATTAAAAAAAAAAAAAAAAACTATCGAGATTCAAAAAAGTTTAGAGTTCAGTTAATAGTAATGTACCAATTTTCATCTGTTATTTTTGACAAGTGTCTCATGGTTATATAAGATGTTTGTTGTTATGGTTTAGTCACTATGTTGTGACCAGCTCTTGCAATCCCCTGGACTGTAGTCCACCAGGCTCCTCTGTCCGTGGGATTTCCCAGGCAAGAATACTGGAGTGAGTTCCCATTTCCTTCTCCAGGGGATCTTCTTGACCCAGGGATCAAACCTGCATCTCTTGCATTGCAGGTGGATTCTTCACCACTGAGCCAACTAGGAAGCCCTATAAAGGTGTTAACATGAGGGAAAATTGGGTAAGAGCATATAGAAACTCTGCATTATTTTTACAACTATTTCATAAACTTAAAATAGTTTACTTAAAGATATGTCCACATAATCACGTGGGGCTTTCCCAGTGGCTCAGCAGTAAACAATCCGCCTGCAATGCAGGAAACACGGGTTTGATCCCTGTGTCAGGAAGATCCCCTGGAGCAGGATATGGCAACCCACTCCAGTATTCTTGCCTGGAGAATTCCATGGACAGAAGAGCCTGGTGGGCAACAGTCCATAGGGTTGCAAAGAGTTGGACATGACTGAAGCGACTTAGCATGCATGCACACATATATATGTATATATAACACATATATAACTATATATGTACATATAAGATTAGATATTAATAGACATGCAGATATATAGATATCTGGCATTGTGAGAAATTTTTTTCCTTCAGGAAACCAACTCTATTTACTCTAATGTGTTAGTGAATAGTACAATTTCCTAGAAGTTTGTGAGCAAAGATGAGGAAAAGATTTTACATCATTACACAGCATGCAAAAAAAGCTTAATCTCTATAAGATTATTCTGCTCTTCCTCCAAAATTTCTTTAACAGTATCAACACTCTCTTCTCCCAATACTGTTAAGTGCTTTGGTTATCATTACTGAAAAACAAACTACCCTAAATGATCAGTTATTACAACCCACAATTTTTTTGGTCAGGAATATGGGCAGAACTCAGCTGGGTTATTTTTGTGTTCCACATGTCATTAATTGAGGTCACTGGGTCTCTCGGCAAGCAGATGGAATGGTCCAGAGTGCCCAAGATGATGTCCCAAACATGTTTGATACCTTGACAGGAATGACTAGAAGGCTGGGCACAGCTTTGGCTTTAAACCCATGTGCTTACACATACGGCTTCCCTGGTGGCTCAGACAGTGAAGCATCCACCTGCAATGCGGGAGACCTGGGTTTGATCCTTGGGTTGGGAGGATCCCCTGGAGAAGGAAATGGTAACCTGCTCCAATTTTCTTGCTTGGATAATTGCATGGACAGAGGAGCCTGGCGAGCTACAGTCCATGGGGTTGCAGAGTCACACATGACTTAGCACAGCACAGCACAGCCTACACATAGGCTCTCCACCAGGGTAACCTCCAAATGGCTGGACTTTTTACATGGCAACTGAGGCATCCTAGCATGTTCCTAAAATAGGAAGTGGAAACTGCCAATCTCTTAAGACCTGTGCCAAGAAGCTAGCTAGCACAGTATCACTTCTGCCATATTCTAATCACCAGAATAGTCACAGAATCTGCTCAGAGTCACAGGAAATGGCATAGACTCTATGTCTCTCAATGGGGAGTGTCAAAGAATCTAATGCTGTCCTTAATCTGTCACACGAAGACTTAATACACATTTCAAACTTATTTTTCTAATGAATGAGAAAATTAAAAGTCTCTAACTTCAAACAGCTAGTCCACAATGTAGGCCAAATATCAGATGCATAGATAATTATTAAGCTATAGAGATACTTTGTTGTGTGAAAGCAACTGTTTTGCTTTCATCCCCTGGGAACTGATTAAAAATGGTATTATCATTGACTTGTGGGAGTTATCTCATGCTTTTATTCAAGTTAGAGTATGAGTTCACTTTGAAAACATTTTGTATATTAGCACTAATAAATTAAAATAAGGCAGTTTTTTCTTTAACCTCAAATACAATAGTTAAGATGACAAATCAAAAGGTATTCAGTGTGCCAATTTTCCTTTCAAAGAGTATATAAACATCTATTAAAATGGCAAAGAAAAAAACTTTTAATAACAAGTACTGACAAAGATACAGAGCAATCAGAACATTCATACATTACTGGTGGGGACACAAATGGTACAGCCAGTCTGAAAAACAGTTGAGAAACTTCTTATAAAGTTAAATACCAGCAAACTCTTCTAGAGCAGAAGCTGGCAAACTATTTCTATAAAGGTAAGGTAGGAAATACTATAGGCTTTAGAGGACAAAGTCTCTTTTGCAACCACTCAATTTTGTCATTACAGCATGAAAGTCACCAGACAATTTGTAAATGAATGAGCATGGCTGTGTTTCAATAACACTCTATTTACAAAAACAGGCAGTGAGCTGTTTAATTTCTGCCTACAGAAATTAAAATATGTTTGCACAAAAACCTGCACTGAGGTTTACAGCAGTTCTTTTCATAATTGACAAAAACTGAAAATAATCCAAATATCCATCAATAGATTAACTGTGTTATATCCATGAAATGAAAATCTACTTGACAATTAAAGTGAACTATTGATACATACAAGAAAAATGGATGAACCTCAGAGGTATTCAGTTCAGTTCAGTCACTCAGTCGTGTCCAACTCTTTGCGACCTCATGAACCACAGCATGCCAGCCTCCCTATCCATAACCAACTCCCAGAGTCTACCCAAACCAAGGTACATTGAGTCAGTGATGCCATCCAACCATCTCATACTCTGTCGTCCCTTTCTCCTCCTGCCTTCAATCTTTCCCAGCATCAGGGTCTTTTCCAATGAGCAGTTCTTCACTGCTCAAATGGCCTAAGTATTGGAGTTTCAGCTTCAGCTTCAGTCCTTCTAGTTCACAGTTTCAAAAAATTTATTTCCCGTTCATCCTTTCTCCTGCAAAGACCCAACTATACATCAGGCATCCAGGGCAACCAGGCCAGAGCACTGTGGTCCAACACAGAGTGTTGAAGGCTGTCATCACAAAGAGCCCCTCACCTTTCAGATTCAACATCAGTCCTTCAATGAACACCCGGACTGATCTCCTTTAGGATGGACTGGTTAGATCTCCTTGCAGTCCAAGGGACTCCCAAGAATCTTCTCCAACACCACAGTTCAAAACCATCAATTCTTTGGCACCCAGCTTTCTTCACAGTCCAACTCTCACATCCACACATGACCACTGGAAAAACCATAGCCTTGACTAGATGGACCTTTGTTGACAAAGTAATGTCTCTGCTTTTTAATATGCTGTCGAGGTTGGTCATAACTTTCCTTTCAAGGAGTAAGAGTCTTTTAACTTCATGGCTGCAATCACCATCTGCAGTGATTTTGGAGCCACATAAAATAAAGTCTGACACTGTTTCCCCATCTGTTTCCCATGAAGTGATGGAACTGAATGCCATGATCTTAGTTTTCTGAATGTTGAGCTTTAAGCCAACATTTTCAGTCTCCTCTTTCACTTTCTTCAAGAGGCTCTTTAGTTCTTTGCTTTCTGCCATAACGGCGGTGTCATCTGCATATCTGAGGTTATTGATATTTCTCCCAGAAATCTTGATTCCAGCTTGTGCTTCCTCCAGCCCAGCATTTCTCATGATGTACTCTGCATAGAAGTTAAATAAGCAGGCTGACAAAATACAGCCTTGACATACTCCTTTTCCTATTTAGAACCAGTCTGTTATTCCATGTCCAGTTCTAACTTCCTGACCTGCATACAGGTTTCTCAAGAGGCAGGTCAGGTGGTCTAGTATTCCGATCTCTTTCAGAATTTTCCACAGTTTATTGTGATCCACACAGTCAGAGGTATTATGCTCAGTAAAAGCGGCTAGTCTCAAAAGGTTGCTTACTGGTATGAGTCTATTTATATGAAATTTTGAAAAAGACAAAACTATAGGGACAGAGAACAGATTTGTCAACAGTAGTTGACAAGAGTTAGGAGTCGGGGGAGAATGTACCTACAAAGGGGCAGCACAGGGAGCTTTTTGAGGTGAAAGAAAAGTTCCGTATTCTGATTGCGGAGGTGATTACACAGATTTATACATGTGTTAAAGCTAAAAACTGTACACACCTCCCAAAAAAGTCAATTTTAAACATGTTATTTGAAAAGTAAATAATGAAAAAAAGTACTTTATTCACTGTAAATTCATCGAACATAAAGACTATTTCTGTAAACAGAACTGAAGTGGAGAGATTATGATTGACATTGTATTTAAATTTCCCAAATTTAAATAATTTATTATAATATAATGAATATATTTATAATACTGTATATATAATAATGTAAAATACTTTGTTTATATGTCCTGTTTTTTTTCTGCCTTTATCCTTGAAGTTCAGAAACTTCTCAACCATCTTACCCACAATATGCCTGAACATATTCAATATTTTCAGCAGTAGCTATTTTTTTGTTGCTTCTCATATGGTTTTCATCTTTTCACTAATTTACATTCTAATTTTTAAACTGTTTAATGTTTCTTTTATTTATATTTATTTTAGGCTGCCCTAGGTCTTCGTTGCTGCATGCAGGCTTTCTCTAATTGTGGCAAGGAAGATCTACTCTCTAGTTGCAGAGTGAGGGCTTTTCATTGTGGTAGCTTCTCTTGCTTTTTGTGGAGCATGAGCTCTACGGCATATGGGCTGGGTAGTTGCAGCTCACAGGCTCAAGAGTTTGGACAACTGTTCTACATACTCTCAAAAAAATTACAGAGGGAGAACAAGATGGCAGAGGAGTAGGTGGACATGGAGTACATCTCTCTCCACAGATATATCAGGAATACACCTTCAGACACAGAAGTGCATGCAGAACACCAGCTGAGAGAGGACAGGAGTACCTGACCAGAGGAAAAGAATATGTAGAACCAGGCAAAACTCAGTAGGATAAAAGAACTAGGGGGAAAAACAGGAGTGTTAGTAGGACTGGACCTGCCCTCAGCCAGTGGGGGAACTGAACCAGGGGGGTCCGATCCCCACATCCAGGCAATTGTCTGAGTCAGAGGAGAAACATTTAAGGCTGAGAGTGAAACAGCTGATCTGTGGCAGCCTAAATGAAATGAGAATCATACAGTCTTTGCCACAGCCATACATACCCCAGACAGGAACGCAGGTCCCCTGGAAGGTGCAGCGGGTGGGAGCTGGAGTTTAGTGATTGTGGAGCAATCCCAGGGAGAGGGCTCCTGTTGACTGCAGAGAGACAGATTGAGGGGATAGGAAGAAGACTGTGCTGGGTTACGGCTGTGGAGGAAAGCCAGGCAGTCACGGAAGCAAGGTGATACTGCTGAGTCACGCAAAGGGGGTGGAACCATCACCATAGCCTCTCTCCCCCAACACACCAGCATCAGCAGCTGAACAATAGAGGCAGGCCCATCAAACGCCTGACACACTGAACTACAGAGTAGGACCCCACCCAGGGTGCCCCTTTAAGTGCCTGATGCACCCATCTCCAGAGTAGGACGCCAGCCAGGGAGGGCCCCTCTATGTGGCTGAGGCAAATAACAGAGAAGGACCGCAGGCAAGGGAGCCCTCTAAGTGCCTGAATGGGGAACTACAGAGAAAGACTGGCCAAAGAGGCCTTCTGACCGCCTGCTACAAGAGACTCGAAAAAAGACTCTGATAGGGCCATAACTCCTGCAGGGGAGACAGTCTGTGTCCCTGCACACCTGGCACCGCCAGGGTCCCCACAAGCCAAGCAGCTGTGCCACCTTCACACTCAACTCTCACTGGGGCAGAGCTGCCACAGGCAAAAAAAAGTCTTGCTTCTATGTGTGCAGGGTCACTTCAGTAGTGTCACTCTTTGCGACCCTGTAGGCTGTGGCCTGCCAGGTTTTTCTGTCAAGGAGGTGGGTTCTCCGGTCAAGAATACTGGAGCATATTGGTTGCCATACCCTTCTAGAGCACTGTATTTCCTTCTGCCCTAGCCATCAACTCCCCTGGGTACCTGGTACTGCCAGAACTCCTGCAACCCAAGCAGCTGCACCACCTCCACACCTGGCCCTCTCAGGGTAAACCCAAGTCCTTCAGGGCAGCCTCAGGAGCAAACCCCAGTGGACGACCCACATGCAGAGGTGGAAATAAAACCACAGTTGAAACCCAGGGGCAGTGTGGCTAAGGAAGAAGAGCCAAAACCTTCCCACCAGCTGTACAAGCTGCAGATTAAATCCACACACTCAACCAGGCAGACTCTGTGTGTATGCACTATATAAAATGTCATTGAGAGCTCCCACAAAAGAAAACGCACTAGTTCTGACAGCTGTGGATACTTGAGGCAAGAACACACAGGAATAGAACCAGATTAGAATTTGAGCTGCCCCCACAGCAGGTCCAGAGTGTTGGAGGGCATCCTATGGAGGTGAGGTGGACTGTGACTCCTAGTGAGGGAAAGGACTCTGACAGCAGTGACTCAAAAATTTTTATTATTCTTATGTTTTGACTTGTTCTGTAGATTATTATGGATTTTTTTTCACCCCCTCTGTTGTAGTTGTCAATTTTATTGGCACTATGAAATCTAATTAAGCTTTTGAGCTTTTTTTTTCTCAGTGTCATTTTTTATTGTTATGAACCTCTGCCTCTATGTTGGACTTTTGCAGTTCTGTGGAGTTTTCCTTTTTTCTTCTTTTCTCTCTTTAATTTTTTAAACCTATTATTACTTTTTTTACATTTATTCCTTTGTTTGCTTTTCCTACTGTTCTTTTCTCCTTGCAGTTAATCTTTTATATATATATATATATATATATATATATATATATATCTTCTTTATCTATCTCTATTTAACTTTGCATATCTATTCTTTCTTTCATGTCTTTCCTTTCCTCTTAACATATTTGTTAGTTTCATTTTCATTGTTTTATTCCCCAGTTGGCACCTTGCTTTAGTTTTGTATTCCAGTTTGTGCTTTAGTTAGTTTTGTTCTTAACTGGTAAATATAATTTTTTTATTTCCTTTGTTCACTGGGTCAATTTACTGTACTTTATTTTTGTTGGACTGTTTGACTTTGCTCATGGGTGTATACGTATATGTGTGTATTCCATCATTTTAATTATTATTTGCCTGATTTTGTAACTGCCATTTTCCTGGGGTTCGTCTTTGGTTTCTCGTTTTTGGATATTTGTTTTAATCTCTCTTAATGCCATAACAGGAGAAGGCAATGGCACCCCACTCCAGTACTCTTGCCTGGAAAATCCCATGGACGGAGGAGCCTGGTGGGCTGCAGTCCATGGGGTCACGAAGAGTCAGACACGACTGAGCGACTTCACTTTCACTTTTTGCTTTCATGCATTGGAGAAGGAAATGGCAACCCACTCCAGTGTTCTTGCCTGGAGAATCCCAGGGACGGGGGAGCCTGGTAGGCTGCAATCTACGGGGTCACACAGAGTTGGACACGGCTGAAGCAACTTAGCAGTAGCAATGCCATAACAACTCACTTGTGGAATCTTTGTTCCTGACCAGAGATCAAGCCCTGAGCCTTTGGAGTGGGAGCATTGACTTCAAGACCCTAGACTACCAGAGAACTCACTCTAGGGAGTATCAAATAGTGAGAACTCACACTAAGGAAATCACTTGAATACAAGACCCAGCATCATCCAACCACCAGTAGCACCCTGCACAGGACAACTAAACATCTAAACAACAAACAAAACAAAAATACACACCCAATCATCAACAGACAGTATTACCACCTCACTCAGCCTTGCCCATCAGAGGAAACACAAACAAACAAACAAACAAAAAACTCAGCACAAATCTCACCCTATATGAAGTTTACACAAACCACTGGACCAAACTTAGCAGGGCAGAAACCAAAAGGAAGAAAGAATTCAACCTTGAAGCCTGGGAAAAGGAGACCTCAGACACAATAAGTTTAAAAAAAATTAATGAAAAGGCAGAGAAATACTACACAAATGAAGGAAGCAACTAGAAACACAGAAGTCCAAATAAATGAAGAGAAAATAGGCAAATTACCTGAAAGAAAATTCAGAATAATTATATTAAAGATGAGCAAAAACCTTGAAAACAAAATGGGGAAAAGTACAAGAATCAATTAACAAGACCTAGAAGAATTAAAGAATAAACATACAGAGACAAACAACACAATTACTGAAACTAAGAATACTCTAGAAGGAATCAATAGCAGAATATCTGAAGCAGAATAATGAATCAGTGAGCTAGAAGATAAAATAGTGGAAATAACTTCTGAAGAGCAGAATAAAGTAAAAAGAATGAAAAGAACAGAGAATAGTCTCTGGGAGACTATCTGGGACAATGTCAAATGCACCAACATTTGAATTATAGGGGTCCCAGAAGAAGAAGAGAAAAAGAAAGGGTATGAGAAAATTTTTGAAGAGATTATAGTTGAAATTTTCCCCAATATGGAAAAGGAAATAGTCAATCAAGTTCAAGAGGCACAAAGAGGCCCATACAGGATAAACCCAAGAAGAAACATGCCAAAAAACATACTTATCAAACTAACAAATACTGAACACAAAGAAAGATAACTAAAAGAAGCAAGGGAGAAGCAACAAGTAACATACAAGGGAAACCCCATACTCTTAACAGTTGATCTTTCAGCAGAAACTCTGCAGGCGAGAAGGGAATGGCAGGATATATTTAAAGTACCGAAAGGGGAAAATCTACAAACAAGATTACTGTACCTGGCAAGGATCTCATTCAAAATTGATGGAGAAATAAAAAGCTTTTCAGACAAGCAAAAGTTAAGAGAATTCAGTACCACCAAACCAGCTTTACAACAAATGTTAAAGGGACTTATATAGTCAAGAAATACAAGAGAAGAAAAAAGATCTGCAAAACAACCCCAAACAGTTAAGAAAATGGCAATAGGAACATATATATCAATAATTACTTAAAATGTAAATGGATTAAATGCTCCAACCAAAAGACACAGACTAACTGAATGGATACAAAAGCAAGACCCATATATATGCTGTCTACAAGAAACCCACTTCAGACCTAAAGATACATATAGACTGAAAGTGAGAAGAGGGAAAAACATATTCTGTTCAAATGGGAAGCAAAAGAAAGCTGTAGTAGCAATCTTCATATCAGACAAAATAGACCTTAAAATAAAGAGGATGACAAGAGATAAGAAAGGACACTATATAATGATCAAGGGATCAATCCAAGAGGAAGACATAACAATTGTAAATATCTATGCACCCAACATATAGGAGCACCTCAATATATAAGACAAACACTAACAGACATAAAAGGAGAAATTGACAGTAACACAATAATAGTAGAAGACTTTAACACCCCACTCACACCAATGGACAGATATCAAAACAGAAAATTTATAAGGACACATAAGTCTTAAATGATACATTAGATAAGATGGATCTCATTGATATCTTCAGGACATTCCATCCAAATGCAGAAGAATACACCTTCTTCTCAAGTGGACATAGAACATTCTCCAGGACAGACCACATCTTGGGTCACAAATCAAACCTCAGTTAAAACTGAAATCGTATCAAGTGTCTTCTCCAACCACAAAGCCATGAGACTAGATATCAATTACAAGAAAAAAACTAGAAATACAAACACATGGAGATTAAACAACACATTTCTAAATAACCAACAGGTTACTGAAGAAATCAAAAGGGAAATCAAAAAATTTCTAGAAACAAATGACGATGAAAACTGACAACTCAAAACCTATGGGATGCAGCAAAAGCAGTTCTAAGAGGGAATTTTATAGCAATACAATCCTACCTCAAGAAATAAGAAAAACATCGAATATACAACCTAACTTTACACCTAAAACAACTGGAAAAAGAAGAACAAGAAAACCCCAAAATTAGTAGAAGGAAAGAAATCATAAAGATCTGAGCAGAAATAAATGAAAGAAACAATAGTACAGATTAATAAAACTAAAAGCTGGTTCTTTGAGAAGATAAACAAAATTGACAAACCTTTATCCAGGCTCATCAAGAAAAAAAGAAAGAAGAATCAACTCACCAAAGTTAGAAATGAAAAAGAAGAGGTTACAACAGACAATGCAGAAATACAAAGGATTATAAGAGACTATTATGAACAACTATATGGCAATAAAATGGATAGCCTGGAAGAAATGCACAGATTCTCAGAAAAGTTCAATCTTCCAAGACTGAACCAGGAAGAAAAAGCAATTATGACCAACCCAATTACAAGCACTGAAATTGAAGCTGTGATCAAAAATCTCTCAAAAAACCAAAAGTCCAGGACTAGATGGCTTCAAAGGAGAATTCTATCAAACATTTAGAGAAGAGCTAATACCTATCCTTCTAAAACTCTTTCCAAAAATTGCAGAGGAAGGAACACTTCCAAACTCATTCTGTGAGGCCACCACCACCCTGATACGAAAACCAGACAAAGACGACACAAAAAAAGAAAACTACAGGCCAATATCACTGATAAACAGAGATGCAAAAATCCTCAACAAACTTTTAGCAAACAGAATTCAGCAACACATCAAAAAGCTCATACACTCATGGGTTTATTCCAGATATGCAAGGATTCTTCAATATATGCAAATCAATGTGATACACCATATTAACAAATTGAAAGACAAAAGTCATATGATAATCTCAATAGATGCAAAGAAAGCCTTTGACAAAATTCAGTACTCTTTTATGATTACAACTCTTCAAGAAATGGGCACAGAAAAAACCTATCTCAACATAGTAAAGGTCATATATAATAAGCCTACAGCAAACATTATTCTCAATGGTGAAAAATTGAAAGCATTCCCCATAAGATCAGGAACAAGACAAGGGTGTCCACTTTCACCACTATTACTAAACATAGTTTGGAAGTGCTAGCTACAGCACTCAGAGAAGAAAAATAAATAAAAGGAATCCAGATCAGAAAAGAAGAAGTAAAGCTCTCACTGTTTGCAGATGACATGATACTCTACATAGAAAACCCTAAAGATAGTATCAGAAAATTACTAGAGCTAATCAGTGAATTTAGAAAAGTGGAGGATACAAAACCAATACTCATAAATCACTTGCATTTCTATATACTAACAATGAAAAATCAGAAAGAGAAATTAAAGAATCAATCCCATTCACCATTGCAACAAAAAGAATTAAATATCTAGGAATAAATTCACCTAAGGAGACAAAAGAACTGTACACAGAAAATTCTAAGACACTAATGAAAGAAATCAAAGATTATGTAAACAGATTGGAGAGATATTCCATGTTCCTGGGAAGGAAGAATCAATATTGTGAAAATGACTATAATAGCAAATGCAATCTACAGATTCGATGCAATCCCTACCAAATTACCAACTGCATTTTTCACAGAACTAGAACAAAAAATTTCACAATTCATATGGAAACACAAAAGACCCCTAATAGCCAAAGAAGTCTTGAGAAAGAAGAATGGAGCTGAAGGAATCAACCTTCCTGACTCCAGATTATACTACAAAGCTACAGTCATCAAGACAGTATGGTACTGGCACAAAAACAGAAATATAGACAGAAAGCTATCTGAAACAAGACAGACAGCTCAGAAATAAGCCCACGCACCTATGGGTACCTTATTTTTGACAAAAGAGGCAAGAATATACAATGGGGCAAGGACAGGCTCTTCAATAAATGGTACTGGGAAAACTGGACAGCTACATGTAAAAGAATGAAATTAGAACACTTCCTAACACCATACACAAAGATAAACTCAAAATGGATTAAAGACCGAAATTTAGGAAAACATAGGCAGAACACTCGATGAAATAAATCAAAATAAGATCCTCTATGACCCACCTTCTAGCGTAATGGAAATAAAAACAAAAGTGGGATCTGATTAAACTTAAAAGCTTTTGCACAGCAAAGGAAACTAGAAGGAAGGTGAAAAGACAACCCTCAGAATTGGAGAAAATAATAGCAAATGAAACAACTGACAAAGAATTAATTTTCAAAATATACAAGCAGTTCATAAAAGTCAATATCAGAAAAACAAGCAACCCAATCAAAAAGTGGGGGGAAGACCTAAACATTTTTCCAAAGAAGACATACAGATGGCTAACAAACACATGAAAAGATGCTCAACTTCGCTCATTATTAGAGAAATGCAAATCAAAACTACAATGAGATATCACCTCACACCAGTCAGAATGGCCATCATCAAAAAGTCTATGAACAATAAATGCTGGAGAGAGTGTGGAGAAAAGGGAATGCTCTTGCACTGTTGGTGGGAATGTAAATTGATACAGCCACTATGGAGTATGGAGACAGTATGGAGATTCCTTTAAAAACTAGGAATAAAACCACCATATGACCCAGCCATCCCACTCCTAGGCATATACCCTGAGGAAAACAAAATTGAAAAAGGCAGATGTATTCCAATGTTCATTGCAGCACTGTTTATAATAGCTAGAACATGGAAGCAACCTACATGTCCATTGATAGATGAATGGATAAAGAAGCTGTGGTACATATACACAATGGAATATTGCTCAGCCATAAAAAGGAATGCATCTGAGTCAGTCCTGATAAGGTGGATGAACCTAGAACACATTATAGAATGAACTGAGTCAGAAAGATAAATATTGTTGGAAGGACTGATGCTAAAGCTGAAATTCCAATACTTTGACCACCTCATGTGAAGAGTTGACTCATTGGAAAAGACTCTGGGAGGGATTGAGGGCAGGAGGAGAAGGGGACGACAGAGGATGAGATGGCTGGATGGCATCACCAACTCAATAGACATGAGTTTGGTGAGCTCCGAGGGTTGGTGATGGACAGGGAAGCCGGGCGTGCTGCAATTCATGGGGTCACAATGAATCAGACACGACTGAGTGACTGAACTGAACTGAACTGAACACATATATATGGAATCTAGAATGGTACTTAAGATCTTATTTACAGGGCAACAATGGAGAAACAGACATAGAGAATAGACTTATGGACATGGGGAGAGGGGAGCAGAGGGTGAGATGTATGGAAAGAGTAATCTGGAAACTTACATTACCATATGTAAAATAGATAGCCAACAGGAATTTTTTTTTTTTTTTTTTTGGTATGGCTCAGGAAACTTAATCAGGGGTTCTGTATCAACCTAGAGGGGTGGGATGGGGAAGGGGATGGGAGGGAGGTTCTAAAGGGAGGGGATATATGTATACCTATGGCTGATTCATGGAGAAGGCAATGGCACCCCACTCCAGTACTCTTGCCTGGAAAATCCCATGGACAGAGGAGCCTGGCGGGCTGCAGTCCATGGGGTCGCTAAGAGTCAGACACGACTGAGCGACTTCACTTTCACTTTTCACTTTCATGCATTGGAGAAGGAAATGGCAACCCACTCCAGTGTTCTTGCTTGGAGAATCCCAGGGACAGGGGAGCCTGGTGGGCTGCCGTCTATAGGGTCACATAGAGTCAGACACGACTGAAGCGACTTAGCAGCAGCATGGCTGATTCATGTTGAGGTTTGACAGAAAACAGCAAAATTCTGTAAAGCAATCATCCTTCAAAAAAATAAATAAACAGAGAAAAAAATTACAGAAAACCTGTTTCTTCATGGGAAAAAGAACCTATACAAGACTGTCCTCACTTCTGACACATTTGCAAGTTCAGAGGCCTCCCAAAACCACTTATAGCCCCAATGATTCATGAAGAAGGCTCACAGAACTCACCAAAAGCTACTATACTCATTGTTGTGGTTTACTAGTTAAGGGCTTCCCTGGTGGTTCAGACAGTAAAGAATCTGCCTGCAATGCAGGAGACCTGGGTTCAGGAAGATCCCCTGGAGAAGGGAATGGCTACCCACTCCAGTATTCTTGTCTGGAGAATTCCATGGACAGAGGAACCTGACAGGTTACAGTCCATGGGGTCACAAAGAGTCTGACGGGACTGAAGGACTAACACTTTTCACTTTTTCATTATAGCTAAAGGATACAGATTAAAATCAGTCGAGGGAAAAAGTGCACGAAACAGATGCCAGGAAGGCTCCAAATACAGACCTTCCAGTTGACCTTTACCCCATAGAGTTGGGACAGCATTACTCTCCTGGAATTGGTGTGTAACAATATACACAGAAGACTGCCAACCAGGAAAGTTCACGCAAGCCTCCATGTTCATAGTTTTTATTATGGTCCTATCACATAGGTATAATTGATTGCTCACATCTCAGTGTCCAGTCCCCAGCCTGAGAGGTGAGCATACTATATGAGCCAAAGCTCCTACCATAAATCACGTATTATCTAGTGTGTGGCCAGCCCCCACCCTAATCACATTAACTATCTAATGGGATCCAAGGGCACCATGTGAAAAGACATTCCTATTAGGCACAACTTTCTAAAGACTGAGATCTTTCTAAGCTGAGGACAAAGGTAAAGTTAAATTCTTTACTATACATCCTCCAATATATTTGAACATTTCTAAAAAGTCTTCATGCAGTGTAGCTTTTGAAACGGGCTAACATCCTTTGGGTTAAGGCATCTTGTGCTGTGATTTACTAATCACTTCTCCTCCTTCCTCCACTTCACCTCTAGCAATCTCCTCTTTACTAGGAGGTGAGATCATAGAAATAGCAAGTACACTAACAGTGCTATAGTAGGCAGTTCTCTAAACAGATATTTCCTACTTCTCTTGTGGCTGCATCTAAGCACCTCTAAACAAAGAATTGATGCATATACCTGTCAAAACTTTCAATGAGATCTTAATTCTGCTTAGAGGATAGACAGCTCCATTGAATCAGTCTTTGTTTCAGAATCCCTTGTTTACAGTATTCAGTAAGGTATGCTACTGTATAGTTTTGTCTTAAGCTTATGGATTTTATAATTTAATATGGCATTCTTTCTCTACATTTTCATGTTTATAATTTTCAGTGACTTGCAAAGAAGAGAGATTTTTTTTTTCCATCATCTTCTGCATGAGGTCCATCATTTGTTTTCAATTTGTGGGGGAGTGTATCTCCAGGAATATAGGTGAATTTAAAAACCTGAATACAAACGAGATGCCAGTCCAGGTTCAATGCACGATACTGGATGCTTGGGGCCAGTGCACTGGGACAACCCAGAGGGATGGTATGGGGAGGGAGGAGGGAGGAGGGTTCAGGATGGGGAACACATGTATACCTGTGGCGGATTCATTTTGATATTTGGCAAAACTAATACAATTATGTAAAGTTTAAAAATAAAATAAAATTTAAAAAAATAAAATAAAATAAAAACCTGAATACTCTAATAGAAGAATTTGATTCATTAAAATTCTGAATTGGTGAGTAAAATAAAATACAAATGTCTCAGTGTATCAGAAACATATATCCTTGAGCAAAATGCAGATATAAATTATAAATAAAGAGATATGTAGATATAATGAAAAGGTAATATCTAACCCATTTTATGATTTCAAAATGAGCAAAACTAGATGAAGGGGCCTAAAGTGGTTCCAGGGTGGGTGGTAGAGTAGAGTCACTCTGAGAACATATTAAACAAAAACAAAGGAAGCTGTTCGGATTTCACACAAAAACAGAAATCCAAACCTGTGTCACAGGAATGCTGTGTATCTATTGCTTTTCACATTGACTCCACTCAGGGTGTTAGGGGCCAGAGTGAGGCATTCGGCCCATGGCAAAGGTCATGAGGAAGGAGGCTCAACATACGCAAAGGTGGGATCGAGCCTCAGGAGTCCCCCTGGAAATCCTCGAGCATCTACCCCCACAACCAGAGCCTGCCTACTTTACTACTTTGTGCTCTCACCTACACCTCTGACTTTATGGGGGTCTGTCCCCTACCACCTCTTTGGGAGAAGGAGTTAACTTAGAGCTCCAGTTAATAAAAACTCCTGGGCGTGACAAGAGTATTTTAACCTACAAACTCTTCTGAAGGTTCTCTAGCCTGCCTGACAGGCTTGTCCGGCCACATGTGATTGCTCACAGCCTCCCAACCGTGAGAGGCACGAGATGATTTAAACCTTCTAAAAACAGGTTCCTTAGAAAAGTTAGAAAACCATTAGTATAAATATAATGGGCTGATTAGAAATTGTATTGGTGAAGGGTTTTTCATTTGTTGAGCCAATGTTTGTCGCTAAGTCTCCACATCCCCTGCCCTTACACATATTAATGAATATATAGAAGAAATAAGTATTAACCTTTGATATTAATCACGTTAGACCTTAGGCTAAGTAAATTCTTTCCTTAACTAAAACCCACTACACCCTCACCCTATAGGAATATAACTTTATTTGGGTGGCATCTGTTTTAAGAATAATCACCCCTGGAGAAATAAGTGTCCTGGTTGACTGACCACTGTCACAAGGAGAGGGTCATAAATTGTCAGCAGGCCCCCTGGCCAGAAGATGATGTAACACCCTTAAGACCTCTGTATACATTTGTATGAAGCACCTGACTTTTAAAGTCAGGACTGCTGACCCCACGTGACTTTTGCATAACATCTCAGTGTATAAAAGTAGACCATGAAAAATAAAGAATTGGGATCAGTTTCTCAAAATACTGGTCTCCCCATGTCGCTCTCTCTCTTACACTCTGGCTGAGTCTCCGTCTGGAACGCGGAACCCACCAAGCTTACTAATTTTGCCTGGGCTTCTAAGATCCAACCGGGGAGGCCTCAGTGTCTCCTCTCCTTCCGGAGAACGGAAGGACGCCTGCAGCCTATGTAAGTGGTGCAAGCTTCTTGTCTTGAAGTTTTATTGGTCTCCCGCGTAAACCAAGCTACTCAGCCTCTTTTCTCTACTGATTTTTCCTACTGAGCTATCCTCATTCTATTACTCTTTACATCTTTAATTAATATCTAATTGAAGCTATTGTATCCTGATCCTCGCCGACGCCGTCCCCGCTTCGAGCTCCCTGGATCAGCCGGGGCTGGACCCTGGCATCAGGGCATAGCAATCATGAAGCTACTGGGTTGGTATTAAGTTCTTTAGTTATTCCCATCTGTAGGATAAATCATGGACAAGAAAAAAGGCAAATGGTCACATTTCTGCTGCCCCAAGTAAGAGCTGACCAGGGCAAATTGTGCAGCCTGTTACTTAGATTGGTCTGCCTACCCTTCCCACTGCCCAGGACAGCCAAGTTTACCCAGACAAGGGACTAACACAGGGAGTCAACACATTTACTGTAATTAATAATATTTTTAAACTTATTTCTGCCCTCTTATGTCATGTTTCCAATTTGTCATTCTTAAGTGTTGTTTTCTCTTTCCTACCTTTGCTGTGATGTGCTTAGTCGCTCAGTCATGTTCAATTCTTTGCGACCCCATGGACTGTAGCCCTGACAGGCTCCTCTGTCCATGGGGATTCTCCAGGCAAGAATATTGGAGTGGGTTGCCATGCCCTCCTCCAGGGGATCTTCCCAACCCAGGGACTGAACCCAGGTCTCCTGCATTGCAGGCGGATTCTTTACCATCTGAGCCACCAGGGAAACCCATGAATACTGGAGTGGGTAGCCTATCCCTTCTCCAGGGGAACTTCCCAACCCAGGAATTGAACTGGGGTTTCCTACACTGCAAGCAGATTCTTTTCCAGCTGAGTTATCGGGGAATTCAGACACATTTGCTTTTCCATTTTATCCTCGAGAAGTTTGGAAAATATATAACCTATTCTTCTTACAATTACCCTTAAATTTTGAAAGAATAAACTTTCATTTAAATATTACCACCATGGCCAATAAAATTCTCCATCAGTTTCAGTATCCTGGGCCTTCCCTGCTGGTCACCATCCACCTAAGATACCGTAGCACCTGAGGCAGTCATCTGAGGGTCCAGTTCCAGATTATTAAATTGTTTTGTTTTACCCATTAAAAATTACATAGACTTAACTATTTTGTGTGGCCTTTTTCCTATTTCATTGACCCATCTCTTTCTTTTCCCTGGAATAAAGCTTCTAATAACTATTTACTAGGAGAAAGGTGAAGGAAATGGCAACCCACTCCAGTATTCTTGCCTGGAGAATCCCAGACAGAGGAGCCTGGCAGGTTATGGTCCGTTGGCTTGCAAGAGTCAGACATGACTTAGTGACTAAACCAGCACCAGGAGAAAGGTGGAGAAATGGATTTAAGATAGTGTTCGAACCACAATCAGTATGAAAGTCACCTAGTTAAGAATCAGGGATGAGGGCGATAAGAAAAAAGGAGATTTTTATGAAACAAGAGGCTCAGGAATTCTGGACACCAGCTGGAGAGAAGCCCAAACCAGGAGCAGCAAGATGGGGATCAGCCTTCCTGTCACTGTCCTCTCTTCCAAGGGCCTATGGGGACTACAGCGGGTAGGGGGCAGGTAGCAGAGTTTGGGGATGGAGGAAGACATTCAGCTTGGGTATTCCCCCTCCTCCGAATAAGCCTCTGATCACTCAAAAACAAAAACAAAAGTTGCTTTCTCTTCACAGAGGAAGATGCATCCTTGGTAATGCTGTCTTTTATGTAAGAATGAAAAGTGATGAGTATTTGTTTCCCCTATTGGAAGCACATACATAAGTTGTATCTGGTGATCTCAGTCCCAAGTATAAATGGACATAAGCAAAAGCAAGATTTGGGTTTTCCCAGATCCAAGAGTACCTTTTTTCTTCCTGGACATCATCTCCATCAGCTACACATTCCACTAAGAATCTGAGGGCCATGAAAAGATGCACTAAGATATGCTGCATCTGATGTGCTTTATGCCATCACTTCATTTCCCCTTCATGGAGCACAGCCTTGTGGTGACGGGGCTTGTGTACCTCAATGAAGCTATAAGCCATGCTGTGGAGGGCCACCCAAAACAGATGGGTGAAGAGTTCTGACAAAACATGAGCCACTGGAGAAGCAAATAGCAACCCACTCCACTACTCTTGCCTGGAGAACCCCATGGACAGTATGAAAAGGCAAAAAAAGATACGACATCGGAAGATGAGCCCCCTAGGTTGGAAAGTGTCCAATATGCTGCTGGGGAGAGGCAGAGGATAATTACTAATAGCTTAAGAAAGAATGAAATGGATAGGCCAAAGCAGAAATAATGCTCAGCTGTGGGTGCGTCTGGTGGGGAAAGTCCAATGCTGTAAAGAACAATATTGCATAGAATGTTAGGTCCATGAATCAAGGTACATTGGACATGGTCAAGCATGAGACGGCAAGAGTGAACATCGACATTTTAGGAACTGGTGAACTAAAATGGATAGGAATAGGTGAATTTAATTCAGATGAACATTATATCTACTACTGTGGGCAAGAATCCCTAGGAAGAAATGGAGTAACCCTCAAATTCAAAGAGAGTCTGAAATACAGTACCCAAGTACAATATCAAAAATGACAGAATGATCTCAGTTCGTTTCCAAGGCAAGCCACTCAACATCACAGTAATCCAAGTTTATGCCCTTACTATTGATATCAAAGAAGCTGAAGTTGACCAGTTCTATGAAGACATACAACACCTTCTAGAACTAACACCAAAAAGAAGATGTCCTTTTCATCACAGAGGATTGGAATGCAAAATATGAAGTCAAGAGATACCTGGAATAACAGGAAAGTTTTGCCTTGGAGTACAAAATGAAGCAGGGCAAAGGTTAACAGAGTTTTGTCAAGAGACACACTGGTCATAGCACACACCCTTTTCCAACAACCCAAGAGACAACTCTACACATAGACATCACCTGATGGTCATTATCCAATTCAGACTCATTATGTTCTTTGCAGCCAAAGATGGAAAATCTCTATACAGTCAGCAAAAACACAACCTGGAGCTGACTATGGCTCAGATTATGAGCTCCTTATTGCAAAATTCAGGCTTAAATGGAAAAAAAGTAGGGAAAACCACTAGGTCATTCAGGTATGACCTAAATCAAATCACTTATGATTATACAGTAGAAGTGACAAATAGATTCAAGGGATTAGATCTGGTAGACAGAGTGCTTGAAGAACTTTGGATGGAGATTCACAACATTGTACAGGAGGTAGTGACTAAAACCATCTCAAAGAAAAAGAAATGCAAGAAGGCAAAGTGGTTGTCTGTGGAGGCTTTGCAAATAACTGAGGAAAGAAAAGAAGCAAAAGGCAAGGGAGAAAGGGAAAGATATACCCAACTGAATGCAAAATTCCAGAGATCAGCAAAGAGAGACAAGAAGGTCTTCTTAAAAGAACAATGGAAAGAAATAAACAATAGAACAGGAAAGACTAGAGATCTCTTCAAAAAGACTGGAGATATAAAGGGAACATTTAATGCAAGGATGTGTAAGAAAAAGGCCAGAAATGGTAAGGACCTAAGAGAAACAGAAGAGATTAAGAAGAGGTGGTGGGACTTACCTGGCTCCAGTGGCTAAGTCTTGTGCTCCGAATCCAGGAGGACCAGGTTTGATCCCTGGTCCAGGAACTAGATCCCACATGCTGCAACTAAAGATCCTAGTGTAGCCAAATTAATTAATTAAAAAAATATATAAGAAGAGATGGAAAGAATACACAGAAGAACTATACAAAAAAGATCTTTATGACCTGGATAACCATTATGGTGTGGTTGCTTACCTAGAGCCAGACATCCAGGAACATGAAGTCAAGTGGGCTTTACCATTACTACAAACAAAGCTAGTGGAGGTGATGGAATTCCAGCTGAGCTATTTCAAATCCTGAAAGATGATGCTGTAAAAGTGCTGCACTCAATATGCCAGCAAATTTGGAAAACTCAGCAGTGGCCACAGGACCGGAAAAGATCAGTTTTCATTCCAATCTCAAAGAAAGAAAATGCCAAAGAATATTCAAACTACCGCAGAATTGCACTCATTTCACATGCTAGCAAGGTGATGTTCAAAATCCTTCAAGCTAGGTGTCAGCAGTATGTGAACCTAGAACTTCCAGATATACAAGCTGGACTTAGAAAAGGCAGAAGAACCACAGATCAAATTGCCAACATCTGCTGGATCACAGAGAAAACAAGGGAATTTCAGAAAAACATCTGCTTCATTGACTCTGCTAAAGCCTTTGACTGTGTGGATTACAACAAACTGTGGCAAATTCTTCAAGAGATGGGAATACCAGACCACCTTACCTGTCTCCTGAGAAATCTGTATGCAGGTCAAGAAAGCAACAGTTAGAACAGGACATGGAACAACCGACTGTTTCAAGACTGAGAAAGGAGAACATCAAAGCTGTACATTGGCACCCTGTTTATTTAACTTATATGCAGAGTACATCATGCAAAGTGCCTGGCTGGATGACTCAAAAGCTGGAATCAAGACTGCCAGAAGAAATATCAACAACTTCGGATATGCAGATTTCATCACTCTAATGGAAGAAAGTGAAGAGGACCTAAAGAGCCTCCTGATGAAGGTGAAAGCGCAGACTGAAAAAGCTGCCTTAAAATTCAACATTCAACTCAGATCATGGCATCCAGTCACATCACTTTATGTCAAATAGATGGGGGAAAAGTGCAAACAGTGACAGATTTATTTTTGGGGGCTCCAAAATCCAGTGGACAGTGACCGAAGCCATAAAATTAAAAGACACTTGCTCCTTGGAAGAAAAACTAAGACAAACTTGCTAAGTCACTTCAGTCATGTCCGACTCTTTGCCATCCTGTGGACTGTAGCCCTCCAGGCCCCTCTGCCCATGGGATTCTCCAGTCAAGAATATTGATGTGGGTTGCCATGCTCTTCTCCAGGGTATCTTTCCAACCCAGGGATCAAATCCATATCTCTATGTCTCCTCCATTGGCAGGCGGTTCCTTTACCACTAGCGCCACTTGGAAAGCCCATGACAAACCTCGACAGTGTATTAAAAAGCAGAGACATTACCTTGCGGACAAATGTCTGTCTAGTCAAAGCTATGGTTTCCAATAGTGATGTATACATGTGAGACTTGGACCATAATGAAGGCTGAGTGCCAATGAATTGATGCTTTCAAACTGCAGTGCTGGAGAAGACTCTTGAGAGTCCCTTGGACAGCGAGGAGATCAAGCCAGTCAATCCTAAAGGAAATCAACCCTGAATATTCACTGGAAGGACTGATGCTGAAGCTGAAGCTGCAATACTTTGGTCACCTGATGCAAAGAGCTGATTCACTGGGAAGACCCTGATGCTGGGAAAGACTGGGGACGAGAGGAGAAGGGGGCAATAGAGGATGAGGTGGTTAGATGACATCACAGGCTCAATGGACATGAGTCTGAGCAAACTCCAGGAGATAGTGAAGGACAGGGAAGCCTGGCACATTGCAATCCATGGGATTGCAAAGAGTTGGACATGACAGTGACTGAACAACAAAGAAAAACAAGGATTATTTCCCACAAACCACCTGAAATACCCCAAATGGTAAACTTCGAGGCCTTGTTCATCTAAAAATTATTTTTTTCACTTCCACTGAAATGCTTCTTTGGCTAGGTATAGTATTCTTATCAGTTAAAGAAAATCATTGTCCCTCCTATCTTTGAAAGTGTTGCTTCACTGCCTTTAAAATTGTATTACAGTGAGAGATCTGATTATTTCTTTGTAGATAACATTTTTTTTTTCTGTATGAAAGAAATTTCTCATTATCCTTTGTCTTCTCAGATTTCACCACAATGTATGTATGTATGAGTCAGTGAAGTCGCTCAGTCGTGTCCAACTCTTTGCGACCCCATGGACTGTAGCCCACCAGGCTTCTCTGTCCATGGGATCCTCCAGGCAAGAATCCTGGAGTGGGTTGCCATTTTCTTCTCCAGGGGATCTTCCTGACTCAGGGAATGAACCCGGGTCTCCTGTATTGAAGGCAGACACTTTAACCTCTGAGCCACCAGGGAAGCCCTATGTAGGTATAGGCCTTTTATAATTTATTCTGTTATTGATTTATTTAGTGTTTGAGTTTTTCTCTAGATTTACTTTCAAGTGTACTCGCCCACCTTCTTTATCTAATCTCATCCCACACACAATAAACCTATTCAGATAAATCCTAAGTTACAATATGGATATATCTCACACACATAACATCATTAAGACTGACGTAATAATACATCCTGTACTATTCTATTTGTGTAAAGTTTCAACATACAAAACTAATCTATGCTGTTAGAAGTCAGAATAGGGGTTATCTTTAGGGGTTAATGACTAGAAGCGGGTACAAGAAGGGCTTCTTGGATCTTGGTAATATTCTGTTTCTTGGTCTGGGTGTCGGTTACATAGTTGTATTAACTTTGTTTGTATTAACTTTGTGAAATTAATTTGTATTAACTTACACACCTTTATGTATGTGGTACTTCAATCAAAAGTTTTTTTAAGGGGCTTCCCTAGTGGTTAAGAGTTAAAGAGACCATCTTGCAATGCAGGGACACTGGTTCGATCCCTGCTTCAGGAAGATCCCACATGCCACACAGCAACTAAGCCTATGCGCCACAGGTACTGAACCTATGCTCTAGAGCCCCCAAGCCGCCACTACTGCAGCCTGAGTACCTACAACCCATGCTCCACAACAAAGAGGTCACAACAGTGAGAAGCTCACACACAGCAACTAGAGTAGCCCCAACTCCCCACAACTAGAGAAAGCCTGCACATAGCAACGAAGACCCAGCACAGCCAAAAATAACAAACTAAATAAATAATTTTTAAAGTTTTTTTTAAACAACTGGAGATTATTTTGAATTCTCTATTCTTCTTACATAGAGGTAACTTTTCATTTATTTTAATATAATTTAAAAACAGATTAGTATGTAAAAATCTGGAAAATTAGATTATATATTTATATACTGCAAAGTATACTCTAGGGACTTTCACCTCTAGAACCAGCAGAACAGCTAAGTCAGACTAGTATTTCTGACAAGCAACTAGACCAGTAGAACAAAATTAAAAAAAAAAAAAAAACTGTTTTAAGGTATAAACAGACATTGAAGAATTACCAGGCCAGAAACTGATAAATATAGAGATTAAGAGAGGTAAGTCCTGCATTTGCCAATTCTGGAAGAAGTGGTTGAGAAGTGATTTTGACAGCCTCTCAGAGGCAGGGGGATAGGGGCTGAAGTGCAGAGTCAACTAAGGTAGGGAATGCAGAGGGAGGAAAGCAATCAGACAAGTGGTTGAATCTCCCTTGACTTGCTTTGGGACCTCAAAAGACTGCAATCTAGAAGTAAGACCGAACCAGAAGTAGATAGGTTTATCAAGAGACCATATCTATTTTAAGAGTAAGCTGAGGAGGTCATAAGAACATGAAGGCTACACAGGTTTCCCAAAGGACACATTAAATCTGAGACTTGAGAAAGAAATAGAAGTGAGTAAAAATTTTCCAAGCCAAAATGGAAATTGGAGAAGCAAAGAGTACAAGAGGGAAAGCATTCCAGAGAGAGTCCATGCAAAGGCTGGAGGCATTCTGAAGATTCATATATTCATGTGATAGGGATATGAAAATATGAGCAGTTGAATATAACTAGAGCACAGCTAAGATAAGTTAAGAGGTGAAGCTGCAGTTGGTAAAATGTACAATCGGTAAGACTTTTTAAGATTAGAACTACAGTAAAGAAAAAGACTGTTAAGGAGGGTTCCTATGGTTATTTATGGTATAGGCAGCTGATACACCATGGTATCTTACTTTTCAGATTCAAGGCAAACATGATTCACTTGTTACATTTACTTTCGTAAGCCTAAATTACTTGCATTATCTTCCTAAAACCAGAGTCTATCACTTTCCTGTCCAAAACTCTTTAATAGCTTTCCTGTACATATAATGGACTTCCCAGGTGGTGCTAGTGGTAAAGAACCCGTCTGCCAATGCAGGAGACAAATGAGATGCAGGTTCGATCCCTGGGTCAGGAAGGTTACCTAGAGGAGGGCATGGCAACCCACTGCAGTATTCTTGCCTGGAGAATCCCATGGACATTAGAGCCTGGTGGGCTCCATAGCGCTGCACAGAGTTGGACACGACTGAGGGGACCTTAGGACGCACACATGTACGTATAATAAAAAAAATTTAATTCAAACATGGACTATATGCCATCTATGATTTGGTTCCCACCTACTCTCTCATCATCTTCACACAACACTTTGTCTCACTCCCAGCATTTTAAGCTACATAGTTTTCCTCAGTTCTATAAAATATTAAGATCTTGGTCTCCTGAGGGTCTCATACATGATGTTTCTTCTGATATTTTCATCCCCTTCCCCACTCTTCACTTCACCTTTTTGTCTTTAGGTCTCAACTTAAATATCATTCTAGCAAACATACCTTCAATTACTCCCCTCCCCCCAGCTTAAGTTAGGTTCCCTGGTTCATATCTCCCTCCCTTCGTATCTTATTTGTGATTATGTATTTCCTCCTCTAGACTGTTAGGACAGTGACTTCGTTTCTCTTGTATATATCCAGTACCTAACACAGTGTACTGTGATATACAGGAGGTGCTCAAACACTGAATGAATAAATGCACACAGGATGAATAGCAGATTTGAAAGGAGAAAGATTTCAGGATTGGGTATTTTTAATCTGAAGTGTCTACACATTATCAAAGAGGAAATACTAGGCAGACAAAAACAGCTACCTGAATTTTAGAAGAAAGATCTAGGACAAAAAGACAGATTTGGGAGTAATCAACAGGTACCTGAAGCCATCCAAAGATGAGAACACACAGAGAAGGAATTTTAAGCAGAAGGGGAAGGAGGCTAAGACTAAGAAAAAACAAACTGATGGGAGAAAAATAAGTCTGTGATAAGTGTAATACCACTGAAGAGATTATTTCAAAAACAGAGTAAATAAATGGCAAATACTCAAAGTTGAAAGGACTAAAATCTATCTACTAGATTTAGTGCCAAAGCTACTGATGACCTTGGGTAGCAATATCAATGGAATGATGAGTAGAAATAAATGTTCAGTTAATTGTTAACTCAATCAGTGGAGCAGAAGTTGAGAAAGCTACCAAAAACTTGGATGCTTATGTTAAAGAAGGTAGAAGGGCTTTTTCCCCTTCTTAAAGAATGAAAGTTGGGGATATTTAAATTACCATGAGATAGAATCAGTAAAGAGAAATCTAAGTTAGACAACTGCTAGAGCCTAATTATAGGGTAGGAAACATGTAGGACCCAGAGCAGAGGATAGCGAATCAGCCTTAGAATGGCAATTGTCCCACTGCAATTACAGGAAAGATGGGTTGGATTCAGTTACACTTGTAGAAAGGCAGGCAAAAACTGGGCTTCCCTGGTGACTCAGAGGATAAAGAATCTGCCTGCAATGCAGGAGCCCCGGGTTCAGTCCCTAGATTGGGAAAATCCCCTGGTGAAGGGAATGGCAATCCACTTCAGTATTCTTGCCTAGAGAATTCTATGGACAGAGGAGCTGGTGGTCTACAATCCATGAGATCACAAAGAGTCAGACAGGACTGAGCGATTACACTTTCACTTTCAGGCAAAAATTAAGGATTCATTTCAACTTCTCTGTGAAGCCGGCGATGAGGTAGTCCACTGAGATTAAGTAGGAGGCTAATGTGCTAAATGGAGATAACATGAGATTTAATTTTTTTAAAGGATACACATTTATTTAGGCTGTACCTAGTCTCAATTGCAGCATGTGAGATCTTTAGTTGCAGCATGCAAACTCTAAGCTTTGGCATGTGGGATCTAGTTCCCTGACCAGGGATGGAACCTGGGCCCCCTGCACTGGGAATGTGGAGTCTCAGCTACTAGACCAGGGAAGTAGGTGGTATAGCATCTCACCAACTTGAAGTTTAAAAATGGCCACTATCATAAAAAGTAAAGAAAAAGAGAAAGGAATTTCAAGAAGCACTGCAGGCTTTTAAGTCTGGAGACAGTGAATTTCTAATAGCAGTAATAGTGCAACTCTTTGATTCCCTTGCAGCTCTTGCCCAAGCCAAAATCAGGGAACTAAGACTGATACAGGATTTGTATTTTGGAGGGCAAAAGAACAAAAAGATAGAAGGGCAAAGTTAAAGGTATTGGCAATAGAACACTTAAATCAGAGTGGGTAAGGTAGAAAGGCTGGATAAGTAAAAAAGGAAAAACAGCAGGTTCCTCACAGAAGAGAATGGAGTAGAAATCCAAATGAGGCCAGGTAAAAGTGTGGTGAGAACAATGAAGTAAGAAAGCTGAGAAAAGTGTAGACTGACTAAATGAGTATGACATTATAGAAGTGATTTTCCCCATGATGGGCCTACTCAAGCATCGTATTGAATGTACATGTTTATGCATATGTGCATAAATTATACACAGGATAAATTTTAATCAATACTTGATTTATAAAGTTTAATTCTGAATAACCTTAGGTTACTGTTCAAAAAAAATTTTAACGCCTTGCTTACACAGCAGGCCAGAGAATCTTTCAATGACGACATATTAATTTGAATAAAGCAAAAAGTTAAAAATCACTGGTCTAGGTCAACCTGTTCATTCTTCAGAAAAGGAAACAGCCTTCCAGAAGTAAAACGATTTACCCAAATTCAGCAACTTGCCATAGCAACAGAACTTTAAAAATAAATGGAACTCTGCAGAAAATGGTTTTTCTGTATTGAAAAATGGCTTACCTCAATCTTTCAGAATAAAAGTATTTCATAATTATCAACCTTTCTTGTAAAAATCTTTGATACAAATATTTGCCACAAATATTGTATTTACCATGCTTACAAATATTGTGTTCATCATGCTTATAAACGTTACAAATGATTTATAAGTCCCTGTCTAAAGACCTGAACTTATAATTTCTATAAATTTGCCAAAACCTATCAAGGAAAAACTGACAAGCTTAGTCAATATAAATGCTACATTTTACTTATACTGTTGACTAAAATTATTCCATTTCTTCTATAATCTTCCTCAACACAGAATTACACACAGCCACTACTAGAAAAGGTTGAATTTGGCAAAAGAGATGAACCCTATTTGTCTTATCAGCAGTTTAACCATTCAACAGATACATTTAAAACAAAAAAAGAGCTCAGAACATGTGCCAGGCATTGAGCTGAATGTTAGAAAAACACTAAGAACTGCTTTCCTATCTACAGACCACATGCTCACCAAATGCTTGTGTATTGAAGGACCAATTTAAGTCTTTTGATCAAAGAGTAAATATTTTTATTTATCCACTATGCCACATCTAAGGATTAAAAAATTGTCATACCTCACACTTCCTCGAGAAATTTTAAATCTGGCTATGGAGATGAAATAGATAGGCATTGTATCTATATGCTGATGATTAGCTATTTTATCAAATACCAGAACTTTATACCTACTAGATGTTAGCCAATAAAGTACTCATCTAAGAAACAGTGAGAGTTCTATTGATATAGATAAAATTGTATTGATAAAGTTCAATGATATCACTGTCAAATATGTTACAACTAACTGGCTGTCTCACCAAGAAAATCATTCGTTTATCGGCAAATTTCACTTTTAAATCAAGTTGAACTACTTCATTTATTCCCCAAACTTACATTTTAAACTATTCCACAAAAATTTAATCTGAAGAAATGAAAAGCTTCTACACACTTCGTGCGTGCATGCGAAGTCACTTCAGTTGTGCCTATTTTCAACCCTATGGACCATAGCCTGCCAGGTTCCTCTGTCCATGGGATTCTCCAGGCAAGAATTGTGGAGTGGGTTGCCATTTCCTTCTCCAAGGGATCTTCCCAACCCAGATATTGAATCCACATCTCTTAAGTCTCCCACATGGGCAGGAAGGTTCTTTTATCACTAGCGCCACCTGGGAAGCCCATTCTACACACTAATCCTTCCCAAAAGAACGTACTGTAAATTCTTAAAATTTCAAAATAAAAATTCCTCAAACATTTCACAAATAGGAGCAAGACCTCCTCCAAGAAATTCCACTTGATTCACATTATCTGTAGAGTCCATATTTGCAAACCCTACTTTCTAAAATTGATTTGCAATCCCCAAATCAATACTCTTTCACACTTTCACAACATTTACAGACATGGCGGGGTGGTGAAAAATTTGAATTGCTCAATGCTAAGGTCAAACAAGGCTATGTTCTGCCTTCCTGTTTTGACTCATTATTGTAAACAAGCATCCTTGCCATGATCTACCTAGCATCACATTTTTTATATTTTTAATATTTTTATAAAAATATAGTGTATAGAGGGAGAAGGCAATGGCAACACACTCCAGTACTCTCGCCTGGAAAATCCCATGGTCAGAGGAGCCTGGTAGGCTGCAGTCCATGGGGTCTGAGGGACTTCCCTTTCACTTGTCACTTTCATGAATTGGAGGAGGAAATGGCAACCCACTTGTGTTCTTGCCTGGAGAATCCCAGGGACGGGGGAGCCCAGTGGGCTACTGTCTGTGGGGTCGCACAGAGTCGGACACGACTGAAGTGACTTAGCAGGAACAGCAACACTGTATATAACTGAAGCACTTTGCTGTACAGCAATGAACACACTATAAATCAACTATACTTGAAAAAAATTAATTTTAAAAAAATTAGATTAAAACTAAGGCATCCTTAAACAGAAAGACATAAAAGGTTATATGCTGACAAAGTGTTCAGTCGCTCAGTTGTGCCCCACTCTTTGCAGCCCCATGGACCAAAGCCAGCCAGGATCCTCTGCCATTTTCCAGCCAAGAACACTAAAGTGAGTTGCCATTCCCTACTCTAGGGAATCTGTCCTACCCAGAGATAGAACTCACATCTCTTGCACCTCCTGCATAGGGAGGCAGGTTCTTTAGCCCTAGTGCCACCTGGGAAGCCCAATATATATTGACAGGTGGCGAAATATTAATATATTGTGACCAGAGGCTCACAAGAACCTAAGCCTATATTTCCCCTAGGAGCAGTGCTTCAGTATTTGCTAATTGAGCATTCACAGTGACTACAGAATAAAACTACCCAAGTAACAAGAATCAACTATACTTTGAATGTGACACCTTTATGCATGTAAAATTAACTAAAAGACAGGGCAATAGTCCGTTCTCCAAAATGAGCTACCATTTCAGTCTGTTCACCAAAAGGAGCTACCATTTTCCTATAGCATTATTCCATGAGAATACTCAATAAATACGTGTGAAGTAAGTGGTTCATAAAATTAAGTGCTCCAGTTTTATGTTAAAGACTCCTATTTTCAATATTCTTTCCCAGCTAGCACAAAGGTAGGTCAGTCCTTTGCTATTATTTGGAGTATGTGGAGGCATACATTAGAAGCTAAAGCTCATAAAGCTCAAGTCAGAGAAGAAAAAAGTTCAGTAAGACTGATCATTCATTAACGTTCTCATTATTGTACAATTAGCCCCTGAACAATACAGGTCCACTTATATGGGTTTTTTTTTTTTTTTCCACATGTGGGATCCTAGTTCAGAGACCAGGGGTAAACTGCACCCCTGCATTGGAATTCCAGGAACCTTAAACACTGGACCACCATGGAAAGTGCAACATGTGAAGCTTTTTTTTCCCCCAGTAAATATGTACTACATACGGGATCCTATGTACTACAGGATCCAACGTTGGTCGACTCCTTGAATATGGAACCGCTGATACTGGAGGGCGGACTGTAAAGTTACCTCTGAAATTCCGACTGCATAAAGGATCAGCAGTCTAATTCCCCTGCTCCCCTCCACTCCTGCCTCCCCCCAACCCTTCCCTTCCCTTCCCACCTTTCAAAGGTCAACCGTATTTTAATTCAGTAGATTTCATCAGCTTTCACGATGTTTAGAAAAAACCTGTGATCACACATAATAGCAAGCATAAACAAGTATCTCAGTTTTATTTAACATTTTTAAATGACTGCACACTCTTTCTCTAATGCACCATATAAAAAAGTGCAAAATATTTACCATAAGCATATGGTCAGGAAAGTGAACACCCACAATGGCTGCACCATCAACTCAACTAAGCACTTTTACTCATTTAAAGAGTCCACAGCGTTTTCTGGAAGTTGCTGGACGTTAACAGCTGCTCCACATCTTCTTGAACTACTCTCTTCTGAACTGGTCCAGGTTGCTCAGCACGTACCCACGCGGCGTTAAGAAGGCGGTGAAAAACACCACGAGTGCAATAGCCACCTCCTGGAACAAGATATCAACAGCGCTGTTAGGAGGGCGGCTTCCGGAGTGGAGAACTGTTTCAAACGTTCTGAGGAGTTTGGCTGTGGTCCTCGATCTGGGGGCCCGGTGACACCTAAAAAGCAGAACTCCCTTCCTAAGTGACCCCGTAGAAATTTCTGAGGAAAACTCATTTTTCTCCTCATGGTGCCTCCGTTCTGACCTTTGAAATCTGGAAGCTAGACATTGCCCCGCGATTTCCCACATTTTAGGGAAATGCTAGGTCTCGGCAATTTAGGGCGCTATCAAAGTGAGAGATGTTCTGAGGTGCAACGACGGCTCTGCCCCTCGAACTTCGCGCCCAAAACGGTACCGACAACGAAGGTCCGGTTCTCTGAGGCCCTCGCGCTCCTCGAGGTCCCCGCTTCCTGGCGCCTCAAGCCCAACCCCAGAGCCCTCACCGCGACGGCGCCTCAGCTCCCCAGCGGCCTCCGAGCTCTCCGGACCACCCAAGCCTCCCACCCATATAGCGGCCGCGTCCTCCTCGCCTCCACCCGTCGGGGCGCTCCCGCCTAAGCCACGCGCTTCCGCCCGCCGCGTCCCGCCTTCGCCGCCCGGGAGAATGGGCCCCAACTCACGACGGTCGACACCGGGCGGTGGCGCGGAGGCTCCAAGTGGGCCATGCGCAGGCCAGGCATCAGGAGCAGCAGGGTCACACGGCGGCGGGGAAACACGCAGAGCACGGGCATGCGCGGCATGATTCGTCCGGTGCGGCGAAGCCAGGCGTAGACGCGAAGCGCGGTGAGGAGACGTGAGGTGAAGCGAGGCGACGCGCGGTCGGACCTCACGAGCCTCACAACACGACAGTAGAATCGTCTGCGCATGTTCTGGGGACACAGGAGGTGGGGGGGGCGTACTACTCCCCGCTCCCTGATAAGCCCCGCCCCTGACACGCCCCTTCCGCTCAGCGCCCTGCTGAGCCCAGACCTTACGCACGTACCCGCTGCCTCAGTCCACCTACGCTCCTCGCGTAGCACCATCCCTATGCTCCTAGGCCCTGCTTCCTACGCATGCCACACCGCCCTCTCCTCTACCCGCCCTGCCTAACTTCCTAACCCCACGGCCCACAGTATCTCGATTTCTGTTCGGTGGGGATCAGACGGTAAAGAATTCGCCTCCAATGCGGGATCAGTTCAGTGGATCAGTCGTGTCCGACTCTTTGCAACCCCATGAATCACAGCACGCCAGGCCTCCCTGTCCATCACCAACTCCCGGAGTTCACTCAAACTCATGTCCATCGAGTGGGTGATGCCATCCAGCCATCTCATCCTCTGTCCTCCCCTTCTCCTCCTGCCCTCAATCCCTCCCAGCCTCAGGGTCTTTTCCAATGAGTCAACTCTGTGCATAAGGTGGCCAAAGTATTGGAGTTTCAGCTTTAGCATCAGTCCCTCCAATGAACACCCAGGACTGATCTCCTTTAGGATGGACTGGTTGGATCTCCTTGCAGTCCAAGGGACTCTCAAGAGTCTTCTCCAACACCACAGTTCAAAAGCATCAATTCTTTAGTGCTCAGCTTTCTTCACAGTCCAACTCTCACATCCATACATGACCACTGGAAAAATCATAGCCTTGACTAGCCGGACCTATGTTGGCAAAGTAATATCTCTGCTCTTCAATATGCTATCTAGGTTGGTCATAACTTTCCTTCCAAGGTGTAAGCGTCTTTTAATTTCATGGCTGCAATCACCATCTGCAGTGATTTTGGAGCCCCCCCCAAAAAATAAAGTCTGACACTGTTTCCACTGTTTCCCCTTCTATCTGCCATGAAGTGATGGGACCAGATGCCATGATCTTCGTTTTCTGAATGTTGAGCTTTAAGCCAACTTTTTCACTCTCTTCTTTCACTTTCATCAAGAGGCTTTTGAGTTCCTCTTCACTTTCTTCCATAAGGGTGGTATCATCTACATATCTGAGGTTATTGATATTTCTCTCAGCAATCTTGATTCCAGCTTGTGCTTCTTCCAGTCCAGCGTTTCTCATGACGTACTCTGCATATAAGTTAAATAAGCAGAGTGACAATATACAGCCTTGACATACTCCTTTCCCAATTGAAACCAGTCTGTTGTTCCATGTCCAGTTCTAAGTGTTGCTTCCTGACCTGCATATAGGTTTCTCAAGAGGCAGATCAGGTGGTCTGGTATTCCCATCTCTTTCAGAATTTTCCACAGTTTATTGTGGTCCACACAGTCAAAGGCTTTGGCATAGTCAATAAAGCAGAAATAGATGTTTTTCTGGAACTCTCTTGCTTTTTCTATGATCCAGCAGATGTTGGCAATTTCATCTCTGGTTCCTCTGCGTTTTCTAAAACCAACTTGATCATCTGGAAGTTCACGATTCACGTACCACTAAAGCCTGGCTTGGAGAATTTTGAGCATTACTTTACTAGCGTGTGAGATGAGTGCAATTGTGCAGTAGTTTGAGCATTCTTTGGCATTGCCTTTCTTTGGGATTGGAATGAAAACTGCCCTTTTCCAGTCCTGTGGCCACTGCTGAGTTTTCCAAATTTGCTGGCATATTGAGTGCAGCACTTTCACAGCATCATCTTTCAGGATTTGGATCAACTGGAATTCCATCACCTCCACTAGCTTTGTTCATAGTGATGCTTTCTAAGGCCCACTTGACTTCACATTCCAGGATGTCTGGCTCTAGGTGAGTGATCACACCATGGTGATTATCCCAATGCAGGATACCTGGGTTCGATCCCTGGGTTGGGAAGATCCCCTGGAGGAGGGCATGGCAACCCACTCCAGTATTCTTGCCTGCAGAATCCCCATGGACAGAGGAGCCTGGTGGTCTACAGTCCATGGGGTCACAAAGAGTCGAACACAACTGAGCGACTATGCATACAAGATAAAGCATAGTGAACACAGCTAGACTTAACTTACCTTTATCTTTCATTCCTCCCTACCTGTATCTCTTTACGTGCCATCACTTCTCTTGGTGGAATTTATAACGTTTATACTCTGTTCTCTAATGTTAATTACATTTTCTATGCATTGTCGATAATTTAATTCCCCAAATTAAAATCAAGAACGAGTATCTAAAAATAATCATAGCAGGATCAAATTGAGTGTTTGGATCCAGTAAAGAAGGTGATGTAACTGTGGAAATTCTTGAAGGAAAAATGGTATATTGTGATTTTCAAATTTAATAATATAAGAACCCTTGCCTACTCCCTAAGATGATTTAGTTTCTTCACAGTATTTCATTTTTAGGCTTATTGTGAAACTAGCATTCTAGGGTTTCATTTGATATGCTCGTTTCTACTACCTGATTTCTTCCTCTTTTTGGATTCCTATTTCATTTTGCTTCCTATTTTTTTTTGTTTCATTCTTATTTCAATTCCTTAAGCAATTCTTTCAGGAAGGGTCTGTGAGTAATAAGTTTCTTCAATCCATAAAAGTCAAAGAAATATTTTGCTCTACACTTAATTGCTAATTTGGCTGGGTATACAATGCTAGACTCAAAATTATTTCCTTGTTTTCTAGCATTTTAAAGGAATTTTAAAGGCATTATTCCCTTGTTTTCTAGCAGCTAGTGTAACTGCTAAGTGTGATCTAATATAATTCTTATTCCTCTGACGTAGCCTCTTTTTTTTTTTTTTTCTTGGAATCTTTTTGTGTTTGGGCTTGTTAAGTGTCTCCACGTTATGGCTAGATAAGGTTCTTGCTTCATTCATACAAATCAGCAGTGGGTGAGACTTTTCAACTTGAAGACTTGGATCTTTCTTAACCTCTGGGAGGTCTACTTCTGTGTGTTATTTATGTCCTTCCCTCTATTTTTTCTAGTCTGTCTTCTCTTCACAAGAGGTGAAGGATCAAGAGAGCTGTCTGTGGTCTCTTTTATTATGTAAGACAGTAATCCCATTCACTAGTGTCTGAAAGCGAAAGTTAAGTAGCTCAGTAGTGTCCGACTCTTTGAGACCCCATGGACTGTAGCCCACCAGGCTCCTCCATCCATGGGATTCTCCAGGCAAGAATACTGGAGTGGGTTGCCATTTCCTTCTCCAGGGGATCTTCCTGACCCAGGGATCGAACCCAGGTCTCCCGCATTAGAGGCACACGCTTTAACCTCTGAGCCACCAGGGAAGGCCTGACCCCTGCTCTTAACCTAATCTTCTCGGAGAGGCTACACCTCATCACTTTGGAAATTAGGACTTCAACATATGAATGTGGAGGGAATGTAAACATTCAGTCTATTGCATTTAGTAAAAAAAAAAAAAAAAAAAAGAATGCAAAAAGATCTCATTAAAAATTTTTAGTTCTAAAAAAAATTTAGTTCTGAAAAATTATCACAATAAAAAATTTTGTAACTGTGTATGGTAACAGATGTTCATTGTATTTATTGTAGGAATCCTTTCTCAATATATAACCACACATCTCAGATGGGACTCAAACCCATAATCCTCCAACAGAAACCATACAACTCATCTCAGGACTTAATGAAGCTGAGGTTTTTTACATCTCAGCACAAAAGGAATTCTGCAAGAGGCAAAGTTATAAGAAGTAAATTTATTAATAATATTTGTAAGGAAGTTGCAGGAGCATGAGACATGAAAGGATGGGCATGTCCCAAGTCTTGGGCTAGTTCCTAGGATGGGCCACCAAATGCAGATCCTTGGCTTCTGGCAGGAAAGCATTCAAGAACAAGTCATAGTAAAGTGAAAGCAGAGATACACATTCCATAGACAGAATAAGATCTGTCTCGGAAGGTGAGAGCGGACCTTGTAGTTACTTTTTATGGACTGGGTAACTTCATAAACTAGTGAGTAGGAGGATTATCCCAACTATTTCAAAGAAGGGGTGGGGATTACCAGGAACTGGGTGAGCCACCATTCACTTTCTGGTCTTCTAGAACCTACCTCAGAACTGTCATGGTGCTTGTGGGTGTGTCATTTAGCATGCTAATGTATTACAATGAGCATTACAATTGTATTACAATATAATATCCATCCATGTTGCTGAAATGACAAAATTTCATTCTTCTTGGTGACTGAGCCAGCCACTTACCCATTTCCCATGGCTCTCTTTCCCCTTCTCTGCGTTATGTATGGCCCATAAGGACCATCTGAACATGGTAATTGTGTATCTCATTCACTAAGAGGTGAGCATTGTAAGAGTAGGCTTGTCTGACTTGCTCACCCCAAAGCACCCCAAGAAGCACCTCACACACAGTAAGTACCCAATAAATATTTGTTGAATGCACGAATAATGAATGCTCATATCTCCCTGTCTCTTTTCCTTCCCACCTAAAGACACTCTCTGGAGAGAACACCCTCTGCAACACAGTAGAAATGGACAACTAGGGAGACACTAGATTGTGAAGAGAGGGAATGAATGAACCATGGCACCTGTAAATATTGGTCACCTGTTTGTAGCCATGAGATTATGGGAGAGCACAGCTGGAGGAGGGGTGCTAATGTATAATTCTTCCCAGATATTTCTCTCCCTCTATGGGCCAAGGAGGATTTGAGTTTTGCCTACTCAGTTTTTTTTCTTCTCCTTCACCCTTCAAGATGGGGGAAGAGGAGGTGTCAGAACTATCCCTTTAAATTCTTGTAATGCAGAATCAGGAGGAAACAGAAGGGGCAAAAGACAGAAAGCTCAAGACACCACTGAATGCAATTTTCTGAAGAGCTGAAAAAAAAATTTGTACTATGTGATTAAGTAGAAAGAAAAATGAAAGGGAATTTTTAGAAGAATCGCGGTAGTCTGTGTATCCCAGTGGTAAACAGCCTGCCTGCCAGTGCAGGCTTAGAGACGCGGGTTCAGTCCCTGGGTCAGGAAGATCCCCGGGAGGAGGGCACAGCAACCTACTCCAGTATTCATACCTGGAGAATCCCATGGACAGAGGAGCCTGGCAGGCCACAGTCCATAGCATGGCACCGAGTTGGATATGACTGAAGAGACTTAGCACAGCACAGTATTATAAAATAAGTCACAATAGTTTGAAAGGATTGAACTCATACATGGTGAGTTAACAACAATGGGATTAAATTGGAAATCAAAACCAAAAGGGTATCTGAAAAAACTCCTAGAATATTTAGAAATTGAACAATACACTTCTGAGTGACCCATTAGTCAAAGAAGAAACCACAAGGGAAATTAGAAAAGATTTTCAACTGAATTAAAATTAAAACACAACGCATCAAATTTTGTGAAGAGCCAGGCTCTTCTCTCCATGGAATTTCCCAGGCAAGAATACTGGAGTGGGTTGCTATGCCCTACTTCCCAACCCAAGAATCAGTCCCAGGTCTCCAGCACTGTAGGCAGATTCTTTCCCATCTGAACCACTAGGGAAGCCTTCTTCTGTAGTACTTGCCTTAGCATAAAATCCCAGACATTTTCATACAATTTTCTCTGATACTTCTTATTTTGGGGTTCCAATGTTGTTGACATATGGCATAGTCTGTACACCTTTCTTTTCTGGGAACTGCCTCTCTCTCATAAAGTGATGATGATAGTAGTTATTATTACTGATATTATAATTAGTAGCAGTAGTAGTATTTAACCTTTCTAAAGCACCTGTTTATGTGCCTGGAACTTCCTCTAAACACTACACAAAGTATTAACTCTCTAAATCTTCCTATACACCTATAAGGTAAGCATTGTTATTATACTCATTTACAGATGAAGAAACTGAGGCAAGGAAAATTTAAGCAAATTGCTCATAGTTATATTAGTGGTTTAGAAAGTTTTTAATCTCAGGAACTCCTTAGAGATTAAGCTCCAAAGAGCTTTTGTTTATGTAGGTTATACTATGTTCAGTTCAGTTCAGTCACTCAGTCATGTCCGACTCTTTGCAACCCCATGAATTGCAGCACACCAGGCCTCCCTATTCATCACCAACTCCCGGAGTTCACTCAAATTCACGTCCGTCGAGTCAGTGATGCCAGCCAGCCATCTCATCCTCTGTCGTCCCCTTCTCCTCCTGCCCCCAATCCCTCCCAGCCTCAGGGTCCTTTCCAATGAGTCAACTCTGCGCATAAGGTGGCCAAACTACTGGAGTTTCAGCTTCAGCATCAGTCCCTCCAATGAACACCGAGGACTAATCTCCTTTAGGATGGACTGGTTGGATCTCCTTGCAGTCCAAGGGACTCTCAAGAGTCTTCTCCAACACCACAGTTCAAAAGCATCAATTCTTCGGCGCTCAGCTTTCTTCACAGTCCAACTCTCACATCCATACATGACCACAGGAAAAGCCATAGCCTTGACTAGTAGGGCCTTTGTTGGCAAAGTAATATCTCTGCTTTTCAATAACAGAAGCAGAAGATATCAAGAAGAGGTGGCAAGAATACACAGAAGAACTGTACAAAAAAGATCTTCATGTCCCAGATAATCACAATGGTGTGATCACTGACCTAGAGTCAGACATCCTGGAATGTGAAGTCAAGAAGGCCTTAGAAAGCATCACTATGAACAAAGCTAGTGGAGGTGATGGAATTCCAGTTGAGCTATTTCAAATCCTGAAAGATGATGCTGTGAAAGTGCTGCACTCAATATGCCAGCAAATTTGGAAAACTCAGCAGTGGCCACAGGACTGGAAAAGGGCAGTTTTCATTCCAATCCCAAAGAAAGGCAATGCCAAAGAATGCTCAAACTACTGCACAATTGCACTCATCTCACATGCTAGTAAATCAATGCTCAAAATTCTCCAAGCCAGGCTTCAGCAGTATGTGAACTGTGAACTTCCTGATGTTCAAGCTGGTTTTAGAAAAGGCAGAGGAACCAGAGATCAAATTGCCAACATCTGCTGGATCATGGAAAGCAAGAGAGTTCCAGAAAAACATCTATTTCTGCTTTACTGACTATGCCAAAGCCTTTGACTGTGTGGATCACAATCAACTGTGGGAAATTCTGAAAGAGATGGGAATACCAGACCACCTGACCTGCCTCTTGAGAAATCCGTATGCAGGTCAGGAAGCAACAGTTAGAACTGGACATGGAACAACAGACTGGTTCCAAACAGGAAAAGGAGTACGTCAAGGCTGTATATTGTCACCCTGCTTATTTAACTTATATGCAGAGTACATCATGAGAAACGCTGGACAGGAAGAAACACAAGCTGGAATCAAGATTGCCGGGAGAAAAATCAATAACCTCAGATATGCAGATGACACCACCCTTATGGCAGAAAGTGAAGAGGAACTCAAAAGCCTCTTGATGAAAGTGAAAGAGGAGAGTGAAAAAGTTGGCTTAAAGCTCAACATTCAGAAAACGAAGATCATGGCATCTGGTCTCATCACTTCATGGGAAATAGATGAGGAAACAATGGAAACAGTGTAAGACTTTATTTTGGGGGCTCCAAAATCACTGCAAATGGTGACTGCAGCCATGAAATTAAAAGACACTTATTCCTCGGAAGGAAACTTATGACCAACCTAGATAGCATATTCAAAAGCAGAAACATTACTTTGTCAACAAAGGTCCAGCTAGTCAAGGCTATGGTTTTTCCTGTGGTCATGTATGGATGTGAGAGTTGGACTGTGAAGAAGGCTGAGCGCAGAAGAGTTGGTGCTTTTGAACTGTGGTGTTGGAGAAGACTCTTGAGAGTCCCTTGGACTGCAAGGAGATTCAACCAGTCCATTCTAAAGGAGATCAGCCCTGGGATTTCTTTGGAAGGAATGATGCTAAAGCTGAAACTCCAGTAGTTTGGCCACCTCATGCTCAGAGTTGACTCATTGGAAAAGACTCTAATGCTGGGAGGGATTGAGGGCAGGAGGAGAAGGGGACGACAGAGGATGAGATGGATGGATCGAATCACTGACTCGATGGATGTGAGTCTGAGTGAACTCCGGGAGTTGGTGATGGACAGGGAGGCCCGTGTGCTGCAATTCATGAGGTCGCAAAGAGTCGGACACGACTGAGCGACTGAACTGAACTGATCTAGGTTGGTCATAGCTTACCTTCCAAGGAGTAAGCGTCTTTTAATTTCATGGCTGCAGTCACCATCTGCAGTGATTTTGGAGCCCCAAAAAATAAAGTCTGACACTAGAAACACTTAAATACTTTAAATATTTATTTATTAATTGACTTAAAAATAGAAGTAACAAATCCATCACATACATAATAACATTTAAATGAAATATAAATATATATATATAAAGCAGTGAAATGAGTAGTATTGTTTTACATTTTTGTTTCTCTTTACTGTCAGGTTTAATAGAAAATTGTGCTGTGTGTATGTTCAGTTACTCAGTCGTTGCCAACTCTTTGCAACCCCATGGACTGTAGCCTGCCAGGTTCCTTGGTGCATGGAATTGTCAGGCGAGTGTATGCTCCTCGGTTCTTTGTCTCGTCACCACAAAGATTTGGAGTGACAGACATTAAAGCCCCCTTGGCATGTCACAGCTCTCGGGTCTTAGACAGACCGTGTTATAGCTCTCAGATCTTGAAAGGACGATGTTATAACTCTTAGACAAATCAGTGTTACAGCTCTATTTTAAGTTAACAGAAAAATCCATCTTCGAGGTGTGAGGGCACGTCGATCCAAAGACGCGAAGAGAAGAGTGCCCCAGCGCACAGGAGAGGGAGAAAGAGAGAGAGAGAGCCCTTTGGCTCCTCTTTTTATACATTTTTTTCTTCCCCTTGGGCCTGCCCTATGCAAATTGGGCTTAGTCAGGAGTGCTATTCTACCTGAAGTCCTCACTCCGGTCCTCAGACCTTCCTTTGACCTTTCTCTTTTCTGCTTTCGCAGGCTTCTCCCTTCCTTGTCTTTTAGCCACCGCCATTTTGGACTCCTTTTCCCTATTCTAACTACCTAACAGAATTTTCTAGGCAAGTATACTGGAACAGGTTGTCATTCTTACTCCAGGGGATCTTCCTGACCGAGGGATCAAACCTGAGTTTGATTCCTGCATTGACACGAAGCTTCTTTACCATTGTACCACATGGCAAGCTCATAATAGAAGATTAGACTACCTGAAAAAAAAAATTAGAAATAAACTACCCAGATTCACATCTGCTTTTATATTCAACCTATTGTGATGTCCCATGTTATACAATCTCTGGAAAATTCCACCATACATTCTTCAGAGAATGAGTAAAAAAGTCAAATATCTTAGTGTTATTAGGAAAAGAATTTTTGTTTAATTGTTGTTTTTTAATGAAAATAACTGTGACATTGTGGGGCCTCAGAAAGGGTCTAGGGAACTCCTAAATTCATGGGCTACATGAATCCTGTAATAACTCTTTTTTTTTAATTAATATTTATTTATTTGACTGTACTGGCCATTCTCAAGATGGCGGAGTAGAAGGACGTGCGCTCATCTCCTGCTGCTGCTGCTGCTAAGTCGCTTCAGTCATGTCCTACTCTGTGCGACCCCATAGACGGCAGCCCACCAGGCTCCCCAGTCCCTGGGATTCTCCAGGCAAGAACACTGGAGTGGGTTGCCATTTGGATCCCACCAAAAAAAGATACCCCACCTCCAAGGGCAAAGGAGAAGCTGCAACAGGATGGTAGGAGGGGCACAATCGTGTTTAAAATCAAACCTCATACCCATCAGAGACACTCGAAGGTGCAAACAAAACCCAGGGAAAGGAGCAATGACTCCCCCACAAGAGACTGAGCCAGACATGCCTTTGAGTGTTTGAGTGTCTCCTGTGGAAGAATGAGTCAGCAGTGGCCTGCCATGGGCACAGAGGCTCTGGCAACAGCAGAACTGGGAGGTGCAGTATGTGGCATAAGTCCTCTTGGAGGAGGTCGTAATTAGCCCCACCGTGTGCGTGCCTGCTAAGTCGCTTCAGTCGTGTCCTACTCTTTGTGATTCCATGGACTGCAGCCAGCCAGGCTCCTCTATCCATGGGATTCTCCAGGCAAGAATACTGGAGTGGGTTGCCATTCCCTTCTCCAAGAGATCTTCCTGATGCAGAGGTCGAACATGTGTCACTTAATGTCTCCTGCATTGGCAGGCAGGAGTTTGATTAAATGGACCTAAGTTTGAGTAAAGTCCGGGAGTTGGTGATGGACAGGAAGGCCTGGCGTACTGCAGTCCATGAGGTCACAAAGAGTCAGACACGACTGAGCGACTGAACTGAGCTGAGCATTGCCAGGCAGGTTCTTTACCACTAGTGCCACCTGGGAAGCCCCACAATAAAACTGCTGAGCAGGTGACTCACAAACTGGAGAACAATTATACCAAAGAAATTCTCACACTGTTGTGAAAGTTCTAGGGTGAACAACAGATTTCCCAACCTGGCGATCCAGCAAAGAGACTGCAAACCCCCAGGGAATTTGACTTTGAAGGCCAGTAAAATTTGATTACAGAACTTCCACAGGACTGGGGAAACAGAGACTCTTGAAGGGCACAAACAAAAGCTTGTGAGCATCAGGACCAAGGAGAAAGGAACAGTGACCCCATAAAAGACTGAGCCAGACTTGCCTGTGAGTGTCCTGCAGTCTCCAACAGAGGCACAGGTTGACGGTGACCTGCCATGGAGCCAGAGGCACTGACTACAATTGTCCTGGGAGCTACAGCATGCTGGCATAAGTCCTTTTGGAAGAGAATCATTACCCCTACCATAGTTTGGCCTCAGGACTTCCCTGGTGGAACAAGGGAAGCAAACAGTAAACAAACAGTAAAGCAGCTGCCTACAATGTGGGAGACCCGGGTTCAATCCCTGGGTCGGGAAGACCTCCTGGAGAAGGAAATGGCAACCCACTCCAGTCCTCTTGCCTGGGATGGAGAAGCCTGGTAGGCTACAGCCCATGGGGTCACAAAGAATCTGATACGATTGAGCGACTTCACTTTCACTTTCAAACTACAGGAAGGGAACACAGCCCCACCCATCAGCAGAAAATTGGATTAAAGATTTACTGAGCATGGCCTTGTCCACCAGAGCAAGACCCAGTTTTACCCACAGCCAATCCCTCCCCCCTAGAAGCTTCCACAGCCTCTTATCCTCACCCATCAGAGGGGAAACAGACTGAAAACCACTATCCCAGAAGACAAACCATACTGTTCTCATGGATCACAGACTTGTCTAAGTCAATGAAACTATGAGACATATCCTGTAGGGCCACCTAAGTCTGATGGGTCATGTTGGAGAGTTCTGACAAAACGTGGTCCATTGGAGAAGAGAATAGCAAATTTCACTTTGCCACTTCAGCATTCTTACCTTGAGAACCCCATGAACAGTATAAAAAGGCAAAAAGATATGACACTGAAAGTCAAACTCCCCAGGTCAGTAGGTACCCAATATGCTACTGGAGAAGAGCAGATAAATGTCTCCGAAAGAATGAAAAGGCTAAGCCAAAGAAGAAACAACACCCAGTTGTGGCTGTGTCTGGTGGTGAAAGTAAAGTCCAATGCTAGAAAGAACAATACTACATAGGAACCTGGAATGTTAGGTCCATGAATCAGGGTAAATTGGAAGTGGTCAAACAGGAGATGGCAAGAGTGAACATCGACATTTTAGGAATCAGTGAACTAAAATGGATGGGAATTTAAATGGAAGAATTTAATTTAGATGACCATTATATATAGTACTGTGGGCAAGAATCCCATAGAAGAAATGGAGTAGACATCATAGTCATAAAAAGAGTCCAAAATGCAGTACTTGGGTGCAATCTCAAAATGACAGAATGATCTCTGTTTATTTCCAAGGCAAACCATTCAGTATCACAGTAATCCAAGTATATGCCCCAACCAGTAATGCTGAAGAAGCTGAAGTTGAACGGTTCTATGAAGACATACAAGATCTTCTAGACTAACACCTCTCAAAAAAGATATCCTTTTCATCATAAGGGATTGGAATGCAAAAGAAGCAAGTCAAGAGATAGTGGGAGTAACAGGCAATTTGGCCTTGGAGTACAAAGGGAAGCAGGGCAAAGGCTAACAGAGTTTTGCCAAGAGAATGCACTCATCATAGCAAAACACCCTCTTCTAACAACACAAGAGACGACTACACATGGACATCACCAGATGATCAATATTGAAATCAAACTGATTATATTCTTTGCAGCAGAAGATGGAGAAGCTCTATACAATCAGCAAAAAAAAAAAAAAAAAAAGACCAGGGGCTGACTGTGGCTAGGATCATGAATTCCTTATTGAAAAATTCAGATTTAAATTGAAGAAAGTAGGGAAAACCACTAGACCATTCAGGTATGACATAAATAAAATCCCTTATGATTATACAATGGAAATGACAAATAGATTCAAGGGATTAGATCTGATAGACAGAGTCCCTAAAGAACTATGGAAGGTGATTCGTAATATTGCACGAGGTGGTGATAAAAACCATCCACAAGAAAAAGAAATGCAAAAAGGCAAAATAGTTGTCATAGAAGGCCTTACAAATAGCTGAGTAAAGAAGAGAACCAAAAGACAAAGAAGGAAAAGAAAGATATACCCACCTGAATGCAGAGAATAGTAAGAAGAAATAAGTAAGCCTTCCTAAGTGAACAATGCAAAGAAATAGAGGGAAAAAAATAGAATGGGAAAGACTAGAGATCTCTTCAAGAATATTAAAGATACCAAGGGAACATTTCATGCAAACATAGGCACAATAAAGGACAGAAATGGTATGGACCTAATAGAAGCAGAAGATATTAAGAGGTGGCAAGAGTACACAGCAGAACTACCCAAAAAACATCTTAATGACCTGGATAACCATGATGATGTGATCACTCACCAAGAGCCAGACATCCTGGAGTGCAAAATCAAGTGGACCTTAGGAAGCATCACTACGAACAAAGCTACTGGAGGAGATGGAATTCCAGTTGAGCTATTTCAAATCCTAAAAGATGATGCTGTGAAAGTGCTTCACTTAATATGCCAGCAAATCTGGAAAACTCAGCAGTGGCCAAAGCACTGGAAAAGGTTAGTTTTCATTCCAATCCCAAAGAAGGGCAATGCCAAACAATGTTCAAACTACTGCAAAATTCACTCATTTCACATGCTAGCCAGGTCATGCTCAAAATCCTCCAAGCTAGTCTTCAATGGTACATGAACCAAGAACTTCCAGATGTTCAAGTTGGATTGAGAAAAGGCAGAGGAACCAAAGATCAAATTGCCAACATCCATTGGATCATAGAAAAAACAAGAGAGTTCCAGAAAAACATTTACTTCTGCTTCATTGACTAGACTGAAGCCTTTGATTACATGGATCACAACAAACTGTGGAAAATTCTGAAAGAAATGGGAATACCAGACCACCTGACCTGCCTACTGAGAAATCTGTATGCAGGTGAGGAAACAACAGTTAGAACTGGACATGGAACAATTGGTTCCAAATTGGGAAAGGAGTATGTCAAGGCTGTATATTGTTACCCTGCTTATTTAAATTATATGCAGAGTACATCTTGTGAGATGCTTGGCTGGAAGGAATACAAGCTAGAATCAAGATTGCCAGGAGAAATATTAAATAACCTCAGATATGCAGATGACACCACCCTTATGGCAGAAAGCAAAGAGGAACCAAAGAACCTCTTGATGAAAGTGAAAGAGGAGAGTGAAAAAGTTGGCTTAAAACTCAACATTCAGAAAACTAAGATCATGGCATCTGGTCCCATCACTTCATGGGAAATAGATGGGGAAACAGTGTAAGACTTTATTTTTTTGGGCTCCAAAATCACTGTAGATGGTGACTACAGCCATGAAATTAAAAGACGCTTACTCCTTGGAAGAAAAGCTATGACCAACTTAGACAGCGTGTTAAAAATCAGAGACGTTACTTTGCTGACAAAGGTCCATCTAATCAAAGCTATGGTTTTTCCAGTAGTCATGTATGGATGTGAGAGTTGGACCATAAAGAAAGCTGAATGCCGAAGAATTGATGCTTTTGAACTGTGGTGTTGGAGAAGACTCTTGAGAGTCCCTTGGACAGCAAGGAGATCCAATCAGTCAATCCTAAAGGAAATCAGTCCTGTCAATATTCATTGACAGGACTGATGCGGAAGTGGAAATTCCCATACTTTGGCCACCTGATTGAAGAACTGGCACTTTGGAAAAGACCCTGATGCTGGGAAAGATTGAAGGCAGGAGGAGAAGGGGACGACAGAGGATGAGATGGTTGGGTGGCATCACTGACTCGATGGACATGAGTTTGAGCAAGCTCCAGGAGTTGGTGATGGACAGGGAAACCTGACATGCTACAGTCCATGGGGTCGCAAAGAGACACGACTGAGTAAGTGAACTGAACTGAACTGAACGGGCCAAATCATCCCATTCCAGGGATGTTACACTTGGGATCAGCAGTCTGAAACTGTTTCTTTTATACGATGAGTGGTCTAACTTGGGAGCCATGTTTTTTTCTACCCACAGAGAAAGCCCTTCCGTGGTGAGTCAATAATGAAGCCAAGCTATTGAACGAAGCAGAGATAAGCGATGGAAGGAACATCCTGACCATGTTCAGATCCCTGTTTCTCACTGTTCTGAAGCCCTGGTACTTTCTGTCCTTGAGTTCTGGGCCACTTTTTATTTTCTTAATGATAGATCCTGCTTTTGACTTCAATGAGTCAAAACTGGATTTCTATCACTTGCAACCCAAAGGGTCTTAACAAAGACTCTGTTAGTCAAGTCTTTTTTTCCCTTAAGTTTTCCCTGCCCTTAAATTTAAAAAAGATATCAAAAATGCTGAAGTAAACTAAGAGCTCTGTGAGAGACAAGCTTGGTTGAACTAATTCAAATCACGAGGAGTTTAGACTGGTGTGCCACTGATGTGAGAATCAAGCATTTTAGGTCTTTCTCTGTGAAAAAACCCATAAATTACTTTTGACAGTGTCAGTAAATCTGACTCCAAATTCAGCCACAATACAATTAAGCTCCTGCCGCCCACATGTACCCCTGGAGGTGCCACTTTCAGCTTCTCAAATTGCAGGTACAAATAGCAGTAGCTCCTTTAATACTTCCAAGTTACAGAAGACTAGCACTGTTAACTCAAACCTCTCCAATTTTCAATAAAGGGCTTAGTGGGCCCCAGATTCAATATATTCTCAGTGAACTATAATGCAGAACCTTCCTGCTACAGTTATATAAAGGGCATAATTAGAGCTATAGCCTAGAGATCAGGTTTTTTGAGCTCTGTATATACAATGAAAAAGAAAGGCACACTCACCCACTTGCTTATTTTTAATGTGATTTTTATAAGTGTTCGTGCTCTAAATAAACTGGTGTTAGAGTTCTAGAAAATTGTATAATGTATTAAGACTGTGGTACCTCAGGCTCAAACATCTTCAATTCTCTCCTCTCTAGAAAACGCTTTTAATTTCTGTTCAAGGACCAAAGTTCTTTGAGGAATGCAGTGACTCTCTCTAGGTCTATTTATGTCTATCTTTACAGTTGCATGACCTCAGAGAAAGAAATTCAAGAAGGCAGCAACAGCAGAGAGTTGCAAAGGTTGGGAAAACATTCAGAGTTATGCAACTGGTACCATCAGTATCACACTCCTGAATCGAACACACATTGCTAATATGAGATCCAGCAAAAGCAGCCATCCATTATTTCAAAGTATCCTGAGAAAGAATTGCCCTTCTGCAGTTCACAAGATAATCTTGATGTTCCAAGTTTACTCTTTCAAATTTGTACTTTTTTTTAATAGAGTGTTTCTTCAAAAAACTGTAGACGATGAAAACAGTTTTAGTTTTCTTATATCACTTTTTCATTTTTAAATCTGAAATTCCTTTTCCTCTCCTAAACTGCAAGATATTTGCAGATGTATCTGTATCCAGATACTCTTCAGTGGATTTCTTTTATACTGGAGTGAAGAGAGATTGGCAGTTGGAGCCAATAGATCAAAGATCAGACCTCAATACTATCCTTTACTAGCTGTGGAGCTTTATTCAAATTAAGTATAATACTTCTCTTAGAATGCTGATGTAGAGGTTAAATGAGGTAGTGTGTATATATGTATTAACCTGTATGTGTGTATACACACATACAGGTTAAGATTGTTGTTTAGTCGCTAAGTCACGTCCTACTCTTTTGCAACCCCCTGGACTGTAGCCCACCAGGCTCCTCTGTTCATGGGACTTCCCAGGCAAGAATACTAGAGTGGGTTGCCATTTTCTTCTCCAGGGGATCTTCCCGACCCAGAGATAGAACCCACATCTCCTGCATTGGCAGTTGGATTCTTTATCACTGAACCACCTGGATAAATGTTCCTCATTCAGTGTTACAGATAACATAATAATAAATGAAATTGATTGGGTCACATAAGTGGAAAGGCCAGAAGTAGTTGATTTCAGGGAAAGCTTATTTAAGCATCTCTAATGGTGTCACCAGGGACTCGTTTTTCCTTAGGGCACAAGTTAGCCGTACCCTAAGTCAGGCTCCCCTCTGGTAGCAGGATGGTTGCCAAGAGCTTCTGGGGCTACATCCAGGTTCAATCATGTTTAATAGAAGAGGAGACTCTTCCAGCATCTTCTGCAGGAGACATTTTCTTTTCCAGAAGTCCTAGTCACATCCTGGCTCTTGAAGGGTTACATATTTTCCCCTGAATGCATCTCTTAAGCCAAAGGAGTGACATTTGGGCATCTGCTGAAAACCTTAATCAAATCAGGCAACCAGGTGTAAAATGTTGGATCATTCCCACCCAAACTCCTTGATTGGGAAAGTGAGAAATTATGAGAAAAAAAGGAAGGACCAAAATGGTTGAGGAACCATGACAGTGTGTAAGAATGTGTTTTGAAGAAGGATGCTGAGTAAACTGGGTTGAATTCCATCTCTAGGATTTGTGGAGGAAACAGATACTTCCAAAAGATCAAGGATTGACTGGTACCCTTGCCAATTAGACCTCCAGAACATTCCATAGCATCTTAAATACTTAAGAGATATCACCATCCTTAGTATCTTAAACACTTTAAATGATATTTTATACTAACTTTTCTATATAGTTTAGGGTTTATATATCTGTAAAGCAAATGGTTTAGCTTTGCCTGTTTTTGTATTCTATAGAATTTAAGATGTCATTATTTGATGTCTCACTAAGAAAGAAAAAAAATCTATTAACTAAATCATGACCCAGTGTTAAGAGGTCACCAACTGTAACACAACAAATTTCAGCATTCCTTTAAAAATTAAAAAAAAAAAATCTGTGTCTTAGAAAGGAAAAAATACAATACATGGAATTATCTTGTATGTTACTTTTGTGTTTTTAAGATCAATGTTTTTCATAGCTCAAATTCAGTTAAAGCATGAATATACCAGTTTTTATCCATTATATTATTGATATTTGGGTTGTTATGCTATGCTATGCTAAGTCACTTCAGTCGTGTCCGACTCTGTGCGACCCCATAGACGGCAGCCACCAGGCTCCCCCGTCCCTGGGATTCTCCAGGCAAGAACACTGGAGTGGGTTGCCATTTCCTTCTCCAATGCATGAAAGTGAAAAGTGAAAGTGAAGTCGCTCAGTCGTGTCCAACTCTTAGCGACCCCATGGACTGCAGCCTACCAGGCTCCTCCATCCATGGGATTTTCCAGGCAAAAGTACTGGCGTGGGGTGCCACTGCCTTCTCCAATTTGGATTGTTATCAGTTGACTAATATAAACTGCTGCTATGAACCTTTTTGTTCCTGTCTCCTGGCACACATGGGTATAAGTTTCTCTATATAACCAATAATGGATTTTTGCTGGATGCAGAACAAGCCAATTTTCTTCTTTCCTAGGTAATGTCAAACTGCTTTCCCAAATGGTTCTTCCTATTTCTACTCTCACCAATAGTATTTGTTGTTGTTCTTTAGTTGCTAAGTCAACTTGTGACTCCATGGACTGTAGCCACTGATACTCTTGCGACCCATGGACTGTAGCCCACCAGGCTCCTTCTGTCCATAGGATTTCCCAGGCAAGAATACTGGAGTGCCGAATTTCCTTCTTCAGGGGAATCTTCCTGACCAGGGATGAAACCTGTGTCTCCTGCATTGGCAGACAGGTACTATACCACTGAGTCACCAGGGAAACACCACCAGTAGTATAGTGAGTTCCTAATAACTCACATCTTCATCAACACTTGGACTTGTCCCTTTTTTAAAAAATTTTAACCAATGTTATGAGCCAGTATTATTATCTTATTGCAGCTCTATAATTTGTACTTCCATTATATTAACCCGGTTGAGCACCTTTTGATTTATTTTATTTTGATTTCTTCATTTGTTCAGGTTTTTTGAAAATTACTTCACAAATATTTTTTACCAATGTGTGACTTGTCTTTTCACTCTCCTTACTGTGTATTCTGATGAACTGAAGCTCATGTTTTAAATGTAGCTGAATCTATGTGTAGGGGAGGCAAAACTTTACTTCTACCCTCTTAAGGTCTCTGACAGGGACTGAGAAGTAAGTTGACACACACAGATTAACAAGGAGAGGCAAACAGATTTTTACATGTGCATGGGAACTTCTCAGTTCAGTTCAGTTCAGTCGCTCAGTTTTGTCCAACTCTTTGCCACCCCATGGACTGCAGCACGCCAGGCTTCCCTGTCCATTACCAACTCCTGGAGTTTACTCAAACTCATGCCCATTGAGTCGCTGATGCCATCCAACCACTTCATCCTGTCATCCCCTTCTCCTCCAGCCTTCAATCTTTCCCAGCATCAGGGTCTTTCCAATGAGTCAGCTCTTCGCATCAGGTGGCCTAAGAACTGGAGTTTCAGCTTCAACATCAGTCCTTCCAATGAATATTCAGGACTGATTTCCTTGAGGATGGACTGGTTGGATCTCCTTGCAGACCAAGGGACTCTCAAGAGTCTTCTCCAACACCACAGTTCAAAAGCATCAATTCTTCTGCACTCAGCTTTCTTTATAGTCCAACTCTCACATCCATACATGACCATTGGAAAAACCATAGCCTTGACTAGATGGAATTTTGTTGGCAAAGTAATGTTTCTGCTTTTCAATATGCTATCTAGGTTGGTCATAACTTTTCTTCCAAGGAGTTAGCGTCTTTTAATTTCATGGCTGCAGTCACCATCTGCAGTGATTTTGGAGCCCCCAAAAATAAAGTCTGACACTGTTTCCACTGTTTCCCCATCTATTTGCCATGAAGTGATGGGACTAGATGCCATGAACTTGGTTTTCTGAATATTGAGTTTTAAGCCAATTTTTTCACTCTCCTCTTTCACTTTTGTCAAGAGGCTCTTTAGTTCTTCTTCACTTTCTGCCATAAGGGTGGTGTCATCTGCATATCTGAGGTTATTGATATTTCTCCCGGCAGTCTTGATTCCAGCTTGTGCTTCATCCAGCCCAGCGTTTCTCATGATGTACTCTGTGTATAATAAGTTAAATAAGCAGGGTGACAAAATACAGCCTTGACATACTCCTTTTCCTATTTGGAACTAGGCTGTTGTTCCATGTCCAGTTCTAACTGTTGCTTCCTGACCTGCATACAGGTTTCTCAAGAGGCAGATCAGGTGGTCTGGTATTCCCATCTCTTGAAGATTTTTCCACAGTTTATTGGGATCCACACAGTCAAAGACTTTGGCATAGTCAATAAAGCAGAAATAGATGTTTTTCTGGAACTCTCTTGCTTTTTCTATGATCCAGCAGATGTTGGCAATTTGATCTCTAGTTCCTCTGCCTTTTCTAAAACCAGCTTGAACATCTGGAAGTTTATGTTTCACATACTGTTGAAGCCTGACTTGGAGAATTTTGAGCATTACTTTGCTAGCGTGTGAGATGAGTGCGATTGTGTGGTAGTTTGAGCATTCTTTGGCATTGCCTTTCTTTGGGGTTGGAATGAAAACTGCCCTTTTCCAGTCCTGTGGCCACTGCTGAGTTTTCCAAATTTGCTGGCATATTGAGTGCAGTACTTTCACAGCATCATCTTTCAGGATTTGAAATAGCTCAACTGGAATTCCATCACCTCCACTAGCTTTCTTCATAGTGATGCTTCCTAAGGCCCACTTGACTTCACATTCCAGGATGTCTGGTGACTGATCTACAGGAAAGCTAAGACCCAAAGAAACAGTTACAGCTGAATGTTTATACACTAAGCTTTGTGTTGTACAAAGAGTAATAAATTGTTGAAACTGACAAGACAAAAGGGCTTGGACCAGAGCAGTTAACAGTGGAGAAGTGAATAGGAAGATAAGGGCTAACAAGATATGTTTGTATAAATTTCCCTCATTCTTGATTACTGTCTCTGGGGATGAGAATATTTCTTTCCTCCTGGTATAGGCAAGAAATCTTTCACATCGTTCAAGATCACTGTCAGGGGCACTTTGACACATATGTTTCATTCCTCTTCATTTTTCAGACTCCAGCAGATTCAGAACAATGCTTGGAAATGGGGAACAGTATCATTATGGCAAAGCATAGGAGGAAACAGAATTTTCCTTTTCTTCATGATTATAAAACTCAGCTTCTATATTCTATTTCTAGAAAGATGAGCCAAGGGAGGGGCTGTGGTGGATGCTTACACTTGGTAGAAAAATGAAGTTTCAGATTGGAGTAACAGAATATGGTATACACAGTTAGAAAAAGAAGGATCTGGATTTTAGGCATACGTGACCAGGTGGATGGGGTGACACATTGATGGAGGGAGCACGGAGAGGAAGAACAGAACATTCAATTGCAAAAGACAGAAATGTACTGTTTTTATCCACCTCCAACCAGTTTAAGATGAAAAAAGGAGAGTTAGTGCAACCTCAGTTCAGTTCAGTTCAGTTCAGTCACTCAGTTGTGTCCGACTCTTTTCGACCCCATGAATCGCAGCACGCCAGGCCTCCCTGTCCATCACCAACTCCCGGAGTTCACTCAGACTCACGTCCATCTAGTCAGTGATGCCATCCAGCCATCTCATCCTCTGTCATCCCCTTCTCCTCCTGCCCCCAATCCCTCCCAGCATCAGAGTCTTTTCCAATGAGTCAACTCTTCACATGAGGTGGCCAAAGTACTGGAGTTTCAGCTTTAGCATCATTCCTTCCAAAGAAATCCCAGGGCTGATCTCCTTCAGAATGGACTGGTTGGATCTCCTTGCAGTCCAAGGGACTCTCAAGAGTCTTCTCCAACACCACAGTTCAAAAGCATCAATTCTCCGGTGCTCAGCCTTCTTCACAGTCCAACTCTCACATCCATACATGACCACAGGAAAAACCATAGCCTTGACTAGCTGGACCTTTGTTGGCAAAGTAATGTCTCTGCTTTTGAATATGCTATCTAGGTTGGTCATAACTTTTCTTCCAAGGAGTAAGCGTCTTTTAATTTCTTGGCTGCAGTCATCATCTGCAGTGATTTTGGAGCCCCCAAAAATAAAGTCTGACACTGTTTCCACTGTTTCCCCATCCATTTCCCATGAAGTGGTGGGACCGGATGCCATGATCTTCGTTTTCTGAATGTTGAGCTTTAAGCCAACTTTTCACTCTCCATTTTCACTTTCATCAAGAGGCTTTTGAGTTCCTCTTCACTTTCTGCCATAAGGGTGGTGTCATCTGCATATCTGAGGTTATTGATATTTCTCCCAGCAATCTTGATTCCAGCTTGTGTTTCTTCCAGTCCAGCGTTTCTCATGATGTACTCTGCATAGAAGTTAAATAAGCAGGGTGACAAAATACAGCTTTGACTTACTCCTTTTCCTATTTGGAACCAGTCTGTTGTTCCATGTCCAGTTCTAACTGTTGCTTCCTGACCTGCATACAAATTCCTCAAGAGGCAGATCAGGTGGTCTGGTATTCCCATCTCTTTCAGAATTTTCCACAGTTTATTGTGATCCACACAGTCAAAGGCTTTGGCATAGTCAATAAAGCAGAAATAGATGTTTTTCTGGAACGCTCTTGCTTTTTTGATGATCCAGTGGATGTTGGCAATTTCATCTCTGGTTCCTCTGCCTTTTCTAAAACCAGCTTGAACATCAGGAAGTTCACAGTTCACATATTGTTGAAGCCTGGCTTGGAGAATTTTGAGCATTACTTTACTAGCGTGTGAGATGAGTGCAATTGTGAGGTAGTTTGAGCATTCTTTGGCATTGCCTTTCTTTGGGATTGGAATGAAAACTGCCCTTTTCCAGTCCTGTGGCCACTGCTGAGTTTTCCAAATTTGCTGGTATATTGAGTACAGCACTTTCACAGCATCATCTTTCAGGATTTGGAATAGCTCAACTGGAATTCCATCACCTCCACTAGCTTTGTTCATAGTGATGCTTTCTAAGGCCCACTTGACTTCACATTCCAGGATGTCTGACTCTAGGTCAGTGATCACACCATTGTGATTATCTGGGTTGTGAAGATCTTTTTGTACAGTTCTTCTGTGTATTCTTGCCACCTCTTCTTAATATCTTCTGCTTCTGTTAGGTCCATACCATTTCTGTCCTTTATCGAGCCCATCTTTGCATGAAATGTTCCTTGGTATCTCTGATTTTCTTGAAGAGATCTCTAGTCTTTCCCATTCTGTTGTTTTCCTCTATTTCTTTGCAGCTCATAAAAACTGAAGACTAGGAATGGATTGGTTTAGGGTAAGCTATGCCCAGGAGTTCAAATGATGTCAGGGCTTCCCTTTCTCAGTTTCTCTGATTCTTTCTGCTTGTGGTCTCCATTCTCTCCTACTGCTCATGTCTTTCTCCTCATAGCTAAGGAAGATAATTTACATTGTCTGTTAAGGTCAAAATTCCAGAGAAATAGATTTTTTAAAAAAATCTCCTAGGATAACTTCATAGAAATTTCCAGAATAGATGCTGATTTGCTGACTTGTGTCACAGGCCCACTAGGTCTGTCTGACTCTAGAGTGCATACTCTTCACCACTGAATACTATCTTAGCACTTAAAAAAAAAAATATATATATATATATATATATATTTTTTTTTTAGTCTGCCTTCTTATTAGAGTCTAAGCTCCTCAAGGACAAAGACTCATTTATTTCTTACCTGGTGCATCTATCACTGTGCTTGGCATATGGCATTGGATGCATTTTTTTTTTTTTTAAGTGTGTAGGAGTGAACTGAAATAGATAAATCTAAACTCTAACGGATGATGTGTAAACCAAGTATATTCAGTATCTTGTAAGTGCAACTAAATAGTTTAATAAGAAAACACAAGATAGATGAATTAAAGGGTGGAAAAAAATCATGGAGCACTTACACATGGTTTCTGTAAAGGTAAATCACACCCAACTAGTCTACTAGAGTTCTTCAAATATGCAGATAGAGAAAAGGACAAGGTGAAACCAGCAGACTTTATTTGGCTTTTCAAAAAGCCTTTTGATAGATTTCCACGTCAAAAGCGTTTAGAGAAATGGTGACACCCTCAGATTTTAGAATGCTGTTGTTGTGTTGTTCAGTTACTCAGTCATGTCCAACTCTTTGCCATCCCATGGACTGCAGCATACCAGGCTTCCTGGTCCTTCACCATCTCCTGGAGTTTGGTCAAACTCATTTTCACTGAGTTGACGATGCCATCTAACCATCTCATCCTCTGTCCCCTTCTCCCCTGCATTCAATCTTTCCCAACATCGGGATCTTTTCTAATGAGTTGGCTCTTTTCTAATGAGTTGCCAAAGTATTGGAGCTTCAGTTTCAGCATCAGTCCTTCCAATGAATATTCAGGGTTGATTTTCTATAGGATTGACTGGATTGATCTTCTTGCAGTCCAAAGGACTCTCAGGAGTCTTCTCCAGAACCACAGTTCAAAAGCAACACTTCTTCAGCACTGAGCCTTCTTTATGGTCCAACTCTCACATCCATACATGACTATTGGAAAAACCATAGCTTTGATTATACAGTCTTTTGTTGGCAAAGTAATGTCTCTGCTATTGTTGGTATTGTTTTACTTTTGCTTGTTAAATTGTGTCTAGAAAGCAGAATCTAAGTCAAGCAATGAAGATTTGGAATAAATGGGAAACTGTAAATATGTGCATGCTAAAGTCACGTCCAACTCTGTGCAACCCTACGGACTGCAGCCTGCCAGGCTCCTCTGTTCATGGAATTCTCCAGGCAAGTATACTAGAGTGGATTGTCATGCCCTCCTCCAGGGGATTCACACCCAGGGATTGAACTCTTACATCTCCTGCACTGGCAGGTGGATTCTTCACCACTAGTGCCACCTGGGAAGCCCGAAAGTGTAATAGTGGGGACCGATCTTATGTAATGTTTTGTGAATTATCAAAAGGTGGTTAGGACAATGAAATTTTTAGTTTGCATATAGTAGATCTTCCAGTTAGTGTAATATTTAGCTAAAGACAAAGGCAAAAGAATAGAAAATAATGGTAGGCGTCTTGAACTTAGATAAGATTCATTTATGCATTTTCAGGAAGTAGACCCTGATGCTGGGAAAGATTGAGGGCAGGAGGAGAAGGGGACGACAGAAGATGAGATGGCCGGATGGCATCACCGACTCAATGGACATGGGTTTGGGTGGACTTCGGGAGTTGATGATGGACAGGGAGGCCTGGTGTGCTGCAGTTCATGGGTCACAAAGAGTCAGACAGGACTGAGCGATTGAACTGAACTGATAACAGTACAGGGGAACAGGATGTGGGCACCCAGAGACAAACCTTTGCTCCAACTAGATGGGCCTATTTCCCTTGTATTTTCTCACTTTTCCATGTACTTATCTCCTGTCACCACACACACACACACACACACACACACACACACACACACACACACGCTCAGTTGAAGAAACCCCTACCAGTTAGAAGCGATATTTTTTCCTGACAATGGAATGCTACAATCTTTGAGGACTGGGGTTGAGGAAAGATGCATGGGTTGAAAGGTTGGGGGAGGGGAAAATGAACTAATATCAATTGGAAAGAAGTATCTTTGCAAGGCAGTAAGGCGGTGATGAATGAGGACAAGAAAGATACATCTAATCTGAAGAAAGTCCAGAGAAAAGCAATGATCACATTCATAAAGTCCTTTCCTTGTTAAAAAAAAAAAAAAAGAAACCTAAATCTTCCAACCAAATGTGAAATGTATAAAATAATAAAGGACCAAGAAATGGTTAAAAACACATCGTAAAATTTGAAAGTGCTCTTAGTGTTTTAAGCTTAGAGATGGTTTGAGAACAAGAAGACTTGGAGGCATGACTTAGAAAACTTGTTTCTCAAAGGATGGGTAGAGATTGACAAAGCAAGTACTTTCAAGAGGGATTTAAATAAATTCCCAGAGGACAAATACACGATGTATTGAAAAGCCTGTCGGAGAACTGTGAGGGGTAATTTGTCTGATGACCAGGGTGAAAATGTCTGGGTTCTAGTCTTGGCTTGTCCACTTACTAATGCAGCATGTACGCCCGGGGGGGCAAACGACTTAGTATTTTCGAGTCTATTTCCTTAGTCGTAAAAGGATACTTGTCCTTTTTCTTGTAAAAGTAAGCTTGTAAAGGATACTTGTAATACTTGTCCCCACTACCTCAAAGGGTGGGGTTTTGGTGTTCAAAGGAAGCCATGCATTTAACAGTGTTTTTGCAAACTGTAAGGTGTTCCATAAATATGTGTTTCGTTAATGCATCGCTGAAACTCCCAGACGAGGGGCATCTGGGGAGAGCGATTTGGCTCTCCCACGTGGCGACTGTGAGCTTTCATCAGTTCTTATCCCAGGTTTATGGGCGTATCTTGCTGAGGAAAACTTTTCAGTGTCTGACTTAAAAAAAAAAAAAAGTCCTCTATACAACTAGCAAGATGGTGTTTGTAAAAGTATCATACAGACAGGGCTTAAGATAAACTGTCAAGAAGTCACCCAAGCGCCAAGACTGTAAAAAAAAAAAAAAGATATTTCCGCGGACGTAGCCTTCGTTTTGAGAAAGATGCAAGGTGAGTTCTAGATCAGGATGCCAGCCGCCGAATGGAAACAAAAATTGGTAGAATCGGTCGTCCGGTAACGTTGTTATTATAGTTCCATTCTGACAGATTTAAACGATTTGCCACAGTTCCCCAGAATAAGCAGGATACAAGCAACCAACTCCGAGGAGAGAGCGGGAATAATGCGCGCGCACTCGACTCCGACCGCTCCCGGGTCCCGTGAGCGCGCCTCCCGGGCCAGCCCCGGCGCGCGCGCTGCCGGTGGTCCACGTGACCCCGGGCGCGGCGACGGCGAGGACGGGCGGGGGCTCGGGCCGGCTCCGCAGCGCCGCGCAAGCGCGCCAGGTCCGCGCTGAGCCGAGCCCCTCCTGCCCGCTCCAGGCGTCAAAATGGCGGCGAGGGGAACCTGGAGAAGCCTCGGAGCCTGAGCTACTGACAGGAGCGGAGAGGGGGGCGGCGGCGGCGACGGCAGGAGGAGGATGGCCCGGGGCGCTGGCGCCGGTGCGGACGGCGGTGCTGGTGGTGGCGGCGGCGGGGGCGACGGCCGCGGTCCCAGCGGCGGCAGCAGCAGCGGCAGGAGGAGCCTCCGGGGTGAGTGTCCCCCTCGATGTCTCCGAGGCTGTGAGGCGAGGCTGTGCCCGGCGCGGCGCGGCGCGGCGCTGGGCGTCCCGGCGGGGAAGGGTCTGTGCGTGAGCGGCGGGGGCTCAGGGCTGGGGCCGGGCCGCCGCGCGGCGCCGCGGGGCGGAGGGAGGCAGTGGTCCGTCTGGGGCTAAGGCGGCAGCGGCAGACTGACCGGTCCTGGTGCGCTCCGAGGGGCGGGCTGCGCTGTGCGCCGCCGTTCCGGGGGCTGGAGCCGCGAGGTGTGGCGCTCCCGAGCTGGGATAGCGGCCGGGCCGGCTCCCGACTCAGGGCTCCGAGGGGCGGGACCCGCCGCTCCCTGGACGCCGGGAAACCGCTCCCGAGACTCGGGCGCGCGTTTACCCGGGCTGCCGGGCTGGACCGCCTGGGGGTGGGCGTGAGAGCGGCCGGCCGGCTTCGGGGGTCGGGGAGAGCAGGCCTGGGGACCGCTGCTCCCCGGGAGAAGTTGGATTGTCCGGGTAAGTTACTGTTTCGGGATCGAACTGGAATTGGCTCTTTGGTAGGTTGGGAGAGGGACGAGACAATACAGAGTGTTTGATAAAGAAGTCTGTGCTTGGAGTACTTGAAAGGCTAAAAGCGTGCATTCAGCATCTCGTCATTTGCACAGATGTTTATTTACTAGCCTTGCCCCGAAGATGAGAACTTTCTCTCTCAGTTTTCGAGGGGGAAGCTCTGAGCAGTGTTGCTCCTCTTTTGAAATACAATAGCACCTCTTCATATACCAGCACAGATAATAAGTACTCTGGATTAGGCCTAATTTGCAGAAGCAGCCTTGGTTTTTACCAGAAATCTGTTCCCTCTGCTAAAATATCTTACCGTGATAAAGAAGTAGACATTTTTACAATCTTTTGTCTCTCAATGGCATCCATTTCTTTTAGATTGCTGAAATCTATTACTTTCTTCCCGGAGATGTGGAAGAAAGATTTGAAACTGCAAGAATCATACGCGTTAATGGCAGCTGTGACGAAACTTGTCCTAGAATTTTGAAGTCAGAAAAACCTTGAGTGATCTGGTGTGACTTGTTTTAGAGCCGGGAAACTAGGCTCAGGGAGATGAGCTACTCGCTGTGGGTCCTGCAGCTGGCCAGGGATTGGACCAAAACGGGGATCTAGGCCTCTCTCCGCCCCATTTAGAGAGCACTTTTCACTCACTGCTGAACCCCCTGTTCTTCATTGATTGCATTCCTCACCACCATCCTCCCTGGGTCTTTGTGCAATAGAGTTGAAAGGAGAAGTCAGAGAGTGCGCCTCACGCTGATTCTTGACAGTTGCTGTCAGTTACCACAAGTAACTGATGAAGATTTTTTTCCTGACCTGAATTTAATAAAAACCAACTGACATTTCATTTAGAGTTTTCATAGGCCTGTGACTGTATTTCTCTCCAGTTATAGCATTGCTCGTGTTTGCATGCATTCAGTAAAACCATAGGTTCATATTCTGTCCCGCAAAACCTAACTACTATATCGTTTGATTCAGCAATACCAGGTTTTAAACAGGTTCTTTGTATCAGACTCTCATTTTAGGCTTTAAAATACCTGTGTTATACCACGTGGTTTCCACATAATCGCAGCAATTTCTGTGTTGTGTGTCACAGATTAACCTTCAGAGACAGTCATGTCACATGATTCTGATTTCGTATTCTAGTCATTGAAACACACACACCAAAGTTGTGCCTTTTGTTCAGTTACACAGGTGATTATTGAAGATCTGTTCTGTATTTTGCAATATTAGGTGCTGCAGAAGAAAGAAACAAGTGTAATATATAGACTTTGCCCTCAGAAAAGATGAGATGTACCCCTCTGAGCCTAGAAAACAATCTAGTTAAAGTTCTCTCAGTACAAAGAATGCTGTACGTTTCCTGGTTAAAGGGAGATGAGTGAGGGCTCAGGAGTCTAAATAACTTCCTGGAACACTTGAGACTTGAGCTGGCTTCTGTGAGGGTTTAGATTTACAGAGAGATTGGAGCAGTTACTTTGTGGGGGAAAAGCAAGAGTATAAGGTGGAGATTAGTTTTAAGGGAGGGGAAAAGAGGAAAACTTGGATGAGCTGACCACTGAAGTTCCTTGGGAAGACATTAGACTATTGAAAGCGTATCTGTTTGTAGAAGGGTTTGAGTGCCAGATTGAGGAGATTTGGATTTTTATCCTCTTGTGCAAGATATGGGGAGTCTTTTAAACTTTGGAGGCCAAACATTAGTTTGATAAAACTGCCAAGATGCACCTGTCAGTGATCCATTGATTGAGTTAGAATAAGGTTGAGTGGAATGAACCAGGGAAAATAGTAGCTGTTGCAGTACTTGGGTAGGAAGAGATTGGATCCTAACACTAAGATAGAGTCCCTAGAAAAGATGCACAGCAAGTATAATTTTGTTGTTGTTTTTATCATGGTAAAATACACATAACATAAAGGTTGCCATCTTTACCAGTTTTAATTGTGCATTAAGTACATCCACTTTGTATCGCAACCACTACCACCACCCATCTCCAGAACTCTGTTCATCTTTCTCAACTGAAACTCTGTTCCCAGTAAACACTTAACTCCCACTTCCTTTTATGCCCAGCCCATGACAACCACTTTTCTGCTTTCCTTCTCTATGAATTTGATTACTGTATGTATTTAATATAAGTAGACTCATACAATATTTGTCCTGGCTTATTTCACTTAGTTAGCATAATGTTCATCCAAGTTGTAGCATTTGTTAGAATTTCCTTCCTATTTAAGGCTGAATAATATTCCATTGTATGTAATCTGTTAGTTGATACTTTGTATGCTTCCACTTTTTGGCTCTTGGACTAATGTTACCATGTACATAGATGTGCAGGTATCCGAGTCCTTGCTTTCATTTCATTTGGGTATGCTGCTAAGTCGCTTCAGTCATGTCCGACTCTGTGCGACCCCATAGACGGCAGCTCACCAGGCTCCCCTGTCCCTGGGATTCTCCAGGCAAGAATACTGGAGTAGGGTGCCATTTCCTTCTCCATCATTTGGGTATATATCCAGAAAATTTTACATTCCCACCAGCATGGGTCAGAATTCAGTTTCTTCACATCTTCATCAATACTTGTTCATTTCATTATTTTGATAACATCCATCCTAATGGGTATGAAGTGATATCTTATTGTGGTTTTCACTTGCATTTCTCTATGATATTTGCATCTCTTGTGCTTATCAGCCTTTTGAACTGGAGAAATAATCTATTTAAGTTCTTTGCCTATTTTTTAAATTAAGTTGTTTTTCTGTTGAGTTGTAGGAGCTGTTTGTATTTTCTGGATGCCAATCCCTTATCAGATATATGATTTTCAAATATTTTTGCCATTCCATGCATTACCTTTTCACTCTGTGGTGTGTATTTTGATGCACAAAAGTTTTTAATTTTAATGAAGTCCAACTGATCTAGTTTTTTCTTTTATTTTGTTTATACTTTTGGTGTTAAATCTGTGAAATTACTGCCAAATCCAGTGACATGAAGCTTTCCCCTTTTAAAACCCTTCTAAGAGTTTTGCCCTCAAAAAAACTCTTATAGTTAGCTCTTTACATGTGAATATCCAGTTTTTCCAATACCATTTGCTGAAAAGACTGTCTTTTTTCCATTGAATAGTCTTGGCATCTTTGTCAAAAATTACTTGATCATACATTCAGGGATTTATTTTTGAAATCTTCTATTCCATTTTTCTGTATGTCTGTCTTTATGCTGGTACCAAACTCTTTTGATTACTCTAGCTTTATAGTAATTTTGAAATCAGAAGTATGAGGCCACCAACATTATTCTTTTTTGAAATTGTTTTGGCTATTTAGGGTCCCTTAAGACTGTTCCATATAAACTTTAGGATAGATTTTTCTATATCTGCAAAAAATATGTCATTGGGATTTTTTTGATAGGGATTGGATTGAGTCTTTGGAGTGGTGTTGACATCTTTTCCAGTCTTCCAATCTATGAACAACAGATGTCTTTCATTTATTTGTATTTAATTTCTTCCCACAACATTTCGTAGTTTTCAGTATAAAAGTCATCTCTTTGGTTAGGTTTACTCCTAAATACTCTTTTTTGGTGCTTGTAAATGTGATTTCTTTTTTGGATTGTTCATTGTTACAGAACACAACTCATTTTTATGTGTTGATTTTGTATCCTTCAACCTTTCTGAATTCATTTATCCTAAATAGGTTGTGTGTGTGTGTGTGTGTGATCTTTAGAATTTTTTATATATAAGATAATGTTATCATCAAACAATAATAATTTTACTTCTTTCCAATTTGAATACCTTTTCTTTCTTTTTCTTGCCTAATTGCTCTGGCTAGGAGTTCCAGTATTATATTGAATAGAAATGATGAAAATGAATATCCTTGTCTTGTTCCTCATCTTAGCGAGAAAGCTTTATATAATTTCCTTATATTCCTGGTTTGTTGAGTGTGTTCACAGGTATGTTTTAAGAAAAGAAAATTCAGTTTCAGGTGCTGAGTTTCTGCCTGGTGAAAGTTTTGTGGTCATAAGCCATCCATTTTACCTGTCTGAGGCCTGATTTCCTCATCTGTAATACGAAAGAAGTACAGACACAGGCAGTGTTTACACAGCAACTTTGCCGCCTTATTTTTTATTCCATTCTTTCCCTCCCTATTACCACTTCCTTACGAGTCTGAGTCTGGACTGTTTATCGAATGGCCTACCAGCTGAATCGCTGCTGTTTGTTCTCCCACTTTCCCTCTCCTTCTCTGCAGTTCTCTATATTGCTACCACACTTTACCAAAAAAAAAAAACCCAGTTGAAGGATGTTTCTTTTCCACCTAAAAAACTTGTGTTGAGTTCCCATTGTCTATTGGATAAAGTCCAAACTCACAGAAGTTTCATAAACTGTGTCCAACCGTAGATTTCCCATCACTCCAGCCATGCTAAACTGTTTCTCTTGTTCCCTGTTCTGTTTTTAGTGTGTTTATCCCAGTGTTTGGAGTTCTTTTTCATTGCCATCCAGGAGACTCTTAGAAGATGACTCATCACCCATTTCAGCGGTAGATTTTGATTACACCAAGCCAATCAGCCCGAGGCATTCCCCCGTAAATTATTGTTTGTCCAAGTTAAACTGGACAAGGAAAGAGAGATTCTATTTTGGGGGAAGAAGGTTTTTTTCCCCTGTTGTATGTGAACAAGAGAACAGTGCTAGTGGCCACTGGCAGCTGTTTTGTGACCACAGGGAGTGATGAAGCAAGCCCTGAGGATGGCAGAACTGAGAGGTAGAAAGAATGTAGGTCCATGATAATACAATTTTAGACTCCTGTTGTGCTGGGCCTGGGGCTTTCCCTATGGTGGGATTTCTATTCATGAATAAATCCCTATTGTGTAAGCCAGTTTGGGGTTATTTGCAATTAAAAGTCTACCGTTTCTTAGAGCCATCTTTATTCTTCAAGACCCAGTTCAAAAGTTGCTTTTACCCGTAATCATATACTCACTCCCTTAGTACTTTGGACCTTTCTTCCAGTTCTTATTGTACTACATTATCACCAGTTGCTTGTACGTTTGACTCCTCCACATAACTCTCTGTACTTGGAACAGAAGCCTACAGAATGTGGCATCATAGTGTCTGGTAAATTGTAGAGAGTGAGTTGTTGGGATGAAATAATAGCATGAGAAAGTGCTTTGTAAACAATCTTTTAGTAAATTTGAGATATATTATTGTATTTAAAACTAAAGTGAGATGGAAAAATCAATTAGGCCAGGCATGCAAGGTGTTCTTTGCTTGCCCTTGTTTTCTAAAAATAGTGACAAAGATTAAAAGTTTGACAATCTCCTCTGGCTACAATTCCTTAAATTTTATGAAAATCTTACTTACTAAAGCAGAAATCATGGAATGAGCAATAATGAATTGTGTTGTTAGTGTGTAATTTCCTTTCTTCTTTAGGGGGAGACTTAATGCCAAAACAACTTCAAGTATAGTGTATTTTTTCCTCTGAATTCTGAAATTGTGCTGTGAGCTAAGTCTCTCCGGTCGTGTCCAACTCTTTGCGATCCCATGGATTGTAGCCTGCCAGGCTCCTCTGTCCATGGGATTCTCCAGGCAAAAATACTAGAGTGTGTTGCCTTGCCCTTTTCCAGGGGATCTTCCCAACCCAGAGATCGAACCCAAGTCTCCTGCATTGCAGGCAGATTCTTTACCTCTGAGCCACCAGGGAAGCCCATTCTGAAATTATACTTACTTTCTGTTTTATCTAGAGTTTACTTCAGAGAAAAATTCTATAATATTCTTCTTAAGACTTAATTATTCTTGTCTTCAGACTTTTCCCAAAATATTTCTTGCTTGCTTGAGACAAGACATGAGAATTTTCTGGTTAGCAAAAAAGCTTTGTGGCAGAACTAGGTGAGTTTGTAGTGAATGTTAGTAATAGCTTATGACAGATAAATCTCATTATAGCCTTGATTACAGAGTCATAGTTCTGTCACATGCTTCAACAGTAAAGTCTGAGAAAGGAGGAAGGATGGGGAAGTAGAGTTAAAATTCCCAACTTGGTATACTTCTCCATCTGTTGGCTTCAGTCAGACAAAAGTCTGACATGGTGATTTGTAGTTATTTTTGAAACAAGGTAAAGGAGAATACAGTGTACATGAGAAATTGTAGTGTCGTGTGTTGGGGTAGGCAGGTTTGTGAGCAGCCTTCACGTTTTGATGTCTAGTTGTTTGTTTCCTCTGTACCTTAGTTTCTGCATCTGTAAAATGAATAGTATCACCTTCCTTAGAGTTATTCTTTGATTAATTAAAAGAGTCTATGTGAAAACACAACATAGTGTTCTGAACAGAGATGTTCAGGCATCTCTCTTTTTCTCTATCAACTTTTCCACATTAAGTGAATGTCTTTAATGCTGTTTGGATTTCAACTTTTGAGAGTTGAAGCCAAGAACTCTCTTCTTTATGTGTGCATTCTTTCTATCCTGTGGGCTTATTAACTCTTGAATGAGACCAAGTTTAAGCAAAAGTGTGTGTGTATGTTTAGCAAAACTCTAAAATAAGGTTCAAACTCCCTTTCATAGGTCAAGTGGCTTTTTGTTATCCAGCCTCTGCCACCTCTCTGGGCTCGTATCTTTACTACTGCCAAACCCCTTCCCTTTCGCACTCTTCGTATAGAATTGCTTTAAGTTCCTTAGTGAACCGAGTTTCGTTCTTTCCTTGGGCCTTCACATAGTCAGTTTCCTTTGCTGTTTAGAGCTTTATTGTGGTATCCCAACCCCTCCCCCCATTACCTTCACCAAGAAAAAAGTTCACACTTATAGTCTTAGATCTTATCTCAGATGTTACTTTCTCAACAAGCCCATAAGGTGAATACTTCATCATTAGACACAGAGAAGATAAACAGTTTGCCCAAGATCACAAACTTTTTAAATGGATCTGGATCCAAACCTAGATAGTTCAGCCCTAGAGTTCATCTTCACTAATTTGTGCTTCCTCTACATTGTAATTACCTATTTACCAGCTTATGTGTGTATGTGCTAAGTTGCTTCAGTGATGTCTGACTCTGTGTGACCCCATGGACTGTAGCCTGCCAGGCTTCTCTGTCCATGGGTTTCTCCAGGCAAGAAGACTGGAGTGGGTTGCCATTTCCTTCTCCAGGGGATCTTCCCCACCCAGGGGTCAAACTGGCATCTCTTACATCATCTCCTGCTTTGGCAGGCAGGTTCTTTACCACTAGCACCACCTGGGGTCGTTTACCAGCTTGTCCTTATATAATTTAAAAAAAATATTTGACTGCACCCAGTCTTAGTTGTAGCGTGCGGTATCTAGTTCCCTGACCAACGATCAAATTGGCCCCCCATATTGGGAGTGTGGGGTCTTCGCCACTGGGCCACCAGGGAAGTCCTATCCCTAAATAATTTTGAAGCAGAAATTACGTCTATCTTTTTCATTGTTATATCCTTGTAAGCCTATTATTAGCACATAGTTCATGCTTGGGAAACATATAAATGAATGAAAATTCTCTTGAGAGCAGAATTTTTTTATTAAATTTCTCTTAGTACTTTTCACATAATGCATGTCAGTAAATAGTCTTTTCATGCTTATGATACAAAGTGAAAAGTATATGATCAAGTTCATTGTGTCTTTGAAATATTTTGCACTTTGTACCAAAGGTAGTTCAAGCTCCATTTTTATAGTCACTGTTAACTCCTCCTGCCCTTTTATAGCAGTGTTACTTGGCTTCTTAAACTGGTGCTTTCTTTTGTAGGCCTCCATGTCACATGGTATTCCAATGAACTATTAAAATTTAGATTATTTGTAACTCCTTTCTAAATGGTACCTAAGAGATTTTATAAATTATAAATTTTATAACTAGTACATGGACTCTAATCATTTATATCTATTAACTTTTTAATGGGTGTGATTGCTGTACATATTTGGAACTTAGAAAAAAATAGAAGTACCCACATTTTAAACCTTGGTGGTATCCCAAAAGATAAATGGTTTATCTGTTCACAGGGTAAATAATGATTTAAGGCATACACATTGTCATTCGTGTATATGGGGAAAATTGGAATGTTGTATTTCATTATGCTTTTTCAAATAAGTAATATCTTGAAGCTATCCAGCTTCGTGCTGTAATCAGGGTCACTAGGATAGAGAACCAGAAAAGTTCTTTCTCCCTGAATGTTCTCACTTTACCAAAGACTTTGCCTCTTTGGTTAGTCATTCTCTCTTTTGTATCCACTGTGCTTTAGTACAAGGTTTCTCAGCTTTGGCACCGCTGACGTGTTGGATCAGATCATTCTTTATTGTGGGGCACGGTCGTGTGCGTTGCAGAATGTTTAGCAGCATCCTCAGCCTCTACCCACTAGGCTGCAGCAGTGCCCTTTCTCATCCCTAGCTGTGACAACCAAAAGTGTCTCCTCAGCCTCTACCCCCTAGGCTGCAGCAGTGCCCTTTCTCATCCCTAGCTGTGACAACCAAAAGTGTCTCCAAGCATGCTAGACGTCTCTGGGGGAGCAGAGTCACCCAGTTGAAAACTGATGCTTTACTGCATCTTCCCTCCTCATTTGTTGTGATTCCCCCTCTTTTTCATACACACACCTTTCCATACTTTCACATCCTCTCTACCACTGCCTCACTTCTTGGCACCTTTTTACAGTCTTTCTTTGAAAAGAGTTATAAAACATCTGCTCACTCCAAGTTTTTGCTTCCGCTTCAGTTTCGTCTCTTCAGTTGTATGAAACGACATTTTTCTGGTTTTCCTTTACATCTCTGGCAGCTCCATTTTGGTCTCCTTTATCAGCCCTACTCACTTGGACAATGACGTAATTTTTGCTTCTTTCTTACTTTTTCTGATCTGGTCTACTCGTGCCTTTCTTGCTTCATTTCTTTGTATGTTGTCTCTCGTATACCCATTAATTCTTAAGCTGTTCTTTCTGTTGAAACACCCTTACCTGTTCTTCTTTCCATTTAAATTCTAACAGTCTTCAAGAACCAAAGCAGATGTCATCTTCCCATGAAAGCTATTTCTAATCACCCTCCTCTAACTTCATGCCATGATCCTGTTCTTTCTCTCGTATTCCGCTTACAGCTTTGTGTTATTCACGTCCTGGAATATGTCCTGCACTCGACAGCAGGCTCGTTTTTGTATCTCTGACGGTACCTGGCTAAGTGCCCTGCACATAGTCGGTGCTCAGACAATTGTTAAAGCAACGCTGAGGAGGTAGCAGTAGAGTGGAAAGGATTTAGTAAAAACGGTAATGACCTGAAAGGTTGCCAAAAGTAGGAGAAAAAGAAGAAAAATGAAGAAAATTTAAAACTGATCATAGAATACTTTACATTCTCTCCTTTCGTGGTTTCTGTGATACGGGCCTGATTTTATTCTCCATTCTAAGCACCTGATTTATTAAGGACCCGTTATGAGCCAGGCTGTCTTCAAGGTAATTGGAATACAAAGTTATTTGAAAAGGACACAGTGCCAGTACCGTAGGAACTTAATCTCTTTGAGGATGTAGAAATCGTAGCAATTATTTGCCCCTACAGAGTGGTAAGTACTGAAACTGAAGTGTATCCAAAACTTTCTGGTCACACAGAGGAAGGGGGCGACTTCTCATTTCAAAGTAAACCTCACTCATAGACCACTTCTTAACACGCAGCCTATTCTGGTCACTGCCCAGCTGATTAGGGTTTTCCATGGTTTCCTTAACTGTGTTCTTTCCCAGCTCCCCAATCATAGGCATTTCCTGTGCCTCAGAACTTAGCCTTCCGTTCATTCTTTTGTATCCTTTTCTTCAGGAAATGGATATATTGATAGCTTTAAGACTTCAGCTGACAACTTCCAAATCCATACCAGCTACAACAGAACATTTTCTGTTGTGAAATAATAGACAAGCATATAAACAATTTTAACTTACCTTTTTACTAAGTTATTTTGAATCTGACACTGCCATAGTCATGAAATAGAACAGTGTAAGCATGAGCAAGCTTCCCTGGTGGCACACCTGGTAAAGAATCCGCCTGCAATGTAGGAGACCTGGGTTCTATCCCTGGGTTGGGAAGAGCCCCTGGAAAAGGGAATGGCTACCCACTCCAAGTATACTTGGGCTTCCCCTGTGGCTCAGCTGGTAAAGAATCCATCTTCAGTGCAGGAGACCTGGGTTGGAAAGATCCCCTGGAGGAGCGCATGGCAACCCTCTCCAGTATTCTTGCCTGGAGAATCTTCATGGACAGGAGCCTGGCGGGCTACAGTCCATGTGTTCGCAAAGAGACACGACTGAGCACCTAAGCACAGCACAAACATGAGCAAAGCCTCACTCAGTGCCTTGTCTCAATCACAATCACTTTAAAGTTAGCTGTCATTCTGCTTTTTATGGTAATTGCTTCTATTAAAAAAAAAAAAAAGAAAAGATTCTCTATACCTGAATACCAACTATATATTTTTCCAAAACAGTATAGTTTCATTTTGAAAGACTGGAAAACAGTGGTGGAGGGAGCCATCTCTCTGTATTCCATTTTGTTCTTGCATTGAAATCTGTAAGAACATCCCTGGGTTCACTAGGAGGACTGAGTATATAGTGATACTCATGGATATCATTTATTGCAGCACAGGATACAAAACAAAATCAGCAAAGAAAAAGGGCCCATGAGGCGAAGTCCAAAGGGAAGCAGGCACAAGTTTCCAGGAGCTCTCTTTTGCTAGAGTCACAGAGGTCACACTTAGTACTTCCAGGATCGACTTGTGACAGCACAAGTGACATATTGTCTACTAGGGGAGCTCATTAGAGTCTCACTGGAGTGCCTAGGGTTTTTATTGACGGCTGGTCAAGTAGGCATCCACTATCTAACATGTATCAAAATTCTAGGCTCCCAGAAGGAAAGCGGATATTGAGCATAAACCATACTGTTGGCACAAACAGTTTACGTATACAGAGCTGTCCTTATCTGTTAAGGAATGGTAGAAACACAGAAAGTCCGAGGTCTTGAAGACCAGCCAGGGCCAGCCTTTCAAGCAGTTTTTAAGCCTGTTGTGCTTTTTTCTGCCTGATACTTTTTAATTCAAAATTTAAATAAATGAAAACTCAGTTTTCGTATTGTATCATTTTCTCTTAAAATGTATCTGCACTAGCAGAGTGCAAGCCTTTACTTCATACTCCCCTGCTGTCATATGATTGAACGTATGTTCTATGGAACACTGTACATGGCCTGTTACCGGGTTTTCTTAGAAAGGTTTTCATGATTGATTAAGGTTCAGGAAGACTGAATTAAGCAATTAAACAGACAACTTTCACAGGTCTCTTGGCCTTTTGGAGTGATGTGTGTGGCCTGGCCTCCTCCTACCTGTCTTCCCTCATCTTACAGTATCTTGCTTCCGCACTTCCCCTGCATCAGCTACCTTGGCCTTCTTGCTCTTCCTGGAATTTGCTAAACTGTTGACTCTGCCTTAACTATCCAGTATCACATCACTACTACCTCTGTCAATAAATAATGTCAAGTGTTATTTGTGTTTCTATATTATTTATATTTATGTGTTTAAGATCTCTCTTCTGTATGCTATGTGTGTTCTTTTTATGTCTTATGGGCTTATTCATGTCAATAAATCAACTTATTCTCTCTCATAGCAGCCATGCCTTTCATGGCATTTATCCCAGGGTATAATTTTATTTTTGTAATTATTTCCAAACTTGGAAAACTCAGCAGTGGCCACAGGACTGGAAAAGGTCAGTTTTCATTCCAGCCCCAAAGAAGGGCAATGCCAAAGAATATTCAAACTACCACACAGTTGCACTCATTTCACATGCTAGCAGGGCTTGCCTCGTGGCTAGGCTGGTAAAGAATCTGCCTGCAATGAAGGAGACCTGGTTTCGATCCCTGGGTTAGGAAGATCCCCTGGAGAAGGGAAAAGCTACCCACTCCAGTATCCCTGCCTAGAGAATTCCATGGACTACAGTCCATGGGGTTGCAAAGAGTCGGACACAACTGAGTGACATTCACTCATGCTAGCAAGGTAATGCTCAAAATTCTTCAAGCTGGGCTTTGGCAGTATGTGAACCAAGAACATCCAGATGTACAGACTGCATTTAGAAAAGGCAGAAGAACCAGAGATCAAATTGCCAACATTTGTTGGATCATAGGGAAAGCAAGGGAATTCCAGAAAAACACCTACTTCGGTTTCATTGACTTTGCTAAAGCCTTTGACTATGTGGAACACAACAAACTGTGGAAAGTTCTTAAAGAGGTGGGAATGCCAGATGACCGTATTTATCTCCTGAGAAACTGTATGCCGGTCAAGAAGCAACAGTTACAGCCTTACATGGAACAGGCTAGTTCAAAACTGGGAAAGGAGTATGACAAGGCTGTATATTGTCACTCTGCTTATTTAATTTACATGCAGAGTACATTATGCAAGGTGCCCAGCTGGATGAAGCACAAGCTGGAGTCAGGATTGCTGGGAGAAATATCAACAACCATTTAGAAAGATGGTAACAATGACCCTATATGCGAGACAGCAAAAGAGACACAGGTGTAAAGAGCAGTCTTTTGGACTCTGTGGGAGAAGGCGAGGATGGGATGATTTGAGAGGGTAGCATTGAAACGTATATATTATCATATGTGAAGCGGATCGCCGGTCCAGGTCCAGATTCAACACGTGAGACAGGGTGCTCAGGGCTTGTGCACTGGGATGACCCTGGGGGATGGGATGGGGAGGGAGGTGGGAGGGGGTTTCTGGATAGGGAACACATGTGCACCCGTGGCTGATTCATGTTGATGTTTGGCAAAAACCACTACAATATTGTAAAGCAATTAGCCTCCAATTTAAATAAATTAATTTTTTAAAGTAGAAAAAAAATATCAACAACCTCAGATATACAGATGATATCACCCTAATGGCAGAAAAAAAGAGCCTCTTGATGACACTGAAAGAGGAAAGTGAAAAAACTGGCTTAAAACTCTGCATTCAAAAATCTAAGATCATGTCATCCAGTCCCATCACTTCATGGCAAATAGAAGGGGAAAAAGTGGCAACAGTGACAGATTTTATTTTCTTGGGCTCAAAAATCACGGCCAATAGTGACTACAGCCATGAAATTAAAAGATGTTTGCTCCTTGGAAGGAAAGTTACGCCAAACCTAGACAGCATATTAAAAAGCAGAGACATCGTTTTGCTAAAAAAGGTCTGTATAGCCAAAGGTACGGTTTTTCCAGTAGTCATGTACAGAAGTGAGAGTTGGACCATAAAGAAGGCTGAGTGCTGAAGAATAGACGCTTTCAGATTGCGCTGGAGAAGACTCTTGAGAGTCCCTTGGACTGCAAGGAGATCAAACCAGTCAATCCTAAAGAAAGTCAGCCCTGAATGTTCATTGGAAGGACTGATGCTGAAGCTTCAATACTTTGGCTGCCTGGTGCAAAGAGTCAACTCATTTGAAAAGACCCTGATGCTGGGAAAGATTGAGGGTAGGAGGAGAAGGGGGGCGACAGAGAATGAGAGGGGTGGATGGCATCACCAACTCAGTGAACATGAGTTTGAGCAAACTGTGGGAGATAGTGAAGGAACAGGGAAGCCTAGCATGCTACAGTCCGTGGGGTGGCAAAGAGTTGGACATCGCTTATGGACTAAACAGCAACAACAGATTGTTTAAATGTCCATTTTTATCACTTGATTGTAAGCAATATGAGAACCAAGATATTTTGTTCATAACTATAACCATCAATACTTAGCATAGGGCACATAGTTGGCACTTTTAAGTGTAAAATACTTTACATAGTTAGGATTTGCGGCCAGGAGTTCGTACTTATTGTATATGTTTGATTGAACCTCTGTTAGATTAATTCATTGTTGGTGTGCTGGAATTAATTCATTGTTGGTTAGACTGGAAGCAGAGACCAAGATTGATTTGTGACAATCCAAGGAAGATACTAAACTGTGAGTTAGTCTGAGTGGTTTGCAGTGGGATTGGTGAACCACCTTGTTACAGTGGAGAAAGATGAGGGAAGATGCGACGCTGGGTGTCCAGATGTCTTTAGCAAACAGCATATGAGTAGATAGGACTAATTAGGTTTCTTCTCCCCAAAAGCATCCTCCTGTTAATCTGAATAGCCTCTAATTAAAATAAATAAGTTACATTAAAAATAAAATAGCTATATAACTCATAGGATCAATACAGATGTAAAACTCTGACAATAAAAAATAAAATAAAATACTGAAAAAAATATCCATTTTGTTTCCAGGCAACACCAATTAATTTAATTATCTTCATATTAGGAATTAATTTCTTAAAATTAGCACACTGAATTACTTAATAATAGCTGTGCTGTAAAACTCTTTATCTAATGTCAGCTTTCTGCTGTGTTTGAGGAGTGTTTACCTATATAATCTAATTTGGAGAAGACAACAAAAATTAAGAGAACTTTTTTGTATGTGATGTAAAAACATTTACAGCAGGGAATGTGAAACCCAGATGTTACAAAAAGAAAAGTTTGAAAAAAGTGACTGTATAAAAAGTTTAAACACTTATGATAAAAGCCATCATAGTTTTAAAAGGCTAATATAAATATTCTGCCTTGATATTTTAATATTAAAAAGTGTCACAAATTAATAAAAAGAACAGCTACATAGAATAATACCCAAAGATTATAAAGAGACTAATAAATACACTGAAATTCAGTTTCTCATATAATTTTTAATATGAAGATTAAAATAATGAGATCATTTTTCCCCCATCAGATTGACAAACATTAATAATGACCAGAGTTTTGATGTTCTAACACAGAGTTGGTAGGAATGTAAATTTGCAACTTTCTGACCAATCTCCACATCAGAAATATATATACCCTTTTATCCAGTATGCTATTTCCTGATACTTATTCTAATGGCATAAGTTACAGTGGTTAAAGATAGAGGTAAAAGGATTACAGGACTGTTTATAATATTGAAAAGTTAGAAATGATTCTCAATATGTTTTGGTAAAATAAATTATGGCATATGTACACAATATTTGCTGCTGCTGCTGCTAAGTCGCTTCAGTTGTGTCCAACTCTGTGCGACCCAATAAAAGGCAGCCCACCTGGCTCCACCATCCCTGGGATTCTCCAGGCAAGAACACTGGAGTGGGTTGCCATTTCCTTCTCCAACGCATGAAAGTGAAAAGTCAAAGTGAAGTCGCTCAGTCGTGTCTGACTCTAGCAACCCCATGGACTGCAGCCTTCCAGGCTTCTCCATCCATGGGATTTTCCAGGCAAGAGTACTGGAGTAGGGTGCCATTGCCTTCTCTGACACAATATTTTCAGTTCAATTCAGTTCAGTCGCTCAGTCGTGTCCAACTCTTTGCGACCCCATGAATCGCAGCACGCCAGGCCTCCCTGTCCATCACCAACTCCCGGAGTTCACTCAGACTCACATCCATTGAGTCAGTGATGCCATTCAGCCATCTCATCCTCTGTCATTCCCTTTTCCTCCTGCCCCCAATCCCTCCCAGCATCAGAGTCTTTTCCAGTGAGTCAACTCTTCGCATGAGGTGGCCAAAGTACTGGAGTTTCAGCTTCAACATCATTCCCTCCAAAGAAATCCCAGGGCTGATCTCCTTCAGAATGGACTGGTTGGCTCTCCTTGCAGTCCAAGGGACTCTCAAGAGTCTTCTCCAACACCACAGTTCAAAAGCATCAATTCTTCGGCGCTCAGGCTTCTTCACAGTCCAGCTCTCACATCCATACATGACCACAGGAAAAAACCATAGCCTTGACTAGCCGGACCTTTGTTGGCAGAGTAATGTCTCTGCTTTTGAACATGCTATCTAGGTTGGTCATAACTTTTCTTCCAAGGAGTAAGCGTCTTTTAATTTCATGGCTGCAGTCACCATCTGCAGTGATTTTGGAGCCCCAAAAAATAAAGTCTGACACTGTTTCCACTGTTTCCCCATCTATTTCCCATAAAATGATGGGACTGGATGCCATGATCTTAGTTTACAATATTTAGGGGGTTTTAAAAGATAAAGTAAAATTTATATTGGTCTGTGTTTCTCTATCCCTGATATATTATGAAATGAAAATAACTTTTTATAGAACTCTTTGTAAAATATCCCTACCTAAAACTATTTAAAGTTGATTTATGTAAAAAATGCTATAAAGTCAAAATAGCTATCAGCTGTCTTTGTGAGGCAGATTTTAGGAAATTGCCGTTTGTTACACTCTCCTGTTTTTCTTTTTTTTCCAATTTAAACAACAAATGTGTAATTCTCATACATGAATGGGGAAACATAAGTTTTGGAGTGGGTAGGCCTGAGAAGATTTAGCATGTATTTTATTTGTATATTATGATCTATAACCTTTAAAATGCAGGGTCAAAAGTATAAATCTCAACTTTTCAAACTCTAGTAATAGAAGGCAAAAACCCTTTTGGGGAGGGAAAGAAATAGACAACTAAAAATCAGATGCTAAAAATTACTGTTTCCATATTTTCAATAAAGAAAATAAAATTATATTTTAACCTTGTAAAATAACAAAACTAAGAGGGGAGTGGGTGTACACTGTTTGATGGCAGTGCCTATGTGCTGTCACCAAATAGCATGATTAGTTTTATATTCAAATTAGATTGTTGTTTAGTTGCTCAGTCATGAGTGACTCTTTGCAGCTCCGTGGGCTACAGCACGCCAGGATTCCCTGTCCTTCACCATCTCCCGCAGCTTGCTCAAACTCATGTCCAGTGAGTTGGTGATGCTATCCAACCATCTCGTCCTCTGCGTCCTCTTCTCCTGCCTTCAATCTTTCCCAGCATCAGGATCTTTTCAAATGAGTCAGATCTTCGCATCAGGTGGCCAAAGTATTGGGGCTTCAGCATCAGTCCTTCCAGTGAATATTCAGGACCGATTTCCTTTAGGATTGACTGGTTTGATCTCCTTGCAGTCCAAGGGACTTTGAAGAGTCTTCTCCAACTCCACAATTCAAAAACATCAGTTCTTCGGCACGCAGCTTTCTTTATAGTCCAACTCTCACATCCATTCATGACTACTGGAAAAACCATGGCTTTGACTAGACGGATCTTTGTTGGCAGAATAATGTCTCTGCTTTTTAATATGCTGTCCAGGTTGGTCAGCAGGAAGGACTGTAAGTCAGAATGATTAGCCAAAGACAACGTGGAATTAATCCCATCACCATAAAACCCCAAGACTGGGAGGCACATGGCAGAGCAGTTCTCCTTGATTCTCTTACGCTACTGCTCTCTGCCCGGGTGCCCCTTCCCAATAAAATCTCTTGCTCAACACATGTGTCTCCTCGGACAGTTCATTTCCGAGCCCACTTTCTTGCCCTGGAAGGGATCCCCCTTTCTGCAACAGTTAAACAGAAGCATTGAATAACTGTTTAGGGATTTAAAATTCAGCAAAACTAATTGTTCTTTATGCAAAGGAAATGTGTGGGTATAGAGATAAATAATTAGGTTAATAATATGGAAGTCCTGTAGCTAATGGTCAAATTTGGAAACAGCCCCCTAAAATATTGTGCTTAAATTCAGAATAATTCACATGCTTGATGTCTAGGAGTAAAATATTTGTAACATGGTTCACTTCAACTTTTTGTTTTTTATTGACTATTTTCACTAAATGTTTGCCATTTTCTATTCTTGGCTAACCTACTTAAATATTGATATTAATTTTACATTTTAATGCACATCTGAATGCATAATTTCAAAGATTAAGTATACATTTAATTTTCATAAATGAGAAAATTGCTACATTTAACATTATTTCTAATAACTTAGTATCTCATTGAATCATTCTCTCACTGGTTTTGGTTTTCTTAACCTATTTAGAATGATGATCAGTAGTTTCCCTTGTGATTACTCCTACGGTCATGATTCCTTGAAGATTATCTTTTTAAAATCATTTGAAAAACTACAGCTTAACATATTTCAGACAATGCTGAATATGCATTAAAAAGCAGACATTTTATTTAAGAAATGATTTATAACGAGAAATATCAAGAATACCAAGAATATATAGTATGAATCTGCACTATAGTGAGAGTTCTAAGAACCAGACTCACCTCGTTTATCAGCATTTTCCCCCTCATTTTCTAGTTTTAAAAATTCTAATTGTTATCCTTAAAAGAATGTTGCATAGACTGGTGGAATGGGATGTACTTTTAAAAATATCCTTTTTAAGAATTCATTTTTAATAGGAAAAAAGAGTAGCAGCAGGAGACTAACAAGCTGTTTTAAATTATAATAGGTTGTATTATAAAAAGGCCACATGGGCTTAGTAAGATGCTCCTAAGCCAGACTCGAACAAATAATCTCTATTTGCAGTAACACAATTTAATTTTATAATAAAATGCAATTTAACAGATATCTTTATTTAAAGTGAGTAAAAATGTTTTCTGACTTGTCTTTTTATTGGTGGTACTGTTTTTAGACATGATCTTAAGCTACTAACCACAGGTCCACAATGTCTTATTTATAATTTGAAATTCTAAAAGTACTGAAAGCCTTTTTTTTTTTTAGGGACACTCATTTAATGGCAAACACTGATGATATGACCTGAATACATTTGACAACAAAACCTAACCTGAAGTAACATAGCTTAGTCTAAATATTTAATGTGAAAGTGAAGTAGCTCAGTCGTGTCCGACTCTTTGCGACCTCATGGGCAGTAGCCTGCACCAGGCTCCTCCGTCCATGGGATTTTCTAGGCAAGAGTACTGGAGTGGGTTGCCATTTCCTTCTCCAGGGAATCTTCCCGACCCAGGGATCGAACCCAGGTCTCCTGCATTGTAGACAGACGCTTTACCATCTGAGCCACCAGGGAATATTTTATTGCAAAATAGGGGATGATAATTTTGCAAAATACGGGATAATATGACAAACTTCTCTGGGGTGTTTCCATAGTATACAGTAAATATTTCATATACCATATTATTTTCTTTTAAAAGAGGGAGAAAGAGAAGGAAAGGAGTCTGAATTTTAGAATATATTTAGCTCCAAAGGTTTCTACCTGATAAAGGATTATGGACTTGTGTTCTGAATAACACTCTTAAACTAGTATTTTGAATTGGTGGTGAACATTAAAATTTTATTGGTAAAGTAAAATTGAGAGACAATATAGTATGTAGTACTTTATTGTTAAATTCTATAGATAGAGCTTAATTATCAAATATGTGGAAAGACTATATGAAAAGTAGAAAAGTTCACTGATTACTTTGTAGATACCAACTGTAAATAAATATGTTACTTAAAATTAGATACTGGAGGATTGAGATAGGAGGAAGAGGATACTAGCAATTTCAGTATTGCTTATAGTAGGGAGCCAGTGGATAGTAGCCAAAAAAGAGGGAATTTAGGGTATTATGTAAAAATATTATTAAAGTTACCTGTGGGATAGGGAGAGACTAGGTTAAAGTAGACAGGGAGAGCAACTAGTCTTTGAGGATGTCTTTTTTTATGGTTTTGACTTTAGATTCATCTAAACATTTTGCAGACATATATAACAACATTAATTAAAAACATAGTGCCTAAAAGTCAAAAGTGAAATAAAAGTGTACTTCCGGTTAGTGATGTAATCACCCAAAGCAGACTGTTGCAAGTGACTTACGTACAGCATAATGTATAGGTATCTTGAGTTGGGTAATTCTGAGGGTAAAAAAGAATTGCCCCTCAGAAAGATTTTTGTTTATCATATTGCTGGTGATAGTGTTAACATTTTAAGTCTTGGCTATTGTGTGTATATTGTGAGATAAAAGAACAGTTACGAAGGCAGCTTTGAAAATAGGGTTTTGGCATGCGAGAAAGGAGAAACAGATGTACAACTAATAAAATTTAAGTGAAAACTCTCTAAACCTGAGTTTGGATTAGAATCATCAGTATATACTCATGTATGTATGTGTATGTATATACACGTGTATATGACATTTCCTAGCTCTGTGTACTAAAAAGGCAGTCAGCACCACTTAGCACCCAGATTGTGGTTTCTAAATACCATTTCCCACTGAAAGGAAAGGAATTAGGGCTCCTTTAAATAGATGGCTGATTACAGGTCTAAGACAAGAAAAAGATAAGATATGCCTAGAATAAGGTATAACCCTAGAAAGCAAAGAAGCTCTCTGAGACAACTAACTATGGTTACAAAGTCTTGGGAGCTAATTTGAATAAGCTTCCACTGTCCACATACGGTACAATCTGAGTGTCAGTAGGGATAACTACAAATAATTGAAATCTACCAAATATGTCTAAATCTGTGAACACATAATTGTTTTTAACTTGCTGATCATCTTTAGAGAAATGCTGGGATGTTAATTGTTTTGAAAAGCAGTTGTTCAGTTGCTAAGTCATGTCTGACACTTTGCCGCCCCGTGGACTGCAGCACTCCTAGGCTCCCCTCTCCTTCACTGTCTCCCGGAGTTTGCTCAGATTCATGTCCGTTGAGTTGGTGATGCTATCTAACCACCTTGCTGCCCACTTTTTCTTTTGCCTTCAGTCTTCCCCAGCATCAAGATCTTTTCCAATGAGTTGACGCTTCGCGTCAGGTGGCCGAAGTATGCTTCAACGATGGTCCTTCCAACGAATATTCAGGGTTGATTTCCTTAGGATTGACTGGTTTGATCTTCTTGCAGTTCAAGGGACTCTGAAGAGTCTTCTCCAGCACATTTCAAAAGCATCAATTCTTTGGCACTCAACCTTCTTTATGATCCGACTCTCACATCTGTACATGACTGCTGGAAAAACTATAACTTTGACTATGCAGACCTTTGTTGGAAAAGTGATATCTTTGCTTTTTAATATGCTGTTTAGGTTTGTCGTAGCTTTCCTTGAAAGAAGCAAGAGTCTTTTTATTTCATGGCTGCAGTCACTGTAGTGATTTTGAAGCCAAAGAAAATTAATAAATAAAGGTAAAGGATCATTTATTCTGACTTTTCTGTGCAAACAACTGAATTGTCGATGGAGGAGTTTCTCTTACAAAAGTGTTTTAGCCAATGAATAAAGAAGGAGTGATAGAATATTACTATGTTGCAACCCCTAATGAATTAATAACTCTAGTTGGTGATTACTGAGAATGAGAACTAGACATTTGATACCTATGTTGGAAATAAACATCACCACCTGTGAAGCAATCTTGACAAACTTTACAAGTACCAAAATGACCCTAAATCTGATTAAGTCATTGCTGGTAAGTCGCTTCAGTCGTGTCCGACTCTGTGCGACCCCACAGACGGCAGCCTAGCAGGCTCCCCTGTCCCTGGGATTCTCCAGGCAAGAACACTGGAGTGGGTTGCCATTTCCTTCTCCAATGCATGAAAGTGAAAAGTGAAAGTGAAGTCACTCAGTCATGTCCAACTCTTCATGACCCCATGGACTGCAGCCCACCAGGCTCCTCCATCCACAGGATTTTCCAGGCAAGAGTACTGGAGTAGGGTGCCATCGCCTTCTCTGTGACTAAGTTATTAGATCTGTCAATTACTATAATTACAAGGATCAGAAAAACATGTTAAGGTACACCATAGTGATACATTTGGCAAATTCAGACTATGGGAAACAACCAAATAACCTGATTTCTTCAATAATAAAAATAAAACTGCAAGGGGGAAGGGCTGTGGAGGGACCTTTTAAAGGAAATTTAAGAGACATAGTCATTCAGTCACAATGCATGGGCCTTATTTGGATCCTGATTCAAACAAACTTAAGGAAAAATAAACCAGTGATGGAAATGTCAGCACTGTCCTGGGAAGTTCGTACTGAGGAATTATTGTTCATGATTTTAGATGTGATCATAGTACTACAGTTGCTCTCTTGTATCCTTTCTTCTAGAGATTCATAAGGAAGTATTTATAGATGAAATAATATGCTGTCTGGAATTTGCTTCTAAATAATCCAGAGAGATTAGGTAGAAAGAGGGTTGGGATATAGTGATAGAAGACTGCTACAAATTGGTAACTGTTGAGCTTTGTCTTCCTAGTCTCTCTACTTTTGTTGTTTTTCTTTCCTTTATTACAGAAACTGCAAAAGTAACTGCTGCGCAGGAGGAAAAAACAAGTGATAAGAAGTGAAAATAGAAAACCATAGTTGTAATTGTCTTTGGTGTTTGCATGCTAAAGGGTTTGATATTCATGGAGTGTAATCCACAATCAGGAAACTTTTTTATTGTTCACCAACAATGCAAAGCACTAGAGATTAATTTAAGATCTGTCCTTTAACCATAGTTGGGTGATAAAGTAGGAAATTTAACAGTTTAAGAACCGTAACAAAATCAACAGTGCAGTTAGATGTAAAGAAGCATAAGGAAGACATGGCTGTTCCCATCAGAAAGGTTGATACAGGACCGAGGACTTTTGAGATGCTTCCTTGTTGAGGGGAAAAACACTAGATTAGGGATCAGAATGACTGGTATCTAGTTTTGGCTTTGCCATTTTACTATATGGATAAAATTTTGGGGCCAACCCAGTATTTTACTTTAGATAAGTCGCTTTGTGTTTCTACCTTAACTGCCTCATTCAGAGATGAGAGGATGAAACCTGTCCTCTCGACATTGAAGACTTGATATGAGAATAAAATGACTTCATGTGTGGAAAAGTGTTTTGTGAACTATTTATCCCTGTTAGAAGATACTTCTGCTACAGTCATTAGAGAATGTAAAAAGGGGGAACTCATGTCATTGCTTTCCTGTCTTAGTGGGTCTTTTTTCCAGTTACTTTTCAAAAGTTATGATTAAAGATACAGGTAACAGAGCATTTACCGTTTTAACCAGTTGTGAGTGTACATTCACACTGTTGTGCAGCCGCCACCATCCATCTCCAGACCTTTTCATTTTCACCAGTGGCTCCCCAGCCCCTGGCAACCCCCATTATTCTTTCTGTCTCTGTGACTTTAACTACTTTACATACCTCATATAAGTAGCATCACATAATATTAGTCCTTCTGTTGTTCTAAGACTCTGTTATCTTTTGCAAACATTGACAGGACGTTTATAAATGATACCTTCCATCAGAAGTAGATGAATTATATTGAGATAATGCTGTATTGTATGTTCAAGTGTTAAGCCTCTGCTGCTGCTGCTAAGTCACTTCAGTCGTGTCCGACTCTGTGTGACCCCATAGACGGCAGCCCACCAGGCTCCCCCGTCCCTGGGATTCTCCAGGCAAGAATACTGGAGTGGGTTGCCATTTCCTTCTCCAGATTAATGTGCTAGATAACCACAAATCAAACAAATATATATGATAATAAGCATAAATACTTAAATCCAGTTTACATCAACCCAAACAGAAACGAGACACTTTCTGCCCCTACAGTAACTTCCATGTTAGGTGGGGAAGTACTGAGGTGAGAGCAGTACTGAGGCAGAATTAAGTGCTAAATACAGGTAGAAGTGATACGGTTACCTGTTTTTCCAGAGCAGCCTTTCCTACTTCTTTAGTAGACGATGTGAGTGTTTCATTCAAGCACTGTAAACTTGCTAATTCAAGCCGCTAGAGCAGTGAAAATATCATAGTCATCCCTCAGTATCCAGGGGGGTGGGTTACAGGATCCTCACACATACAGAAATCCGTGGATGCTCAAGTCCCGTACATAAAATAGCATAGGACTTGCATATAACATGTACGTATCCCCCATATACTTGAGACCATCTCTGGATTACTTACAATAACTAATACAGTATAAATGCCATGTAAATAGTTGAGAACATGTGTACAATTCAAGTTTTGCTTTTTGGAACTTTCTGGAATTTTTTTTTCTGAACAGTTTCTATCTACAGTTGGGTCAATCTGCAGATGCAGAACCTGTGGATACAGAAGGTCAACTGTATTAGGAAACTCTTGTTTATAGATTTCTCCTTTAATGTATTCTCTGTTTGCATTATGTCTTCCCTGGTATGTCTTTCTGGGACCTCAAGCCCATTATCCTTATTACTCCCAGGTCACCCACAAATCGCTTGTCCTGTGTTTCTTCTTGGTTCACAGCATTGCCAACCACATTGCAAAGTAGACTTTATCATCTTCCCACTTCTTCCTTTCCACCACCTCCCTCACCAATTAGGTACGCGTTTACTATGTGTTCTGTGATAAAGGCTTCATCTGGGTTGTCTTAGTGTTTTGTTATAGATGCCCTAAACAAATGCAAAATAGTGTTTTTAAGATGCAGACTTGTATTACATAAACAGGACCTAGAATATGTGTTCTGGTCTAATTTGTTTGGACTGTAATATTCTCGTCTAGCATTTCAGCTACAAGTAGCACAGGATAAGCAGTGGGGTTGAGGAAAGAAAGGGGAAAATAGTTTATCATTTATCCAAGAAAGGCCTCATAAAATCCTTAGGAAGGGAAGAGTTTTGTCTGACTTTCTACTTCTCACTTTACCTACGAGGTGTTGTTGTCTCTGTAAGAGGGGTCTTTCATAATGGAGGTGTCTTAAAACTTGTTCATCCTCAGACCTACAGTTTGAGAAGTTCCTACTTCTTTACTAGGACTTATGTCTGCAAGATTGTTTCTAACTATGAACTTCAGGAGACTTTTAGGAGAAATACCTCTTCATTTGACATCCTAACAAAGAGTCTGTGAGTATCAGAGGTATTATGGGCAGAAGCCTATCAGAATGGCATGAGTGATCATTATTAAGGCGAGGGCAACATTGTATATACCTTACTCTTGGCTGAAAATATAAACTAGTGGGTTTTCCCTCATATCTGTTCAGACTCTTCTACTCTGGGTGATGGGAGGAAAAATAGAATTTTAGTACAAAATTAACTCCAGCCCCTAAACCATTATTATCCTCCTATTTATAAGAACTTGAATAATTCCTAGGACCATTCACATGCTGATTCTCCTGATAATCAGAAGTTACAGTTAAGCACTTGATGTCCTCATGGAGACTGCCCTGGATGAGGGGGCCTTTGAGGGTTGTGTTCCTGTTTCTGGTTTGTTCTTATTCTTTTCTTCTCCGTGTGTAGCCATAGTGTCAGGCTCACTGTCAGCTTCACCAGGACGTTTTCTTTCTTCTCCAGATTTTCCAGGGGAGCCCCGAGAAACTCATCAACAAGAAATATGCCCTTGTATTTTGCTTTTTAACATTCACTGAGTTGGTGTCAGAAAATCTAAACTGTCTTTGAGTGAAGTTTATGAGAAATTCCATGTTTTTTCTTCAAATTCAGTTGCTTTGAACATGTTCTCTGATTTCAGCTATAGTTCTCTACTGATCCTCTGTAGGTTCCTATCTAGACTCAGACTTGTCATTGCCTTCTCCGTATCATCCAGAGCTGCTTCTCTGTACAGCACTAAGTGCTAGTTGCTCAGTCATGTCCTACTCTTGCGACCCCATGGACTGGAGCCGCCAGGCTCCTCTGTCCATGGGGTTCTCCAGACGAGAATACTGGCGTGGGTTGCCATTTCCTTCTCCAGGGGATCTTCCGAATCCAGGAATCAAACCCAGATCGCCTGCCTTGCAGGCAGATTCTTTACCATCTGAGCCACCAGGGAAGCCCACTAAACCAGCAGTGAAAACGGTTGTCCCCAGTTAGAAAAGTGATTTCACTCATTCACTCAAATACTGTGTGCCTGGCTCAAAACTAGTCTTCCTACTGTGAACACAAAAGTTCCAAACAGCACCATTTACCATAAAAGTTGATTGAGCAAGTTCTTGGAGGGCTTCATAATCATTTCCAAACTCTGTTTATATGCCCTTATTCCTACCTGCTAGAGAAAATTTATCCTGCTGCTTCTAGAGCTGCCTTAGTTAGGGGGAGTACAGTTTATTGCTAAGAAGAAGACAACAGAAGCTTTGGTGTTGGGGATAGCTGAGCCAAGCTGCTCTGGTCCAGCTTGCCCTGTTGGGTCTCACTTAACCTCTGCTAGAGACCCAGACAAGGGTCTAAACCCCCTTCCACTTTGATCTTATCTATTTAAAGATGCCTTCAAAAGGCAACAGAGAAGGCAATGGCACCCCACTCCAGTACTCTAGCCTGGAAAATCCCACAGACGGAGGAGCCTGGTAGGCTGCAGTCCATGGGGTCGCACAGGGTCGGACACAACTGAGTGACTTCACTTTCACTTTGCACTTTCATGCATTGGAGAAGGAGGTGGCAACCCACTCCAGTGTTCTTGCCTGGAGAATCCCAGGGACGGGGAGCCTGGTGGGCTGCCATCTGTGGGGTTGCACAGAGTCGGACACGACTGAAGCGACTTAGCAGCAGCAAAAGGCAAAGGTCTTGCTGACTGCTTCTGACGTACTGTTCAGAGTCTTTTTGCTTTGTTGTTCTTATGTGTCCGAGGATAGAACTGAAGGTTCTATCTAAGAGGTATTTGGAGAACCAAGTGGGTTTAATACATATAAATGCTCTAAACAGAGTTTGGTATATAAATGATAGCTGTTATTTTGGGTAAAACATGCTTGGGAATGAGAATGGACATAGGAAATCGTATTCTTTTAACTTTTAGGTTTTGTTTTTTTCTTTTTAAACTTTTTTTCTAGCTGCTCTACAAATGTGAGATTTGACTATAGAAGCTATCATTCATCCAGCTTTGCCTCCTTAGGCCTGGGTGGTACCCTTTTTCACTCTCACGTATCCTGATTTGAATGATGTAGTCCTCTTAGATCTGACAGAAGTGAAATATTACTATAGTTTTGCATTTCTTCTTAATTATGAATTGTTTTTCACAGTCACATGTGTCCCACGTTCCTGTTCTTCTATAATTATACCTAATAATCAGACTAAGTGGAAAACATGTTTAAAATTCAAAATTCAGTTGCCCTTTTTTTTTCATTGAAACAATAACATTTAATATAGAAATAACTCCCTTCCCCATCCTCATTTTACAAATCAATAAGTCTTACACTTCAGTGAATTTTAGGAACCCTGTTTTGACTTATTTTATACATCTGGCCCATACATCTCAACTTTGGTTTATAAAAACTGAGATTCATAGACGTTAAATGTACTTATCCCATGTAAGTGATAAATTAGTTATGAGAGAGAACTATCTCAGATGCAGTAAAAGCACCTTTGTAAGTCCGGTTTGTTCATTAAGTCCAACAAAGTTAACCTAGGTACCCAACTGACACAATCAGCTATATAGTACTGTACTGGAATATGGAATAGGTTTATAATACTTTTCAGACAGATACTACATAGAAAACAAACACAAAAATAAAGCATTTTTAATCTTAAAGTATAGTACCTTGAAAAGCACAATGGCACAGTACAACAGCTGGCATACAGAGGCTGGCATCAAGTGAACAGGCAAGAAGAGTCCCGACTGGTGGAGGGACAGGAGGCGGGAGACGGTAGAGCCCAAGGATAGATGGCAATAGGAAATGGGAGGCAAGGCACAGTTTCACTCGTGCCTAGTGGTGATGGAACACATATTTGCATCTTTGAAAGTTCACAAACTTGAAAGCTTTCAGGTACAAGACTTACTGTACCTGACACTCATTGTTCTGTCTGCAGTCTAAAAGGTAAAAACATATTTTTATGGCAAAGGTCAGAGTTTTCCAAGTGTGTTATGCAAGTCTGTTTTACTGCTTTGTGGGGCAAAAGGGCTCCTTTAGATTAAGCTGAATACTTCCTTTTGGAGGTTCACAGTGCACCTTCGCACTTCAAAGATTCTAAAAAAAGTTCTGAAGTAGGGAAAAGTAAAGCTTTGTTTAACTCTGCATTTTCTAAAACATTGGGAAAACTCTTTGGAAATGCTGGCCTAGGGATTTTGCGGGGAGGGGGGTTTTAGGGGAGAGGTTGATTTTCGTTTTCAATTCTTTTTCATTGGGTTGTAAATTTTCTCTGTTGCATTCAGCATGACTTTTTTCTCCCATAGTTGGATATGCTACAATCACGGAAGCTTATTTTAAGCCAGTTGGATCCTCTGATTGAGATTGGTCATGTCAACTATTAGCAGGAGCTCTCCCAGAAAGGTGATTCTGGGAAAATGATTTATCAGCTTTCTAGGACCATTTGCATCCTGTGGGCCTCTCCCAGTCCCTGAGGCCCTCCCTTTCCCTTTCCTGTCTATCATCCAAAGGTTACGTTTCATCCTGTTTTATGTAGGAGACAATCAAAGCTTGCCCAGAATGAAAATATCCCTGAAGAGTTTTAAGACTGTGACTAACTCTCACTTCCAGCGTAAAGGCAGCAGATTCAATTAAGAAATAAATAACAAGATACTGTGTTCCATTTGGCATGAGTTTTTGGTTACCTAAGAAATTGTTTCCTGAGAATTTCGAGAAATATGGCTTTAGTAACTTTAGTGACTCCTGGGATTTGGGATTGGGGACGCAGGAGGGATTTAAGGATTATATCTGATCCAGAAAAAGTCTCTCCCATCAAGTCTTTCCAAGGCCTATGTACTTTAGTATCAGAGCTCTAATAGGAGATATGAATGTCACCCAAAGCAGTTCATCTTGAAGGGGATTTCCATTGACTTGGAGCTGCCAGGAAGAGACACTGTCCCTAAGTCCTGAAGACTTTTTTATCTCAAGTCACTTCATCAGAGACCCCAGCTGTCCTTCTGGTGCTAATTATAGTGGCAAATGGCCAAGCATCAGTATCTCAGCTATGACTTCTCTGGTGTTTGCGGGGTGTTCTTTTGTCTTCATTGGGGCTGGTGAGGTTTTCTAACCTTTCTGGGGATACCTTATAGAGTATCTAATTGTGCTAATCATAAAATTGAGCTTTTTTTTTTTTTTTTAATCATTTTTGGCCTGGTTTAAATCTCAGACCAGTGCAAAAATGTTTTCTGTCCCTGCAAACTTTGCAAAATTCTCTGATGAAGATACTTTTCGTGTGTGTGCACATGTGTGCACATGCACACGCAGATGAGAGAATAGTCAACTTCATCTTATTTATGAGATGGAGTGAGAGCAGGTTACCTTTGTCCATTTCTGTAGACACTCCGGCTTTTCTTCATCTGGACCCAAGTCTCCGCTCTTGGTTTGCTTCTTCAGCATACTTTGTTCTGTGTTAGTGAGTTTACTCTGCAGTCATCAGAAATCAAAAGCAAAACAACAAAATGAAGCAACGTGGAACTTCAAGAATGAGTAAAGATGGAAGTGAGAGGGCTACTGTAGGAGTGACGCTTTACCAGCACTTTCCATCATCCACCAGTACGTCCATATTCAGAGCTCGTCTTTTTAATCTTTTTTTTTCTCGTTTTGATAAAGGCTTTTATTTTGCATATTTTTACTCTGGATTTTTTTCTTAGTATATTTCAGACTTCTTTGTTTGCATAGGATTGCTGATGCTGTTTCTATGTTTTAAATAAAAATTTTTAGTGACTGAGAATAGGACTTGACTTGAAAATAAGACCACAAACTTGGCTTCCGGGATCCTGTTTTTTCTTTTTTGTTGTAATATTTATAGTTGATTGACAGCATTGTGCCAGTTCCAGGTGTACACCTTCAGATTCCTTTCCATTATAGGTTGTTACAAGATACTGAATATAGTTCCCTGTGCTACAGAATAAATCCATGTTGTTTATCTATTTTGTATATAGTAGTGTGTATCTGTTAAGCCTTTATCCCTCCCCTTCCCCTTTGATAACCATAATTTGTTTTCTATGTCTGTGAATCTGTTTTGTAAACAAGTTGATTTGTATTATTTTTTTAAGAAAGCCTGTTTTCTCCTAAAGAACCAGTAAAAATGCAATAGAATCTTGAAGCTTTTAAGGAATTCAAAAATTAAGATTTATTAATCAGACTTTGGTAGTGGTGGTAGTTTAGTTGCTAAGTCGTTTCTGACTCTTGCGACCGCATGGACTGTAGCCCACCAGGCTCCTTTCTCCATGGTATTTCCCAGGCAGAAATACTGGAGTGACTTGCCATTTCCTTCCCCAAGGGATCTTCCTGACCCAGGGATTGAATCCCGGTCTTCTGCATTGCAGGTGATCTCCTGCATTGCGGATGGATTCTTTACTGACTGAGCCATGAGGGAAGCCCGTTATTTAAACTTACGGTTTTTTGAAGTTTGAACTGAAATTAACACAAGCAGATTTAGTTTCTATTTTATAAAAATTGACAGCATTCAAAATGAATCACAAAAAATTGCCTTTTCTACATTATATATATAATATATATGTTATATATATACATATATATTTCTACATTATATATAATATATATAATGTATATATACAAAAAGTCTAATGTGCTGTGTTCTATGGTAGGTAAATTTCAAATAGGAAATTAAATTTACATGTGAGCATATGATTTGATTGAAGTTACTGCTACTTCTCATAGTATCTAGTTAGCAGAGTTTCCCAGTCTCCTCTTGAACACTGTAGGCAGGTAATTCTATGCTTATTAGATAAATGAACTTCCATATGATTATAGTGGGAAAAGATTGAAGGAAAGCACAGATGTTAAGTGATTTTCTTAAATTTGATTTCCTAAGGTTACACTATGTAGCAGAAATGAAAATAAATGCCAAGAATCTTGACATAGTTCTATTTTCCATCAGGGTTTTTGTGATATTTGTGTTTAACTCTTAACTGTTAAAAAATTTCATCCTTCATTATGAGGCCATATTAACTGCCTACTGACTGGTTTCCTAACAGTTCCAATAATAGATTTTAAATTGTGTTTTCTCTTAAACCATTATTGCTTTTGGTCAAATAAATTTTATATATCTGGATGGTATAAAGATTTAGAAGTATCCTGTGAACACTCTGCTCTCTTAGAATTTCTTCTTTTTGTGCTTATATCTTCAGCTTGCAGCTCTGAGAGTTAAGGTTCTGTAATGTGGAATTTATCCTATAATTGTTAAAATTATCTGTTACTGGTACTGCCCTATCCTTTCTAAGCCATAATATCAGGTAAAAGAAAGTAGTGTTTCTATTTCAGGACTTTTATGAGGAGGAAAGATGAAAGTTTTTGTTTTTCCTTGTGTCTTCTCACTGTATTTATTATAATTTCCTCAAAATTGTTACAGAACAAGTAGCCTAGAGATAATTTAGTTTGAACTATCTTTCCTTCCCCCTCTTTCAGCAAAATGCCTGAATAAATCTGATATGGTACTTTTTGCTTTCTTAGAATGTATATAATTGGTACATTTTCTGGCACAAAATTGCAGGTAGCACTGATACATAAGTCAAATTTAGCTGTTTAATTACATTTTCTGAAATTTTTACATGTGAATTTGACAGTATATTATTATTTGCAAATAAAAGCCAAGTTTTCAATAACTTTCTTTTTTAGCTGTGCAATTTGAGATACATTTGAAACAGTAAAATTATTTTTGTTTCATATCAAGAAATGGATGAAAAGAGGCTCCTGGATCCAGGGTTGAAAGTCCGTAAAGGCCTCTGGGATCATACTCTGAAGAACCAGCAGATGGAATGCCTGAGTGACTGAAGAAAATGGGTGCTAATGCATCTAGCTATCCTCATTCATGCTCCCCGAGAGTAGGGGGGAATCCTCAAGCCCAGCAGACTTTCATAGGTAACCAGTTCAGTTTTTCTAACCTCATTTTCTTTTGTGGATATAAATAGGATTGTGTTTTCAGTGGTCTTTTTGGATGAAAAGAGGGTTGAGCTATGGAAAAAGTTAATATATATAATAATTCTGCAGCATCCATGTTTTTTCCTACCAGGTGTAAATCTGGCTTATATGATTCTTATCCTAACCAAGCTGCTGTAGCACAGTTGATCTTTGATTGTTTTCTTATTTCATTTATTGTGCCCATAGAAATTTAGCATTTTTTTACAATGAATAATCTGCTCTGTTTTTCCCTATTCCTTATTTAATATAAAAATGAGTTACTTGAACTTTTTAACCTTCCTTTATAGAAACAAAAATCAGTTTTACTTGAATGGTTCAGAAATGTCTGTAAAAATTTTAGCACAAAATGTATGTTAAATTGAATGTTGAAAATGACTGCTAAGAAAAAAGAAATAAATTTTCACTTGTTTAATTTCCTTCTTAGGGACATCATCCTATTCTCAGCAAGGCTATGGTTGTGAATCAAAATTATATAGTCTTGACCATGGCCATGAGAAACCACAAGACAAAAAAAAGAGAACCTCTGGCCTTGCCACCCTCAAAAAGAAGTTTATCAAGCGTCGAAAATCTAATCGGTCTGCTGATCACGCCAAGCAGATGCGAGAACTCCTCTCTGGGTGGGATGTTCGAGATGTCAATGCATTAGTGGAGGAATATGAGGGAACTTCAGCCTTAAAGGAGCTTTCTTTACAAGCCAGTGTGGCTAGACCAGAAGCCCGGACACTGCAGAAAGATATGGCCGATCTTTATGAGTACAAGTATTGTACTGATGTAGACTTAATATTTCAAGAAACTTGCTTTCCTGTTCATCGTGCCATTTTGGCGGCAAGATGTCCATTTTTTAAAACACTACTTTCTTCCTCACCTGAATATGGGGCAGAGATCATCATGGACATCAATACAGCTGGTATAGATATGCCCATGTTTTCTGCTTTGCTCCACTACCTTTACACGGGAGAGTTTGGAATGGAGGACTCAAGGTTTCAAAATGTTGATATCCTCGTTCAGCTTAGGGAAGAATTTGGAACACCAAATTCCCTTGATGTAGATATGCGTGGACTCTTTGATTACATGTGCTATTATGATGTCGTCCTTAGTTTTTCTTCAGACTCTGAACTGGTTGAAGCTTTTGGTGGAAATCAGAACTGTTTAGATGAAGAGCTCAAAGCTCACAAGGCTATTATTTCAGCACGGTCCCCATTTTTTCGAAATTTATTACAAAGAAGGATACGGACTGGTGAAGAAATCACAGACCGAACTTTGAGGACTCCCACAAGAATTATATTAGATGAGTCCATTATACCAAAAAAATATGCAAAAGTGATATTACACTGTATGTATACTGACATGGTGGACCTGGCCGTTTTGCACTGTAGCCCCTCTGTGGGGAGTCTCAGTGAAGTTCAGGCTCTCGTCGCAGGGAAGCCAAACATGACCAGGGCAGAAGAAGCCATGGAGCTTTACCACATAGCACTGTTCTTGGAATTTAACATGCTTGCACAAGGTAATGAAATTCTGATTTTTAATTTTAATCTTGATCTCTTGAATTGCACGTTTGTCTTCCAGATTGAAAGCACGACCAGTATGTTCCATGATTTCAGTGTTTGGGATGTGACAGAGTCAGTTTTTTCAAATCTGTAGTTACGACATCTGAGACAGAATGGGGGTTAATGTTAATGTAGCTCTTCATTTGGTATTAACACCAAGCATTCACAACTAATGATTAAGAATAAATGAGGGACTTCCCTGCTGGTCCAGTGGTTAACTCTCTCAGCTCCCAAAGCAGGGGGCCCAGGTTTGATCCCTGGTCAGGGAACTAGATCCCACATGCTGCAACTAAGACCTGGTGCAGCCAAATAAATGAAAAAAATATTAAAAAAAAAAAAAAAAAGAATAAATGAGACTTGAGGCTCTTTCTTCCCTAATGTAAGATGATAGATGTGAGAATATGTAATGACCCAGCTACCACCCTGTCTGCTCTTGAGCTTTGAGCTAGTCCTATTTGCCAGATTTCAAGGTTATTCTTGGTCTGAGACTCGTTGGGTAACTTAGATTCTCATATAGATACTCGGTGCCTTATTGATACTTAAATATTTAGAATAAGAATGAAAGTTCATTACAAAAATGAAGATAGTCTCATTTAGATACAGATTTATTTGAATCAAAGAATTGGGCAAGGTTTCTGACTTAAATTTTTAAAATATTCTCTTATCTTTTCAAGTTCAGCTGTGCATCAAGCAATAGCTTATGGAGTATAAAGCACAGTTTGTTCTTAAACTCATGTGCCGCCTTCATTTAATTTAAACTAAAATTAGTAAGTTGGAATGACACATTTTTTGTGTTACAGGCAAATAATTGCACTACAGCTACACTAGAAGAATATATCTTTTAGTGTATATTTGTGGTAAACATTAGAATCATAACATTTCAGAGCTGGAAAGTGACCTTCCGTGGGAGAGAAAGGGAATTTGCTGTCTTCACAGAATGTACTCTTAGCTTTCTATGATCGTATATTAAAAGAAAACAAGCTATATGACATGAAGGTACTTCAGAAATTTAGCTGATGAGTGTTTGCTAAAAGAACACTAGAAGTTGCAAATTAGCAGAGAATTCATGATTTGGGTAAAAGATATATATTTAAATAAGGAAAACTAAGCACATTTTTCTGGAGAGGGCAGTGTCACCCCACTCTCCACTACTCTTGCCTGGAAAATCCCATGGACAGAGGAGCCTGGTAGGCTGCAGTCCATGGGATTGCTAAGAGTCAGACACGACTGAGCGACTTCTCTTTCACTTTTCACTTTCATGCATTGGAGAAGGAAATGGCAACCTACTCCAGTGTTCTTGCCTGGAGAATCCCAGGGACGGGGGAGCCTGGTGGGCTGCCGTCTATGGGGTCGCACAGAGTCAGACATGACTGAAGTGACTTAGCAGCAGCAGCAGCAAGCACATTTTTCTAGTTTGGAAAAAAATCTGTATTGTGTGGGTGAATCAACAAGTCAGTAGAACTTTGAAAAAAATAAAAGCCCCAGTTAAATAACAATGTCAGTAATAAAATGGAAGAGATTATTGGAAGACAATGATAAGCATGAGTGAAAAAAGTTGAGATTTCTATTACATAAAGAATCTTAAAATCTTATTTTACTATTTCCTGTGTAGTAATATTACTAATTTTGTTTTATTGCCAAATCAAAATGTCATTAAAATATTTTCTTGCTAGTTCAAAACAAAAACTATGAGTAATAGACCATTAGATATCAGACTATAGGAAAATATGTTATTAAAAATAACCTAGCAGCTTGCCCTACCATTCTTTGACTCTGTAAAACCAAATTTGTCAGAAAATGCCTCTACAGAAAAACAGTTTGCAGCACTACCATAAAGGTGTAATATCACTCTTTTCTCAAAATGGTTTTATTTTTGAAACATTTAATAAGAAACCAAAGTGTATTGTGTATACTTTACTGTTTTTAAAACTGGGAAAGCATCCCTTGGTATAGTTTTTTTTGTTTTGTTGTTAAGTTTTTAACAAAGTAAAATGGTGAACTAGCTCTTGGGATCTTGGATAATATTTGATCTAGAGTGGTTTTTTTTTTTATGTTGAGTTAAATTTTTATACGTATAATTTATCAGTAGCTAGAAATTTTATTTTTTGGAGCACATTTAGGGCTATAAAACAACACTCCTTATAGAACTTTAATTTTGGCTACTTAAAACAAGCAAGCAAATATTCCCTTAAATTTGGATATACATGACTCTGTATTATTCAAATTCAAATTTTTCATTTTTCAAACTACAGAGTTTGAGTTACTTGATGTTTTGCTTTTTGTACACCATGTAGGCATTACCTTTCTCCCATACCCATTAGGCTGTTCATACTAGGGTTTATATATAACCAACCATAACCAACCATATAACCAACCAACCAGCATAGTTTTGCCCCATTCCCACGGGAAGGAGACTAGTCACTTGAAGAAGGATTTTATACCATAAAGCTTAAGATCTCAGGCTCTGAAACCAGACAAACTGGATTTGAATTCTTTACTATCATGTTTTAACTTGTTTAACCTTAAAGTAAGTCATCTCTAAGCCCCTGTTTTCCCATTTGTGAAATAAGAATAGTAACACTATGAGGTAGGATTATGAGGATTAAAGGAAGTAATACATATCAACTGATCTGAACAGTGCCCAGGACATAGTAAGCATTCAATAAATGTTAAATGCTAAATGAAAATCATCACAGCATATATTATTCACTACCACAGTCTCTTCTAAAACTAACTTTTTACATTTTAAAAAATAATTTTTTATTATATTGACTAAACCCCATATTGAGACTAGTTTGCAAAATTTTTTTTAAGTAACTTGTTTTTAAGATTTTACTGTAATTTTATCCCTAGCAAACTGGTGCATACTATTTATCAGACTGTTGTATCTGGCCATTTGTCACTCAGGTTTCAACTAGAGTTATGCAAGCAGACTAAACCTATAATACTCTGAGGCATCTATTACGTGTAATGAATTAGCATCTCTCCACTGCATTTAGTGTGGTACTAGTTACATACCATTTTGGAGAGAATTAAGAAAATAGTCCCCAAAATAATTTTCTGTCTTCTTTGATTCAGTTGAAGACTCCTGGTTAAGAAAGCCTGTGAGACTAGACTGGCAGCTTGAGTATAAGATCATATTGTTCTCATCCTTGTATCCCCAGTGCCTGGGGCATAATAGGCACTGAAGTAAATGTTTATGAACTAATGACAGTTAACCTTTTTATTCCAAATTAGGTTTGACTTTAAAAATTAAAGCCCAGTTTTAAAAGGAGACAAATTCTATCAAGGGAAGCTAGGACATTGAGACAACATATGCTCTTCAAGGTGGAGAGGTGATTTAATAGTTTTAAGAACATCATAAAAAGAGGCAGTATAGGCAGACAGCCAGAGTAATTTGGCAAGTGGATAAAAGGGAGGATTCTTGGCTTACACTGAGAATGTATTTTATTCAGAGAAGTAGGCAATCACTATTAGGGAGGTGAATTAACAGGTAATGAGGCTTCAGCTTACTCATGTGTGCTATCCTTTATTAAGCTCCCGTGAATACATGGTTTAGCACTTTTCATTCTGCTTAAGTGATCCACCTGTCTGTTCTTGCATTGACGTCGTTTGCAGCTAGGTGGCAAATCCTGACCTGCCTCCTCAATTCCCTTCTAAACACGAGAGTCCTGAGATTTATTTTCAAAGAAAGGAAAATAGATTCCACATCTGGAAATAGCTATAAAGAAGGGTGGGGATAAGGCACAGGATTGAGATGTGGAATTATGTGAAAGCCTACACACTCTACCTTTCCCTGCTCTGGTCCAAACTGGACAGATAGCAGACAATAAACTGGTGCTGCCGAAGTGGTCTATATGAAGAGCATATATAGACCTGCTTTGGGGTTTCATGATGAAATGATGCTCAGGAGTTATACAGTGAAAAAGCCGGTTTGCCTTCCAGATGTCCTACAGGGAAGACAGCAGTCAGCAAGCTTGCTTGTGCAACAGACCTTCCAAATAGCTGTTAAACTGCCTTAGTCTTCCACTGGATGTTTGAGAAAAGCTTGCAGATTGAGACAGAAATAAGAACACATGCTAGAGGAAACAGACAATGAAGGGAGAGAAGAAAACGTCAATAGAATCAAAATATCCTTACATAAAAGAATATTGAACAACGAGACATACATAGGATGCTATAAAAGTGAAAAGAGGAGCTTTTAGAAATGAAAATTGTAGGAGGATTAGAAGGGAAAATTGAAGGAATCTGGAAAGTAGAACAGATTAGCAAAGAGATGGACAACAGTGGAGACAAATAAGAAAACGAGTATTCATCCAGAAACTGTAGCGTCTTAAATAACAGCTGTAGAATATATACTAGAGAAAATGGAAGAGAAGACAGTATCTAAGGAGTAATGTAATAAATATTGCCAAAGCTAAAGGGATTTCTATATTTTAAAAATTTCATCCCTGTCACTAGAAAACACCAGAGAAAAAGAGAAGATTGTAAAATCATTGGGAGGTGAAAGGGTAAGTTCCATACAAGAAATAGGAAACAATGATAGTGAACTTTCCAGTAGCAACAACTGAATGTACCTTTAAAAAGATGATGGAAAATTGTTTTAAACACAAAGCCAGTCAGTCAAATGTCAGGCTAAATAAATGCATTTTCCAGTCATGCCTCAAAAATTTTAACTCCCCTGTACCCCTACTTAGGAAGCAACTAAGGATGTATTCCACTAAATGATGAAGTAAACGAAGAACCAGCAAGTGTTGGACCCAAAAAATGGGGTCTAACACCAGAAAGAAGAAAAGGAAATCCTAGATACTAGCTGTGCATTAGATGTAGTGGATATCTAGTCTAGACTGGACGAGGAGGAGGAGAGTGTCCAAGAAGTAGATATCTCGGAAGAGACCAATTACCTGAATGTTTGAAAATTAAGTGACAAGTGACATTGAAAGAAGTATTACAGATCTTTTGGTACACTTGTGAAAAATTAGCTGTTGCTAATTTATTAAAAGTGAAGCAAGTGAGAAAAGAGGAAATTAATAATTTCCAAGAAAATTTAAAGTTAAATATGGAAGAAAATATAATTCTAGTATACAGTTTGGTTCAGCAGTAAGTAGTATTTAAGTAGTCATAATTTGAACACTGAGTGTTGGTTTAATAAAATTTATAAAATTATAATTATGAAGAGATAAATATCAGAAGATAGATACTAAAAAATTGAGCATAGTTGCCTCTGGGAAGCAAGACTGAGTGAAGGAGAGATAAGGGCAGAAGGTTTTGCTTTTAGGGTACACTTTTTATTGCTACTAAGTATAAGACTTTGTAAATTATGAGCCTATATTGCTTTGATTACAAAATTAATTTTTTATAATAAAGATGTGACATCAGTACCCAGAAGAACCAGAGAGATCTGGATTGGCCACGGTCCTGAAGAACTAGGGAATTTATCATACCTATCAGGGCTGTTAATTAATGAGATCATGCTTATAATTTTGGTCTACATGGAGCCTTTACTTTCCTCTCATTTGATTATCTTGACAACCTATGAGTATGGCAGGGCTCAGAAATGAATAACTAGCATTTTCCCAGTCTTGTAAGGGATGAAGCTGTGAGCCACACCAGCTCTTCCAACCTGAAGCCCAGGAATCAGCATGGTGAGACAGGGGAGCAGTGTGAAAAACAACATCTAAGAATGATAGTGAGAGGCCACTGTGGCCTAGTTGTAGGAGCCAACCAGACTGGTGTAGGAACAACTCAGAGCAATCTCAGCTGTGAGCCTGTTGGGACTGAACTGCTTGGGGGTGGGGGAATTGTGGGCTAGCTGGGTAGGTCACCACTCAGACTGCTTCTGAGTACTTAGCCAGAGAACAGAGGGCTTTGTGCTGAGCAGGCCATTCTTTCCTGGATAGACAAGTATTTCCAGGTCAGTTATTTGACTTTTTCAGCAGCCCTGAGTGAGGAACTCTTTCTTTGCGTTGGGCAGTTCCATACCACGTAGGTCTTGATAGAAGACAGAGCCCCCCTCCCAGTGTTTTCTCAGTCTTCTCTGTGGTCAGGGCTCCCCCACGTGACCTAGACTTTTTGAATCTAGAGCATTGATGGCACAGAGATTTGGGGACTGTAGAGAATTCTTTCTGGAAGCATGGGGGGAACAGCAACACCTAGTGGAAAAGCAGAGGAATCAGTGTCAGTGGCGCCAGTGATGGCGTTCACTGTCCAGGGGCAGTTTTGGCCTGGGTCCCAGGCCACGAGGGGCCCTCGCTGGGCTGTTCTGTGCTGTAGTACTCAACTCGCAGTCTTCCTTTGTTGTTTGTACTCTGAGCCCGCTCTCCAACTTTCCCAGCAACTCTGGGCTCGCAGTATCCTTTCAGATAAATTCCTTTTCTGTTTAAGCCAACTGAAGTTGTTTTCTGTGGTTGCAGCTTAGAAGCCTAGTTCATAACAGTAACTATATTGAAAGACTAGTGTATAAAATTCCAAAATAAATGACTAGATTGGAAGAGCTTCAGATGAAGGACCAGGTGTTTAATCACTGACTTTACACAATGACCTTAGAATACACTGCATAAACAGCTCTGAAAACGTGAGAACAGTGAGAATGTATTATTTATTGATTTGTAATTCTTTTAGTAAATACCGACTCTTTAGGGGAACTATAGATTTTCTCATGAACTTTAACAACCCACAGGCCAGTAGAGCTTCTGTTTCCTTTTCATAAATACTGTTGAGTTAGCACCAGCATCTGCATGCGTATTCCAGTCAGGGGTGTCTTACAGTTGTGTGCTCTAAAATACAGATTTGTTTTTTTTATATTGATCAAAAATGTATTTTTCAGTCTTTGGAATATGAAGTTTATTTATAGCTTTAGTTCCAAAATAGCTTCTGAAATGCATTGCCCCTGTTTTTAGTTGTAATGCATGTGATTATACTTTATTGAATTAAAACTCTTAACAGAGAAACAACTGAAAGCAATGACCTAATTTTTTCTCTTAGCAACTTGGTCAGATTCCAGGAGTATGTGACTTGATACAAATACAGAATAACAAAAACTGGCCCCACTCTAATCCATTCCTCCCTCTTCCCATCCTCTCCATTGTCCCCATGTTAACACGCTCCCTTCTGTCTCCATTTGGTTGCTCTGGTAGTTCATTTTGCTTCTCCCTCTAATTGTTTCCTCTTCGGCAGCTTAGTCTGGATATACTTGCTAGAGAACAGTGGAGCTAAGTTAAATACCATCATCAACAGATCAAAGTAGTAAATACAGGTTTCAGTTAAACATGGGATATGGTTGAAGAATTCCTGTTTCAGGAATGGCAGTTCAAATGACTCAAGTTATACATCTTTAATCATAATGAAATTTAGCACTTAACTCAAAATTGTGAATAAGGTTCCAATGTGTAATATTTAAAATATTTAATTCCACATTTTATTTTATAACTCAAACTTGTTCATGCTGCTGCTACTGCTGCTGCTGCTGCTGCTGCTAAGTCGCTTCAGTCATGTCCAACTCTGTGCAACCCCATAGAAGGCAGCCTACCAGGCTCCCCCGTCCCTGGGATTCTCCAGGCAAGAACACTGGGTTGCCATTTCCTTCTCCAAAAACTTGTTCATATAAACTCTTCACCTCTGACCCTCTGCGCACACTGTTCTTTGGTTTTATAATATCTTTGACTTTGTTCCCTAAATGTCTAAATTCTACCCTTGCCTTTAAGACCAAACTCATATTCTACTTCCCGTGTTTTGTCTTAGGCATTGCAAATTAAGTGTTCCTGCTTCTTGCAAACCTCTAAAACACTTCTTTTATCATTCTTTTAGGTTTTTACATCTTCTGACTTGTTTTGAAATTAACCTGTGTAACTTTCCTCTACCAACTTGTACCAACTATATTTTCTAAAGACAAGTCCCAAATCTGAGTCATCTTTGAATCACCCAAAGAACCTAACACAGGCCTTTGCTCTTAATAGACTCTCAGTTATATATTTTGAATTATCTTTAGTACCCATGCAGACTGCATAACTTTTTCTTTTAAAAAAGGGGAGAGTGTAATCAATGTTTAACCCTAGTTGTAAAAAAGAGAGAACAGTGAGCCTAAATCAAGGAGATAAATATCAAGTATTATTATAAAAATAAATTTATATGTGGTCTAAATGATGTATACTTCTGTACTGTTAAACTCAGTTTTAAGTTAAATTTCTAATAAAATTGTCTCATCAGCTCTTTACTTTCTTGGTCCATGCTGCTGCTGCTGCTAAGTCGCAGCAGTCGTGTCCAACCCTGTGCGAGCTTTCCAGGGACTGAAGAGCAATCCCAAAGGTCAATGCCAAAGAACATTAGAACTACCATACAACTGTACTTATTTCACATTTAGTTCAGTCAGTCCCTGCTGCTGCTGCTGGTGCTGCTGCTGCGTTGCTTCAGTCATGTCCGACTCTGCGTGACCCCGTAGACGGCAGCCCACCAGGCTCCCCCGTCCCTGGGATTCTCCAGTCAAGAACACTGGAGTGGGTTGCCATTTCCTTCTCCAATGCATAAAAGTGAAAGTGAAGTCGCTCAGTCGAGTCCGACTCTTAGCAACCCCATGGACTGCAGCCCACCAGGCTCCTCCGTCCATGGGATTTTCCAGTCAAGAGTACTGGAGTGGGGTGCCATTGCCTTCTCCGGTCAGTCCCTGGAAAGCCTTTAATCAAATCCCTCTGGCCCTCAGGGCCAAATTCCCTTGGGATTCCCAGTTCCTTTGTCGGATCCCCAGGCTGGGAATCCTGACTTAGGTTCAGAATGTAACCTTCAACAATAGTGTGACAACTTCATTGGTATTATTGTTGTTTAGTCTGTGGGCCACCTACCCAGCGGGTATGGGATTTGATTATATCATGATTACGCCTCTCCTACCATCTCACTGCAGCTTCTTCTTTGTCTTTGGATGTGGGGTATCTTTATTAGTGGGTTCCAGTGTCCTCCTGTGGATGGTTGTTCAACAGCTAGTTGAAATTTTGGTGCTCTCGCAAGAGGAGATGAGCATAGATCCTTCTACTCCACCATCTTGAACTGCAAGCATATGCTGCTTAATGTCATTTTTACAGCAGCCCCATGAAGCTTGCAGAATGGGTCTTCCATTTGCCCAGAGAGATTCAGAGATACATAACAATGCCCAAATTTAATGGTATTAATATTTTATAAATATGAAGTCTGGAGTTAGATCTGTGTTCTCATACTGCCTCTGCCACATACTAACCATGTAAATTCTGTCTAGATTCCTCAGCCTGAGCTCATTTATTCCTCTTCATAGAAGTGCAGGCACCAAACACTGTGCCTGGCTCACAGTTGGGCTTTAACAAATGGTTTTTAAATTTATTTACATTAACTCTTAGTAGACAATTTCTGAAGAGAAGCATTGAGTTATTTTCCGTACACATCATTTGACAGCACAGTTTCAAGTTTCCAAAGTCTAAAAAGTTTACCAGATTAATTAAGACTTTTTAAAAAACAATGATACAATTGCAAGAAATATCCAATGTTAGATGGCAAAACAGAGCCATTAAAAAAAAATGGTACATACAGTGTTCCCTGCGGTGGTGGGCTTTTTAGTGTAAACTCCCATTTTGCTTTGATTCGGTTATAGTCCCTTTTTCTCTTAGAAGCACTGAGAAAACGGCCTGAATGGGCCATTTCCTAAAGCCGCAAGTTATTTTTATTTTTCTAACTCTGCCATTGTCAGATTTTGACTACTCCTCTTATGCTTTCTGTTGCCAAGAAGTGCAGAAACTAATGCAGTCTAAGATGCATCTTAGACTGATACATGGAAAACAGGATTGGGAGAGGGTATTAGTAAGTGAGGAAGGAAAATGACAGAAGGAAGAGCCTCTGTATTCAACAAGTCTCCTGCCTTTTCAAACTCAGTTTTGAGATACAAAGTTGCCATTTCTGCCTTTAAACCAAATATTGCACTTAACTCCTAAAAAATCCAAAGTAGAAGAACTCTGACCAGACACAAGCATTTTGTCCACTTCTGGTTTTGGAAGTGGCTGGAGAAAACTGTTCTAGAAATTCAGATAGATTAGAATATTTAGCTGTTACTGTGTGCAAAACATTGGGCTAAATTCGTGATGTGTAAGACCTCCCTTAAGCTTTACAGTAGCTTGTGTGGTAACTGCTATCATCCTGCTTGTTTTAGAGATGAGGTGAGTAACTTGTTACTTCTCCAAGGCCACATCTACTGATCAAAAAATGGACTGCAAAACAAACATTTACTGAGCACCAACTCTGTATGAAGTAGTGAAGCTTCTATTATATTTTTTTCCTTTTTTGGGGTGGTGGGGATGGAGGATGGGATCTTAGTTCCACAACCAGGGATCAGATCTGTGCCGCCTGCAGTGGAAAGACAGAGTCCTAACCACTGGAGCGCCAGGGAAGTCCCTTTACTTTACACTTGAAGAAACTTTAGACAGTGTGTTCAGTAACACTCATCGAGAAACCGTATTTTCATCTACTACCACTCCTTTCCCCAAATGCATATTGATGACAGACTTTAAACAGTTTTGAGTTTTCTTACAAACCTCTGAATATTTTTGAATGTGTTTGTATATTTCAGTGCATCTCTTGTTCTGTTGTGATATAATAGTACCACACTATACATGTTATCCTGTGTCTTGCTTTTTACATACTTAATAAACTTTGGGGAAATGATGTCAGTAAAGAATAGCTACCCAGGCTTCCCCAGTGCTCAGAGGGTAAAGAATCTGCCTGCAAAGTGGGAGAGCCAGGTTCAGTCCCTGAGTTGGGAAGATGCCCTGGAGAAGGGAATGGCAATCCACTCCAGTACTCTTGCCTGGAGAATTCCATGGAGAGAGGAGCATGGTGGGCTGTCGTCCATGAGGTCGCAAAGATTGAGTGACTAACACTTTATTTTAATAACTATATTTTTGTTTCTAAAAATATAAAGGATGCCCTGATTGGATATTCAGATAATTCAAATAATACAAAAGTTGTTTTAAAAACCCTTTAGACTCACTCCTCAGTGAAAAACACTGTTGACGAATAGTACCTTTTAATAAATATCTCCTCTTAGAGTGTTAATTTATGGACCGGCTAAAATATTCAGTGAATATAAACTGACTAGAAAGTTCTTGCCTCACAACTATTTTTTCTCATATTTAGATGAAGAGGAGTATCAATTTCTATTATAAGTTAACATGAGCTAGCCTCACTAAGTATGTCTCCATGAAGCGGGTAGCTTTGATAAATTACAAGGCTTTGAGCTCTGTTTTTGTTCTCTTCACTAAAACATTTTTATGTTTCATGCTTAGCGTGGACATGTCCATAAGACTTCCAGTAAATGTTTTTACATGTCAAGGCACTTGAAGGTGAAACATCCACACATCTGAAAGTTGTGCCAGAAAACTGAAAACACTGTTTGCACACTTACATGTCTTTGTTTTTAACCAAGTTCCTCTTCAACCGTAATAGGCCCCTGAACTGGGTTTGATTTAACACTGTTTTCACTGTCAGAGTTATGTCCTATTAATGTTTGCATTGAAGAACAATGCTGGTACTTCCACGGCAGTCCAGTGGTTAAGACTCTGTGATTCCACTGCACGGCGGTGCTGGTTCTTTCCCTGGTTGGGAAATCAAGATCCCACATGCCACATGGCTCGGCCCCCAAAAAAGACAGTACTGAATTTTGGAACCTGATTCACTAAACTATTTGTAGAAAATAGATGGGCGTCATATTGGTTTTCTAAACCTTGATATCTTTCTGAGCTTATATCTAATGAGCTTGTATCTAATTGTGAAAGGTTCAGAAATGTATGATTAATTGCTTTTTTTATGCCTCATCTCAAATTCTGGATTGATAGTTTTTGTTTGTAAATGTAAGTAAAAGTATTAGGTATCTGAAGTCTTCAGTGGTGTGAACCCCGTCCTAACCTACCTTTTAATTATCAGATTTCTAGAAGTACTAAGTGAAATAGAAGTAGACAGAATGTTGTAAACCTGGTCATCACAATAGGTCTGTAAACCTGAGAGAGTAACAGCTGCCTGAGCTTTCAGAGGTAAAAATGGAACATTGTTGAGGGAGGGAGGAATAGAACCTTGATTCCAGTGGATCTTTCTGTAGAATTAGCACTGTGATTCCTAGACTTACTCATTTAGCAAACACTTAACTGAGCTCTTACTGTATGCCAGACTCTGAGAGTAAGTAATGAATTAGATAGTCTGGTGGTGGGTGCCAGTAGGCAGTTCCGATGTATAAATGCCCCAATAGAGTAAAGCCCTGACCAGTAGGGAGCACATAGGAAGAGAGAAGTCCTAACCTCAATATATGGAGTTAGGGAAGGAGGGACGGTATCTAGAAGAACTGTACAGAGAAGTTGTGACCTGGAAAATGAATAGGAGTTAAGTAAATAAAGATTGGAGATAAAGAGGCCCATATGAAGCAGAAGGAACTTCAGGTGGCAAGGTCTAGAGATAAGGGAGAGCACTTCTGGTTTTGGTGGGGAGGTTGTAGGGGTTGCAGAGATGAGAGAGAGGTATGATGTAGCAAGAAATGAGGCTGTAGCAACCAGCACGGCTAGGTAATAAAGAACTTGGTATGCCACGCTGAGACGTTTGGTTTTATCCTGAGCATGTGACCTGATTAAATTTATATTTTCTGAAAGATCGCTTTGGTTGAAGCATGCAGGTGGAAACCATCAGAATTTTTCCAGAAATACTGTTTTTATTTTAAATGTATACTTTCTTTAAGCAGATAAAATCTGTATAAGATCAGATCAGTCACTCAGTCGGGTCCGACTCTTTGCGACCCCATGAATCGCAGCACGCCAGGCCTCCCTGTCCATCACCAACTCCCGGAGTTCACTCAGGCTCACGTCCATCGAGTCAGTGATGCCATCCAGCCATCTCATCCTCTGTCGTCCCCTTCTCCTCCTGCCCCCAATCCCTCCCAGCATCAGAGTCTTTTCCAATGAGTCAACTCTTCGCATGAGGTGGCCAAGGTACTGGAGTTTCAGCTTTAGCATCATTCCTTCCAAAGAAATCCCAGGGCTGATCACCTTCAGAATGGACTGGTTGGATCTCCTTGCAGTCCATGGGACTCTTCAAGAGTCTTCTCCAACACCACAGTTCAAAAGCATCAATTCTTCGGCACTCAGCCTTCTTCACAGTCCAACTCTCACATCCATACATGACCACTGGAAAAACCATAGCCTTGACTAGCCGGACCTTTGATGACAAAGTAATGTCTCTGCTTTTGAATATGCTATCTAGGTTGGTCATAACTTTCCTTCCAAGGAGTAAGCGTCTTTTAATTTCATGGCTGCAGTCACCATCTGCAGTGATTTTGGAGCCCAGAAAAATAAAGTCTGACACTGTTTCCACTGTTTCCCCATCCATTTCCCATGAAGTGATGGGACTGGATGCCATGATCTTTGTTTTCTGAATGCTGAGCTTTAAGCCAACTTTTTCGCTCTCCACTTTCACTTTCATCAAGAGGCTTTTGAGTTCCTCTTCACTTTCTGCCATAAGGGTGGTGTCATCTGCATATCTGAGGTTATTGATATTTCTCCCAGCAATCTTGATTCCAGCTTGTGTTTCTTCCAGTCCAGCGTTTCTCATGATGTACTCTGCATGTAAGTTAAATAAACAGGGTGACAATATACAGCCTTGACGAACTCCTTTTCCTATTTGGAACCAGTCTGTTGTTCCATGTCCAGTTCTAAGTGTTGCTTCCTGACCTGCATACAAATTTCTCAAGAGGCAGATCAGGTGTTCTGGTATTCCCATTTCTTTCAGAATTTTCTACAGTTTATTGTGATCCACACAGTCAAAGGCTTTGGCATAGTCAATAAAGCAGAAATAGATGCTTTTCTGGAACTCTCTTGCTTTTTCCATGATCCAGCGGATGTTGGCAATTTGATCTCTGGTTCCTCTGCCTTTTCTAAAACCAGCTTGAACATCAGGAAGTTCATGGTTCACATATTGTTGAAGCCTGGCTTGGAGAATTTTGAGCATGACTTTACTAGCGTGTGAGATGAGTGCAATTGTGTAGTAGTTTGAGCATTCTTTGGCATTGCCTTTCTTTGGGATTGGAATGAAAACTGCCCTTTTCCAGTCCTGTGGCCACTGCTGAGTTTTCCAAATTTGCTGGCATATTGAGTGCAACACTTTCACAGCATCATCTTTCAGGATTTGGAATAGCTCAACTGGAATTCCATCACCTCCACTAGCTTTGTTCGTAGTGATGCTTTCTAAGGCCCACTTGACTTCACATTCCAGGATGTCTGGCTCTAGGTCAGTGATCACACCATCGTGATTATCTGGGTCGTGAAGATCTTTTTTGTACAGTTCTTCTATGTATTCTTGCCACCTCTTCTTAATATCTTCTGCTTCTGTTAGGTCCATACCATTTCTGTCCTTTATCTAGCTCATCTTTGCATGAAATGTTCCTTTGGTATCTCTGATTTTCTTGAAGAGATCCCTAGTCTTTCCCATTCTGTTGTTTTCCTCTATTTCTTTGCATTGATCACTGAGGAAGGCTTTCTTATCTCTTCTTGCTATTCTTTGGAACTCTGCATTCAGATGTTTATATCTTTCCTTTTCTCCTTCGCTTTTCACTTCTCTTCTTTTCACAGCTATTTCTAAGTCCTCCCCAGACAGCCATTTTGCTTTTTTGCATTTCTTTTCCATGGGGATGGTCTTGATCCCTGTCTCCTGTACAATGCCACGAACCTCCTTCCATAGTTCATCAGGCACTCTATCTATCAGACCTAGGCCCTTAAATCTATTTCTCACTTCCACTGTATAATCATAAGGGATTTGATTTAGGTCATACCTGAATGGTCTAGTGATTTTCCCTACTTTCTTTAATTTACGTCTGAATTTGGCAATAAGGAGTTCATGATCTGAGCCACAGTCAGCTCCTGGTCTTGTTTTTGCTGACTGTATAGAGCTTCTCCATCTTTGGCTGCAAAGAATATAATCAATCTGATTTCGGTGTTGACCATCTGGTGATGTCCATGTATAGAGTCTTCTCTTGTGTTGTCGGAAGAGGGTGTTTGCTATGACCAGTGCATTTTCTTGGCAAAACTCTATTAGTCTTTGCCCTGCTTCATTCCGTATTCCAAGGCCAAATTTGCCTGTTACTCCAGGTGTTTCTTGACTTCCTACTTTTGCATTCTAGACCCCTATAATGAAAAGGACATCTTTTTGGGGTATTAGTTCTAAAAGGTCTTGTAGGTCTTCATAGAACCATTCAGCTTCAGCTTCTTCAGCGTTACTGGTTGGGGCATAGACTTGGATTACTGTGATATTGAATGGTTTGCCTTGGAAACGAAGAGAGATCATTCTGTCGTTTTTGAGATTGCATCCAAGTACTGCATTTTGGACTCTTTTGTTGACCATGATGGCCACTCCATTTCTTCTGAGGGATTCCTGCCTGCAGTAGTAGATATAATGGTCATCTGAGTTAAATTCACCCATTCCAGTGCATTTCAGTTCGTTGATTCCTAGAATGTCGACATTCACTCTTGCCATCTCTTGTTTGACCACTTCCAATTTGCCTTGATTCATGGACCTGACATTCCAGGTTCCTATGCATTATTGCTCTTTACAGCATCGGACCTTGCTTCTATCACTAGTCACATCCACAGCTGGGTATTGTTTTTGCTTTGTCTCCATCCCTTCATTCTTTCTGGAGTTATTTCAACACTGATCTCCAGTAGCATACTGGGCACCTACTGACCTGGAGAGTTCCTCTTTCAGTATCCTATCATTTTGCCTTTTCATACTGTTCATGGGGTTCTCAAGGCAAGAATACTGTATAAATTACACATCAAAAGTCACTATTCTTTTTAAAAATTCCATACTCTATTTAATGTGTTTATTCAGTAGAATTTTTTTGAACACCTGTTTTTTTGCCAGGTATTGTGTAAGCTTTCAGTTCACATTGTCCTCTGTGGTAGGTGTTATCTCTATTTTACAGATAAACTGAGGCTTGAAAATACTGTCACTGGAGGTTACAACTAGAAAGTGTTAAGGCCAAGATTTGAATCCTGGGTTTTCAACTCTAGACCTATTGTTTTCTATTTAAAGGAGAAAGAGAATAAGATTTCTGTAAGTGGAAGTCATCTGTGAGGTGCATTGTTTCAAATGGAGCATGTGATTATACTGAGGAGATAACTAAACCAGTAGATATCAAAAACTTTTCTAAAAATCATTAATTACATGTCTCTCCCTCAAACGCTTTGGATTTTTCCCTTATTATGATGATAGAATTAAGGACACTAAATTTTGTTACTAGTGGGAAAATGGTTTAAGAATAATAAACCAGTTCAGTTCATTCGCTCAGCCCTGTCCGACTCTGCAACCCCATGGACTGCAGCACGCCAGGCTTCCCTGTTCATCACCAACTCCCAGAGCGTACTCAAACTCATGTCTATCGAGTCGGTGATGCCATCCAAACATCTCATCCTCTGTCGTCCCCTTCTCCTCCTGCCTTCAATCTTTCCCTGCATCAGGGTCTTTTCCAAGGAGTTAGTTCTTCGCATCAAGTGGCCAAAGTATTGGAGTTTCAGCTTCAGCATCAGTCCTTCCAGTGAATATTCAGGACTGATTTCCTTTAGGATGGACTGGCTAGATCTCCTTGTAGTCCAAGAGACTCTCACGAGTCTTCTCCAATATTAGTTCTTCATTGCTCACCTTTCTTCATAGTCCAACTCTCACATCCGTACATAACTACTGGAAAAACCATAGCTTTGACTAGATGGACTTTTGTTGGCAAAATAATGTCTCTGCTATTTAATATGCTGTCTATGTTGGTCATCGCTTTTCTCCCAAGGAGTAAGCATCTTTTAATTTCATGGCTGCAGTCACCATCTGCAGTGATTTTGGAGCCCACTGTTTCCATCATTTCCCCATCTATTTGCTGTGAAGTGATGGGTATAAACAATGTATTTGCCATGAAGTGATGGGGTAATAAACAAGGTATAGGTATAAAGGGGTATTTTTTGTTTTTAGATAAAAAGGAATGAACCTCTGAGTTTTTCACATATCGAGTACTAGGGTTGATTTTATGTAGCATTTTAACAAGTGTGATCTTGTTAAAATCTGTGAGATCTGTGAGAGATCTGTGAGAGACCCCAATACATTTTGGTTGTCACTGGCCATTTCTGTTCCCTTTATGATCTTTGCTCTGCTCTCTTAAGATTGTGCTCGTTTCCTACCCTCTCTCACCCCCACAGATCCCTGTACTTGCTTTTGAATTAGAATACCCCAGTACAGTGGATGCCCTCTTCAAGAAAACCTAATTACAGTAACTGTTGTTAAGTCGTGTCCAACTCTGCGAACCATGGACTGCAATGCACCAATTATAGTAATAGCTGCTACTTATTAATGTGTATCATAAGTTAATGTGCTAAGTGCTCTGTGTGTATTATTTAATCCTCAAAATAACCAGATGAGGTAGAATTAAGAAACATTTTTTCAGATGAGGAATCAGGCAGAATTTCACACATCACACAGCTATAGGGAGTTGGGATTGGGTCTCAGATCATGGTGTTGGGTCTCGTATCAGTCTGACTCTAGTGGTGTGTCTTGACATCTCTCTTCCAGATAGATGCCTGAACAAAAGAACATATGTCAATTTCAAGGAATTCAGGCATCCTGTAGATCCCAGAATTAGATCTCCTTGCATTTTAATTTAGCAGAGGCTTATATACAGTATCTGTGTCAAGAGAACGGACATCCCCATGACTGCTTTTCCCTTTCATTATGCTATTTTCACCCCCCAAAATACCAAAGAACAAATAATTTTAAATGTCATATTAGAATTAATAGTATAAACATTAGAGAAATACAAATCTGTATTTAACTACATATCTTAGAGATTCTTGGTCTTTTTTGTTTGTTTCCTTTCGTGGTAAAAAGAGAACCCTTCAGTCTTTTATCACTTGCTGCCTGTGTGCTTTAGCCTCCTCCTCTAGTTACCAAAGTTGTTGTGTAGATATTTTCAGCTTCTTTCACATCTTTGTCTGTTTTTCCCTCTCCCATAGCTTGGCAGAGCTGTGAGAGTGAAGAGTACCAGCACTATTTGTATATTTTCACACAAGCAACGTGAATCTCAGTGATATGTGTCTTCCGCATCAAAAGGGAGTCATGTTCTCAGAGCAGAGAACCTTCTGATATCCCTCCCACTATTTGCTTGCATTTTGTGGACAGTGATTGATTTTATGTTGAGCCCTGAGGGAAGGGACTCCTGGCACCTTCCCTAGCCTGGTGTGGTTTTTTTTTTGTTTTTTTGTTTTATTTTTTGAGTAGATAATACATTCAAATGGAGCAGAATTCAAAAGGGGACTCATCAGAACGTCTCCTGCCCTCTCAACTTTCTGTTCCCCAGAGACTAGAGACTTTTTACCCTGCCAGCTTTGAAGAAGTCAGCTTTTGTGTTGTATGATGGCCTGTTGAGTGGACTGCATGGAAAGAACTGCAGGCAGCCTCTTGGAGGAGATTGTGAACCCTCAGCTAATAACCAGCAAGAAGCTGGGCCTTTAGTTATACGGCGGCAAGGAAACGATTTTTGCCAGCAACCTGAATGAACTTGGAAGCAAATTCTTCCCTAATTGAGAATGTGAACCTAGTTGACACCTTGATTGCAGCCTTAGGAAACCCTGAGGACCCAGGTGACCTGTGCCCAGAAAATATGAGATGATTTGTTTGTTGATTTAACCTACTATGTTTGTAATCATTTGTTGTATAGCAACAGAAAACAAATAGATTAATCTTCTGACTTTCATAGGGTAGAATGGTTTAATAGCAACAGTTGCATGTGATTTAACTTAATTAGAGGAGAGCAGTAATTTAAATCCAGTTTACCACAGAGCCTTCAAGGTGCTAACCAGCCGCACCTCTATAAAAGACTCAGTTCAGGAAAGATGATACAATTAGCCACAATCCCAGCTGCTGCAGTTGGGTAGAGGCTTTCATTGATATTCTCATCATAACTGTATCACTCGGGTTTCAGTCAGGGAAGCTGAGCAACAGTGACTTATGGGGTAAGGGAATCATTGTAGGAATTGGTCCTTACACAGTTGTGGGAGAAGCTGGGGCAGTGAAGGTCTGCTGCGGTGGAGGGGTTGGACCCAAAGGAGTTAACAACCAGTCAACCTGGGAAGCCAAGGATGTTGAGGCAGTGAAGTGGGGCCGCACAGGGGACAGTGGCCTATCTGTGGGTCTGCAGCCAAGCGCCTGGTGGTGGCCTGGGGCCAGCGTTGTCACCAGAGCTGCAGTTGGGAGGGAGAGCTGGATGCGGATTGCAGAGAGCAAGGAAAGCTAGGCTCCACGGGCACCTCCGTGTCTGCCTTTCACCACATCTAGCTTCAGTGATTTTTAGAGAGTGATGGCTGCTGCTGCTTCCTTTCACATCACACATTTCTGTTTTGGCCAACTTTGGGGATGATTGTGCAAAAGAGTTTTAGCTTAGAGAAGTGTAAACAGTACAGATCAGCACAGTCTCCGTCTTTCATCACTGCACCTAGATTTTCTTCCTGCTTTGCCAACATTTCACCAGGTCTAGATAGCCTACCAGGTGAGAGGACCCAGACCTTCATCCCAGAAACATCTGCAATTGCCCAGGTTCCGTTATCCCCGAGCAGAGAAGCACCAAAAGGTGCTGCAGTTGAGTCCCTTGGGTTCTGGAAGCGCACCTTCCTGCTCCTATTGTCCTGCCCCACACCTCACAGCCTGGCCCAGGACTCTCAGTAAGCACTCCCGCAGTATTTACATCCAGGTCGTGCAGTTCTTTGGGTGTATGTGCTCTTTCTTCCCAGAACAGGGACTGTACTTTCTCCCTCAAACTGTGATTATGCTTGAACAGATCCTGATTTTTGGTCTGGAGCTAGCGAGAGGAGGCTGGGGCAGATACTGAAGAGGACAGCATTGTCTTTTCAGGCACCTTCAGGATCTTCTGGCAAGAGAAGGCTGCTGTCCTCCAGCAGGGAGTTGGGAGCAGGGTGCTGCTTCTCCCACCCTGTAAAGTCCAGGTGAATCTTGGGGCTTAGCATTCCTCATCCACCACATAGCCCCTTTCAAGGTTTCTGTGTCCAGCTCTTCCTCTCAGGATCCACATTTTGTCATAGGTTTGTCAAGATTTTGTTCCGATCTTCTTCATAGATCTGATAAAATTAAATCTTGAGCCTAAGTTTTGGCAGTCTTTTCTGTAGCTCTAGGAAGTAAGGGTATCTTTGAACACCAATCTAGAAGTTTCCTTGTTTGGACAGAATTCTTAGGCTTAAAGAGTGACTGTCATTTTCTTTTTTCATGACTTCTAAGCCAGCCAGCACCAGGTCTTAGAATCACTCATGTTTCTGTTCAAGTGCAGCCACAACCACTGCTGCTAAACTAACACTTCCCTTAGTGAAAAACCTTAGTACTGTCACTGCAACAGGCAGGGGTTGTCACCATCCCACTTGCCATTAGGATGGGGTCCTCTTGGCCATCTTACCAGGGAATGATCTAGTTCCAGAATCTTTCTCAAGAATTTTATTTCCTGGAGCCACTTGCCTTACTATCATAGTGTGGGTGTCCCCTCCCATTTCCCCATAGCCTGTGCTGAAACAGCCTAAAAGGCTTGCTTGCAGTTATTTGGTAAGGAATCCCATGAACAGGGGAGAATTGGGGGGAATGAAACCAGGGAGGAGGAGAAGCAGCAGAAGAGTGGCCCGTAGTGTTGGTCACCAGTGGAGGTTATGGGGCTTCAAGCCTGCCAGGAGCTTCGAGGAATTTTGTACAGTCTTCTTTAGAATGGTCCTCCTGAAAGATGGCAGAGAGGAGCATTTATCTAACCAGCTGTCAGGTGTTGCAGAGTCCCGGGAGTAGCGGTGAAAAGCACCATGACGTAGATCGTCTTGTCTTCTCACCCACGTGTCTGATGCTCATTTCTGCCTTGGATCTGGAATTCTGGTTGCCTTTTTAAAACAGATGTACAGGGATGATGTGTTGATAGTGGTGTCTTAGAAAGCAAACCTTTCAACAGTGTGATCATTGTGGATTAGAATACTGAAGGCATGGAGACAGTCGGAAGCTTTTCTATAATTAAGGTGTGAAGTATGGAGTATTTGAACCAAGGTGGTGTTGATAGAAAACAAAACTAATCAAATTGTGTTTTTGAAGGAAGAATCAGAAACATTAGTTTCATGTGTGTATATGAGGGAGAGAGAGAAAGGAGGGTGAATTGGTGCACCGGACTGAAGATTTCTTGCCTAGGAGAAGCATAGTGCTCATGGACAGGTTGAAAGTGAAAGTGTCAGTTGCTCAGAGTCATGCCCGACTGTTTGCAGCCCCACAGACTGTAGCCCAGTAGGCTTCTCTGTCCATGAAATTCTCCAGGCAAGAATACTGGCGTGGGTTACCATTTCCTACTCCAGGGGATCTTCCCAACCCAAGGATTGAACCCAGGTCTCCTGCATTGCAGGCAGATTCTTCATTGACTGAGCCACTAGGGACGCCCCATGGACACATGGGCTCCTGAGTATTTTTAACATGATCCTCAGAACTCTGATGGCATCATTTCATCCTGGGTATAAGGAAATGAGACTAACAGAGTGTGGGATGCTTTGATCCAGCACTTATCACTGGATGATAAGTGAGAGCCAAGAGTTAGTGATATAATTACCTGAATTCAGAACCTTCAGTGCTCTATCTACTACTTCATGCTGCTGTCACTTCCCACTTGTTTCATAATTCCTTTCCTTAGGATTTGGAATCAGTCCCATACAGTTTAGTAGGAAAGAATTGAAGCAGCTTTTTTCTTGAGCCTATTTGCACTTGAAGTCTTAATTCTAACTCTGGTGCCACTGAAGAGTCACCACTGAAGTGCCTACTCTAAGGCCAGCCTTCCTCTAACCTTACCATATTGCTTTATGTTGTGGGGCAAGCCATAATCTCCTCCATAATTCCTCTTCTTTCTTCCCCCTTGTCTATTTCTTTCTTCCTCTTCCCACCTCTAACCCAATATGAAATTCTAAATCTGGAAGCCACTTATATATTTTCTGATGGCTATAAGCCAATGAAAGGTTCCCCACTGATAATTGGTGAAACATGTATGACGATGTACCTGGGAGTAATGAAGAGTATGAGAGCAGCAGTAAAGACAGATCCTGGCAGCATATTCAGAAAATCTGTCAACATCGACGTATATTTTGGTTATCAGAGGTACATGGAGAGGAGAAAAACAAAAATGTTCATAATAAAAACAGAAAATGGCCCTATTTATCATGCAGAGTAACACTCATTGGTATCACTAAATGTCTAATTGTTTTACTTCTTTGTATTTCTGCCTTGATCATTCATGTTATGTAGCTCAAATTTTTGAAAAGAAGCATTTCTGCCATCATTAAGGATTAGAAAGAAAATATTCTGGTGAAAGAGAGTAGAAGAAAAGGATTAAAAAAATAGGAGATGGATCTATAAAATGGAGTTATCACAGAAGCACAAAAGAACTGTAAAATGTTTACTTCATACTCTCTGCCAACCTCACATCAACATCATTGAAGATCTCCTACCTGAGCAGAATACATGGGCATCTTTGAGATGTTAAATGTCTAGGCTCCAGATGAGTTTTTCTGTTATGAGGACATTGTTAAAAGCTTTTGATTCATCCAAAAAGTTCTCTGGTTTATTAGTCAGCCATTGCTATATAACAACAACCAGAGAATTTCAGTGGCATTTAACAAAAAACGTTTCTCACAAATTTCCAGGTGAGCTTAAATCAGAGATTTAGGTTTGCAGCAGCTGGGGTCACTCTGACGGCCACCATGGTTGAATAGGACTGGCAGTTCTGTTCCCACTGCTGCTCACTTTCCTCCTGGGACCAACAGACTAGCTCTGTGTGTTCTTACCATAGCGGTGGCAGAAGACAAGTGGGCAAGCCCAGTTCCCAAAAGTACTTTTGAAGCCTTTGGTCATATCGCATTCACTAACATTTAATTGGGCTTCCATGATAGCTCAGTTGATAAAGAATCTGCCTGCAACACAGGAAACCCCGGTTCAATTCCTGGGTCAGAAAGATCCGCTGGATAAGGGATAGGCTATCCACTCCAGTATTCTTGGGCTTCCCTTGTGGCTCAACTGGTAAAGAATCCGCCTGCAGTGTAGACCAGGGTTTGATCCCTGGGTTGGGGAGATTTCCCTGGAGAAGGGAAAAGCTACCCACTCCAGTATTCTGGCCTGGAGAATTCCAAATATTTAATTGGTCAAACCTGATCTCACAGCCAGTTCCAAAGTCTTGTTGCAGGGAAGTAACACTCTGCCCATTGAGGGGTGGTGGGGATCAGAAGGCTGGCAGTAGGGACTGTGTCTAAACAGTAATCTAGCATGTGTGGACAATAGACTCATAAGCTCTAAACTTCTAGTTTAAGAAGATAAAGTAATCATTCTGTGTTGTTGAGTTTTATTTAAAGAAATATATGTAATATTTTGTCTGTAGTGAGGCAGTGTAGTCAGTGAGTTCTGTAGGGAAGAAGAGCAAGCATGCCCTCTGGAAGTTAATTAGGACCAAATGAGAAGAAACAGTCCTGACTTCCCTATATCCTGAAACTGACAGAGGGGAAAGGATTTTAGACAGAATGGTGCTACTCCCTGTTCAGCACTGTTCTAAGTGGTGTGTGGCTCACAACAAACTGTGGAAAATTCTTCAAGACATGGGAATACTAGACCACCTGACCTGCCTCCTGAGAAATCTGTATGCAGGTCAAGAAGCAACAATTAAAACCGGACATGGAACTATGGACTGGTTCCAAATTGGGAAAGGAGTATGTCAAGGCTGTATATTGTCACCCTGTGTAAGTTATTTAACTTATATGCAGAATACATCATATGAAATGCCAGACTGTATGAAGAACAAGCTGGAATCTGATTGCTGGGAGAAGTATCAATAACCTCAGATATGAAGATGACACCACCCTTATGGCAGAAAACAAAGAAGAACTAAAGAGCCTCTTGATGAAGGTGAAAGAGGAGAGTGAAAAAGCTGGCTTAAAACTCAACATTCAGAAAACTAAGACCATGGCATCCAATCCCATCACTTGATGGCAAATAGATGGGGAAACAGTGAGAGACTTTATTTTTTGGGGGGAAGGGGGCTCCAAAATCACTGCAGATGGTGACTGCAGCCATGAAATTCAAAGACGCTTCCTCCTTGGAAGAAAAACTATGACCAACCTAGACAGCATATTGAAAAGCAGAGACATTGCTTTGCCAACAAAGGTCCATCTAGTCAAAGCTTGAAGAAGGCAATGGCACCCCACTCCAGTACTCTTGCCTGGGAAATCCCATGGATGGAAGAGCCTGGTAGGCTACAGTTCATGGGGTCGTGAAGAGTCAGACACGACTAAGGGACTTCAGTTTCACTTTTCACTTTCATGCATTGGAGAAGGAAATGGCAACCCACTCCAGTGTTCTTGCCTGAAGAATCCCAGGGACAGAGGAGCCTGGTAGGCTGCCGTCTATGGGGTCGCACAGAGTCGGACACGACTGAAGCGACTTAGCAGCAGCAGCAGTCAAAGCTATGGTTTTTCCAGTAATCATGTGTGGATGTGAGAGTTGGACTATAAAGAAAGCTGAGCGTCGAAAAATTGATGCTTTTGAACTGTAGTGCTGGAGAAGAGTCTTGAGTGTCCCTTGGACTGCAAGGAGATCCAACCAGTCCATCCTAAAGGAAATCAGTCCTGAATATTCATTGGAAGAACAGATGCTGAAGCTGAAACTCCAGTTCTTTGGCCACCTAATGTGAAGAACTGACTCATTGGAAAAGACCCTGATGCTGGGAAAGATTGAAGGCGGGAGGAGAAGGAGACGACAGAGGATGAGATGTTTGGATGGCATCACTGACTCTATGGCCTTGAGCTTGAGCAAGCTCCTGGAGTTGGTGATGGCCAGGGGGGCCTGGCGTGCTGCAGTCCATGGGGTTGCAAAGAGTTGGGCACAACTTAGTGACTGAACTGAACTGATTCAAAGTGGATCTACAGTGAGATAATAAGGAAACTGAGAGTATGCATTTTAAAACTTTTGTAGCAATTTGACATTGACACAGTATTCAAGCAGTGTTTTTACTGAATTTTACTAAGATATTGGTTTGTGTTAGATTGGAAACTTAAAAAGAAGCAAACTTAAAAATCTGTTCCCTGATGCAAGATAGTTTGAGAAGAGCTCAGATAGACTTTCCACTGACTAGAAATGAATACTTCCACTGTACATAAATGGACCTTCTGATTTATCCATTAGTCTTTTGGGATTTGGGTTATCAACACTTCATCATCAAGAATCTGACCATCTTTGAGTGTGCAGTAGTGTTTTACAAGACTGGTCCAGATTTTTCCAAGGAAATGTCTTTGTGTGAAGCCTCTTTGTATCTCATTTCCTAGCCTTTCCCCTGCCAGCATCCATTTGACCTTGCTGCTATAGTATTTACATTTTCATTCCATTATTGACAAACTTAACAAAAGATAAATTACCACTAACTGAAATTGTTTACTATAACATGAAAATACTAATTTTGACAATACTAGATAAATCTCTTTAAAGTGTCCCTTCCACCTTTTTAAAAATTTTGGCCCAATTTTCTTTTACATTTCTGAGTTAACATCACCATGTTTGAAGGTGCTTTTCTGTTCATGAGAGAGGCAGTTCTAAGTGAAGAAGTTATATTGAGCGTTGATTAGTAGAAGACCTAAGTTAAGAGGCATGACAAGGAAAGAGATTTTTAGGATGGAAGGAAAGGATGTTTCATTAAGTATGACTTTCTTTCTTCCTGGCTGTATGACCTTGGGCAAGTTAATTCATCTTTGTGAGTCTTAGTTTTCTCATCTGTAAAATGGGAATTATAATATTACCTTCTTCAAGAATATTATCAAAATTAAGCACAGAGCTTGGTACATAATAAATTTCAAAAATGTTAGCATTATGTTTTGTTTTTAATTATCTACCAGGTGTCAGGTGCTATAGCATCAGAGATAAAGGGAGGTCACTACCCCAGAGAAGCGCTCAGTCTGACAGAGGAGTCAGACAAGTATGTCAGAAATGTAAACTAAATTAGTATGAGAATTTAATGCTATTACAGAGAGAAACACAGGACATTGTGGAAAATTTCAGGTAGGAGGAACACCTAACTTTTGACTTAGGCTTTGGGGAATGGGCTCAAGGTAGGCTTTTGAAAGAGGCAATATCTCAGCTGATTCTAAAAGAATGTGGAGGACTTAGGAAGGAAAAATTCAGAGACTCAGGGTGGTTAAGTGGTTTGCCCAAAGTGACTTTTCTGCTTAAATGCCCAAGTTGCAGTCTCAAGCCAATCTGATTTCAAAGTCTGTTTTTCATATCTTTGTAAACTTGAAAAGTTTAAACATATGATGTTATCTTTCTCTTTCTTTCCTCTGCCAATATCCTGGTTTTAGTAGGACTGTGACACATTCTTTTAAATAACCACTTTTTCTCTTAATTTGCCACCAAGCACATCTACCAGATTGCCTTTGCTGTCATGTTGACTCATACTACTCAACTCTACTCCACTGCCTGCTTTAAAACAGCAGAAGTCCTCCATTGGCTACTGGGCGAGGCCTGTCCTCCTCAGCTTGGCATTCAAGACACTGTAAAATGAGAACTGTCCAGGACTTCCATATTTCCCACTTTTCATGAGCTCATATTCATGCCTCTGGTGTCATTTACATGCAGATATCACTTTATAAGGATGCCATTTTAAGGTTTAGATTAAATAAATTAATCTTCAGTCTTTAGATTTAATTACTCTCTTACAACTGAGTGCTCATGCACGTGGGCCACACACACACTTACTCTGTTATTTCTAAAAATGATTTTATCATTATGACCAAAGAGCTTGGATGTCATCCTTCTTTAGTTCCATACCCAGCATAAGGGTTCTTGGTTATTGTTGTTTAGTTGCTAAGTCATGTCTGACTCTTGTGACCCCATGAACTGTGGCCCACCAGGCTCCTCTGTGCACAAGATTTCCCAAGCAAGAACACTGGAGTAGGTTGCCATTTCCTTCTCCAGGGGATCTTCCTGACCCAGGGATCGAACCCATGTCTCCTGAACTGGCAGGTGGATTTTTACCGCTGAGCCACCAGGGAAGTCCAAGGGTTCTTGGTACTCTACCCATAATGTGATGAGCTAACCTCTGCTCCTACATTTTTCTGGAGGGATCTTTTTTCTAGAGGGATCCTTTTTTTTGAGGAGAGGTAAGGAGAACAGTTCTGATTGTTAGAAATTTCTTAATAGTGAGTCAGAATCTCTTCTTTTACCATCCATTTGTTTCCCAGGACTTGCCCTTGGAACCACAGGTAATTGGTCTTTTTTTTTTTTTTCTGCCTCATGAGGTTCAAGATTCTATCAGACGTTGAAAGATAGCTCTTACATCTCTCCTTGGGTTTCTCTTACATAAATCAATAATAATATTGTTTGTTTAGACCTTTTTTCATTAACAGGTCTCAAACTCTTCACTGTACTTTTGCCCGCCTCTGAGAATCCTAGAGTTTTGCCATTGCCGGTCTAAAACCACAGAGCTTAGAACAGAACACAGCACCCGACAGGACAGCAGTGCAGCATTGTTCCTTCATTATGACTCTTTGCTTGTGTCTTAAAAGCCTGTGATTGGTTTAGCTTTATAGTAACCATTTCACATTTTGCATTCATTCAGTTAATATACCCAGATACTATCTTTACATAATGGTTGTAGTTAAGCTAGCTCTTCTTGTCATCTACTCTGTAGTTGACTCTCTTTAAATACAGAACTTAAGATTTTGTTAGTTAGATTTCACCTTCATTTTGATCCATCTTTTTTAGCTAATTTTGACCATTTTATCCAGTGTATTTTAAACTGTGTTTCCCAGCTTTAGGTTATCTCAAGACTTTGAAGCCTACTTTCCAGCTTGATGAACATCAGAGAAGTAGAGACTTTCCACTCCATCTCAGGAGTTGACCAGTGCTTCTTACACATGGTTCTGTTAGCCACTGGTCTGTCACCCCTCCACATCTTTTTGTCTTACCTTCAAAGATCTCATTTGTACATTCAGCAAATTTTTATTCAGTGCCTACCATGTGGAAGAAGATACCAGTGATAAAGTGAAGACAGCGGTCCCCATCTTCTGAGCTAACAATCTAGAGACATCATGAAGTGTTCTGTTAAATGCTTTACAGAGATTAGGTTACACAGTTCTCTATGATACTCGGTTTCTCTGTTGTCATATCAAAAGGGAAGGATGCATTACTTTTTACAAACTCTATATTGGCTCCTAATGATCATACATCACCTGAAAATGGGAATCATTATCTTTCTCTTTTCACAGGTTCACAAGAACCTTGAGCTTGGAAAGTCTGCAGAGTTCATTGCTGACCTTTCTACCTTTTATTGTATCTTTTAAACCTCCGAGCTCATTAGAGAGCAGCCTGTTTAGCCACATTTGTGGTGGTGGCAGTGGCATCTAATCCCCCCATTATTGGGATTCTTTTTGTATTTTAAACTTAGCTGTGAAGAATGTCTGTCCAACTTTAGCCATTTTCCCTTACAGTCTTTGTCACTCCAGTTCTCTTTGTGTTTCATCTTTGTATTTTGAAACTATTTTTTCTAAGGAATATAGCTGACTATCCTCAGATGTTTTTCTTCTCTTCTTAAAGCACTTAAAGTGCCATAGTCACTTTCTCCAGGATCCTGGTCCTTTTCACTTAAACCATGTATTTCTTTTTAGTTCAACAAATGAACAAAAAACTGCAGTACTCTAAGGGATGAAACTATCAACGATGCAATGTGTTGGTTTTTTACTAGAATAATACCAAGAACAGATATCCTCATAGTCCCTAGAAGACAGCCCACCCATACCCCTAAGTGTGGGTTCACTTATCCGTCAGGTGTCATCCAAACCTCAACTTGCCAGTTCCCACAGCTGGATCATCCGTGCCTATTCTTCCTTCTTTCCCCGCTGGTCTAGTGCTCTCTGCTGTGTCCTGTACAGATTTTGAGTTGCACATAGATGTTTATTTTCTTAAACAATTATGAGGATTCCTGCCTTTTTATGTAGATCTTTGTGGAACAGCAGATTCCCTGCAGTTGTCAAAATCTATTATGGTTACCAGTTGCTACCCCATCCCATCAAGTCTTGGTGACTTCCATGAGATTTTATTATCTCTGTCTTCTTTTTTCCTATTGCTACTTTTAAGATTGGTGTCTAACACACTAATGTTCAATAATATTTATGATTAATCTCAAGAAGTATTTGCCTTCTCTTTTAGGCTGTGAGGATATCATTGCTGAAAGCATCTCATTAGATACCTTAATTGCCATCCTCAAGTGGAGCTCTCATCCATATGGCTCTAAGTGGGTGCACCGACAAGCTTTACATTTCCTCTGTGAGGAATTTTCCCAGGTCATGACTTCGGATGTTTTTTATGAACTCAGCAAAGACCATCTGCTTACTGCTATCCAGTCTGACTACCTGCAGGTAATCATGTATACGCTCTCGAATTCACTGTCGTTCGTATGTGCACCAGGAAGCCCGTCTGTCCTCCGTTACTCCCCCACCCAGGGAGGTCAGCCCACCCAGGAATGCCTGCTTCATATTTGTGCAGCCCGAGGTGTCTAGGGCTCTGGGCCCTTTGTGCTCACTGCCACCATCACTGAGCAGTGTGAACCAGCCCCAGTCCTAACCAGCGATTCCCCAAAGGGGTTGTGGCAGTAGGCAAGGTCAGAAGCATATCCCAATGGTGATTCTCTTGGCTTCTGTTAATAGTAGATTCACTACAACAGTTTCTTTTATTTTTGGTAAAGTATCAGAAGATATTTAGACTTAAGCAGCACAAAATAAGAACAACATTCAATTTCTGACCTATTCGGACATTTCTTAAAACTCAGTGTATGAGTCCTCCTGAAGTATAATAATGTTTTCAAGTACTTATTTTTAGTCAGAAGTATGTTTAAACAAATTCTTGTATTCTTATATATCATTTATAATTAAGTAATTTAAACTAACAGTATATTTAAAATAAGTTAAAAAAATACTTTGAGGTAGAGTTTATTCGATTTTTTTTTTCTTTCTTTTTTGCATTGGCTGTATGACTTTTATACTGGTAACTATACAGCAGTTTTAATGTTAAGAAGTTATAAACTTATTAAACCATATCTTATTTCTTTGTATTTGTACTAGAAGAATTATGAAATGCTTTCATCTCAGTCAGCAGTGCAGTGAAGAGTTAAATAATCCACTTAGCATCTGTATTTTTCCTTCATATGTTGCTTTGATTGTAGTACATATGTTGTCATAATTGGCTTTGATCTGTTTAGGATTTGTTTTCATTAACCTTATTATTTCACTGTCCTGTTGCAGACCTGATAGGAGTTAGGATTTGTCAGTTCAGTTTCCACCTCAGTCCGTCTCTGCCATTATGAAGCTTCCGTAAGCCTCTTATCCTTATCCATCAGAGGGCAGACAGAATGAAAACCACAATCACAGAAAACTAACCAATCTGATCACATGAACCACAGCCACAGCCTTGTATAATTCAGTGAAACTATGAGCCATGCCGTGTAGGGCCACCCAAGATGGTCATGGTGGAGAGTTCTGACAAAACAAGGTCCCCTAGAGAAGGGAATGGCAAACCACTTCAGTAGTCTTGCCTTGAGAACCCCATGAACAGTATGAAAAGGCAAAAAGATAGGATACTGAAAGATGAACTCTCCTGGTTGGTAGGTACCCAGTATGCTACTGGAGATCAGTGGAGAAATAACTCCAGAAAGAATGAAGAGACAGAGCCAAAGCAAAAACAACACCCAGTTGTGGATGTGACGGGTGATGGAAGTAAAGTCCAATGCTGTAAAGAACAATATTGCATAGGAACCTGAAATGTTCATCAATCAAGGTCCATCAATCAAGGCAAATTGGAAGTGGTGAAACAGGAGATGGCAAGAGTGAACATTGACATTTTAGGAATCAGCAAACTAAAATGGACTGGAATGGGTGAACTTAACTCAGAATATCATTGTATCTACTACTGTGGGCAAGAATCCCTTAGAAGAAATGGAGTAGCCATCATGGTCAACAAAAGAGTCTGAAATGCAGTGTTTCGATGCAATCTCAAAAATGACAGAATGATCTCTCTTCGTTTTCAAGGCAAACCTTTCAATATCACAGTAATCCAAGTCTATGCCCCGACCAGTAATGCTGAAAAAGCTGAAGTTGAACGGTTCTATGAAGACCTACAAGACCTTTTAGAACTAACACCCAAAAAAGATGTCCTTTTCATTATAGGGGACTGGAATGCAAAAGTAGGAAGTCAAGAAACACCTGGAGTAACAGGTAAATTTGGCTTTGGAGTACAAAATGAAGCAGGTCAAAGGCTAACAGAGTTTTGCCGAGAGAATGCACTGGTCATAGCAAACACCTTTTTCCAGCAACACAAGAGAAGACTGTGCACATGGACATCACCAGATGGTCAACACCAAAATCAGATTGATTATATTCTTTGCAGCCAAAGATGGAGAAGCTCTATGCAGTCAGCAAAAACAAGACCGGGAGCTGATTATGGCTGAGATCCTGAACTCCTTATTGCCAAATTCAGACTTAAATTGAAGAAAGTAGGGAAAACCACTGGACCATTCAGGTATGACCTAAATCAAATCCCTTACAGTTATACAGTGGAAGTGACAAATAGATTCAAGAGATTACACCTGATAAAGTGCCTGAAGAAGTATGGACGGAGGTTTGTGACATTGTACAGGAGGCAGTGATCAAGACCATCCCCAAGAAAAAGAAATGCAAAAAGGCAAAATGGCTGTTTGAGGAGGTATTACAAATAGCTGAGAAAAGAAAAGATCCAAAAGGCAAAGGAGAAAAGGAAAGATGTACCCATTTGAATGCAGAGTTCTAAAGAATAGCAAGGAGAAATAAGAAAGCCTTCTTCAGTGATCAGTGTAAAGAAATAGAGGAAAACACTAGAATAGGAAAGACCAGAGATCTCTTCAAGAGAATTAGAGATTCTTCAAGGGAATATTTCATGTAAAGATGGGCACAATTAAGGACAGAAAAGGTATGGACCTAACAGAAGCAGAAGATATTAAGAAGAGGTGGCTAGAATACACAGAAGAACAACACAAAAAAGATCTTCATGACCCAGATAACCATGATGGTGTAATCACTCACCTAGAGCCAGACATCCTGGAATGCAAAGTCAAGTGGGCCTTAGGAAGCATCACTATGAACAAAGCTAGTGGAGGTGATGGAATTCCAGTTGAGCTTTTTAAATCCTAAAAGACGATGCTGTGAAAGTGCTTCACTCAGTATGCCAGCAAATTTGGAAAACTCAGCAGTGGCCACAGAACTGGAAAAGGTCTGTTTTCATTCCAATCCCAAAGAAAAGCAATGCCAAAGAATGTTCAGACTACCGCACAATTGCACTCAGCTCACATGCTAGCAAAGTAATGCTCAAAATTCTCCAAGCCAGGCTTCAACAGTATGTGAACCGTGAACTTCCAGATGTTCAAGCTGGATTTAGAAAAGGCAGAGGAACCAGGGATCAAATTGTCGACATCTGTTGGACCATCAAAAAAGCAAGAGAGTTCCAGAAAACATCTATTTCTTCTTTATTGCCTATGCCAAATCTCTTGACTGTGTGGATCACAACAAACTGTGGAAAATTCTGAAAGAGATGGGAATACCAGACCACCTTACTTGCCTCCTGAGAAATCTGTATGCAGGTCAAGAAGCAACAGTTACAACTGGACATGGAACAATGGACTGATTCCAAATTGGGTAAGGAGCACGTCAAGGCTGTTTGTTGTCATTCTGCTTATTTAACTTGTATGCAGAGTACATCATGAGAAATGCTGGGCTGGATGAAGCACAAGCTGGAATCAAGACTGCCAGGAGAAATATCAATAACCTCAGATATGTAGATGACACCACCCTTATGGGAGAAAGCAAAGAGAAACTAAAGAGCTTTTTGATTAAGCTGAAAGACGAGAATGAAAAAGCTGGCTTAAAACTCAACATTCAGAAAACTAAGATCATGACATCCAGTCCCATCACTGTATGGCAAATAGATGGGGAAACAGTGAGAGACTTTATTTTTGGGTGGGGAGGGGGCTCCAAAATGACTGCAGCTGGTGATTGCAGGCATGAAATTAAAAGACTCTTGCTCCTTGGAAGAGAAGTTATAACCAACCTAGATAGCATATTAAAAAGCAGAGACATTACTTTGCCAACAGAGGTCCATCTAATCAAGCTATGGTTTTTCCAGTAGTCATGTATGGATGCGAGAATTGGACTATAAAGAAAGCTTAGTGCCGAAGAATTGATGCTTTTGAACTATGGTGTTGGGGAGAAGACTCTTGAGAGTTCTTTGGACTGCAAGGAGATCCAGCCAATCCATCCTAAAGGAAATCAGTCCGAATATTCATTGAAAGGACTGATGCTGATGCTGGGGAAATATTGAAGGCGGGAGAAGGGCACAACAGAGGATGAGTTGGCCCATGGGATCGCAAAGAGTCAGACGCAACTGAGGGACTGAACTGAACTGGATGATTGTTTAGAATCTTTGCATTTCTTCTTGGAATGTAAAAAACTTGGAGAGCAACCTGGATTATGCCCTAAGATTTTAAATGCAGTACAAAGAAATGAGAAGCACATTGCCATTTCACAGACTATGCCTGAGGGGTCCTTCACCAATCAGTAGCATACTTCGTGGAGATCATAGTGTCTTCTGCCAAGACAAGTTGCCATACTTGTTTTTTTCTGCTCCTCCAGGAGACAGCAGTCACACTGTATCTTTACACTTTTACTTTCATATATTTATCTCCATCTTGTCCCCAAAAGAATTTAAGGCAGCTGTATAGAAACCATATAGTAAGGTAAATTTAAAACAGGGAAAGAAAACAGTTTAAAAAACAAATAAAGATGAAAATAAGAGTAAAAATTTAATTTGAGCCAAGAGTGAGGTTACTGGACCAAATGTATATAATTGGGTCTGTGTATTTGCTTCCTGGTATACCACAGGTTTAGGTCAGACATTTGAAACAGCCAGTGTAAAGAGTGAAACGTGGCATGTTGCACATTGTATGTACTTTATGACATAAGAAGAGTCTTTAATGAGATTAATGTCTATCTGTTTGCACTAAAATAAATATAAACTTTTTTATTATAGGCAAGTGAACAAGATATCCTTAAATATCTGATTAAATGGGGTGAGCATCAGTTAATGAAGAGAATAGCAGACAGAGGTAAGCTCAGAAAACTAGCTTGAAACTGTAAGTTTTTCCCAAAAGTTACTAAAGTGTATGCTGCACATCAGTCTTGACAGTTACCACTGTTGCCTGGTGAAAATAGAAATATTTAAATCAGTAAAATCCTTTAGGGGAAAGGGTATACTTGGTTAGAAATAAACATATCAGAAAGTTTAATTTTGCACTTTAAACTGTAACTCTTAGTATTCTCTTTCTGTGTGTTTAATAATGTATGTTGAATCATTTATAAAAGTATTAAAGTGTAGTTTTTCAATTAATGAGTAAAGTGTTACAAAGGCATGTTGTTGATGAAAATATTTTAGAATTAGGTGGTAGTGATAAGTGCATAGCATTCTAAATGTACTAAAAACCACTACATTGTACACTATAAAATGGTTAAAATGGTAAATTTTATGTTATGTGAATGTTGCTCGAGAAAAAAAAATATATGACTACCAAAGGGAAGCATGTTTGCTGTTTATTTGAATTTTTTGTGAAAGGTAAAGGAGAAATGATACTTTTGCATGGCCTCCAAGTAGGGGATACTGCAGAAGAGACGCAAGCACCACGTGTCGCTCGTGGTCTTAACTGTGGGAGCTTGTGCTTATGTAGCAATCTTACATCTATGTCTAGGGTGAGCCCACCCACCTGTGTGACTTCATATAATTTTGTGTTTGTCTATATAGTGAACCCAAATCAAAATATTTTAATTAAAAAAATTAAATGCAGGTTTCCCTTTCCTCTCATTTTTGACAGCTTTATATAGATAAATTTACATACCATAAAGTTTATGTTTGAAGTGTTCAAGTCAGTGTTTTTTAGTATACTTAGAGTTGTTCTTCTCACATTTTAAAATATTTTTAAAAAGTAAAGCTGAACCTGCCTTCAAATCATTTTATAGTGTGCCTTTAATATACTGCTGCCAGACTCTAGGAAACAAAAGCAGTCCTCCTATCTTAATTCTGATTTAATCTGTGGCCTGCAGTTTCAGGCCTTTAATCGAAGCCTTTCACAGTTTCAGATTTGAAATTTTTTAAATATAAAAACCACTACCGTTAATTTGGGACATTTTTGAAATGCCAGTATGCAGCCTATGCTGCTGTTTTACAGATTCTAAATTTGCAAATTCACCTACTTGCTAAAATTTATTTATGATCCCCAAATCAGTACTCATGACACTTTTAATCATTTGCAGAGATGCACAGAATGCCATACGTTTCCAGCTTATGGTAGAGCAAAGTGATACTCTGCCATCTTCAATGTTCAAACAAGTGTCCTTTTCATAGTCTTTTTAGTGCTGTGTTTTTTACATCTGAATGGGATTTTCTGGTAAACCCACTGTCTAAGATAGCCTCCAAATGTAATACTATTAATACTGTCTAGTGTTCCTAAGTCCAAGAGGGCTATGATGTGCCTTACAGAGAAAATATGTGTTAGATAAGCATTGTTCAGGTGCATGAGTTACAGTGCTGTTGGCTGTGAGCTCATTGTTAAAGAATCAACAATATATACTAACAAGGTGTCCCTAAACAGAAACATACATAAAACAAGGCTTTGTCCTCATTGGCTGACAAAAGTATTGTGACCAGAGGCTCAAAGGAACCTAACTGTGTGTTTCCTTTAGAAGCAGTGGTTCAGTATTCACTAATTGTTGTGGTGGCTTTATAGAACAATACCACCCCAGTGCATATAGTGCTCCATAATCATCAAAGGCTTGTTTATTGATGTAAAGCTGGTGATGATATGCCATATTTATTTTGGGCACATAATGAACATCCTTGATAAAATTTCCATTGTTTCATGGTTTTCTGGCTGGGTTAGAATGGGAGGCTCTTCCACAGAGATGAGAAGGACACTGCACAAACCAGACTGCACCTTTGTCTCAGTCACTTTCACGGATAAGGTTTCTGCTCTTACCTGGTACATATCTGGGGGTTTCATGTAATATTACGTTTGAAAACAGGACACCACTACTTTGAGAAAAAATTTCTTTTGAAAAGCAGTGCCTTATATACATATTGAATCCAAAGCATAACAAGGCAAGAACAAAAACCCTTTTCCACACACTGGCAACAATTTTAATAAGCCTCTCAAAAAACAATATCTCTTTATCACATTATTTAAGGGAAAATATCAGTTTACCTGTAGTGTTTGTGGGGAAAATCCAGCATTTGTATTTTGAATGATAAAGATCTTATTTTTAAGCAAAAAAAAATATATATATATAGCCCCCTAGTTTAAAGATATGATTAAAAATTCCTCAAATATGTTGTTTTCCTTCCCACCTCACTTTCAAAAACCATATATATACTTCAGATCTTCCTCTTCCGCTAAAACCCCATGAAAAAAACATTATTCTCTGCTCTGGACAGTGGAATATATTACACATGAACTTTTATGCATTAATATTTCTGTTGAAATTTAGGAGACTCATAAAATTCTTAAAGTTAAATAGAGTGTACATTAGGTTTTGCTGCTTTAAGGTATCAGGTGATATAATTTTAGATACTCATTAAATTCCTATTAAATCTATATAGTAGCCTAATGAGCATACTCATAACTTACAGTTACCAGAAATAACATTTGTTCTGTATTACCCTTATTGTAAGTTGTATTAAGATAAAAAAAACTAGCCCCAAAAGTGAGGAACATTAAGAAAAAGACTTTGATCAAACTAGATTTTAATAGATTGTTTTTCTCCTTTGAGTTAGTATGCAGAAAAGAATTCTGTCTTCTTTAATGCAGAACAATTGTAAAGAATGTTACCGTACTATTGACACTATGCTTTTTCTTTGTCCAAGAATATCTATTAGGGAAACTTCTTAAGCCATAAAAGTAATTTATGTATAGCACTTTTTAGAGCAGGTAAATTTAGTATAGAAGATTACTGAAAGTATACTTAGAGAAAAAAGAGAGCCTTTCTCTGGAAATTTGAATTTGGGTGGAGACTTCTCATTTTCCGTTTCTGTCATAGAGCCAAACTTACTGAGTGGCACCGCTCACAGTGTGAACAAGAGAGGTGTGAAAAGACGGGACCTGGACATCGAAGAGCTTAGAGAGATCCTTTCCTCTCTCTTACCTTTTGTGCGAATTGAACACATCTTGCCTATAAACAGTGAAGTCCTAAGTGATGCAGTAAGTATCTTTCTTCATTTATCCCTTTCATGAAAATAATATGTCTTTTTTTTTAATCCTTGTAAATAATTTCTCCTAATGGAGTATCGTGAGACTAAACTCCATGAAGACACAGATGTCTGTTTTGTACTGTGTTAGGTCCCCAGTATCTGGCACATGGCACAAATAAATATTTGGTGGATGAGACTTGAGTTGGGTGTATCAGTCTTACTTTTGCAAAAATATAGTCTCTAAATGGAGTTAATCCAGCAATTGATCAGTGTAGATCAAGTAGTCCTTATTTTAAATGGAAAGAGTAGAAGTTACTTTGGAGACTTTCTTAAGAATAGCAGTAAATCAGAGAGCAAGAGAGGAAGAGATTGGTTCAGTGTAAAAGGGGTAAATGAATCCTGTAATTGTGTTTCAGGTAAAAATTAATGGAGCTGATTGATCATGTTACTTTCACAGTTTTTATGTGAATTTTTTAGACTATAAGAATTGCTCCAATTAATGGTTGACAGCCTGGAGGAGGAAATGGCAACCCACTCCAGTATTCTTGCTTGGAGAATTCCATGGATGGTGAAGCCTGGTGGGCTGCAGTCCATGGGGTCGCAAAGAGTCAAACACAACTGAGCGACTTTCACTACTACTATGGTTGGGAAAAATACTCTTCACAGATTGGTTTATAACTTTAATAAGATACTGTAAACGTAATAGTTTTTTCCAACTGCACAGAAACATTGTAAAAGTCATCTAGAAAAAAACTGATAAGAATTTTTTTAGTTCTAAAAGAAAAAAGAAAAATAAGGAGTGATAATAAAGGGCCAGCTTAAAACAAAATATTAAAAAAACTAAGATCATGGCATCTGCCCCCATTACTTCATGGCAAATAGAAGGGGAAAAGGTGGAAGTAGTGACAGATTTCCTCTTCTTGGGCTCCAAAATCACTGCTGATGGTGACTGCAGCCATGAAATCAGAAGACAGTTGCTTCTTGACAGTAAAACTATGAAAAACCTAGACAGTATATTGAAAAGCAGAGATATTACTGTGCTGGGAAAGGTCTGTATAGTCAAGGCTATGATCTTCCCAGTGGTCACATACACTTGTGAGAGCTGGACAGTAAAGAAGGCTGAGCGCCAAAGAATTGATGCCTTTGAACTGTGGTGCTGGAGAAGACTCCTGAGAGTCCCTTGGATAGCAAGGAAATCAAACCAGTCAATCTTAAGGGAAATCAACCCTGAATACTCATGGGAAGGACTGATACTGAAGCTGAAGCTCCAGTATTTTGGTCATCTGATGCAAACAGCTGACTCATTGTAAAAGTCCCTGATGCTGGGAAAGATTGTGGGCAGAGGAAGAAGAGGGTGTCAGAGGATGAGATGGCTGGATAGCATCACCAATGCAATGAAGATGAACTTGGGCAAACTTCAGGAGATGATGAGGGACAGGGAAGCCTGGCATTTTGCAGTCCATGGGGGTCACAAAAATGTCAGACATGATTGGGTAACCGAACAACAACTCTTCCATAATGTAAAATATATTTTAAAACTCTTTTAAGAGTCAGTCTGTGATGCTAGCATAATAGAGAAGACAAAACAGCCCAGAAGAAGAGGCTAATTAATATAAGAATTAAACATATAATAAGCAAGCTATCACAAACCGTGCTAAAGTAAGCCATCAATTGGGGAGGGAAGAAATGTGCTTTAAGTTAAATCCTCATTTCACTTGCACACAAAATTAATCCCTGTTAGATCAAAGAATTAAATATTAAGTTGAAACATGGAAAAACTAGAAGAAAACAAATATTTATGGAACCTCTGATTAAAAGGATGTTCAGTGTCGCTAGTAAGCACACATAAAGTAAAGAAAGCAAAATAAGACAAAAAGTTACCACTTTTTTACCTATTAGGTCACTAATTTTTGAAATAATATTACTGGTCTGATGGGGAAGTGTACCTGGTACATTGGTAGCATTATCGTTAAGTATATTTGGAAATAACCTAAATGTCCAATAACAGGGGAAGTAAGTTATAGCATAACTATTTGACAGAGTATTTTGCTGTCCTAAAAAAAATATGTACTTTTATATATTCTAAAATTTATTTAGGTAAAAATTTATCTAAAAAAGATTGGGAGGAAATACATCTACAGTACTACACTTACAACAAATTAGAGTTAGGATTTTTTTTGCCTATTTTCAAAATATGTCTAATGCTATATTTTATTAGTTAAACATAATTTTAATGCACCAATGAGATGTTTATTATATTTAACAAGAATAATACTAGAAACAGTATTTGGTTTCATTTAAAATCTGGGACTAAAACCAGATACAGTTTGGTTCAGAAAAATACTTTAGAACTTTTGTTTAATAGATTTAGAAAATATATAGCTCTGTTGTTAATATCCCATGCTTAACACATAATAAATAAAGTGAAACTTGCTCAGTCACATCTGACTCTTTGCGAGCCCATGGACTATACAGTCCATGAAATTCTCTAGGCCAGAATACTGGAGTGGGGAGCCTTTCCCTTCGCCAGGGGATCTTCCCAACTCAGGAACTGAAGCCAGGTCTCCCATATTGCCAGGCAGATTCTTTACCAGCTGAGCCACAAGGGAAGCCCAAGAATACTGGAGTGGGCTATCCCTTATCCAGCGGATCTTCCCGACCCAGGTATCGAACTGGGGTCTCCTGCATTGCTGGCAGATTCTTTACCAACTGAGTTATCAGGGAATCCCAACACATAATAAGTCCCCAGTAAAAGTTTACTAATATTGGTTGTTAGCCATAGTGCTCGTGTAGTATATGTTAAGCACTGTGCCAGGTGCCTTTTATCTTCCTCACCGTCATTTCCTCCTCACAGCCACCTCATGGGCTAAAGTACTTGATTTATATTCTCCTGGCATAGATGTTGGAGAAGGCAATGGCACCCCACTCCAGTACTCTTGCCTGGAAAATCCCATGGATGGAGGAGCCTGGTAGGCTGCAGTCCATGGGGTCGTGAAGAGTTGGACACGACTGAGCGACTTCAATTTCAGTTTTCACTTTGATGCATTGGAGAAGGAAATGGCAACCCACTCCAGTGTTCTTGCCTGGAAAATCCCAGGGAAAGTGGAGACTGGTAGGCTGCTGTCTATGGGGTCACACAGAGTTGGACATGACTGAAGCGACTTAGCAGCAGCAGCAGCAGCAGCATAGATGTGGAAGCAACAGGACCACCGCATTTAGTTAGTCCTGCAGTGTCCCATCTCCAGGGCTAATTCAGGGTCCTTAAGGTGAGGCCCAGGTAAGAGAAGATGTCCATGGCCACCTGGCTGTCGAATGGAGAGTTAAGGTTTGAGCCAAGTTCTTTCCTTAGAGCCCCTGCCCCTATCACTGTGCAGACTGGCTATCTTCGTACTGTAGATACAGGCCCAAGAATGTGCTTGTTTGTCTTGTGGAGGATAGATTGGGGGAGGAATCAATTCCTAGATGAGTAAGGAAAAAAATCGGTTCTATTTTAGAGTTCTGAAAGTTAGCCTGACTCATATTTTTAATTAATATAACTCTTGTTTTTAAAATATCATTTCTCTATTTAAAGAAAAATGGAAAGTTGTACCTTTTTATGGCTTTCTGAATCCTTTAAACACTTTTAAACATTCAAAGTATGTGTAAGTTTCATGTGCATTCCTAAGTTCATATTTAAATGGTGAAGTTTGAACATGTTGACTTATAGGTATAATTATTTTTATCTTAGTAATATTGTGCTACACAAATGTCTGTTTCTCTAAAACATAATTTATTTTTCAAGATGAAAAGAGGCTTGATTAGTACTCCTCCATCAGATATGCTTCCTACAACAGAAGGTGGAAAGTCAAATGCCTGGTTACGGCAAAAAAATGCTGGAATCTATGTTCGTCCTCGGCTGTTCTCTCCCTACGTAGAAGAAGCGAAGGTAAGATATTAAACTACTTTATTATGAACTATAAACACAAAGATATCTATTGTAGTATCATTTAAATATTTGGAAATAGCCTAATAAGGAAAGTGAAAGTAAATTCTGCTTTGACTTCTCACCAGAGTAGTTTAACTATGTTTAATGTTTAATTATCAAGCATGTTTTTATATTTATAACTTAAATCATATTAAGTTGTATTTTACATTTTTCTCACCTTAGTTTTTCTTGCAAACTGTTAGCTTGGAAAAAACTTCTTCATTTTACTGAAATGGTCATCAGTATGTTGCTATCTTCAGGGTGGGAAAAATGTTTGAAAGAAGACTGCAAACATATTTTCTTCCTTTTGTAAACTAAAGAAATGCCATGACTTCCTATAACATATTTCTGTAGTGGGTGACTGTTGGAAATTGTATTTAGCGTTCAAAAAAGTGTACAAGCTAAAACAAAATTTCAGGCCTATTAAATTAAAAGTTGGCATTATATTGTATTGCCATTTATAACATAACTCTCCAAGTAAATATGATAAATACTGCAGTATAAAATACTGCAGTTTTATTAGACGTGTTCAGCCGAGGCGCTTCGGTGTGACCTTTTGAGAAACTGACAGTCTTTGAAAGTCAGAAATCACCTTTAAGCTTAATGAAATGAATTAACAGGCAAAATAATGTGTTTGGATATAGAAGCATAGTTACCTTAAAAGTTTTCTCCCTTTTATTTGTTGGAGTCAGTTCACTTCAGTTCAGTCGCTCAGTCGTGTCTGACTCTTTGCCACCCCATGAACTGCAGCACGCCAGGCCACCCTGTCCATCACCAACTCCCGGAGTTCACTCAGACTCACATCCATCGAGTCAGTGATGCCATCCAGCCATCTCATCCTCTGTCGTCCCCTTCTCTTCCTGCCCCCAATCCCTCCCAGCATCAGAGTCTTTTCCAATGAGTCAACTGTTTGCATGAGGTGGCCAAAGTACTGGAGTTTCAGCTTCAGCATCATTCCCTCCAAAGAAATCCCAGGGCTGATCTCCTTCAGAATGGATTTGTTGGAGTATCCCTAGTTTAAAATACATATATGAAAGGATTTGTGAGAGATTTATTGATGAGGTTGATAATCTACCCCTTATTGAGTAATTCACACTTTGAAAGTGAAAGTTGCTCAGTGTCCGACTCGGTAGCCTGCCTGACTTCTCTGTCCATGAAATTGTCCAGGCAAGAATACTGGAATGGGTGGCGAGGATCTTCCTAACCCAGGAATCAACCGGGGTCTCCTGCATTGCAGGCAGATTCTTTACCACCTGGGAAGCAATTGACACTTTAAATAATTGTGAAACGGTGAGGTGGGCAGGGGAGGCAGAATGGTTGGGTCAGGTCTTTCTGAAATAAGTCCAGTGCCTAAAGTCACTCGAGCAGGTGAGGCCTCTGTGGAAGGTTGAGTCTAGTGCTAAAAGGTCCATAATAAACTAGATCTCCCCTCCTTTGTGCTGTCTCAAAGTACAGCAGCCGCAAGCTGACCAGACAGCCCTCCTGTACCCGTGCATACGTGGGTAAATGCCCACAGTAAATGCAGAGAATGGTTTTACATTATGCCATTTTGACCGTTCTGCGGTTTGCTGAAGTGGATTCATCTGAAGCTTATTTAACAAGTGTTTATGTGTAGGTCTGTTGAATTTAATATCAGTCTTTAATATTTTATATTTTGAGCATTTCTTATTGGCTAGGATATTTAGTCCATATTTACATTGTTTTCTTTACTGTGACTTTATGTATAATTTCACTTCTGATTAATTTTATATCCCTTCTTCAAATTTCAAATACTCCTGTTAAAAGCATACTTTTCAGAAAATGATTATTTCTTTTCAAAGATGCTCCAGAAAACTCCTTTAAACATTGAAGAGGTAGGGAAAAAATTAAAGAGGTTAGAGTACTGTCTCCGTTTACCACTAATTTTAGGCTGTATACACTGCAAACAGTAAATTAATTCCCTTTTTATGTGATGATGGCAGTAATCTTTCTCTAAATGTGATGTAACAAAGGTGTAAGGTTGACTAACTCTGTTAATACTGAATTGTTTTCAGTCAGTTCTAGACGAGATGATGGTGGAACAAACAGACCTTGTGCGTTTGCGAATGGTTAGAATGTCCAACGTGCCAGACACGCTTTACATGGTCAGCAATGCCGTGCCTCAGTGCTGCCACATGATCAGCCACCAGCAGATCAGCAGCAACCAGTCGAGCCCTCCTTCAGTGGTAGCAAACGAAATCCCAGGTAAGGCGGTTAACCTTGTGAATAGTCTGATCATATTCTGTAACCCCTCTATGCATGCTTATTCTTTCCACCTTCCAATACCCTTTATGCATTGTTCTCATTAAAGAAGAAATTCTTATAAGCTAAGTTTTTTGTTTTGTATTTTGTTTTACAGTAACAAATGTGTGCAGTTTTTCAGTTTAGCTCAGGGTTTCTCAGCCTTGGCCCTGTTGAGCGTTAGGGTTGGATAGTTCTGTTATGGAGGCTGTCCTTTGCATTGTAGGGTGTTGAGCAGCATCCCTGGCCTGTACTCACTAGATGCCAGTTGCACATGTGTTTACACGCACGTGCACCCACACACACCTTGTGACAGCCTCACGGAAGCATTTTCATGTCTCTGCACACTGCCGAATGTGCCTGTGGGGCAGTATTACTGCCTGTTGAGAACCACTGGTTTAGAGGAATTCAGACTTTTCATCACCATAGGGTGTTTCTCATAAGACTCTTTGGGGAGAGTACTATCAACTTAGATTTTCGAGTCTATATATGCCCTCTCAAAATGTGATTACCATTGGTTTCTGGGAGATCCAGTTTCCCAAGGTCTGCTTTGTGAATGTTATATGCTTTGTAATTCAGGCTTCCATCTTATTGTCTATTGATCGAGGTATAATTGTCATGTCCGAAAACATCTGAGTGTCAGTGCTGACGTTAACCAAAGGGCTGTCATGTTAGTTTCTAAAACAAGAAAATCCACAGAGATCTCGGGGGTCAGAAATGTATAGCTCTTGCCCGTTACCATTGCAGGAGTCCAAAAAATCAGCAAACTATAGCACTACTGGAAATGATGCTGTGCGTTTTTTTTGCTGAGAAGTCTCCGTTTCAGTTAAGGATAGTAAAAGACATAACGACGGAACTTTTAATTGAACACATTCGTTTTATTCCAGAACTAACCTCTGATCGGTTGTTGCCTTACCAGATTTGACCGCTGTGTATCTATTTAATAAAGTGTACATTGAATGAACAGTATGAAGAGAAGTATTTCTGTAGCTGGTTTGTGCAGCTTTTGAACCTTTGGTAATTATCATGGACTTTATCAACTTCAGTTAATACGACTGAGTAGCAGTATAATTTAACCTTAGAACTCACTCTCAAAAGCCCAAAGAGATCTACAATTAAGTATGCTCAGAAAAATAGGACTTGTCTTTCTGTTGTTTAATGAGACGTGGCCCTATGCTTGTACCATCAAAATTCTCCCTTCCTCGCTTACCATGCTAATGTAAGGTGTCTAGCTTTTGGAGAAGACTCCTGGGCACATGTTCTGGCTCTGCCACTTTGTATGACTTTGGACAAGACATTTACTTCCCTGAGCATTAATTTCCTCATCTGTGAAATGGGGATATCTCCTTTCTAGGGTTCTTGTGAAGATTTAAGGAAGCTCTGTGAGGAATATGGAGTTTGCATGGCACAAAGTAAGCACTCAGTAAACAGTAGCTCCCTTTTCCCAGAATTAATAATCAGTGACCACTCAAGTCAGTTTGTCTCATAGATACTTACAGATGGTCCCCTCTTCCCCAGCCCTCTGCTGCATCCTTAGTCCAGGTTCCTAACCTGTGAACCTGTCTAACCTTACTCCCACTCTAGCCTTTATACCAGGGTGTGGCAGACATCTTCTGTGAAGGGCTAGGTAGTCAATATTTTGGGCTTTGTGGGATATGCAGTCTCTACTGGACTATGCTCAGCTCTGCCGTCATAGGCCAAAGGCAGCCATACGCAGTACCTAAACGGATGAGTGTGTCTGTGAGCCAGTAGAACTTTATTTACAAAAACAGGTGGCAGAGTGGTTTTAGCCTACAGGCGATAGTTTGCCAACCCTTGCTTTCCACTCCTCTCAGAATGCACTTACCTCAACACAACTCGGATCCTCTCATTCCCCCACACAAGCAACTGCCCGTTGTTCCCCAGATACAAATTAAATTCCTTACCATGACACAGAGGGTCATTTATGGTCTGCCACTACCCTTCTTTCTAGCCTTCTCTACTGTTACCCTTCCTGCTTGAACCGTCTACTGGCTGTGCCATCTGATTGTGCCTTGCTGTCTCTCACTTGCATGTTTCACACGTGCCTGGTCCTTCTGCAGAAAAGGACCAGAAAACCTTGGCTCCACGTTATTTGCCAGCCTGGTTTTCTCTCATTCTTCAAGTCTCCATTCAGAGCTCACCTGGTCCAGGAAGCCTCCCCTGCCTGCTTCCAGTCTGGACTGGGGTCCTTCCTCCAGTTCCTTCAGCGTCCTTTGCACATCTTTCTCTACGATCACTGGCGGCCCTCTGCTGTGCTGGTGTACTTTGTTTACTTCATTAAAACCAGAGCTCTGTAAGGATAGGGATCACGTCTTTTGTTCTGTGCACCCTAATACCTGAGTCGAAGCCCTGGTGCATAGTCAGGACTCAAAAATTATTTGAATAAAAGAGTGAATATATTTAAAAGACTTTTGAAATATCCTGAGATTCAGCAGAGAATATATGCAAGTAAAATTGTATTTAGTCTGTGAACTCATAATGCAGTTCAAGGGCTCTGGTATGACTAAGAGCCTTTGGGGCACTGTGAAATTTTAAAACCCTAAAAAATAATTAGATGTGTATAAATTACTATCTTTCCTGGAAATTAAAATACTATCAAAAGTTGATGAGGATGCAAAACACATGCTTTTCTTTTTTGCACTCAGTAGGTGGTCTTGTGCAGCTCAGGCATTGTGCCTACAGACTGTCTCTCTTCTTGCAGTTCCTCGCCTCCTCATTATGAAGGACATGGTCAGACGTCTGCAGGAGCTACGGCACACTGAGCAGGTGCAGAGGGCCTACGCGCTCAACTGTGGGGAAGGCGCCACGGTCAGCTATGAAATTCAGATCCGCGTGTTAAGGGAGTTTGGGCTTGCCGATGCTGCAGCAGAACTCTTGCAGGTGGGAAGCAGCCCTCCACTACCTAAAACAGGGAATCTTGAGTTAGATTGTCAGCTATTATTAATAATGAAAATATTGTGGTATTCTTTTGGATTTTGCAACGTTTGTGTTATTTGTCATATTTTGAAATTTGCGATTTGTGATTTCTAAGTCTAGATAGTCAGCTTTGTACCTGAAAAAAATAAAATACAAGGAGCCCTGACTGTAACTCAGACAGTATTTTCAGACATCCCAGGGAGCCCTCATACCTTGTCCTTTTCTTTTGTACGTGCTTTTTCAACTGTCCTGGTGTCTTGGGTGACCTGAAAGCCCTCAGTAAGAGGCAGTATGGTAGAGTGGATGGGGCACAGGCTCTGGAGTGAGAACTGGTTTTATATCCTGCAATGGTGCTTACCAGTTAGTTAACTTAGAGCGAGTTATATAACCTCTCTGAGCATCAGTTTCTTTACCTGTAAAGTGAATTGTGAAGGTAAGAGTGGCTGTATGTAAAGCAGCTGTGTCTCTTGCACATAATAAGCACATAAATGGTGACCCCTAAAAGCTCATGGTGTGTACACCCAACAGAGTGAGAAAGAGAAAGAGAGAACATTCTGCTGCTTTTCTCTCCCTGGTTTGGTCACTAGATTTCAGGTTGTGACCTACTACATCCTTAACAGACCTTCCAGATGCCCCCCCTTTCCTCCTCTCTCCTCCCTTTTACAAGAAGTTTTTTTGCACGATAGTTCAAACCACATAAGCATGAGAATCAAAGAATGAGTAGAGTGCTTTTTTTTTTTTTTTACTAGCAGGAAGAAACCCAATTCTAGTAATTATTTAGTACAAAAAATAGTAGTATTTTTGTATAAAATGTGTAATCTTCACAACTAAAGCAGAGACTAAAATAAAATTTAATTTCATCTGGTGAAGTGATTGCATTGTTTTCATGCCACTGACTGCAAACCATTTTAGCCTGAGTTTTCAAAGGGGAACGTGGTATGGTAGCCCTAGGCAAGGAGCAGACCATTTGTAGATTCTTGATTTTCAATTTTTACTGTAGTTTCCATCCCTAAAATAGTCTTGTTTTCTGTTCATTTCTGTTCTCTGTGCCATTCTAAATTGTATCTTAATTTGGTCTCTTAAATGTATAAGTTGTATAATTTAAGTATCCCCATGTTTATCAAAATATTAATCAAACTTATTTCTACATAGTAGTATTTTGTAGTTTTTATTTCAGACTGAATGCGTACAGATGTTTTATCAGAAAGTTCTAGGAGGATCTTCACTCGTATGCCTTTTCTTCTTCTGGTTTTTAATGGTACTTTTATTTTCTTAGGAAAGACATATTTGAATTAGGTTTTATTTCCTGTTTTTTATCATCACATAATTTGCAAGAGATTACTGACCTGCTTTCTGGGGCATTCAGCTAAGCAGCTCTCCTTGATAGCTGTACTTTAAGCTACGGAGGCTGCACTCTACTGTTTTACACCATTTTTAAGGTAATTTTTCCTTGAGCTTCAAGCCTAGAAAAATATGTTGTGCTTTTTACTGAATGTGGTTTTCTTAGGTACTCACTTAATTCTCTCAGCCTGCAAATTTCTGTCCAGGAAATCTGCTAACAAATATCTTAACTTTTTCCCCCTCCATTCTTTCTTAGAATCCTCACAAATTCTTTCCTGATGAACGATTTGGAGATGAAAGTCCACTCTTGACAATGAGACAGTCTGGGAGATGTCGAGTTAACAGCACCCCCACTGCAGAAACCATGTTTACAGATCTGGACTCTTTCGTGGCCTTCCATCCACCCTTACCCCCTCCACCGCCTCCCTACCACCCGCCAGCAACCCCAATCCATAACCAGCTCAAAGCAGGCTGGAAGCAAAGACCTCCCAGTCAGCATCCTTCACGTTCGTTTTCTTATCCCTGTAATCACTCACTGTTTCACTCCAGAACAGCCCCTAAAGCTGGCCCCCCTCCAGTCTACTTGCCAGGTGTGAAAGCGGCAGCCCCTGATTGTACCAACACCACAGGACTGGGGAGACAGACGGTGGCTGCTGCTGCCGCTGCCGCCTCAGCAACAATAGCATCTGAAAAACAAGTGGTAAGTTCGCACTTCAGTGACTTACCTGAAGTTAAAAGTCTCTGGAATGTTAAAAGCAATTTCCTAGGCCCCAGGACCCCTACCTGGGACTCAGCAGTGCACAGAGTGTTACTGACAAGCTGAAAGCATAGACTTAAGGAGTGTGGAAGTTGGAGAGAAAAAGAGAGTGTAGGTGGATGAGAAAGTCCAGAGAAAAGAGACAAGATGTGTATGGTGGGAAGAAGCGAGTGCCTTCCCTTATGTTCGTGTGCAGGTGTCTGGACAGGGTGGAGTTACTGGGCAACACAGGTAATGTTGTTACTGGTTTCATAGTGCACTCTTCAAGCACATGTCTAGAGTCTGTTCTTGGCCTCTATTCTGTAGAGTCTGCTATTCTCCCAAAGGCTTTGGTGGGGCCGGAAAGGGAAGCTACTTGTAGCTGAGCATACCATCAGGAACAGTGTGGCAGGAGACTCCCCATTCATAAAATAGGCAGAATATTAACCCTCATGAGTGTCTCTGCCTCCAGCAAGCTGTTTGATCAGAGCACTCATTTAATTGGAAATCACAGTTGCCAGCGCTAGTTGCTAGTAAATTAAGCAAGACTTCCTTGCTTGATCTTGCACTGCATTGAAGGTTGAATTTCTGTTGTATATAATACATTTGAAAAAAAACAGTATTGATTTTTAAGTCTTCCTGCTTAGTCACACTTTATCAGTAGCATTCAACATAAGAGATAAAAGATACATATATTAGTTCAGGGAGTCTTCATTGAAAGATGACTGGACTAGTGTACAGCTTGAGTCAAATTATGGTCCTTCCTCACCTTTTACCCTTTTGCCTATTCTCCCTGCTATCCACTCCAACCCCTCAAAAAAGAAGAAATAACAAAGGTTAATAGTGTTGGATAAACCCAATTTCCATCTTATCGGCCTGGCCCTCAGTGCCACAGTTACAAAAGTTCTACTACTTTATAATTAAATAAAACTCCCTTTGAAGGTAATTTATCTGTATGTTCCTTGCACTCCCGATTATAATAATGAAAAACTGGAAACTGCCTTAAGGTCTCACAGTGGAAGAATAGTTAAGCGGTCATGCCTCATCAATACAGTGAAATAGTATCCAGTAATTTAAATAGAAATCTCAAAATTTAGTGACAGTATTATATATGCATTAAATTTTATGAAAATTAATATTTGTGCAAAATAAAAAGGTGCGAGAACTGCTTCAAAATGTTAATAACGGTTATCTCAGTCCGGAAGGTTTGGGGTTTTGTGGGGGGGGTTTTGCCTTACAGTTTTCTATATTTTTATTATTCTTAAAATTAAGCATATATTTTTATAATGAGGAAACAAAATCAGTGAACATCATTTGAAAAAGAGGGAGTCACAGGCCTTTTTCTTTTTAACCTTCCCCCTGTTTGTTTCTGTTTGCAGTGCACACAACCTGTGCTAAACGATCTAATGCCAGATATTGCCATGGGTGTATCCACGCTGTCACTCAAGGACAGGAGGCTTCCAGAACTTGCTGTGGACACAGAATTAAGCCAGGCAGTTTCTGAAGTAGGACCAGGGCCTCCCCAGCATCTATCGTGTATTCCACAGAGGCATACACACACATCTCGAAAGAAACACACACTAGAGCAAAAAACAGATGCTCGAGAAAATCAGCAGGAATATCCGGATTTCTACGACTTCTCAAATGCTGCTTGCAGACCATCTGCTCCTGCCCCTGGCAGACGTACCCCCTCCCCTTCACAAGGTGGATATTTTGGTCCCGATTTGTATAGCCACAATAAGGCATCACCAAGTGGCTTAAAGTCAGCCTACCTACCAGGCCAGACCTCGCCTAAAAAGCAGGAAGAAACTAGGAAAGAATATCCACTTCCCCCCGACGGGCATCCACACAGACAGAAGAGTGAGCCGATACACCTCGATGTTGTTGAGCAGCCTCCCCAGCGGCCAGATTTTCCCTTGGCAGCCCCAGAAAATGCCGGCAGTGGTTCAGCCCATGTCAGGGGGCGAGCAGCAGTGGAAACTGACTTGACTTTTGGGCTGACTCCTAACAGACCTTCACATTCTGCATGTAGCTCTGAAGCTCCAGAAGAGAGATCCGGCAGAAGACTGGCAGATGAGTCCCTGGGCCATGGAGCTCAGCGAAATACAGATTTGGAAAGGGAAGATTCAGTCAGCAGAGGAAGGAGGTCCCCGAGCAAGCCAGACTTCCTCTACAAAAAGTCTGCCCTTTGAGAGCAACCTCCAAGTCGTCCGTGCCTGAGATGTGAAACATCCCATTTTATGATGTAACCCAACAACTTAGAGACCAGTTTATTGATGCCAGCTGATAACTCAGTTTCACGTTATTTTATTCTAGTTTTTGTATATACATGTTTAGTAGACATGGCATGCTAAGAGGGTTATTTTGAATGCTGCATCTGCTGTCTGTTTTGTGTTTGAACAATTGTGTGGGGAAGCATTTTTAAGAACAAACAAGCTGGCACTTTTTTTTTTTTTCCCCTCTCTTTACAAACAATGGAATTTTTTTGCACTTGTACCTTTGTTTTATCTGTATTGGTTTTATATCAGTATGTTAAACTTTATTGCCACATTTAAAGGACTGTATTTTCATACTTTTTTGCATTTTACCTTTCATCTACCTATTTCCACGTGCATTGGATTGCACACTAAGATGTATTTTCTTATGAAATAGTTCTGTGTTTATTTTTTAATTATAGAAATTCCAAAGAACAGCACATCAAAAATGCTCCTCTCTTTTCTGTAGTTGTTTCAGTTCAGAAACCTTCCTGCTCAGTCTTCATAAATCTTATGTCATCCTGTTTAAATAAGTCCTGGGAGCTGGTCTGCATTCCTCCAGCAGGAGTCCAATCAGGAATCCTGAAGTTTTCCTGGTTCAGGAAAGAACAAGAAGGAGAAAAGCCTTCTGCATCCAGGCAAAAGCTTGTTGTTTTATCCACACTACAGACTCTGTTAGAATCACTGCAGGTTCTGGTCATGTGGATTAGAGTTTCACTAGATGAGGTTTGAAAGAGATCAGCTTTCTTGGAATCCTAAAGCAGTGGAATTAGTAACTTAAGCTTGCACTACGGGATCGCTGCTTCTGAGCATCGACTCAGCAGCTGAGTGGGGAGTGACTGCTTGCTGCCTTCAGTTGTCCTGCTCTCTTGTGGGGGGGAAAAAAAACAAAAGGGCTTCAGTCTTACGGATGTCATTTGTTGTTTGTAAGTAGATGTTTTAAGTGTTTTTCAAAGTGTGTCTGAATTTTGGTGTCCTTTAAAAAGTTATTGTATAATGCATAATGCTTTGTCACCAAAAAAGAAAAACCATTTTTTTTTCCAGTGAAACACTACATGTCCTACTTGAACTCCACTGGGGACGCTGGTTTGGGATTTTACTGAACCACTGAGCACATGGGGTCTTTTAAGATCCTTTCCCTTAGAAGGGCAATGTGTGAGCTAAGGACTGTTTTTTTCTTACTCTCCAATGTAAATATATTAGCATTTGAGTTTTTAAATCACTTCAACATTATTTGAGCATTCACTTTGTATTTTTACACATAACACACATACAGCCGTAGCACTTAGATTAAAAGAGACTTTTCTGAGCACTCCCCTCACTTGAGGGATGTTCGGGAGCCTCCTCTCTGTGTATGTGTATATACATATATACAACTCTGAATCACTCACACTCACTCTAAAACTATGCAGGGCTAGGGAGCCTTTACAAGCTACCATATAAATGAATTACATGCACTTTTAAGTAAATAGGTTTCTATTGGATGTCAGCAGCTCTGATTTTTCCCGAAACTGTAGTTTCTCTTACAGTCTCTTCCTACTTTACCCTGTGGATACACACTCAGGAATAATCTGACATTTTAAAAAATCCTAACAGTAGATAGTCTCAAAGATGGGAACGCGTCAGTTGATCTGTCTACACCGGCAAACCGCCGCCACTCGCTCTGCTGCCTGGCTAGTTAGCTGCTGCCCACGCGTCCGTCCATGTTGGCCACGCTGCACACCAAGCCCTGGGTCTCCCAGAGTCAGCACCAGGCTGCTGCGAGGTTGGCTGCATATCATCGCCTCTGAGGCTCCTTTTTGTTTTGTTTTAAGATGAAAAACTTTAGGACTCTGTTCTCATTTTTAGGAGGTTTCACCTTTTGTAATAAGATGACAGTGTCTTTTGAAACTAATCTCGGTCTGTCTCCCCTCAGAAACAAAAAATATTCATTCCATCACATTCCTTAAGGTGTATTTATGTACATGTGTTGACATGAATTCTCTTGATACAGTTTTAAACTTCTCTTCTGAATTCAGACTGTGCTGTGCTGGTACTGCAATTAAGAGTGAGTAGATAGAGTTGGTGGGGAAGTCTTTCTGATCTCCAACCTGTTTTTTTTTTTAAAGACATAAGAGCTATTGATGCCCCACATGGCGTATTTCTGAAAATTTATTAAATATTCTTTCGAGTCCCCAAAATATAAAAGAAGTGACCCACTGTTTGTAGTTTTATTTAATTTATGAAGTTTGTTTTTAATAATTTGGTAGCATACCTGGCTGAACTGTGTATAGAGAGAAATGTGCTGTGGGACTGTGGACTGCTGTGACTTGCAGAAGGTGAACAGATGTGGGTTTTGTGTTGGGTAGGGTTAATGGATTTTTAATGTGTCTCGTGAAGTATGGTCAGTAGGGTAGGTTGAATAGCTATGTGCCTCTGGCTTTTGACCCCATCTCTTCAATCTTTTTTAATGCTTCTTAAGCATTAAAATCTTTCAGTGCTGTACTAAGATAAATGTGAAGTCTGAGTAAGATTGCTCTGAGAAATTAACGTGTATAATATGAAACTTAGGCCCTAGGACCTAGTGTTTTACTCAGTGTAGAAACTTCCTGAGAACCAAATCTCAACACACCAGATCTCCTCTTGAGGCCGTGGACAATCAGGCCATTAGACAATCGCCACTTCTGGTGCCCGCCATGTTGAGGTTGGCGAATGCCAGTTAGATCCTGGAGCGGAAGCAGAGGACCCACGTTTCTTCAAGATGCTGTTGGTCTTGTTCTTATATTTTTGTTTTAATTCTGTGATCTTGATTAATAATTTCAGCTCAGAGTCATAGGTATGACTCCTAAGGGGAAAAGATAGCAGCAAGAAAGGCAAAACTTACTCATGAAAAAATAATCATTGGCCTTGTCCACGTACCATGCATAACCCTTCTCAGTGCCCCTGTAGCTTTTTCTAGGCACATCCCTAGACCTAAGCTCTCCTGACATTTCGGTAACCAGGTAGATTTTAAGGATTTTAAATGACTTCTTTTTATTTGAGTTTTTTTGTTATTGTTGAACTCTCTGTGAAACTTTACCTAATTCTTGTTTATGCTTCCTTAAAAAAAAAACTTGTTCATTGGGTTTTCTTTGGATTTGTTCTTCAAACTTGAGTAGCAGTGGACAGCACTAGTCCACTGATGGAGGGAAACCAGCACATACGGCCTCAGCAGGGGCACAAAGCTGACCCCTCCCCGTGTGTCGGTCTCTGGAAGTCTCAGTAACGACTTGGCAAAATATGTATTTTCATGTTTAAATCTACCTTTTAGGGAAAATAAGTTTCATGAAACACTTATAAGATACTTGTTTGCAATTCTAAAGCATTTATGTTTTTATCTTAGGACTGAACTCAAAGGGAAATGTTTGACTTTTCATTTTTAATTATTTGGTTGACCTTTAACTTCCTGTTGAAAGTTCCTATTAAAGCAGCAGTGATGGGTGCTACTCCCCGTTCTGCAGTGGTTTACTTTGTCTACTAAGGAGTTTACTTTCAAACCTCATTACAGATAACCTTACTAAAAGAGTTACCGTCACACACTAAAGGGTATCGTGCTGTTTTTCCATTAACACTATTGTATAAACAATGTTCTATGAAATGTTAAGTTGTTTCTTTGTCCTATTGATTGCAATAGCTGTTATGTAATTGTATTGGCAAGTCTGATTTTTTTTTTTCCCTCTAGAAAACCCTCAGACCATGAATCAATCTTCCATATTCTGAATATTATAATGCTGTGGCCATTTCTGTAGAAAGATGACTCGCAAGTGTGTATCTTGAAAGTGACCTCTTGTGTTTGCGTGTTTACGTGGGTTCTGTCTTAAGAGCTGAGAGGAGCTCTGGAAGCTTCATGGTGAACCTGCACATGACTGTGTGGGTTCCACGGGCAAGTGGGACGGAACCTCGCTCTTAGGTGGGGTGGCTGAGAGGGAGACTCCTGAACTCCACTTGCTGTTGATGCGCCACGTCTGCACTCGAGAGAGGTGGTGTCTTCTGCAACACTGCATTGCTTGTGGTTGTGCTGTTACTGGTATAAAGTCAAGTGCCTTCAATGCTAAAGGCTCAGAAATTTTTCTTAAAACTGATTTCATGTCCTATGCAAGTGTTTTCTACAACCTGCATAACCAGTACTTTGTAAAACTTGTTTACGCTTCGACTGTACATAGTGTTTTTTAAAGAAATACATAGTATTTTTATTTAGGTACCTCCGAACTTGAACTCGTCTGTGGGAAGCATTGTAAAACGATCGATCCATTTCTCTTTTGAGTACCATTACGGTTGTACAAAGGTTTTCACTGGTTCTATTTTTCTACTGTTACTGACAAGCATGTAACACTGACTTTATCCTACATATAGTTGGCGTTTCAAATAAATGGCTTGGATAGAACTCGCTGAGTTGGATACAGTCTGTTTTAGCAGGTAGCACACAGTCCTCAGTTACAGAAGTGATTTTGTCCCCACCACTAGAGTAGAAAGTGGGAGGTTTTCTAGATGGACTTCTCCTCTGTCTCTTGGCCTTCAGGTATTCAGAGACGTGTTAAGTATTAACGGATTTCTTGGAAATAACCACCTTCTCATTTGATTCAAATTCAGAATTTCCTGTGATGTCATTGGGGGCATTCCTGAGAGATTTCATTTTACACTTTGAACAAAAATAACTTGCACAGGGGCCTCCAGAGGGATTTCAGCATTCAAACCACACGAACCCAGCACCTGGAATGAGCGCCTGGAAGGGCTGTGGTGAGAGACACAGATAGACCCCAAGATTCACAGGCCTCCAAGTGTCAGACACCTGGCTTAGATTCAAACTCTGAGCATTAATTAGTATTTTTCAGTTTGAAAGGGAAATGATGTCATGATCTAGAGCCTAGTTTTCGGGGGGGGTGGGGGGAACATGTCAAATAGAAATCTTTCCAATTTGCATATTTTGTTAAATCACTGTTTAAAACTTTATTCATTTCACTAATAAGTTCCATCCTAGCGTTTCACCCTTTGTTCCTCACTATGGCAATTCTCACAATGTTTTATAACCATCTTAGGTTTAACTGTGGGGTATCAAGATAAAACCTCAAGTTTCTGGAGGTGAGCTTCTTCAAATTCTCAAACAGGAAATCGAATAAGTCAGCTTTCACTTCTGTTCTTGTGATTCCCCTGGAAAAGTGCGTCCAGGCCAGCTTCCCTAGCCACTTTGAGCCTTAACCTCTGTTCAGTGCAGCAAGTGTTGAGTCCACTTTTCCCAGGGGCCTGGGGAGCAGCAGGCAGCAGACAGGATGCCTGTTCTCAGAAGCCTTAAAGCAGCTAGAGAGACAGCCAGAGCAGCACATAGTGACTGAGGGGAAAGCTGGCTTACCAGAGGCTGGGAATGAAAGGGAGGAGAAGCACACTGGATTCAGTGCAAAGCACTTGATGATTTTTTTCCTGTAATCAACGATTTAGGTATTACTTTATTTAACCCTCTGAATCACACACTATTATTAGTGCCTAGGAGTAGAAGGCAAGAGAGGATGAGATGGTTGAATAGCATCACCGACTCAAGGGACATGAATTTGAGCAAACTCTAGCACAGGGAAGCCTGGTGTGCAGCAGTCCATGGGGTCGCAGAGAGGCGGACACGACTTGGCGACTGAACAACAACACAAATGAGAAAACCAAAGCACAGAGATCCTGAATGCTTTATCCAAGGTCACACAGCTAGTTAGTTGGCAGAGCCTGAGTTCAAACCCCAGGCATTCTGGCACCAGAGCCCAAGTTCTCAACCACGGTATTATACTGACACCAGAAAGCATGGTGCCCAGGTAAAGGGCCACAGCATGCAGGGGGTGGAGATAGGCACAAGCGTGGCATTTGTGTCTTCAAACATTCACCCAGTGAGCATCTTCTACCTGCCAGGCTCTGCTAGGCCCTGAGGTCACAGCAATAAGCAAGACAGTCACAGTCCCAGCCATGAGAATGCTAGGGTCTCAAAGGAAAAAAAAGACTCAGTATTATAGAGGTAAGCTGGGGTTCTGACTGGTGCCAGGACTGGGAAGCCTTCCAGGTGGAATAAAGTGCAGGTGAAGGAAGAGTCCCAGGACGAGGAGGAGCTGGTTTCCAGTAGTTTCCAGGGCTAAGCACTGGGGAAGCCAGGGTTGGCAGAGAGGTGGGTTGGCCCATCTTTCCAGCCCTTCCAGGACAGGCGGAGGATTTTGAAACTGATCCTCAAAGCAACAGGAAGTGCTGCCGGGTTTTCAAGAGGAACATAAATGTAAGCAGATTTGTATGTTCCACATCACAGGACTGAGGAGCAGGTGTGGATCAGGAAACGAGGCAGGAGGCTGGCGCAGCTTCCAGGGGAGAGCTTGGATAGCCAACAGAGCAGAGAGGAATTTGGTTAGGGAGTAGTATCTCCAGGACTTGGGAGTTGCTTAGGCACGGGGAGAGAGTGGGAGGAGTCAGGTCAAGGGGAAAAACCATGAGTTTAATGTTGATCGTGTTCACTTGGTGATTCCATGTGAGCCGGGAACTCAGAAGCAAGGGCCAAGCTGGAGGTGCCAGTGGGAGTTGTCCACATGTATGCATGCGTGCGTGCCAAGTCGCTTTTTTCTGTGACCCTATAGACCATAGCCCACCACATACTGGGTGGCAGTGAAAGCCTCGGGAGTAGATGGGGTGATGTAGGGAGACAGTTTAAATGAAAAGAAGGCCAAGGGGGAACTTTGAGGAATTCCCACCTTTCAGGTCCAACAGCTTGAGGGAGTTGCTGACCAAGGGCCGCCTACCAGGTAGAGAAAAAACCAGTGTGGTTCTCAGAAGGGCAGGAGGGACTGTTCAAAACGGGTGAAATATGATCTTCAGAATGAATGAAGTGAAAAGCCAAATGCAAAACAGGGCATATGGACACCCCCAGTTGAGAAGATGAGAAAAAGAAGCTACATGATAAATTTTATATTCATAAAAACATCTGCAAAAACCTAGCATTTGCAAGAGCTATCCTCTGGAGAGAGGCACTGTAATCAGGTGGGGGGAAGTTAATTGTATACTTTCTGTACTGGTTGAATTTTTAAAATTGCCTGCATGTGTTTTTTCAAGTTAAAGGTTAAGAGATGAAGGATCAATTCCACCCCTCTCCCAAAGTTAACTCAGTGGTGGCTGCTGCTCAGAGATTTTTGGAAAATCAGGCTCAAAAGATGATTGGGGTCAGCACCATGGAGAAGGTGAGTGAGCTTGGCAAGAGCAGTTTGGTGGCGGATAGAGAAGCCAGGTGAGGTGGGTGGGAGTCCACGTGGAATATGTGGAGATGGCCTGGGGGAGGAGCTGGGGCAGAGAAGAGTGCAGAGAGCACAGAGGCTGCAGCAGTGGTGAGGTGTCAGGGGCCACAGCCAACCCCTACGTGTCCGTCATGAGAGGCAGCCCAAAGGGGGGTCTATCCCTCATGGAAGAGGAGGAGGCCAGCTCAGTGTCGTGTGTGTTCTTAAAAGACTCTTAGTTCTGGGACTTTCCTGGTGGTCCAGTGGTTAGGATTCTGCAGTCTCACTGCCAGGGGCTGGGGTTCAAGCCCTGGTCAGGGAACTAATCCCACAAGCTATGTAGCCAAAAAACAAAAACAAAAAACTCTTAGTTTCTAATCATAGCTGCCTTCTCCAAGTATCAGCAATCATTCAGCAGTAGCAAAAGTTCATTTTCAAATCCCCTAGAGAACCCTGTGAAAGTCCTTGTCCTTAGTTACCAGAACCTGCCATCCCCCACGTAACAGGACCAAAGCAGATGAGTTGAGACCTTTGGTCGTTTCTAGTACTGGTCTAGTACTGATGCTGAAGCTTAAGCTCCAATACTTTGGCTACCTGATTCGAACAGCCAGCTCATTGGAAAAGACCCTAATGCTGGGAAAGATTGAGGTCAAGAGAAGAGGGCGGCAGAGAATAAAATGGTTGGATAGCATCACCAACTCACTGGACATGAACTTGGGCAAATTCCAGGAGATAGTGAGGGACAGGGAGGCCTGGCGTGATGCAGTCAATGGGGTTGCAAAGCGTCAGACACGACTTAACGACTGAACAACAAGTATTGGTCATCTGTCCTAATGCCAGGAACACGCAAATTCCCCAGAAGGGACCGTCCTGCTCCCTGGACCCTCCCAGACCCTTGTCTCCACGTTTGCTCACCTGTCTGGGTTTGAGGGATGCTCCCTGCAAAGAAGGAGAAGGCAATGGCACCCCACTCCAGTACTCTTGCCTGGAAAATCCCATGGACGGAGGAGCCTGGTAGGCTGCAGTCCATGGAGTCGCGACTGAGCGACTTCACTGTCACTTTTCACTTTCATGTATTGGAGAAGGAAATGGCAACCCACTCCAGTGTTCTTGCCTGGAGAATCCCAGGGACGGCGGAGCCTGGTGGGCTGCCGTCTATGGGGTCGCACAGAGTCAGACACGACTGAAGCGACTTAGCAGCAGCAGCAGCAGCCCTGCAAAGAAAGGATGGCAGTGACTTTGTGGGTCTGCTCTCCGTCCCCCACTAAGCCTGCATGAAATGTCCCAGCTCCAAACGCAGCTTACACTTGACAGGGAGAACAACACTGGCATCACGGGCCTCACCTCAGTCTTCGCCTCAACGACTCATCAGTGTGTCCCTCATCTGCACAACTCTGGCCCCTTTTTATTTGGCCTCTAAAACCCCCAGAGCTCACCATGCTGAATAGCCCAGATGCGGCCCCGAGGCTTTGTGTCGGCAGCAGGGCTAAGACGTCCTCCTCTGAGGACTGCCCCAGGGTAAGCCTCACATCTTTCAGAGCCTCGGATTTGGGGGCGTCACTTGTCTGTAACCTTGGGTGGGCATCTGCTGCCACAAAGTGTGCTAGTCCAAACATGCTTTTGACCACCCTGGCCGGTGGGAGAATGAGGAAGCCAAGGCCAGAAATCCTGAGGGAGGAAGGGCTCACGTAGCAGAGGGGGGCTTGTCTGGTGGGGACCGTTGCCGGGGTGCCACCTCATCCATCTCAGCCTGTGTGTCCTCATCCTTAAATGGGGCGGCAGCAGTTCACTGTCTGAGCTCTGTGTGGACTTCTCACATTTTGCCTCTTAATCCTTGAGTCACACTACATTGTCTTCCTGTTCTCAGGTGAAGAAGCTCCTCAATACCCCGGCAGGCCTGCTGTGAGGGTCTGTGGGCAGGTCTTGCCTTTTGCACTCTCCCGCTGAAATCCCTCACCTTAAACGTTCTCCATTTCTGGAAACTTCCATCAGATGAACCAAATACCTCTCCACACTCTGTGACTGAACTACAACCATTTGTTCTTATTTCTCCACATCTACACAGATTCACCTGCCCTCTGGTCAGTCCAGGTGTGGGGCACCCCAAGAGGCCCAAGTGTCCTGACTTCCCCCCCTGCCCAAGGGGTTGTCAGTACTGTGCTCTTTGTAGCGCTGGGGTCAGCTGTCCCCCTGGACCTGCTGTTTCCCCTCTCCCAAGTCACTTGCACAGACCCCTGGACTCCTCCCATGATCCAGCTCCACTCCCGGATTCCCACGGCCATCCCCTGACCCCGTCTCCTGCCCTTCCTCTGCAGTGGCCTCCTCCTTCCCGCCGTCTCCTCCTCACCGGCCTTTTCCTCAGCTGAGGCCCATCCCTTCTCCCACCCTGCAGGCCTCTCCTGGGAACACTTCCCACACCTAAGGGTCAGGGTGAGAGGTGTGTGGCCGCCCCCCAGTGTGGCACCCTAGCATCCCTGCAGCTCCCTCATCTGCCTGTCCCACCCTCAGCCTTGTGACTGTCACCCCGCCCCTCTTGTCACACCCTGGGGCCTCGGCTCAGCCTCACTGTTGGCCTCTCTGCGCAGGCCTGGCCATCAGCCTGGGGAGCAGCCTGTTGGGGATTTTCTCCCCGGGACTTGGAAATGACGAACCTGAAAGAACAACACTTGGACAGTCTCTCGCAAGGACTGACAAGTTTATTTCTGCAGTCGAGCCTTTTTTATAGAAGCAGGAACAAAGAGCTTAGAGTATACGGCCAGCAGAGCACGTACAGGGTTAAGACATAATCAGTAAAAGATATTTCAAGGACAGCGCGTTCTAAATGACCCATGTGTTTATCCCAATGACCCTTTTTCTCAAGCAACATCCTTAATGTTTAGTTATTAAATCTTCGCGCCAAGCATAGCTAAAGGCAGGAGATGTTTTTCAGCTTCAGTACGCAAAGCCTGGGTACTTCTGGCCTTCCGCCATTTTCCCAAGGACCTTCTCCTTCAAGGCTATTTTGCACTGTGCTTCCCAACACAGCCGGACCACCCCCAGCCACCTGCTCCGCCACCCCGCCCTTGTCCCCAGAAAGGCTCCACCTTTGAAACCCTAACTCACTTCCTGCTCTCAGGCCACCGCATCCCAGATGCCCACCCCCCCACCTCCCGCTTCCTCTGGGTCCTCTTTACTCCCCTCTCTCCTGAACAGCCCAGCCTCCCTAGGCATCGGCCTCCTCAACCTGCTCACCTTGCCACCAATTTTCTGGCCAGATTCAACCCATAAATAATAGACATGTCCATCTCCTGGATCTGGAGCCAGCTCTGGGGGACAGCTGAAGACAGTCATACGGCCACGGTCCCCACAGTCCCCAGGATCCCGGCCACTTTCCGTCCTGGCCTCCTCTCACGGGTGCTGCCCTCCAGCTTGCTGCTCAACCTCAGGGGCAAAACAGGCTGCCCCCAGGTCCCTCATTCTCTCTCCTCTGTGACACTTCGGGTGAGCAGAGGCACCTCTTTCTCCCTCTAGGGTCACCATCCGTCCCCAGCCTCTTGCTTGGGCACTCTGCGCTGGAGTTGTGTTTGTGTTTCTTGGAAGGTGTAGGAACCCCTGGAGTGGTTTAGATGCTGGAAGACAGTCCAGTCCTGTCGTGTAGTGAATTTACCAAAAGAAAACCCAGAGAAAGAGTCAGGGTACTTCCTACCCCAGGGCCAACCACAATATACCATGATTTAGGTAAAAGCTGTCAACATCTTCCATCATTTCTGCCCCGAGATGCTTAACTGTTTCCAGTGCCCCCAAGTGAACAAGGCTGGACTGTGGAATGAAATGAGCTGGGAGTCACCACTGATGAGCTGTGGATCCCCGGCTTCTCATCGCCTCAGTTTCCACATCTGTAATATGGGGACAGGCAATCCTACTCTGTGGGCCACTGTGGGTAGGAGAAGGAGATCACATGCACAAGCGCATGCAGCCCACGGCCGCGCACCCAACAGTGGGACAGGCGGCCCCACATTCCAGCCCTTTAACCATAAGTTGGAAGGACGGACCCTGACCTTGAGAAATTTACCGTTTAGTGGGGAGAACAGATACCAAGCAAATAAACCCACAAATATATCATTACTGACCGGGGTGTGTGCTGTTACAAATTAAACAACAATTTGAATATTAGCCACACTGTGGGGTCTCTCCATTTACTATAAAGAGGTCTCGGAGGGGAGGGAAGGCCGGGCAGGAAAGAGAGAGCCCAGGGCCTCCGTCATGGCAGCTAGGTGACCTGCTGATGCACCGAGAACAGAACCTGGGGGATGAAATCCGTGGCTGACTCTGCAGCTTTGCAAAGAAACTGGTGGGGAAGGTGTGTCTGTCATTCTCATCAGGGTCTCTGTCCTCAGCTGCCACCCCTGCTGTTTTATTCACAGCTCCAGGCCCGCCAGCTGGGGTGGGCTTTCTTGATGGGGTGGAGAGCCCCGTTCCCCTGTGAGTCGGGTGCTGAGATCCCAACGTGGTCACCGCCGGCTGTGCGCCTCCGCGGGCCTCTTATCCCCGGAACGGCCTGAGTGGCACCTGCAGCCCCGAGGACATAAGGAAAGCCAGCACACAGGCTCATCCCTCCAGACCCCCGCGGCCTTCCTTACTCCACAAGCACTGCTCAGGGTGGAAGGAGACAAAGAGGCGGGTCAGTTGTTGTGATGGCTGATTTTCTGTGTCAACTTGACTGGGCCGTGGGGTGCCCAGACATCTGGCTAAACATTATCCTGGCGCATCTAGGAGAGCATTTAGCATCTGTACCTGTAGACTGAGTAAAGCAGATGCCCCTCCCGGAGTGGTGGCATCATTCAATCCGTTGAAGGCCTGAATAGAACAAAAATGTGCAGAGAGGATTTACTCTCTACCTGTTTGAGCTCAGAGACTGGCCTCCTCCAGGACTGGGACACTTACGTCATGAGTTCCCCAGGTTCTCAGACCTTCAGGCTGGGACTGGAACCACCCCACTGGCTTTTCCTGCATCTCCAGCTTACAGACACAGCTTGCAGATCACAATCACATGAATCAATTCCTTATTTTATAGACCTAGGTAGACAGAGGTAGGTGTGAGTATCTCCTGTTGGTTCTGTTTCTCTGGAAAACCTAATACAGTTGTGTTGGTCAGTCAGTCCTGTCCGACTCTTTGATGCCCCATGGACTGTAGCCCACCAGACTCCTCTGTCCAGGCAATTCTCCAGGCCAGAATACTGGAGTGGGCTGCCATTCCCTTCTCCAGGGGAACTTCCCAACCCAGGGATCGAACCCAGGTCTCTTGCATTGCGGGTGGATTCTTTACCAGCTGAACCACCAGGGGAAACTCAATACAGTTGTAGAACGTTTCACTTTGGCTCATTACAGCTCAGCCTCATCCAGAAGCCTGAGGCAGAGAGGCAAGAGAAGGAAGCCAGGAGGTGGGGATGTGAGTGAGAAAAATCAAGTAGCATGGGGCATTGGCCCCACACAGGAGGAAAGATGGCTGAAGAGAAACCCAGGTGGGAGTCTCCAGGTGGGGGGAGTTGAGATAAAGCTGAGCAGGGGCTGGAGAACACCAGGAACAACCTAGGAATCCCTGGGAGAAGACCAGAACAAAACGCTGGATGGGAGGCTGATGGAAAAGTCCAGAAGTGTCCAGACTTTTTCCACAGGAAAAGGCACCAGCCCTGGGAGAGTAAGGGACAAGTGCCATGTGTGATAGGGAGCACTCTGTCACGGGCAGTGCTCAGGAGAACATGCTAGAGATCCACAGAGGTGTTCTTTGCTGCAGCGGAGTCCATGAGCTGCAGACCGCAAGCTTCAGACCAGTGGCTGAAGTGCCTGATTCACACCAAAGGCCTGGATTCTGTCTCCTCTGCCTTCCAGGGTGTTGGCTTCCTCCTGAGTCTGGCCCCCCGGTGCTCACAGGATTTATGCCGGCAGCCAAGAGAGAAGAAAGGCTGAGTGCCCTCACGTCACCTGGAGCTGCCCCAAGAGCATGGAGGCACGGAGGCCAGGGGGCTGAGACTGGCACAGGACCCTGTGAGGATCACCTGTGAGACGGGACCCTGGCCCAAGAGGTGAGGCTGGGTGGCTTCTCGGGTCCCTTTATCCGAGGGGTCCTGTGACCCTAAGTGTGGATTGCTCGCCTAGTGCCCAGTGGTCCAGGATACATGAGGCACCAGTCTGGCTATAGCCCAGATGCCCACTTAGGCCAAGGCTTGTGTCTGGTAGCTGCTTCAAGGTGGACGCACTGGGAGGCAGCCTCACTGGCTCCTGGGGGCTCTGCTGGGTTGATTTCCACGTTCCCTCTGCTTCCCACGTTCGCAGCACACACTCGCCTTCTGTGGGAGCTGAACTAGCTCCCTGCCAAGGTCCGGTTATCACTTGGATTGTTGCTCTTTCAGTTTTCTTCTACTGCACTAGGGTCCTTTTAGGGAGCTGGGAGGTGCGCTGTTTTCCTGGCATGGATGGTTCTATAATCCTGAGTGTTCACCGATGAGAGCAGTTCCAAGGCTATGGAGAGCACTTTATTCACCTGCGTTTATCATAGGTGATGACTGCAACTGTGAATCATCTCCAAGGAAGCAAGAGCTGGGGGAAGGCCACAGATGGGCCTCTTCACGGGCTTCTTGGTTTGTCCTCACATTTACTTTTGAAGTAATGGCTACCGTGGAGGTGGACCGTGTCTCTCCCTTGGCCTGTGGGCTCCTGGCTCTCTCCCCTGTATAGAGCAAGACCAGAGTACATTGCGATTCATCACAACCCTCACCCATCTCTGTTCTCTGTTCACCTAAGAAATTATGGACCCTCTCTCCTCGGAGGTGTAAAGTGGGGTGTGTGTATGTGTTCCTCAGAGGTGTTGTAAAGCCAAGTTTGTGTGTGTTCCTCGGAGGTGTTGCAAAGCTGTGCGTACGTGTGTGCACACAGAGGTGTTGCAAAGCTGTGCGTATGTGTGTGTGTGCACAGAGGTGTTGCAAAGCCAGGTGTGTATATGCGTGTGCACCCGTGTGTGAAGGAGCTCTGCTGGCAAGACCTGAGATCTGGGGTGCGTGTGCTGGGATCAGGCCACGTCGTGCTGGGGAGACAGGAGCAGCCCCTCCGCTACAGCAGGCCCCAGGGCGGCTGGAGCTGCCGCCGTGGGCTCACATGGTTCCTGCATCTGCAAACGGAGGCCACATACATGTAAATGTGACGAGAAACCATCTGAAAGCCACTATTTTGAATTGATTTATTTAAATTTTTACAGAAACCTGATTAGAGTTAAGTATGTAATTATAAGTCCAGTAACAATTCTACAAAAATGCACATACAATGCCAGAACTCCTTAAAAGTAACTAATATCGTATTCTTATTTTGCATAAAACATGCATTAATATCAACTGCCACATGTTGGCCAAAATCAGTCTCTACAAGAAGAGACGGTCCAATACAGTCAATAAGAAAACTAGTTGTGAACAACAGGTTTAAAAAAAAAAAAAGAGGTTTTCTGGTTAACATGAGAGGAACAGTACCTTTCCTAAAACAAGCCCTTCAGCACTGGGGGTTTGCTTGTGCTGCACAGTGATGCCGAGACTTGGTCCTGACCTGTCGTAAGAAGAAACTTTCTGGTGGTTAAATCATATGCCTGAGATGATAGAGCCTTTCAGGCCATACTGGTATACTAGTATCACCTTGTAGAGAGGGGTTCAAAAATCCTCAGGCTTGGAACAGAGCGCTCCCAAGCTGGGGGTGGCGGCCCTCTCGGAGATGCCCGGAGCTCTGGCCCTGGCCACTTCAGCCTTCCACAAGGCCAGCTCAGAGCACACACGCCTCTCCTGTGGCCACAAGATCTTCCCGCTCCACACATCACTCTTCCTGGGGATCTGTAATTAGGAGGTCTGAGGCAGAAAAACGTGAACTGTACTTTTTCTTGAAGGCCTTTGCCTTCTGTAGGCCGAGTTCACCATACTCAGGGATCGGTGGGTACTTATGACTGCTGGACACACACAAAATATTAATATACACTTGTGGCCCCAAAGCCTCAAATGCTTATAGTCACACACCTCAAAGTGTGTCGTCTACCATCAGGAAAGACCATGCTCCTCCAGAGGGAGACAGCAGCTGAGGGCTCTTGTTTATTGAAAGGTGTTTTCCACACAGACTGAGGGGCTTTAAAGACACTTCAAACCAACTGAAAGGACATCCCCTCAAATATAGGCTTTTATACAACACCCCATGAGGTTCTTCAAAAGAAGATCTCACAGTTATTAGGGACTCAGCTGCAGACTGACATTAGGGACTATTTTTTACTTAAAGCTCACTATCTGCGCGGCCTGGGGCCTTGTCTGGGATCTCCTCCAGTCTGCTTCTCCCAAAACAGGGCACTCACTGGCCCTGCTCCTTACAAGTAGGCTAAGCCAGTATGTTTTTTCTTCAGCACAGATTTAAGGGGGAAATAATTTACTGGGCTTCTAATAACATTTTCTTAACAGAACAATATCAAAATAGGTCTATTCTTAATATATGCTTATGAATATCCCTGATAATATAAAGAAACTCGGAGGACTTTGTAAACCACCAAGATTTCACAGGGTAGTGCCCGGTCTACTTTCTAGGCAGCAGAGAGGGACTAGTCTTGATATAATGGCAGATTTTCTCCAGGAAGCCCTGTGAGCACTACAGTACTGAAATTCTAATATTCTAGAGTCAGTAGATTTGTGAATGACATTTCCACTTTAAATTTATTAGTAAAATTTGTAACAAAGGTAGGCTTCCTCAGTCCTGCCATCAGTCAACCTCCTTGCCTGTGACACACATCTAAACCAAAAAGCTGCAGTCCTGGCTAACTCCAGAGGGTCAGCCTAGATGAAGCAAGCTCTGAGGTCCCTTCTAGGCCATGACCAAACCTCAGAAAACAGGGACAAGGGAGAGAAGCAGACCAGGCTTGAGGAAGCTTTGACCCAAGGCACCACGATCAGAGGGGTGAGGGGACCTGTGGAGCTGACAGGAGGGCTTCTGCAACGCTCCTCAAAGCAGGTCCTGGAAGACAGAGGCTGCGGCAGAGTAGACACACTTGGGAGTTAAAAGAACAAATCATTAAGGGGGTAAAAAAAGATGAGTTTACTTTCTCAAAACCAAATCAAACTTCTTGAAAGTTCTGAACAAATAACCCTGGCTAGACTGGGGTGGGGTTGGGGGGCTCAAGTCTGTGGAATGAGTTGCATTTAGCTGAGTCAGAAAGAAGAATGCTGGTTGTGAAATCGGCATAAACATTGTGGCTACTGTCGTTAAGCAGAGTGAAGGAAGCTCAAGGTTGGAGGAGGAAGCGGCCTCTTTTATTCCTGGAACAGGAAGTGGGTCTTCCTCTGCCTGGATAGAAGGCGCTGCACTCCTTTCTAGCTGCAATAATACTGCATCCCATCCACTCTTCTTCTCTTTTTTGACTGAAATTCTTCAAAGAACTGCTGGATGTCCTCTCTCTTAACCACCTGTGGATGGAAAGCAAAGATTAGGAGTGCTGAGTGTGGGTTCCACTGCCACCCTCGGGTTCCTCATTGAAATGAGATGAAAGGGGGACTTCCATGTGGCCCGGTAGTTAGGGATCTGCCTTGCAGTGCAGGGGATGTGGGTTCAATCCCTGGCCGAGGAACTAAGACTCCACATACTGTCCAGCACTAGGCCCGAGCGCCACAGCTAGAGAGCCCATGCACAGCAAGGAAAGATCCTGCATAATGCAACTGAGATGCAATGCAGCCAAATACATAATATGTTTTTAAAGGGAGAGATGAAAGCAGTAGCCATCTAACAGGACCATTTGAAGAGCAGATGAGATGTAATGCCTGTGCAAGCCCTGCCTGGTGCAGAGTAGGCTATGAACACTGTCAGCTGAAGACAGCAGTGACAGAACCGCACGAACACCGAGGGCCCTGAGGTCTCTGGAGGACACTGTGCTCCCTCGGGACACGGCTGTCCTGGGATGTCCCTCAGTTCCACACAAGCACCCCAGCAAACAAAGGTGGCTTTTTTGACACTTGTGCTCTCTCCTTTATACTGAAGAGAAAAAAAAAGAAGAAACCTCAAAACTCTTCTCTCTTTCAGGAGTCCAAAATTAAAGACATTTGCTATATAAACAGAAAAATAATTGGCAAAAACTATGGAAGCATTACTCTCAGTCAATGGAATATCCATGTTATACAATAACAATGAGAAATTTATCTTGAATTTTATTGGAAAAAGGATTAGAGCATCACACAGGAGTGTTTATGATTATCAGCAAAATAGAATATTAAAAATAAGAAAATAAGGGGGAATATGGATTAAAAAAGTAAACCGGGATGACCCAGAAGGAGTTCCTGCTTATTCCAAGAGGGAGTTTGTACCACAATTGACAGGTTTGTTGATATGGGTTTTACTTTTTATTGTTTACTTATTTATCAGGATCCTAGTTCCCCGACTGATCAGGGATTGACCAGGGGCAGACCCATGTCTCCTGCTTTCAGACAGGAGTCTTAACCACTGGACCACCAGGGAAGTCCTGATGAGATGTTTAATTACAAAGGCAGCACACTGTTACCAACATGATTTTTAATTTTGTAACACATTCTTATTATCATGAGGAAATAAAGGTGGGGTATGGAGAGAGAAAGAGAAAAAGAAAGTACTGGAATGCAGGGACCAAGAAGGAGAAAGAGAAGGAAAAGAGAAGACAAATACTTGTGTGTAAAGTGAAAACTTCCCCCTCCTCTCCCCAGAAGTGAAAGTACAAACATCCCCAAGTGGCAAAGCCAATGTGAATAACTCACTGGGGTAAGATACTGACTAATCCTTGAAAAAGTTCACATTTTGTCAGTATTCTGCCAGACTGGTAGCTGACACTGACAATAAGCTGGAAGTCAACCAGCGGGAATGAAAACCCCTCACAGACTCAAGATGGAGACGGCCAACACACACTGAGGCCACAGCAGCTCAGAGCGCTGAGCGGCTGGGCTTAGGAATGTCCACTGTCAAACGCTAACAGGTAGGATACCAGGGAGTTCCGACGTGAAGCCTCTGTCCCTCACTTGGATCACAGACATTACACACTGAAAGGCAATGCAAGGAAACCATTTCTCTGGCAAGGATATAGTAGGAGGAGACTTAAGAGCCCACAAACTATAGAGTGTGTCATTTTTAGTTTCCAGACCTCCTCAAATGGTCACAGCCAACATAAAGAGTAGAAATGTTAAAGAACGTATGTTTATTAAGTCACTAAGTTGTGTCCAACTCTTCTGCGACCCCATGGACTGTCGCCTGCCAGGCTCCTCTGTCCGTGGGATTCTCCAGGCAAGAATACTGGAGTGGGTTGCCATTTCCTTCTCCAGGTGATCTTCCCCACCCAGGGATCGAACCTACATCTCCTATATTGGCAGGCCAGTTCTTTACTGCTGAGCCACTGGAGAAGCCCTAAAAATACTTGGGTCCAATAGTAAAATCATTTTATTGGTTTGTCTCAGAAAATGTGTAGTTTCTAAGTCTTAAGTCAGACACAAACATTAAATAAAGGGCAGGCCATTATTTGACAACATCCAGACCTTATTATGAAAAAGAAAAAGAAAAAAAAGGAAACAAACGAAAAATAGACCATATTATGGACAAACACAACCAAAGCAGACAAGCTTTATGACAACTTAAGGTGTTTGTTTGTAAAGATCTAGTTAGTAATGTTGAAAACAAACGATAAAAAATATTTTTTCTGTTTTTCAAACCATCACATAGGATTTAAAAATTACCTCAGACTCATTAAGAATGGCTCCAGTGATAACAAAGATCCATATGTTGAAGACAGGTGTGAATACTCTGGATAAAATTGTTTCAAATGTGAAAAGCAAAAGACACCACACCTACTTTTTTCTTGTGTGTGATTTTAAGTGTGTGTGAAACAAAATCAATAATGAGCACAGCAATCACACACTACACAGAAGCAGAGGCACAAGTGCACGCGCTGACACTGCTGACTGACACAGCTGGGAGGCCTGGAACGGCCACTGACAGTGCCAAGCTCAAACAGTTACACCCGTGGACGCCTGGAGCTCCAGTGCGAGAAGGCGGAGGCTGCGTTAAGCAGAGGACAGCTTCTGCCACAGAAATGAGAATAACTGACAGGTAAGAGCTGCTGGGACACAAAAGGACATCCACAGGGACAATGAGGAACATTCTCTAAAAACGAGCAAACCATCTCAGAAGGCTCTTTACCCTCAGACTCCACAATTCATTCTGCCGCAAGGCAGCAGTGCCAGCCATCCAGGCAGCTACAAGTCCTTCCCACGTTGATGAGAAAGCACTCGGCCTGCAAAGACTTCTCCCAAGAAAGCAAGTCTCAGGGCATGTCCTAAGTGTCTGTCAGATCCAGGTCTGACTGCGTTAGTCTGTCTGGCGGTAGCAGAGCAGAACATTTACTGTCTAGAAGGACAACTGTAGGCCATGAAGAGAAAAGTTAAGTTTTATTTTATATCTCCCTTTCGAAGATAGAAAAGTATTTTAGAAAAAAATCCCATCATAAACACATATGAGTAGTAAAGAGTTAGAAAGTATTTGAAAATTCATCTGGAGAACTATTTTAAAAGATTAGACACTGTAGGGACTCCCCTAGTGGTCCCTACAATGTTAACCCTACAGTGGTTAAGAATTCACCTTCCAATGCAGGGGATGTGGGTTTGATCCCTGGTCAAGGAACTAGATCCACATGCCCACGTGGGCATCTAAGCCCACGTGCTGAAACTAGACAAAAGTTGCCCTGCTTCAACTAAAGAATATATAAAGTTGTATATCACAACTCAGACTGACAAGAGCCAAATCAATAAATAAACGAATTAAAAAAAAAAAAAAGATTACACATTAAGAGTTAGTGTCACTCTTAAAAGTTGTTAGACTGTCCTAACCAGCAAGACAAATATTTTAGCCCCCAATTATCAAGTTCTTTTATTCTAAACTACAGAACCCCAAATCACAGAAAAGAGGTCTGGCTTAAATTTTTTTCCTGACTGGTCATTTTGGTTTCCTCCTCCAAGGAATCCTGCTGGATGATCAGGACTGGGGGAATCAGTATGGCCAATCCAATGGCCCCTCCTAAGCTACAACTGCTCTCTCAGGATCCTGGGTGGCCATTCCATCCCTCATCTGGAGGCTCGGGCAGGACTCCTAATGTGGCTGGTCTGGTGGTGTTTCACTACTGTTCATCTCCCTTCCCTCTGCCTGTACTACGCTCTCAGTCATCTTTTTCATCAGAGAAAATGATCTATGGAAAATAGTATGGAGGCCCCTCAAAAAAAGAAACAGAACCACCATATGATCCAGTTAATTACTTCTAGGTATATATCCAGGCTTCCCTGGTGGCTTAGACAGTAAAGAATCTGCCTGCAATGCAGAAGACCTGGGTTTGATACCTGGGTTGGGAAGACACCCTGGAGGAGGGCATGGCAACCCTCTCCAGCATTCTTGCCTGGAGAATCCCCAGGGACGCAGGAGCCTGGCCAGTTACAGTCCATGGGGTCTCAAAGAGTTGGACACGACTGAGCGACACAGCACAGCACAGCACACAGGTATATATACAAAGAAAACAAAAACACTAATTCAAAAAGATACATGCACCTCAATGTTCAGAGCAGCATTATTTATAATAACCAAGATATGGAAGCACCCTAAGTGTCCATCAAGAGATGAATGGTTAAAAAAGATGTTGTATGTATATACACACAAACACACACACCAAGGGAATATAGCTAATATTTTATAATGATTTTAAAAAGAGTATAACCTATAAAAATATTGAATTATTATGCTGTACACTTGAAAGTAACAATAAATCTGTAAATCAACTGCACTTCAAAAAAAAAGAAACTTTATTCAAAACATACAGGGCTATGATTAAAATTCGTTAACTACTTACTGTGCCTTCATCAGCAAATCTCTTGAGATAGTCTTTAAGTTCAGTCTTCAAGTCATTGTATTCTAAATCAAAACAACAAAGCAAAGGACAAGGACACAAACTTCAGACAATCTATTTGCATTTAGGAACAAAAGATTTCCTGACCATTAACATTTGAGTATTTTAATAGTTTAATCTATTTTTCTTCAAGTGAAATCTGCATACAGATTTGTTCTCAATTTCTCCCCAATTCCCTCACTTTGACATCTGGGAACCCTCTTTCATTAAATAAACCCTCGAGGAACAGATACTCCCACTCCCAAAAAGACTGTTGTTTAAGTCGCTATGTCTTATCCAACCCTTTGCAACCCCAAGAACTACAGCATGGCAGGCTTCCCTGTCCTTCACTATCTCCTGGAGCTTGCTCAAACTCATGTCCATTGAGTCAGTGATGCCATCCAACCATCTCTCCTCTTGCCCTCAGTCTTTCCCAGCATCAGGGTCTTTTCCAATGAGTTGGCTCTTTGCATCAGCTGGCCAAAGTACTGGAGCTTCAGCTTCAGCATCAGTCCTCCCAGTGAATATTCAGGGTTGATTTCCTTTAGGATTGACTGGTTTGATCTCCTCACAGTCCAAGGGATTCTCAAGTCTTCTCCAGCACCATGATTCGAAAGCATCAATTCTTTTGGCACTCAGCCTGCTTTATGGTCTAACTCTCACATTCATACGTGACTACTGGAAAAACCACAGCTTTGACTCTATAGGCCTTTGTCAGCAAAGTCAAGTCTCCACTTTGAAATATGCTATCTAGATCTGTAATAGCTTTTCTGCCAAGGAGCAAGCGTCTTTTAATTCTGTGGCTGCAGACCCTGTCTGTAGTGATTTTGGAGCCCAAGAAAATAAAATCTGTCGCTACAGCTGAGAATTTTTTAAAAGGTTTCCCATCTGTCTATAATTCTATTGCTCAAGTATCTTGGACTTGTCAAACATTAAGTTTTAAAACTCATCTCACTTAATATATTATATTATATACATGGGAACTTGAGGGTTATATCCCTCAAGTTATAGACTCTATCCCCAAAAAGCTTTTAGTCTAATAAAGGCAAAAGGAAATTAATCAAATAGTTACATGTACAAGACAGAAATAACCATTGTCAAAAAAGGGGTACAAAAGTAGAAACTGTCTAGGACAGAAATCATGAAAATAAGTTGGGCATGCTGGGGGAAAAAATGTAAAAGCCTGCAATTAAGGGTTTGGGAATATTTTCCCCTCTAGTGGGTTTCCTGTGAACCACTGAAGCATCTCAACAACTGTCAAAAAGATGGCATGTAATGTTCAATGAAAACTGTTTCAATGGATGGAAAAAGAAATTGATTTCCTCTTATTCTGTACTTATACATCTACCCTTAATCAAAATAGCATGCTATGGTTTCTCAAGCATGCAATTATTCTAGCATTTAACCCTGACTCAATGGAAATAGTAGCTAAATACTCAGCAATGTTACAATCAAGCAAGTATAAGTGAGGCTTACTATATAATTCCAAATTTAAACCATTTTTAGTTGTCCTCCTTCTATATAACTTTTTTAATGGTAAAGGAAACTTCATGAACTTTATGAATTTTCACAAACAATATTTACCACAAATAAGTTCCACTTGCTGGACTCTGTTCATACTATTAAGGGTGTCCATTAGAGGGTCTCTCCTGTCAGTTGCCTGGTCAACCTTGCCTTTGTTTTCATAAGCCAGAACTGTGTCATATTCATCTGTCAGGAACAGGACATCTAGATCGCCATACATTTTCTTTAAAAAATAAAACCAGTTTTCCCCATTAGAACTGTATGTCATTCTCAGAAAGTCGACCTCATGAGAATCACCAAAAATTTGTTTAAGTTTTCTAATATCCAGAAAACCCCCAGCCTTTCAGCAGAGTTGCTTGAAGGATTTATTCTTTCTGCCCAAATTTCTCTTAGAAATCTCCCAATTTCCAGTGGATGCTGTAAGATCTAAGAGATTTTTATTTAAAAACCAACTTACTGTAACTTTCAAGAAATTTGTGTTTCCAAGTAATTCTATGATATAGAAAAGCTATTTTCCACTGAAATGAAGATAAATAAGAAGCACTGCACCGTTCTTAATTGCTTCCATAAACATTCAGACTGCAAACACTAATTCATAAATTTGCTTAACATTAAAAAAAAAAAACTTACGTTCCCTATACTCTAATATCAATTTCATAAATAAACTTTCCAGGTGTTCTTATTTTAGGCATCTGTCCACAAAACACTTGATGCTGAACATGATCTGCTACTTACCATACAGTCTTTGCAGGTACACAACTTGCTCCTCCAGTTCAGGGGCCAATAGGTGGCAGTGTCTTTCTTTATAAACTGCTTAGCTTTAAGCTCCTCAAGTTTGCAGCCAGACTGTGATTCTGTGTTGAGATGTTGATTCTGAAATGCTTTCTGAAATTAAGTTTTGAAGTGTGTATTTTAAACCATCATCGTTTTCAAAGTTTAGATTTTGTAAAAGAATTTCTTTTAGGCAAAAGGTACAACTGAAATCCAAAGCTACATAGCTTACAGAATTAATTTTGCTCAAGTTTTATTTCTTTTACAGCTCAGATTTCATTTTGTTACCTGGAGATCAGATTCAGAACTAGAGCTGGTACATGGTTCGTTTGTCTGCTCTGCTTTAACTTCCTTCACAATAGCCTTTCCATGTTCTGGAACATCCTCTTCGAGGGCATTATCTTGATGAGCTCCATTTTCAGTTTTGATAACTTCTTGATCACCTACTCCATCAACATTCAGCACCAACCCATCATCTTCAGTAGTTACTTTTGTTACTGTAGGTTCAATGAAAACACACACACACACACACACACACATCCACACCAGTGAGACAATGAAATCACTTAGTTTGATTAAAAAATACTTCAGAATCTGGAAAAGGAGAGAGTTAACCTTAATCTCTGGAATAATGAGAAAGGAAATAACACTTTTTTAGGTTATGCCTGCCTATTCTAAAGTGTCAAATAACAGAAAATTTAAAAATATCAATCACTAGTGGGAAGGGTGGGTTCAAGAGGGAAGGGATATATGTGGCTCAGTGGTAAAGAATCTGTCTGCCAATGCACGAGATGCAGGAGATGCAGGTTCAATCCCTGGGTCAGGAAGATCCCCTGGAGGAGGAACTGGCAACCCACTCCAATATTCTTGCCTGGAAAATCCCATGAACAAAGCCTGGCAGGCTACAGTCTGTGGGGTCACAAAGAGTCAGACATGACTGAGCAACTGAGTATGCATGCATGTGCAACATACACTGCAGAGGCACTCAGCTGACACTCTTCACTGTATAGCAGAAATTAACACAACACTGTCAAGTAATTACACTCTAGTAAAAAACAAAATGTGAACCAAGAACAGAAAAAAAACCATCTGGAAAAAAGAGCTAAAAAAAATATATCAATCACTATTTAAACATTTTATATGTAAATGAGAAAGGAAAATACTATAGATGTTAAAGACCCAAGGACACCAAAGAAGCAAGAGGCAATAGGAAGAGATTTAGCTGCAAACACAGGAGAAGGGTAGTTTTGCAAAGACAACAGCTTTTCTTTATGCGAGGAGGAAATTAGAAAGGACGCTTGCAGGGACAGAAATAACAGAGAACAGAGAAATGACAAGGGAACTCACACTGCAGGATGGCTTTTCAGTTTATTAGGAAATGAGGCCATCTGCTGACAGGGAAGGAAATGAAGAAGGGGCAGAGGGGAAGGGTTAAGAAAATCCAGTGAATGAGAAAAAGATTCAGGTCCAGCAGAAAGTGAGACGTAATTGAAAAGGATATGAACAGGCTGATTTGTGCTGATGTATGGTATAAACCAACACAGTAATTATAAAGCAATTATCCTTCAATTAAAAATAAATAAATTTTTAAAAAACACACACACAGAAAAAAGCATATGAACAGAAAGAGGACACACCAAGTACAAGAACTTGGAGACAAAACAAAAACGCAGGATATGCTGCTTGAGGTTTGTATGGTGAAGTGCTCCCTAAAGGTGAGAAGGGCAAAAAATTATGAGGCTGGAACAACAGATACTATGAAGTACTACCATTTAAAAAATAAACACATATAATATTAAGAGTAAAATAAAGTATTTCATACTCAAGAACATTCATTACTAATTAGTGGTTTGGGTCAATTTCTCAGAGTACAGTAAAAGCATTAGATGGCAAACCGTCACCACCTCCCCCTCGACCAGTAGCATGTCTTATATCTCAGAACAACTTGTTTGGGTTCTGTTATCTTTCAAAATCCCCTTAAAAACTGCTTTCTCCATTTTCTCCAATTCTGGTCTCATCCATATTCTGCATCATGCCATTTAAGTACAAATTGGTTCTTGGCAGTCACCCAATCTATCTATAAGCACCTTGTGGAGAAGGAACAGATCTTATACTTTATACTTTTTTCTATACCTCAGAGTCCCTTAAAAATGGAACTCTGTTCAATGTTATGTGGCAGCCTGGATGGAAGGAGAGTTTGGGGAAGAATGGATACATGTATACGTATGGCTGAGTCCCTTTGCTGTTCACCTGAAACTATCACAGCATTGTTTGTTAGCCATTCCCCGGTACAAAATAAAAAGTTTAAAAATAAACCCCATAAAATAAAGTAAAAGTACACAGTGAAAAACATAGTAGCTACAACTTACTGAACAAATTGTACTGATTTGTACTGTACTGAACATACGGCCCAAGTTGGAGGCATGGCAACTCCACAGAGACTCTTACCTGCCAGCTGTGCAGCGTAAGCCCACAAGAAAGAACAGCGCTTCATGCAAGCCTGGCACACCATCTCTTGGAAATCCCCACTCTCAGGAGGAATGGCACCAAGATGCTGTGAACACAGAAAACCAAGTTATTTTCCTTGTGATCACCAAGTTGTCCAAAAAGTTCATTATTTTATAAAATATTGCCAACAGTACATTGATCATATCGCTATAGTATTTTTTAGAAGGGTAGTGATAATGTGAAATATAATTTAATTCCAAAAGACAAGATTTTGGGGGGACTTCCCTGGTGACCCAGTGGCTAAGACTCTGTTTCCAATGCCAAGGGCTTCGGTTCAGTCCCTGGTTAGGAAAGTAGATGCCACAACTAAGATCAGACTCAGCCAAATAAATAAATATTAAAAAAAAAAAAAAGACAAGATATTTTCTTTTTGTAAAGACAATGGGATTAAAAGGTCAAAGCTCTTCTCACCCTTCCATGGAACCAATCTTCACAGACTATACACTGGATCATCTCATCTGGAATCTAACATAGAAAAGCAATTTGTTTATTAATGATTACAGTGAATTCATGGGGTTCTCAAGACAAGAACACTGCCATTCCCTTCTCCAGGGAAGCCCAGAGTGCTGCAGTCCATGGGGTTGCAAAGAGTCAGGCATGACTGAGCGACTGAACTGACTGACAATGAACTCTGGAATATCAAAGTAAATCTGGCACACACTAGAATCAGATATTAAATAATTCTCTACCAATTCTGTAAGGCCACTATCCACATGCAAAAAGTCAAGGAGACATGGAGAAACAGCAATTCAAGGGGTCAAAGAAGTTCTTTCTCCATGAACTGGGGTTACAAAAGGATTACATTGAGATAAGCACTTTGTGAGTAATTATCAAAACTTTCGTATCAGTTACTTACGATCTGATTCCCACAAAACTTTATGAATAAGTAATATATTTTCATTTTACACATAAACCCAGGCCCAGGGAGGTAATGTGAATTGTAGCAAGTTGCACAGTGAATTACAGAATTTTGCCTTTGTCAAAAGAAAAGGAAACTAGAAATTAAAGTACACATTCACTCACTTATATGTGCACAGAAAAAGGTCTGAAAATATATACACCAAAAGTGTTAACAGTCGTTATGTCTAGGAGGTAAGAAGGTACAGGAATGAGGAAGAATAAAAATTCTTTTAAAATTTTGCATACACCTCTAATTGAAGTTTTTAAGAGAATCCAGTTTGTGCACCCTATTTTCTCTCCTTGCAGGAATGCGAGAAGTTGAAGGTCATTTTTCTGGAAAGTATTCAGAGAAAAGGAGCAAACAGGCAGGCAAAGAGAGGGAAGAAGGAAAAAAGTTCTGGCCTTGATCAAGTCCTGTCCAATATTTCTCATGAGGTAAGAAACAGAAAAATAGTTGGGCTCTGTACTACTTGTAGCTTTAGGTCAGAGTCAAAAGAAGGGATAAATCTAGAATACTTTCACAATCCCCAAATCCCTGCTGAACAGCTAAAGGGCCAAATATGACAAGAGGCTGGGGAGTGAAGGCTGGAGATGACACAGTCCTGGTGCTGACCTCCAAATCTCTTACCTCATCTTCAGGATCAGGGTAAGGTCTCTTGCAAATGCAGTACAATCCAAAAAAGTTGTCATTGTACTTATTGCCAGAATTTATCTTTGCTTTGTCCTGAAAGATATTAATTTCAATATAAAACATGGCCTAACTTTATAATTTCATGCATCATGGAATTTATGCATTCAATAAATTTGTGCACTAAATATCTGTACCACCCCCTCCCCTGGAAGCTAGTCTTCAAAGTACAAGGGGAAAAAATTCATCCTATAAAGTTAACACTTTCTCCAGGATACAAGGAAAAAATAAAATTTATTTTCTATACCTTCTTTGTACCAATTGGGGGAGAATGAATCACAAATATTAACTATCAATCTATGGAAGCTGACACTGGTCTAGAATTTCAAGATATTTCTTAATGCCCAGCTATGATAGTTAAAGCCCCCAAATTACTAGGAGGTGAAAAGTAGGCAAAGAAGTTGTCTAAAAATAAGGAGGGAAAGAGCACGATAACTTTAGTAATTAGGATTGAATACAGTAAAGTCCCTTATTTTCTGTTTCATTTTTGGCATTTCACTGAAAGTTATTGTAGAAGATAGTCTTTATTATCCAAAAAGCAGTGAAAAACTTTTGCAAAAGCCCATGCTCATTACTGCCCAGTTTTATTTATTCAGTTTTAAAAGTCATACCCTTTTCTTTAAAAAGCCTTAGAGCATGAGCACAATCAACACAACTGAACCTGAATCACTTTAGAACACTACCCCCAAAGCCTTTCATATTAATTACAATCTATAGGTAGGCTCTGAACAGGTTACTTAGCTTTCCAACAAATAAATAAATGGGGTACAGTCTAACACTGACTTGCTCATTTGCAAAGAAGAAGCACAGAACTTCCTTTTTGAAAATTCTTGGTTTTTATCCCCTAGGACAAATACCAATCTTAGCTACTTTTCATGCATTTATCGTTTGCTGTGCTTACTTACAGGAAATAATTTGCATTCCAAATTTTTAAACTTGCTGTTTCCGCAATCACAACGAAAATTTCTGAAAGAAAGGAGGAAAAGCCAATTTTAATTTTTCTTCTAAATTTAAAGACTACTCTTTACATTCATATCATAGCCTCTTCCCTTTCAACTGGCTTCTAGGACCTAAAAATTGGACTTGGTTGTTGTTCATGTATCCAACCCGCAACTTTCCCAAGCATATTACAATAAAATATTTAATAATTCTATAAATTAACATGTGTGTGCTGTGTGCCCAGTCGTGTCTGACTCTTTGCGATCCCATGGACCGTTGCCCACCAGGCTCCCCTGTCCATGGAATTGTCCAGGTAAGAATACTGGAGTGGACTGCCATTTCCTTCTCCAAGAAATTAACATGCATAAAGACAAATATCTGTATCTCTCACACACACACATAAAACAGTGACAGAATAGCAGGAGTGGTCTGAGTTTGCCCCATAATTATATTTTAAAAGGTCCCCTGGAAAAACTGTTCTTTCCGATTATATTATATAAAACAGTTGCATTAAATTTTACCAGGGCACAACTACTTTGAATGCAAAAACATGATTAAGAAAAAAAGTGCAACTGGAAAAGAATCTAAATATTTGAAAACCATCTAGCATCTATCTCTGACCATTTTACCTTTTTGTGTACAGCTCAAATAGTTTATGACTTCCATGACATTCATAACTGCAAGCCAGGCAAATTCCTGCTGGTTCTTCTCCCTCTGGAGTGCAGGTACTGCAGGCATACAGTGCTTGTCTCTTTACTGAACCCTAAAAGACAGCCCCAAAATGGAAAAAGACAGAAAACTGATGAGACATTGGCAGAGCGACCTAATGCCCATACTACGATCTGAGACATAACTGAAATCAGATTATCTGTGGTCAAGATCTTCCTGTAAAAGCCACTGAGACTAATAAAAAAGCATATACAACAGAATCCCAAAACATGGTTGCAGGTTTCATACACGTTTCATATAACTTTTTCTCAAAGTGATAGAACTTAACATTTTCAGTCAGCTGTGAATAAGCCAGTCTACTTAACTATTTTAACACATGAAAATACAGGAGAATGTGTGTAAGCTTATGTAAGGAATAATCATACTTTAATTTTGGAATATGCTTGTGATTCCACCAAAGAGAACACCAATGTATTAAATGAATCCCTTTGATTTTAAGATGTATGCTGACATATTTAGAGTTGAAATGTCATGGTCTGAAATTTATTTTCAACTGGTTCGGGAAAAAAAACCAAAGTATATTACAGTGAAGAAGGAAAAGATAAAACAAATGTGGTAAAATGTTAAAAAGTGAATATATGTGAAGATACACAGACGTTCATAATATTATTCTTTCATTTTAACTGTAGACTTTAAATGTTTCAAAATAAAAAGTTGAAAGAAAAGCAAATCTTGATAATGGCTGCCATCTTCCGGGAAGAAGGGAGTCCCAGGAAAGCTTCTGTGATGCTGGTAATGTTCTATCTCTTGATCTGGGTGGTACACACCTGCTGGTGTTTTCGGTTTTGCTTTCCCAAGACTTATACGTGGTTTCTGCACTTTTCCACATATTTTACAACAATACAAAAAAAAATTTTAAGGAAGTCTGTTTTAAAAATCTAAGTACGTTTCAAAAATAACGTACAGACTTTTTTTAAAAAGGCAAAAAGAGAAAAAGTTGTTTCAGTGGCGACCAAAGGTTTTAAAATATCAGCCAACATTAAATACCTCTGATGCCAGGTGTATTAAAAAAAAAAATCTAACCACTGTGCAGTGTAAACTCAACTGGTCATTGATGACAACTGGTATTGTGATCTCAGGCCACACCACATAAAGACCCCACGTCTCTCTCCCCATCCTGCAATGTTCCACTCCACCGGCCTGGAAGGCAACCTCTTCTTCCTATCAAGCATTATCTCTCATTAGTTTTCTTCTACCACCTTTCTCCATTTTTGAACCTAGAAACAGAATGAGTCACCAAACACTACGTCACACCCCCTTCAGTCCTTGTTCCCACCATTTTCCGAATGCCATCTCTCCTCCTCTCCTCCCCTTTCCTTAGACAGTGCCAACAGCTGTTCGGGTCCCGGTCTATCCCCCTGGGGGGCCGACTGCAGACAGACGTGGTACTTGCTTCCTCTCGCCAAAAAACCAGCTAGCACTTGTCAAACTAAATTGCAGAGGAACCAGCTGTCCAGGAGTCCAGCCTACGCGGAGAGATTTTCAAATTCAGAGCCCTCTCCTTTAACTCTGCTTTGACTCTCCCGTTTAGTACCCAGCAAATACTCTGAGGATGGGAAAAGTAGGGACAAAAATACTCAGGATGTGAAAGGTCACGGGGTTGGTTTGGTGAAAAGCGGCAGGGGCACCAAGAGACGAGGAAGGAAGGAAAGAGCAGCCGCTCCGGGGCCAAAACCGGAGAAACGTCGGGGGCCAGAGAGAGGAAAATCGAGAAAGGAGGGGCGTCCTGCTGGCCACAGGTTAGGATGGGGGCTCAGGAGACTAAGGGTAAAAGGGCACCTGGGCCTGGGATGGGGACTCCTACGACTAACAGCTGAGCCGGACCACCACGGGGTGCCGGCCGCGGCCGGCGGGAAAAGAGAGAGTAAGGCGGGTGGGCAAAGGGAGGTTGAGGGGAGCCTGGGGGAGGCGAGGCCCGGGCCGCGCGCCCACCTGCGAGTAGGAGCACTTCTCCGAGTCACTGCCGCCCAGGACGGCGCAAGCCTCATTCTCCAGCTCCTCGTCCTCCTCAAGTACATCGACCAACGATACCACGGGCTCCAACTCCGACTGTCGCCCAGCTGGCTCCTCGGCTCCGGCCATCCTCAACTGTCACCCGGACCGCCGATCAGCCCCGGCGGAGGCGGGAAAAGCGTCCGCGAGGGGCGGGGCCGGAGGAGGCGGGGCCTCGGTGCCAGACACCAATCCCAAAGACAGGGAGCGAAGGAAGGGGGAGGAGCGACTTCCGACAATCGGAAGTCAAGCCTGTCCCTTCTCCGCGCCTGCGCCCGCGGCGGGCTGGTTTCCGTTTCCGGTGGCGCCTCATTGTGGCGCGCTCCTGAAGCGTAGCGGTCGCTATGGAGCTGTTGGGCGAGTACATCGGACTGGAAGGGCGGCGACAGCAGCTACGGGTGCCCTGTGAGGCGCCGGGCGTCACCGACCCTTTCCAGAGCTTGTTGTCCGGTGTGGCTCAGATGAGGGAGCTGGTGACTGAGCTCTTCGGCTCTCAGGTACAGCAGGAAGCACAGGACCGGGTGACGGCGGCTCCCGACGAGGCCTTGGACGGTGAGCTCTGAGACGGTTCTGGGAGCGACAGGAGGGCGGGCAGGGGCGCCCAAAGTGGGAGAAATTTCCTCAGGGAACCTGTGTAGAGCGACAAACTTGGAGAAGGTGAGCCTTGGGGGAGGAATTCCAAATTAAAAATTTTAGCTGTTTTCGCCAAATTTGGGCGGTACCTGGACTCATTTAGCAGGACTGCTTTTCACGATTCTCTTTTCATTTATGTCACACAAAAAAGTACTGAACGCCTACGGCCCTGTGCCAGTCCCTGGGCTGAACTCTGGAGAAAGAATGAAGTGAATGCGACTCAGTTCCTGTTCTTGTGGAACTCTGTGGGAGGTTAGACAGACAAACATTAAAGAGTAGAAGGAATGACCCTAGACTTCTCTGTAACTATTGCAAACCTGGAGAACCCAAGAAGGCTTCAGAGAGAGCATGACTTCTAAGCTGGGCTTAGATGGATGGAAAGGAATTTTCCCAGGCGTGAATTTACAAATATGTTTGGAAGACTGCCATCTATTACAGAATAGGAACAGGTTCTGAAGATTGGAATAGATTTCAGATGAAAAAGGCTTCACTTTCAGGCACTCCTTTCATTTCCCAATGTGGTAGGTGCAGTTTGAAAGCAGAAATGGAAAATTTAACTGTATTCTTAAGTCTTGTCTTGAATACCCTGAGGTGAAGAACCTAAGAACTAAATATTGGAATTAGGGGTTACTTCCCCTGTTGTCGTTGTTGAGGTTCAGTCACTCAGTTGTGTCCAACGCTGCAACTCCATGGACTGTAGCACACCAGGCTTCTCTGTCCTTCTCTGTCTCCCAGAGTTTGCTCAAATTCATGTACATTTAAACTGCAGTGCCATCCAGCCATCTCATCCTTTGTCTCCCCCTTCTTCTTCTGCCCTCAATCTTTCCTAGCAGCAGTCTTTTACAGTGAGTCAGCTCTTTACATCAGGTGGCCAAATTATTGGAGCTTCAGCTTCAGCATCAGTCCATCCAATGAATATTCAGGGTTGATTTCCTTTAGGATTAACAGATTTCATCTCCTTGTCATCCAAGGGACCCTCAAGAGTCTTCTCCAGTACCACAGTTCAAAAGCATCAATTCTTCGGCACTCAGCCTTCTTTATGGACCAACCCTCACATCTGTACATGACTACTGGAAAAACCATAGCTTTGACTATACAGACTTTTGTCATCAGAGTGATGTCTCTGCTTTTAATACACTGTCTAGGTTTGTCATAGGTTTCCTTCCAAGGATCAAGTGTCTTAATTTCATGGCTACAGTCACTGTCTGCAATGATTTTGGAGCCCAAGAAAATAAAATCTGTCACTGCTTCCACTTTTTCCCCTTCTATTTGTCATGAAGTGATGGGACTGGGTGCCATGATCTTTGTCTTTGAGTGTTGAGTTTTAAGCCAGCTTCTTCACTCTCCTCTCAGCTTCATCAAGAGTCTCTTTAGTTCCTCTTCACTTTCTGCTATTAAGGTCCTGTTATTTGTGTATTTGATGTTATTGATATTTCTCCTGGCACTCTTGATTCCAGCTTGTGCTTTCTCCAGCTTGGAATAAGCAGAGTGACAGTATATAGCTTGGATGTACTCCCTTCCCAATTTTGAACAAGTTTGTTGTTTCCTGTCTAGTTCTAACTGTTGCTTCTTGACCCGCATACGGTTTTGGGATTGGAATAAAAACTGACTTTTTCCAGTTCTCTGGCCACTGCTGAGTTTTCCAGATTTGCTGACATGTCAAACAGCATCATCTTTTAGGATTCTAAATAGCTCAGCTGGAGTTTCATCACCTCCATTAGGTTTGTTCGTAGTCCTAAGGTCCACTTGACTCCAGGATATCCAGCTCTAGGTGAGTGACCACACCATTGTAGTTATCCGTGTCATTAAGACTTTTCTTGTATAGTTCTTCTGTGTAGTCTTGCCACCTCTTAATCTCTTCTGCTTCTGTTAGGTCCTTATCATTTCTGTCCTTTTATCGTGCCCATCTTTGCATGAAATGTTCCCTTGGTGTCTCCAATTTTCTTGAAGAGATCTGTCTTTCCCATTCTATTATTTTCTGTTTCTTTGCATTGTTCATTAAGAAGGCTTTCTTATCTCTCCTTAATATTCTTTGGAACTCTGCATTCAGAAGGGTATATCTTTCTCTTTCTCCCTTGCTTTTCACCTGTCTTCTTTCCTCAGCTCTTTGTAAAGCCTCCTTGGACAACCACTTTACCTTCTTGCATTTTCCTTTTACTTTGGAATGGTTTTGGTCACTGCCTACTGCACAGTGTCACAAACCTCCATCCGTAGTTCTTCAGGCACTCTGTCTGCAAATCTCATTGCTTGAATCTATTTGTCACCTCCACTGTATAATCATGAGGGATTTCATATAGGTCATACTTGAATGGCCTAGTGATTTTTCCCTACTTTCTTCCATTTAAGCATGAATTTTATAATAAGGAGTTTATGATATGAGCCACAGTCAGCTCCAGATCATGACTGTGTGGAGCTTCTCCATCTAAAGTTGCAAAGAACATAATCAGTCTGATTTCAGTATTGAGCATATAGTGATGTCCATGTGTAGAGGCATATCTTGGGTTATTGGAAAAAGGTGTTTGCTACGACCAGCATGTTCTCTTGACAGTACTCTTAACCTTTGCCCTGCTTCATTTTGTACTCCAAGGCCAAACTTGCCTGTTTCTCCAGGTATCTCTTGACTTCCTGCTTTTACATTCCAGTCCCCTATGATGAAAAGGACATCATTTTTGATATTAGTTCTAGAAGTTGTAGGTCTTCATACAACCAGTCAACTTTAGCTTCTTCAGCATCAGTGGTTGAGACATCGACTTGGATTACTGTGATGTTGACTGGTTTGCCTTGGAAACGAACCGAGAGCATTCTGTCGTTTTTGAGATTGCACCCAAGTACTGCATTTCAGACTCTTGTTGACTATGAGGGCTACTTCATTTCTTTCCAAAGGATTCTTGACCACAGTAGTAGATATAATGGTCATCTGAATTAAATTCACCCATTCCCGTCCATTTTAGTTCCTGATTCCTAAAATGTCGATGTTCACTCTTGTCATTTCCTACTTGACTGTGTCCAGTTTACCTTCCAAACATTCCTGGTTTCTATACAATATTGTTCTTTACAGTATCAGACTTTACTTTCACCACCAGACACATCCACAGCTGAGCATCATTCCCGCTTTAGCCCAGCTGCTTCATTCTTTCTGGGGCTATTAGTAATTGCCCTCTGTAGGGCAATTACTGCCCCCTTCCCCAGTAGAATATTGGACACCTTGCAACCTGGGGGCTCATCTTCAAGTGTCATCTTTTTGCCTTTTCATACTGTCCATGGGGTTCTCTGGGCAAGAATACTGGAGTGGATTGGCATTTCCTTCTCCAGTGGACCATGTTTTATCAGAATTCTTCACTATGACACATCCATCTTGGGTGGCACTGTGCAGCATGGCTCGCAGCTTCATTGAATAACGCAAGCCCCTTCACCATGACAAGGCTGTGATCATGAAGGTGTAACTCCTCTGTAGAGGAGCTTAAACTGTACTGTACTTTCCTTTTCTTTCCATCTTGTTTACATCTTGATAGTGCCAGATAATATGATGGAACCAACTCAGAATATTATGTGAATTTCAAACAGTAGATTGTTTCCATTAGCATGAAGTCCTGGTTCTTGGCTCCAAAAGATCCTCTCTAAACTGTTGAAAATGCTGTCATTGGAATAAGGACAAGTATAGATGGAGCCATTTAAAAAATGGCTTGCTGGAAAAATAACTTCTACCTTTTCTGCTAATAGTGGGTCAGTAATATCTTCATACAAGAGGACATGCTTTTGTATGTTTAACAAAGTCCCCAAAGTGTTTCAGTTTGAACTTCCTTTGTTGAAAATGGTAGAGGGACTTCCCTGGTGGTCCACTGGTTAAGACTATATGCTTCCACTGCAGGAAGCACGGGTTTGATCCCTGGTTGGGGAACTAACATCCCTCATGCCCTGTGGTGCAGCCCAGGAAAAAAAAAAGTGATAGAGATTAAAATGATGAATTTTATCTTATATAAATCATATCTCAATTAACAAGTACAAAATTTTTTAAATGTAAATATTACAAAAGTGATAGAATGCAATACTAAAATGACAAATGGTGATCATTTTGTATGTACAGAAATATTGAGTCATGGTGTTGTACACCTGGTACTAACAGTGTTGTGGGTCAGCTATACTTCAGTTGAAAAAAAAATCATCATAGTGACCAAAAAAGACAATCCAGTTGCCAGGTGTGCAGAAAACTTGAAGAGACAGTGCACCAAATAAGATATACAAATGGCCAATAAGCACATGATGCTGAACATCACTGGCTTTTAGAGAAAGGCTAATCAAAGCCACAATAACATAGCGTGTCATACCCACCAGGAAGGCTATAATTATAAAGAACAGTAACACGTGTTTTGACTAGGATGTGAAGAAATTGGAGCCCTCATACGTTGCCGGTGGAAACGTAAAATGGGGTACCTTCTTTGGAAAACACTTTGATAGTTCCTCAGAAAAGTTAAATGTAAAATTATCATTCGACCCAACAATTCTAGTCCTAGAGATTCTTAGTTCCACTCCAAGTTCTCCCAAGACAGCTGGAAAAATGTTCCCATAAAAACAAATGCACATGTGTTCATAGCTGCATCATTGATAATAGCTAAAAAGTAGAAATAACACAAATATCCATCATCTTATGAGTGGATATACAAAATGTGTATCCATCCATACAGTGGAATATTCCTCAGCAACCAAAAGGAATGAAGTATTGATAAATGCTATACAATGTGAATGAACTTTGAAAGCGTAAGTGAAAGAAGGCAGACACAAAAGGCCATATATTTTGATTCATTTATATGAAATGTCCAGAACAGACAAAGCTGAGGGGTAAGAAAATAGACTTTTGTTGTTTTTCAATCACTCACTCGTGTCCAACTCTTTGCGACTCCTTGGACCGAAGCACGCCAGGCCTCCCTGTCCATCACCAACTCCTGGAATTTTATCAGATTCATGTCCATTGAGTCGATGATGCCATCCAACCATCTCATCCTCTGTTGTCCCCTTCTCCTCCTGCCTTCTATCTTTCCCAGTATCAGGGTCTTTTCCAATGAGTCAGCTCTTCGCATCAGGTGGCCAGAGTATTGGAGCCTAGCATCAGTCCTTCCAATGAATATTCAGGGTTGATTTCCTTTAGGATTGACTGGTTTCATATCTTGCAGTCCAAGGGACTCTCAAGAGTCTTCTCCAACACCACAATGAAAAGCATCAATTCTTTGACACTCAGCCTTCTTTATAACTCTTACATCCATACATGACTACTGGAAAAACCATCGCTTTGACTATATAGACCTTTGTTGTCAAAGTGATGTCTCTGCTTTTTAATATGCTGTCTAGGTTTGTCATAGCTTTCCTTCCAGGGAACAAGCATCTTTTAATTTCACGGCTGCAGTCATCATCTGCAGTGATTTTGGAGCCCAAGAAATTAAAGTCTCACTTTACATTGTTTCCTCATCTATTTGTCATGGAGTGATGGGACTGGATGCCATGATCTTCATTTTTTGAATGTTGAGTTTTAAGCCAGCTTTTTCACTCTCCTCTTTCACCTTCATCAAGAGGCTCTTTAGTTCCTCTTCTCTTTCTGCTATAAGGGTGGTATCATCTGCATATCTGAGGTTATTGATATTTCTCCCAGCAGTCTTGATTCCAGCTTGTGCTTCATCCAGCCCAGCATTTCTCATGATACACTCTGCATATAAGTTAAATGAGAAAAGTAGATTAGTGATCGCCAAAGGCTAAGGGGAATGGGAAGCGAAAGTGAAAGTCACTCAGTTGTGTCCGACTCTTTGCAATAACATGGACTATACAGTTCATGGGATTCTCCAGGCCAGAATACTGGAGTGGGTACCCTTTCCCTTCTCCAGGGGATCTTCCCAACCCAGGGATAGAACCCAGGTCTCCGGCAATGCAGTTGGATTCTTTACCAACTGAGCCACAAAGAAATCCCAAGAATATTGGAGTGGGTAGCCTAACCCTTCTCCAGTGGATCTTCCCAACCCAGGAAGGGGAAGTGACTGCTAATTGGTATGAGACTTCTTTCTTGGAAGATGAAATGTATTCTAGAATTAGTGATGATGGTTTTATAACCTAGTGACTATCTAAATCAATAATCTGTACACTTTGAAAGTGAATTTTATGGTGTATGAATTATATCTCCAAAAAAAGGTGATAGAAGGGAAAGGTTTTAATCATAATTTCTGCAGTCTTTTTAACTGTACATATTGCTAATTTGATATGTGCATTGTTTTATTAATCCCTGAAGTGAAATGATCTCATTATCAACCATTTTAGCTATCTATATTTCTTTCAACCACTGAACATATTGTCATACAACAAATATTTGTTTTAAAAGGTGATGATGAAGATGATTCAGAAGATGAAAATAACACTGATAACAGAACTAATTCAGATGGACCATCTGCAAAACGGCAAAAAACACCATCTTAACTAGCTTTTATGAAATTTAAAAGACTGCTACCATATTTTATTTACCACACACTGACATTTAAGGAAGACTTGTGCTCTAATTTGGAAAGTGTTTGTTTTTTTCCCCTGGGACAGTTTTGTCAAAGAGGAAACTTTTCTTCTGTTTTCATCAAAGAAAGACATAAATGCATAGAAATGAATCCCTTTTCTTGAGTGAGAAGTCAGTTTCAGATCATGGAAATAAAATAGACATTTAATAATGTATAATATCCAGTAAGTTGGCAACTGAATTCTTACTTAATACTGTTTAAATACCCGTTGGATTAAATTGTGTGGTGTCTACATGTTTTAGCTTCTGCTTCTGTTATGAAAATATATGTCAAGGTTTATGGACAATAACATTTCAAGGAACTGACATGAACAAGTGATGAAAATGAGGTGTTAAATTTAAAAATGGCAGGTGCTTCCTTGGTGGTGAAGTGGCTAAGACTCTGCATTCCCAATGCAGGGGGCCTAGGTTCCTTCCCTGGTCGGGGAACTGGATCCTGCATGCTGCAGCTAGAGTTTGCATGCCACAACCAAAGACCCAGCATGATGAAATGAAGATTCTGCACGTGCCACAACTAAGACCTGGTGCAGCCAAATAAATGTGTTAGTTAATTAATTTAAATTTAAGAATGGCAATTCCATGTAAGTAGAAGGAAAATGGGAATAGTGAGAAATACTGAAGGGAAGGAGAGCCCTTGAGAGACACCCAAGAAAACCTTGAATCCACACCTGAACTCAATATACAGACTTCTGGAGATGATACCACTCAACAGATAGATGTTTAACTTGTACCTTAAGAGAGTCAAACTGGGGTGTGCTTTTATGCTGGTGATAATGCTGTTTATGTTAACACACGTATAAGTCTTTAGGTAAGCAACTTCTGTGTTGACTATAACTTAAGATATTTCATGTCATTCTGTAGTCAGACTTTGATTTTGCTTAACAAGGAACTATCAGATCCTTTAAATACATATATGTATATATTCCTAAAATGTGTGTGTGTGTGTATTCCTTTTCTGCTTGTCAGAGAGACTAAGGTATTTTTCATTTACTACACATATAAATGTTTCCTGATTCATTTTGATAGCTAAACTACAGGGAATAAAATCAAGTAACAGGTACCTATTGAAACACAAATAGTCACAGAATTTTAAGTTGGAAGTAACCTTAAAGATGATATGATTTACTCAGAGATGAATTGAATCTTAGATATTTTCCTTGAGTTACAGAACTTACTGGCAGAGCTGGGTTATACACACAGCCTTTAAAAGATTACCATAGTACTTTCGCAGTTACACATTCTGAAATCTGTAGCTTACAAAGTACATGGTATTAAAGAAATTGAATTTACACACCTTTTTATATGTTTAAAGTATTGTTTTAGTTGGAACATCAGGCTTCTACCAAGTACTCTTATGTAATTAAAACAGTACCAACTAGAAAAAGTTTTAAATGGTCAGAAATTACCTTGTTTGTTTAGTTTGTGATATGTCTCTACTATTGGAACTTCAGGTCAGTTACTGATTTACAATAATCTTTTATCTTTATACGTTCCTTAAAAAAACTTGGGACTTCCCTGGTGATCTAGTGGTTAAGACTCCAAGCTCCCAATGCACGGGGCCTGGTTCAATCCCTGGTCAGGGAACTAGATCCCACATGCTGCAACTAAATATCCCGAGTGCTGCAACTAAGACCTGGCACAGCCAAATTAAATAAATAAATAAAAAAATAATAATAATAACTTAACCTGTGAAATTAAAATAGTTCATAGTTTTAAAGTAATACCTGAACTTTGCTCCTGAATATTTTATCTCCTTTGTTTAGTAAATATGTTTATAAAAAAGAAATACCAAGATATTCATGCTTGAGGTCTGGTGTTTGGAGGTCTGGGTTATAAGTCTGATGGATCTTTTTCTGATTCTAATACTGTCTTCATAAGTGAGCCACATGTATGACAAAAAAGGTTTTGAAGGTGTGAGGGGCTAGTTTGAAGAACCAGTATAAGAGAGATGCCTTGCCGATTTTCTAATCTGCTGCCTTTCAAAGGTAATAACGATAGCCACAGACGCACAGGACACAGTTAATGTCTGAAACAGCTCTGCAACTTTACTTTCATACAAGAAAGTCAACCCCAGTCCTACCTAAAAATAATCTGGATGCTAGACTGAGATAATCTTTTAAAATTGAAACATGGAGTTCTAAATGTGAAATACATGGGCATATACAAATAGATGTGTGTTCTAAAAGTAAGTGCTTTTGTGTCACATTAAGAAATACTTCCAGTAAAGTTCTGTGACCAAGGACAAGAACTTTTACTGTTTTATAATAGGTTGCTGTTGCTTGGCTACAATATTAGTTAGGAAGTTTGAACAAACATTTCCTCCAGCAGAACGTTCTTGGCTTCTGAGATGTTAGGCCTCATACTGTCTTTCTGTGGAACCTAGCCCCCTGTACTGACTCCCTCATGGTATGAAGTATACTCTATTAGAATTATTTCTTCAAGCTGCTCAATTTTTGAAAAACTTTTATTGAGAAGACTTGTATTTTTAAGAAAACAGAGTTTATGTTTTCTTCCAAATGGGACCATCGGTTGGAGACATCTGTGGCTCTTGGTTTATTTTGTGGTAGTTTAATCTAGATCCTATTTAGCCTATTGAAGTTACACCTGTTCCTCAGTATAATTAATTCATTTTACAAATGTAGTGTATCATTTTTTATGATACACTAACATGCTGCAGTAAGTGATATGATAACGTATAAGATATGATAACATACTGCAGTAAGGCGCATACACAAAACATCCTGAAAACACAGGCTTTCTAACTCACTTTCAACCACTATGCTGTGATAAAACGATTACAGGAAATTCCTGTTTGAACTTACCCTGGTGGGCGGCTGAGCACCACTGAGTAAAACTGTACTAGAGTTTGCAGTTATGTCACTATGGTAGTTACAAATAAATTAACATTGTTTGGGGAAATTATGGTCATTTTGTGATTTCGTCTTGCATATTTAAGTATATAGTAAGATTAGCATGTAAAATTATTAGAGAAATTGGAGGATATTTGTAAAATAACAAATGAGAAACAAGTTTTTGTGATAAAGTTGGGTTCTTTTCTCACTACTTTGAACATAATTTCAGGTAGATTCAAGATTTAGAGTATAAAATAATATTTAAAAAAACACAAAAAGTACTAAAAGAAAATGGACTGTTTTTTTTTTAATAGTATCAGAGTGAGTAAGGATACCTAAGCAAGACTTTAAGAAATCCAAACACTGTGATAGAAAAGATTAATAAATACATTTCAGTTCAATTCAGTTCAGTCGCTCAGTCATGTCCGACTCTTTGCGACCCCATGAATCGCAGCACGCCAGGCCTCCCTGTCCATCACCAACTCCCGGAGTTCACTCAAACTCACATGCAGCAAGTCGGTGATGAAGAGGGTTAGGGTTAGGGTTAGCCATCTCATCCTCTGTATTTATATGGTGGTAAACATTTCTGAACATTCTGTAAATGAGGTTAAAAGTAGAGTAAAGTATTTAGTGTTTTCAACAGAAATGACCAAGAACTAATATGCCTTTTATAGCTCTCACGTGTACCAGTCAGAAAGACAATAGAAATTTCACTTCAAATAAATGAAAATTAAAACCACAACGCAGTATCATTTTTTTACTTTTCAGACTGAAAGGTCAAAAGTTTTGATGCAATATTGAGCTGGAAAGGGTGTGAAATCTATAAGATGCTGGTGGTGAGAGTGTAAATTGGTATAAGCTCCTTATAAGTCAAGTTGACTCTGTCAAAATTTAAAGATGTGGTGCTCTTGGGCCCTATCAGCAATTGCTCTATCAGCAATTTCAGTGATAGAATTTATCCTATGGATAATAGCATACATATACACAGATACATTTACAAGATAATTGATTGCAACATTATTCTTGGTAACAGGATTGGTAGTGGTGGTTTAGTCAATAAGTCATGTCCATCTCTCGCAATGCCGTGGACTGTAACCCGCCAGGCTCCTCTGTCCATGGGATTTTCCCCGACAAGAACACTGGAGTGGGTTACCATTTCCTTCTCCAGAACAGCAGATTATAAACAACCTAAATGTTTTATCAGCAGAAGACCCTAGTTAATTAAAGTAGAAGCATTTCAGTACAATAATTCTGTGCAGCCATTAAAAAAAAGACCATGTGTTGTTAAGGATCCATCTCCAGGATATGATGCTAAAGGAAAACTTAGCAAAATACACAACAGTGTGTAGAATGCTTCTAGTGGAGAGTACTGGCTAGATACACATATAGTATCTCTGAAAGGAGAGTCGGACTGCATCTGGGAAGAGGGAGATGGGGTTGGGAGTGAGAGGGAGATTTTTCATTGTATCCTCTTGTTCTCTTTGCATTTTTGCCTGCCAATGCAGGAGACATGAGTTTGATCCCTGGTCTGGGGGGATCCCCCATACCTCAGAGCAATTAATCCCATGTGCCATAAGTATTGAGCCTATGTTCTAGAGCCCGAGAACTGCAACTACTGAAGCCCATGCACCTTAGAGTCCCTGCTTTGCAAAAGAGAAGCCACTGCAGTGAGAAGCCTGAGCACCGCAACCAAAGAGTAGCCCCTGCTTGCAGCAGCTAAAGAAAAGCCTGTGCAGCAATGAAGACCCAGTGCAGCCAAATATTTTTAAAAAAGAAAGAAAGCATGTGCTACATATTTTTCCACAAAAGCAGGGGGGAAAATCATGCTTTAAAAAAAATCCAGTTTTTTTTATTATTATTGTTTTTTGGCTGTGCTGGATCTTCATTGCCGCGTGGGGTGTCTTTAGCTGCAGTGATGGGGGAGGGGTGCTGCCTAGTGTGGCACACGGGCTTCTCACTGTGGTGGTTTCTCTTGGTGCAGAGCGTGGGCTCTAGGCTAGGCGGGTACAGCAGTTGTGGCTCCCAGTCTTTGTTGCTTCACAGCACGTGGGCTCTTCCCAGATCAGAAATCAAATCCATGTCTCCTGGACAGATTCTTTACCACTGAGCCACCAGGGAAGCCCCCCATGCTTTTTTTAAAAATTCATTTATTTTAATTGGAGGCTAATTACTTTACAGTATTGTACTGGTTTTTGCCATACATTAACATGAATCAGCCATGGGTGTACATATGTCCCCCATCCTGAACCCCCCTCCCACTTCCCTCCCCATTCCATCCCTCAGGGTCATCCCAATACACCAGCCCTGAGTGCCCTGTCTCAGGCATCGAAGCTAGACTGGAGATCTATTTCACATATGGCAATACACATGTTTCAATGCTATTCTCTCAAATCATCCCACCCTCGCCTTCTCCCACAGAGTCCAAAAGTCTGTTCTTTACATCTGTGTCTCTTCTGCTGTCTCACATATAGGGTCATTGTTACCATCTTTCTAAATTCCATATGTATGTGTTAATATACTGTATTGGTGTTTTTCTTTCTGACTTAACTCTGTATAATAAACTCCAGTTTCATCCATATCATTAGAACTGATTCAAATGCATTCTTTTTAATAGCTGAGTAATATTCCATTGTGTTTATGTACCACAGCTTTCTTATTCATTCATCTGCTGATGGACATCTGGGTTGCTTCCATGTCCTGGCTATTGTAAACAGTGCTGCGATGAACATTGGGGTACACGTGTCTCTTTCAATTCTGGTTTCCTTGGTGTGTATGCCAGGCAGTGGGATTGCTGGGTCATATGCCCCTGTGCTTTTAAATAAGGGCAGTTGAGCCATGTTAACAGTTTAAAACGTTGTTGTGTAAATGATTCAGGCCAGAAATTAAGCAATCCAGGCTTAAGAATGTCCACATTTCCCATCTGACTACTGTTATGTCAGAAGGGGAGTAGAAGGCAGTTTCTAAAGAGGTTAGGAGAGCTGGGCTAAGTATGAGATAGGGTAACTTTAATAAAAAAAGGAGGTATTTCTAAAACTGATGGGCCTAGCTGTAACCCTCTATTGTTCAGTCGTGTCTGACTCTTTGCAACCCCATGGACTGTAGCATGCCCGGCCTCCCTGTGCCTCACCATCTCCTGGAGTTTGCCAGAGTTCATGTCCATTGCATTGGTGCGTTTATACAGTCCATTACAACTATATAAAAAGCTGTAACCCTCTAGCAAGCGCATTATTCTCAAAATATAAAAAGAATTTCCCAGTGTTAACTGTAACTATTCCAGTTCTCAGGTGACCTTTGGGATCAGAATTGCTCTATTTAAAGGCATGGCCCAGGAAACAGTGAATGCTAGACAGTAAGCCTCTATTTATATCTTTTAAAAAGTAGCAGCTCACATTGGAGCAGCACAAGGCTATTAGGTACAGTTTTAAATAGAAATTTACTCTCATGCCAAAATTCTGCTGGGAATAGAAGTAACTTCTAGAGGCACCATTACTAGTTTAAGTGAGTGCTTTAATTTAGGGCCAAGATATTGCCCGCTGATACCAGAGTGCTGAAGATGTCTTCTGTAGCTTTAAGATGTTGTCAAGATACTTGCTGCATTTGTTTGGTGGTTTAGGAAACCATTGTCTTCATGATTGTAATTAAAGAACTTCTAAGTGGTGACTCTGAAAACCTTGTTTGTGAATGTGGTCTTTGTTTTTCTTGCATCAGTAAGAAAAATGCCAAGATAGCCAACATCACAAGAATTGTTGGCAAAACTAAATTGGGAGACTCATTTTAATCTTGGCCTTAAAAAGAGATTATCCCCACATGCTGAAACCTGAAAGAGCTTAATAACCAAAGTTACCTAGAACACGTGACACATTATGCCATGCACTTTGTTTTTGTTTGGAAAGTGGTAGTCCCACAGTAGTGTCCGACTCTGTGATACCATAGACTGTAGCCTGCCAGGCTCCTCTGTCCATGGAATTCTCCAAGCAAGAATACTGGCAGGGGAAGCCATTCCCTTCTCCAGGGGATCTTCCCGAGCCAGGGATCGAACCCGGGTCTTCTGCATTGCAGGCAGGTTCTTTACCATCTGAGCCACCAGGGAAACCCATGCAGTCAATAACCTTAATCTTTTTTCTCTCTGGAGAGTGAAGTAGATTGTTTTGTAGCCTAGTGAGAGTTGTCGAGTGGCAGTAAAAATCATTCATGTAGTAAGTAATCACTAGGCACCTACTATGTGCCAGGCACTGTTCTGGGCATAGGCTGCATGACATGAACAGACAAGTGCCTGCCCTTATGGAATTTAGATTCTGACAAAATGTGTAACATGTCATATGATGGAAAGTGCTCAGGAGAAAAGCAGGGGAGGCGGATGGTTGATTTTAAATAGGGTGGTCAGAGGCAGCCTCACTAAGCTGACAGTTGAACAGAGGTCTAAAGAACATGATGGAGCTGGTCAGAGCTGAGCATTCAAGCAGAAGGTACACTGAGCGCAGAGGCCCTGAAACATGTTTTTCTGGCTTGTTCTAGAATCGACAAGAAGACCAGTGTGGGTGGCGTGGAGCAAGGGATGGAGGGGGGTGGTAGAAGATGAAGTCAGGGGCCACTTAGAACTTTGTGTGCCACATTAAGGACTTTGACTTTTATTCTGAGAAGGGAAACTATGGAAGGATTTTTGAGAAGAGTAACATTTTTAAATGATCCCTCACCACGTGTTTAATAGTAGGCTTGTAGGGGACTTGAGCAGATTCTGGTGGTTGGAGAGATCAGCAGCTTATCTTTAAATAGGTTAAATTGCAGGTGCCTGGTAAGATACCTTAGTAAATATCAGGTAGGTGGTTAGCTATTCAAGACTGGAGCTCAGGAAAGAAATTTGAGTTTTAAAGCCATGAGCCTGGATAAGATGACAAGGGAGTAGAAAAGAGAACGTGGGCATGCTATGTCTTAGAAATTGAGTAGATGCCCCAAAGAGGAACCAGCAAAGGGCATAAGAAAAGCTGGTGAGGCAGAAGACTAATAGAAAAGTATCTAGAATTGGGCTATTTAGCCACATGTGGCTATTGAATTAAAATGTAAAATTCAGTTTGTCAGTCACACTAGCCGCATCTCAAGGCCTCATTTCATGTGGCTTCTGGCTGTTGACAGGGACAGGACAGATAGAGGACATTTCCATCATCACTAAAATTCTATTGAGCAGTACTGTTCCAGAAGCCAACAGAAGAAAATACTTCAAGGACAAGGGACTGTGTCCAAAAGTAATTTGAGGGGGAGTTCCCTGGTGATCCAGTGGTTAGGATTCCATGCTTTCAGTGCCAAGGGTGTGGGTTCAGTCTCTGGTTAGGGAACCAAGATTCCCCCAAGGAATGGCATGGCCAAAAAACGTAATTTGAAGACAGACTTGACCACTGGGTTTAGTTATATGTAAATGACTGGCAACCTGTTGACAAGAGAGCGACTTTGATAGAGTCAGAGACAAAAACCTGACAAGTATATTCAGGATAAATTGGACAACAGGAATCAGGAAATACAGACACCTCGTTCCCCACCGTGAGCTGGGGCTGGCAGCTGTCTGCAGTCTACCTGGTGTGGTCCTGTCTACACTGACGTCCCTGCCACTGAGGGTCCTGACATGCCCGGCCTGCAGCTCCTAGTGCCCCACGCCCAGATCCATTCCAAACCACTACAGGAGCAGCTCAGGACCGTGGATGTTACCACTGGGCTCACCTCCTGCTTCCTGTTTCCTCCTGCCTGGCGCTGGGCCTTGGCCACACCTGGAGAACTACAAGAAGCAGGAGTCCTCTCCTTTATCTGTGACCTCACCACCCCCAGCCTGAACTGATCATGTCTGCTGCATTACTGGCTGACCTCCCCTAGAACTTGGCCTTCAGTTACAGTGACCTTCTGCATCTGACCTTCATGACCTCTCTCCATGGCTGATATCCCAGGACCACACATATTAGTTTATAAGACTGCTCAGTAGGGCCCCTTGTAACAAGTGTATTTAAACCTTGGGAAAAAATATGTTGAAAAAGAATATATAGACACCTTTTTAAAGATTTGCAGAATTCAAACAGCTGGCGTGAGCCTACCATGAAATGTTTGTTACAAACGCTGTTCCAGAGAGAGCTCTCAGTGACTTAACAGTTGAGGCTTCATGGTGCATAAAAACCCCTGGCCCAAAAGAAAGAAAGAAAACAACAACACTCCAGCCCAGTGACTCTCAACCCTAACAGACTTGCTTGAAGAGCTCTCAAACATGATTGCCTTGGCCCCTCTCCCAGGGATTGATAGCTGGGAAGGGACCCTGGCATTGTTTATATGAGGTTTGCAGTTTTTTTTATTTCCTTGAGTGATTATAATATCAGACAGAGTTCAAGACCCACTCACTGCCGTAGATCAAAACAAAAATATCAATGCATGATGATTCCCAACCATGGTCTAGAATTATGTAGAACATTATAAACATATTGGAGAACTTATAAAGTATGGCACTTATTTGATGCAAAAACAAGACGTGGTATTGTGATAACCTTTTCTGCCAGTGTTTTAGAGAGATTGAGAACATTAAATCCATCAAGAAGGAAATCAACAGTAGATAATTTTAACAAAGACTTTAACACAACTCATGGTGAACAAACATGCAGGTTTGATTATTCTCTGGGTGCTGTCACTTCAGAGCACTTTGATTCCACTTCCCCAAAGAAAAGCTTTTTTTTTTTTTTTTGCAAGGGTTAAATATGTTTATTCATGTAAAGTGTTTTTTTTTTTTAATTTTATTTTAAACTTTACATAATTGTATTAGTTTTCGAAAGCTTTGAAGTAGAATCAAATTCTAAGGGAATCACATTTTTCCCTTTAAAACTGTAGTGTTGTTTTTTTTAATGACTTTATTTCTTTATTTTTGGCTGTGCAGGGTCTTCAGTTGCTGCATGGACTTTTCTCTAGTTGCAGCAAACGGGCTACTCTCTAGTTGCAGTATGTGGGAGAGTTTACTAGAATTTTAAGTCTAAGAAAGTCTCCCTCAATAAAATACGGAATTACTACTTTACAAGACAAATAGCAAACTCACAAACCTTTCATTACATCATTTGTAAAACAAAAAGTGATGGAAATAATGTTCTTAAACGATTTCCAAACTAGCACTGCCTCAGGACAAATCAAACAAGAAACTATGCAATGACTTTTCTTAAATTATGTCCTTTTTTTTGATAAGCAGTATAGTAGAATGATATAGCTGGAGATTTGAAGCCAGATATCCTGGGTTCAAATCCTGGCTCTTCCACTAGCAGTGTGACCAACAACAAGTTATTAATTCTGTGTGCCTCAGGCTGCCTCATTTTCCTCTTCTGTAAGGTGGTACTAGTCCCAACACATACTTGCATCATAGAACTCTCATGCAGCAGAATCTGTATGTCTCAGGAATCTGCCTGCAGCCATGCGTACTTCTAGTAAGCACTCAAAAGATGCAAGTGATTTGGTTACCTGTCCCTTGCAAAAACATGTATTTCAAACTGTTACTTAATTTGAAGACTCAGTGTATCAGTGTCCTGTAGCAAAAAAACATTTCAGTAACTAGACCTTTGGAAGTAGTAAAGGAGAGAAATGAGACTACTGGAGAAGAATCTGATTGTGCCAAGGACACCTGCTTAATCTTTCAAGTAAAAGCTTCCTATGGAATGCCCAGCCTTCCATTCTGGTCAAACCTGACTTAAAGCTGCTTGAAGACTTTGATTTTCAGTAGCTCATACAAATTGAGAAAAACCTTTCTTCAGTTCTTTTCCATTTATTAGCATGGTTAGGCAGACAGTACCCAGTGCTGAAACATCTGTCATCTGTGAGAAGCCCTACAGCTCAGGGATTAGGAATAAAGGCATCAGATGCCGGGTTAGGCTTTGGCTTTGCTTCTTGGCTATGTGACCTTCAGCAAGTTACAGAACTTCAGCTCACTGTCCTTACCTGTAAAATCTGGATGATAATAACTGTTATCTCATAGGGCTGTTGGAGGACTACAAGAGTTGATTCACGTTAAAGCTCTTAGAGCCCAAGAGAAGCACCAAAAAATGTTACGATTCTTATTAAAAATCAGTGTACAACATTTCTCTGGTATTGATGACATAACTATAAAAATATATTTTGATCTCACCCAGAAAAAAAAGAAAAAAAAATTCCTAAAATCTAGTTTTCCATTTTTCAGTTATCTGTATTGTTACCAGACATGAGGTAGTGAGTACAAATCCAAGAGGCAGTACAGGGATCACATCTCCATGCAGTTAACCTATCGCCTGAAGACTAGACTTTAGGCAGAAAAGAAAATCAGAGGGATGGTGACTTGAGAGCATCATTTAGATAGCACACATCTGACAGGGACTGGACTGCTTTCATTGAACACCTTGTTTCCATTTTCTATGTGTTAGATTACTCAGCTTTCAAACATTTAGTCTTTTCCCAAGTAGGTTTTTTTTTAATTGCATTAATAATTCTAGCTAATGAACAGCACCCGTAGCATTACCAAAAGGAAGATCACATTTTGCTTCTCAAGACACCCATCACCTCAATAATTTCATACCAATTTCTCACAAGCTGATAGCAAACGAGCATAGTGCCTTAGCTACAATGGGATGAACTGGTGTTTTAGTTTGAAGAATTTTAAAGCAAGCCAAGTAATTGTATAAAATTTAAATTTTATGACCATGTTTGGACCTTTTTACATTAAGCACAATGGAAATGTTCATATTCATTTTTCCCCAAAGGAAAATTTTCTGAATTATCACTATGTTGCACAGTAAAATAAAAATATGAGTCCAGGTACTTATTCAAGTTTCTAAGGAATGCAAATAACAGATAAAATTTTACTTCCAAAATCTGAAGTCATCCACATGATTTTGTAGTACTGATTCTCAGTCTTTACCTAAAAACTCATTATTCAGATAAAGTTAGCCCCCTAGCCACATTCTTTAAAAAGCTTCTGCCCCACCACAACTTCCTGAGATCTGTGAACAAACTGCAGTCTTGTGATCAGGCTCCATATCATACTGGCAGTTTTGTACTTGTAAGGAAAAGATGATGACGGATTTTATGTGTCAATCAGTTGTAGTCTGCTGATCTGATTAGAAGCCTTGACAAATGCTTGGTGGCGATTGCATATAACTGCCAAGCATATGGGAATAATACAGTAGCCCACCGTTTTGGGGTCAGCTCTTGTACAAGAGTAAAGGAATAAAAACATCTGTAAGTAAGGTATCAGAAAAACAACTGTCCAGAACCAAAAAGGCAGGGAGAGCAACCGAGTTTTCAAGGAGTGTGTCCACGTGGTTCCTTCAAGGGGCTCCTCTGGGTGCTGTTGAATGTGTTCCAAGGCCAGCCTGTTGTAAGTCTCATTTATTTCAAAAACGTAGTAAAATGCTGCTGCACTTGCTAATAGATACAGTCCCACTCCGATCCATCCCATCCGCTGACGGAAATTCATCATTCTCCATGCTCTGTGCCTGCCAGTTAGAAACAAGTTAGGGTCTAGTAATGCTGTCATGGCAACTATTCCAAATGTACTTAACTTTTTTTCCCCCAATGAGCTCTAAAATACCCCATAACGCATTTGAGGTTTTAAATAACTAAATTTACATCTATTAAGAAATGTAAACAACTTACAGGTCGTTTTATGTAATAGATATGATAAAGTTTAATTATATATTGAGCATGCTTTTTATTGTAGCCCACAGATAAATCACTATATCTGACTTAAACAGGTCCAGCACACCGCCCCTTAAACTGTAATTAAATTAATTTCCTACGGAACATTTCACTGTTAACAGTTCAAATACTTTCTGATTTAACAGTATTGCTGCAGACATGAACGCTTAGTTCTTCAAGTAAAACCTATGTCGGAGCCCCCAAGTTAAGACAGTAACTCTTAAACACTTACAGTGGTCCCGAAAATCTTCCTGTTCCCACGGCAAGCGTTAAAGAGTCACTCAGTTCTGAATAATCGGGTGGCTTTGGCATTTCAGAGAAAAAGCCACCATAAAAGAAATCCCCCGGGGTCACCGGCTGGGAGAATGGTGAGCACGGCCAGCCTGGAGCAAAGACTAAGTGTGATTAAGCACAGCGTGACTGCAGCCGGTCACGCGGGGGGCTGGCCCCCGTCGCTGCTGCCCGAGCCCCAGCCTGTGTCGGTCGGCCCAGCCGGGAGGCTTCCCCCGACACCTGGGCCTTCCCTGCAGCCGGCCCCGCCCCCTGTCGCGCAGCAGGGGCCGCCGGCCGCGACCAGGGCTGCGCAGGCGGCGCCAGACCCGGGCCTCTCCGCCTTGCAGCGCCGAGAGCCCAGTGCCGGGCAGCGGCCACCGGCCGAGGCTGCAGAGCTGGGCAGGTCTCGGGTCTCACCTCCTGTCCGGGTTGGCCCGCCTGCCCGCCGTCCCGGATGCTGCCACACTCGTGGCTTCCGGCTCGGGCCGGAAGCGCGCATGCCCCGCCCCCGAAAGACCCGACCCTCCCCGTGACGTCAGGCCGCGGCACCGCCTCCTCAAGCGCTCTCCAATCGGCTCCAGCTGTCTGACTGGCTAAAGTTGCCGAGGCGCGGGTGGTGGCAAAGATCCCCACTTCTGGTGGGTGGCCGTCCGAGCCTGGCCGCTTCAGTCCCCCTCGAGGCTTCACCCTGGTGCTTCTCTCGTGGCCCTGGTCTCCCAGCTGTTCCGCCTCGCGGAAAGCCCCGCAGCGTCGGGCGGTCAGCTGTTTCCCCGGCGCGCCTCTGCTATCCCCTTTGGGTGTGCATCGAGTGGAGAAGAGGCCGCCCCTCGCGTTCCTCGGGCCTGGCGGTCCGGGAAGCGTCGCGAGCAGGCCCTGGTGCCTCGGCTGCCGGCGATGGACTCAGACACCGACAGCTAGATCCGAGGCTCCGGTGACTGCTTGCCGCAGTGGGGCTGGCCTCAGGCGCGGGTGCGCGGGCCTTCTCCGGGCTCGAGTCTAGGGTCATTCATTGACACCTTCAAACTGACCTGACTGCCTCGTCCTCGCAGCTCGTCGAAACTCCGGACGTTAACCAGACTTAACTGTAGTACCGCGGAGGAATACTGTGAATTGCGGCGGTGTCAATGGTGTGGGAAAAATTGGAATTTAAATCTGTTGTTTGGGGCACCATGACGCTGAGGCTCTTAGGAGACTGGTGTAGGGGGATGGATGTGAACTCGCGGAAAGCGCCGTTGGTTGCTGGCATCGCCCAGACCTGTGATGTGGCAGAAATCTGTGAGCTGGTGTAGCCCCCTTGGGGGAGTACAGACTCCTCGGGAGAATGTCCCGGACGGACGAGATCAGGAATGTAGCCTTAATAGGACTTACTGAGGAGACAAGTCATGTTCTGATCCCTAAGGAGATACCCGGAGGCGGGGGTGCCTGTAGAGTGATCATTAAGTCCCCTGACCCAGATAGTTAATTTTTAAGCAGATTAAATGAACTCTTAGAGGGGGAGGGCGTGACATTGGGTAAGTTTACCAGAGCTCTTACATATGGAAACGACCCTTTGATCTAGACTAGGATGTGATTCTAGGAATGCGGACCCCTTTGTTGGCACAGGCAGTCCATAAGGCTCTTCAGCCTGCTCTGTAACACCTGAAATACAAAAAACTGAAAGTTTTCTCAGGCAGTGATCCTCCAGAGCCAGAAGAAGAGTTTGAATCCTGGCTGTTTCATACTACTCAAAAGATGAGGATATGAAAGTTGTAAGATGTCGAAAAAACAAGGCGATTGCTAGAGAGCTTCAGAGACTCAGCATCCGGTATCATTCGTGTCCTCCAGATAAACAATCCTTTAATCACAACTCCTGAATGCCTGCAGGCTCTGGGAGTTGCAGGTCAAATACCTGACCACTTGCCAGAAGGAGGGAGAAAATTGCTTAGGAACTAAGGCTGGAGCCTTTACTACAGAAACTGGTAGAGAGAGGAGACTTGGAGTGAGCCTGGAGCAGGTCCTTGCTGGAGCAGTCCACAGAACACCGGCGCAGGCAGGCTTCTTAGAGTTACTGACACTTATAAAGGATGAAGAGGCAGCTGAAGAGGAGGAAGAGGGCGCCCTCCTCCAGGCAGGACTTGAGAGACATTTCATCTGAATCTTGGGAAATCAGGAAGGGCTATCTGCAGCAAGCAGAACACGGAGGCAGAACAATCTGTATGCTCAGTGATAGACATTAACCTATCTTGTGCTGCCAAGTTACTCATGTTTGTGCAGTTCTTAGTATAATCCTTTGTCATTTCTGTGCCCATGTAATGTCTCCTAAATGTCTCTCTAGTCATTGACTAGAAGGATGTACTTCAGCAGTGGTATTTATATATTTATATTCACCCATGAATTTGTTTTTTAATCACTCAGAGTCGTACAGAAGTTTCATCACTACACACATACATGTGATACTCTGAGAGGATGTCCAGGCATGGCTCAGGTGCACATGCTGATCAGATTTCGTTCAAATGTCGGCTTGTGTGATAATAGGGGGACCAGAGTAGCTGTCCCACGTGATGCGTCATAGGTGGTTTTTAGGTGTGCATGTGTGTGTTAGTCGCTCAGTCACGTCCGACTCTTTGCAACCCCATGGACTGTAGCCCACCAGGCTCTTCTGTCCATGGAATTCTCCAGGCAAGAACATTCCCTTCTTCCCGATCTAGGGATCGAACCCGGGTTTCCAGCATTGCAGGCAGATCCTTTACCATCTGAGCCACCAAGGACGTCCAGTTAGGTATGTCTGGCCCTATATTAATCATGAAGATCATGAGCAGCGGTTTTTATTTTCTGTGTGAATAGAAATTTTATTGATTCTATGCCATCAAAACAAGAGGCAGAATTCAACGCTGCGGTTGGTAAGTTTGCAGCTGCCATCTCTAACCCCAGATTTCTCATGTGTGTCGTCAAAGCATCTATTTGTTAAACGTCATATTAATAGGTTGCATTCAATTATAGATTGAATTAAATTCAATTATAGATGTGAATTTATAAAATAAATGTGAATAAAATGACCTTTTAACCTATTTTGTTTATACCAAGTTTCCAAGAGCGATTTCACTTGAACAAAGTGTTTCAAAAGCATGAATCTGAAAGCCACTGAATTTGCAGTCTTAGTCCTTTGGACACTTAGTCCCTTGGACACTTTCCTCCTGGTGCCCAGGGGTAGGGAGTAGTTTTCGAACTGAGAATGCTGGTGGGACCTTCTCCTGAGGCACAATGGAGTGAAATGAGACTGCGCAAATGAGTGCAAGCAGCAGGTCCCAAGGTATCAATGTGTTGAATCTGGAGGGTGAAGGGAAAGACAGGAGCATTGCATACCTCTGGGTGGCAGGCTAGACTAAATGGTCCAGTACTTCCTCACTTAATCCTTGTAAAAATCCTGCAAAATGGGGAAACAACTAGTTTCAGAATTCTGTCATCTGCCTTACTGCAAGACCCGTGTTCTTCCCACTGCCAGGAAAGAGAAGCAGTCCTAAGAGTGTCTGGACCCAGCCTCACAAGGGAAGTCGGGCAGATTGTTAACAACATTTAATAATTGGTATGGGCTACATCTTTCTTTTTTTAAAACAAACAAACGAACAAACATATTTATTTGGGTGTGACTGGTCTTAGTTGTAGCATGCAGGCAGCATGCAAAATCTCTAGTTGTGGCCCTCAGGATCTTGTTTTAGTTGCAGCATATGGGATCTGGTTCCCTGACTAGGCATTGAACCCAGGCCCTCAGCGGTGAGAGCACAGAGTCCAAACCGTTGACCACCAGGAAAGTCCATAGACAACATCTTTCTTACACACCACTGCCAACTGGATGCTGTAATGGGGAGTAAGAACCTGTAAAACCAGTGGGCAGCAGGGAGGCTGGACATGGGCTAGTGATTTGGTCTCAAAATAAAAAGGAAGAATGAAAGCATGAAAGTTGAGAATTGCTGAAAGATCATACTGAGAGTCTTTAATAAAAATACTCCCAAAGAGCCAGTTTGGGGATATACACTTTTGGGTTTAGATACAAAGTCATAATGTTTCTGTTATGAATAAATGGGTTCACTCTTCATAAATTCACGTGTGTTCCCCCTACAGAAGGTTAAATACATATCAAACCATCTTGTTGTACCTCCTTAGTGAAAGTGAAGTCGCTCAGTCATGTCCGACTCTTTGCGACCCCGTGGACTGTAGCCCACCAGGCTCCTCCATCCATGGGATTCTCCAGGCAAGAATACTGGAGTGGGTTGCCATTTCCTTCTCCATGTACCTCCTTAAATGTATGTAATTTTAACTTGTCAAATACAAGTGTGTAACAAAAGTGTGTTTGTCACTTAGTTATGTCCAACTCATTGTGACCCCATGGACTGTAGCGAACCAGACTCCTTTGTCCATGGAATTCTCCAGTCAAGAACATTGAAGAGGGTAGCCATTCCCTTCTCCAAAGGTCTTCCCTATCCAGGGATCAAACCCGATTCTTTACTATCTGAGCCACCAAGGAAGCCCAAAAGTGAGGAAAAGAAGCTAAGCAGGAGATGACACAAAGACTCTGGATAAAATCAGAGATGTAACTCCGATCTTGTTTATATGCGTATAGTCATTTGTTTTTGGAGAAGGCAATCACAAGCCACTCCAGTACTCTTGCCTAGAAAATCCCATGGATGGAGGAGCCTGGTAGGCTGCAGTCCATGAGGTCGCTACCAGTCGGACGCAACTGAGCGACTTCACTTTCACTTTTCACTTTCACGCAATGGAGAAGGAAATGGCAACCCACTCCAGTGTTCTTGCTTGGAGAATCCCAGGGACGGCACAGCCTGATAGGCTGCTGTCTATGGGGTTGCACAGAGTCGGACACGACTGAAGCGACTTAGCAGCAGGAGCAGCAGCAGCAGTCATTTGTTTGCCACCATAGGAAGTGGTATTAGCTGTGTTTTGCTGACAGACATTGTGAATGTGTGCACACGTAGGTGTTAATAAATATTGCACCCCTCCTGTAGGTGAGGCATTGAGACGGAGGGGGGTGACTGTATAGTTAAATTTAGGTTATAAGCCCAGCCATGGAGATCTATCCAGAGTCAATAATAATAGCTGACTTTGAACACTTGTGTGGACTAAGCACTGAACACCACTGAATGCATTTGGTCCTCCAACAATACTGAAAGCAAAGCTTTTGTTTTCCCACTTTACAGATGAAACAGAGGCAAAGAGAAGTCAAGTAACTTGCCCAGGGTTTCCTAACTAAAAACTGGCAGTGTCAGGATTTATACTTAGGCCATCTATTTCAAGTCCTTGATCTTAATCAACTGTGTGCTCCTTTGTTAAGTTTTGTGAGAAACATTTCATCACTTCCTCTCTTTTCCGGATGAGAGGATTGAGACTCAAAGATTCAGTGACCAGGGGATGGGGGAGGTACAAAGTCTGACTCCAGAGAACTTTTCTTAAGGTATTCTGACATAAACATTGCTGCTGCTGCTGCTAAGTCGCTTCAGTTGTGTCCGACTCTGTGCGACCCCATAGACGTCAGCCCACCAGGCTCCCCCGTCCCTGGGATTCTCCAGGCAAGAACACTGGAGTGGGTTGCCATTTCCTTTTCCAATGCATGAAAGTGAAAAATGAAAGTGAAGTCGCTCAGTCGTGTCCGACTCTTAGCGACCCCATGGACTGCAGCCCACCAGGACTACCTTGCTCGGTCAATGTTAATATCAGGGATCAGTCATGTTGATGGCATGTGTCTCTGATATGATGTAACGACAAGGGCGCTTCACATCCTCAGAACCCATAATCCAGTCTAGTCTGAGCAAAACACCTGGTTAATTCACACTGAGGGATGTTCTACAAAAGACCTGACCAACACTCCTCAGAACTATCGAAATCGGGAAAAACAAGGAAAGACTGGGAAACTGTCAAAGACCAGAGGAGTAAGGAGGCCTGGTAAGTAAATGTAGTGTGGTATTCTGGACAGGCGTTTGGAACAGACAAAGGATCTCAGTGGAAGAGTGAAATCTGAATATGCTCTGGAGTGTGGTGACAAGTAACATATCAAGGTTGGTTTCTTGGAGGTGACAAATTACCAGGGTAATGAAAGCCATTAAAAGGAGAAACTACGTGAGTATACACAAAGTCTCTGAACTGAGAAGGACAAATACAGTATGATATTGCTTATATGCAGAATCTTAAAAAGATACAAATGAACTTATTTACAAAACAGAAACAGACCCCAGACTTAGAGAACGAATATTATGGTTACCAGAGGGGAAGGGTAGCAGGGAGGGATAGTTCCGGAGTTTGGCTTTGACATAAACACACTGCTATGTGTAAAATTAATAGCCAACAAGGACCTACTGAATAGCACAAGGGGAAAAAAATATCTATAGCTAAAAAACTTCAGCAGCTGTTCGGCTGCTTTAGAAATCAAAGAAATGTAAATAAAAATGATGAATGTCTAAAAAATCAAGAAACAAAAATTCTCTTTACTATCTTTGTAACTTTTCTGAAAGTATCAAACTATTTTGAAATAAGTTGTTTGTTGAAATATATACATAGGTACTTACATATATACTCAAATAGACAACAAATGACCTGGAAATTAAGTCACTAGGGAGTAACTAGAGTGCGGGTTCTTCCCCAAAATGGTTATTCATCTGCAAACCACCAGGTGGCGGTAAGGACTCAGGTTAGGCCTTGGCCAGGCCAAAGGAGGGAATGGGATTATTTCTTATGTAAGTGGCATCATGCCTGCCTTCTTCAAAGACTGGAAAATTTCTCAAGGCTTTATGTGGAAAAATATTTAAATGCTCAATCTGGAACTGTGACTTCCTCTCTAGGTCCATGACCCTTCTAGAAATCTTTTTTAAAAAACTTGAAGTATAATACTGGGGCTTCCCTGGTGGCTCAGCAGCAAAGAATCCGCCTGCAGTGCAGGAGAGGCGGGTTCTATTCCTGGATTGGGAAGAGCCCCTGGAGAAGGAAATGGCAACCCACTCCAGTGTTCTTGCCTGGAGAATTCCATGGTCAGAGGAGTCTAGTGGGCTGCAGTCCATGCGGTTGCAGAAAGAGATGGACAGGACTTAGCAACCAAGCAACGACAGCATGGTTGATTTACAATGTTAATTTCTGCTGTACAGCACAATGATTCAGTGATCTATCTATATATATATACATTCTTTTTGTATATTCTTTTCCATATGGTTATCACAGAATTCTTTTTCTTTTGGCCACATCATTCGGCTTGTGGAATCACTCTTTGGAAGAAAAGCTATGATCAACTTAGCATATTAGAAAGCAGAGACATAACTCTGCTGGCAAAGGTCCGTCCAATCAAATCTATGTTTCTTCCAGTAGTCATGTATGGATCTGAGAGTTGTACTATGAAGAAAGCTGAGCGTCGAAGAATTGCTGCTTTTGAACTGTGGTGTTGGAGAAGACTCTTGAGAGTCCCTTGGACTGCAAGGAGATCCAACCAGTTAGTCCTCAAGGAAATCAGTCCTGAATATTCATTGGAAGGACTGATGTTGAAGCTGAAACTCCAATCCTTTGGCCACCTGATGCAAAGAACAGACTCCTTGGAAAAGACCCTGATGCTGGGAAAGACTTGAGGCAGGAGGAGAAGGGGATAACAGGATTAGATGGTTGGATGGCAATACTGACTGATGGACATGAGTTTGAGCAAGCTTCAGGAGGTAGTGAAGCACACAGGGAAGCCTGGTGTGCTACAGTCCCTGGGGTCACAGAGAGTCAGACACAACTGAGTGACTGAACTGACCAGGAACTGAACCTGGCCAGGGCCACCTTGGTGAAAGGACTGCCGGGGGATTCTCTGTCACAAGACACTGAATACAGTTCCCTGTGCTATACATTAAGACCTTGTTGTTTATAGAATCTCCTACGTTGGCAGAGGCCTGGCCATGACAAATGGAATGATCCATCTGCACAAGTGAAAAACATCTTCAGTGGGACTTCCTGGTGGGGCAGTGGCTATGACTCTGAACTCCCAATGCAGGGAGCCCAGGTCAGGGAACTAGATCCCACAAGCTACAACTAAAGATACAGCATGCTACAAGGAAAATAAAAAATCCTGCATGCTGCAACTAAGACCTGGCACAAGCCAAATAAATAAATATTAAAAAGAAAAAGAAAAACATTCTTAATGATTCCTCTTCACTCCCAGTCAGAGCATTTCACAAACTGGAAAGTAGCTGGTTTCAGAGATCAATTTCTGAAAGTCTCTTAAAGAGAACGACATTTAGGCCAGCAGTACTAAAGTTTAGCTGTCATAGGTCCCCATACACTTTCCTGCCTCTGCTACCAGCAAGCCGTACCCTGCTCTCAGAGGTCTTAGTTTTCTTATGTTCATGGTGTGTGTTAGTTGCTCAGTCGTGTCCGACTCTTTGCAACCCCATGGACTGTGGCCTGCCAGCCTTCTCTGTCCATGGGAATTCTCCAGGCAAGAAGACTGGATTGGGTTGCTTGCCCTCCTCCAGGATACCTTCCTGACTCAGGGATCGAACCCATGTCTCCTGCATTACAGGCGGATTCTTTATCACTGAGCCACTGGGGAAGCCTAGTATGTTAAATAATTCAGCGTAAAATATGGTAGTCAGGCTCTTAGTCATCACCCAGAGAGGTGGTTTGGAAGTTGGAAAGCTGGGGTCTAAAACAGAATATTGCCAGTGAGGCAAGGGTGGCTCAGAGAAGTGACTGGTTTGCTCAAGAACACACACTAGTTAGTGTCAGAGCCCAAACTTGAGCGCAAATCTGTACCTACTTCTTATTTGCTCCATGACCTGCAGTAAAAGCACTTAATTCCTCCTGGACTTCAGTTTCAGATCAGATCAGTCACTCAGTCGTGTCCGACTCTTTGCGACCCCATGAATCGCAGCATGCAGGGCCTCCCTGTCCATCACCAACTCCCAGAGTTCACTCAGACTTACATCCATCGAGTCAGTGATACCATCCAGCCATCTCATCCTCTGTCGTCCCCTTCTCCTCTTGCCTCCAATCCCTCCCAGCATCAGAGTCTTTTCCAATGAGTCAACTCTTCACATGAGGTGGCCAAAGTACTAGAGTTTCAGCTTTAGCATCATTCCTTCCAAAGAAATCCCAGGGCTGATCTCCTTCAGAATGGACTGGTTGGATCTCCTTGCAGTCCAAGGGACTCTCAAGAGTCTTCTCCAACACCACAGTTCAAAAGCATTAATTCTTCAGCACTCAGCCTTCTTCACAGTCCAACTCTCACATCCATACATGACCACAGGAAAAATCATAGCCTTGACTAGACGAACCTTTGTTGGCAAAGTAATGTCTCTGCTTTTGAATATACTATCTAGGTTGGTCATAACTTTCCTTCCAAGGAGTAAGCGTCTTTTAATTTCTTGGCTGCAGTCACCATCTGTAGTGATTTTGGAGCCCAGAAAAATAAAGTCTGACACTGTTTCCACTGTTTCCCCATCCATTTCCCATGAAGTGGTGGGACCGGATGCCATGATCTTCGTTTTCTGAATGTTGAGCTTTAAGCCAACTTTTCACTCTCCATTTTCACTTTCATCAAGAGGCTTTTGAGTTCCTCTTCACTTTCTGCCATAAGGGTGGTGTCATCTGCATATCTGAGGTTATTGATATTTCTTCCGGCAATCTTGATTCCAGCTTGTGCTTCTTCTAGTCCAGCGTTTCTCATGATGTACTCTGCATATAAGTTAAATAAACAGGGTGACAATATACAGCCTTGACGAACTCCTTTTCCTATTTGGAACCAGTCTGTTGTTCCATGTCCAGTTCTAACTGTTGCTTCCTGACCTGCATACAAATTTCTCAAGAGGCAAATCAGGTGGTCTGGTATTCCCATCTGTTTCAGAATTTTCCACAGTTTATTGTGATCCACACAGTCAAAGGCTTTGGCATAGTCAATAAAGCAGAAATAGATGTTTTTCTGGAACTCTTTTGCTTTTTCCATGATCCAGCGGATGTTGGCAATTTGATCTCTCGTTCCTCTACCTTTTCTAAAACCAGCTTGAACATCAGGAAGTTCACGGTTCATATATTGCTGAAGCCTGGCTTGGAGAATTTTGAGCATTACTTTACTTTCCTACAAAAGCTGTGATCCCTTGGTTTAGTTGCTAAATGATATCTGACTCTTTCAACCCCATGGACCAAAGCCCACCCGGCTCCTCTATCCATGGGCTTTCCCTGGGAAGAATACTGGAGTGGGTTGCCGTTTCCTTCTCCAGTTATATGATCCCTTATAACTCTAAAACTGTGTGACTCAAAAGACATTTTAATTATCTTTATTTGAATATCCTTAATGTAAAAAGTGACTCTAAATTCTTAGTTTAGACTCTAAATACCTAATATTTGTCACTTAACATGTGTTCTCAAATATTATCAGGGTATCTTTTGATGGGTGTGCTAACTCCCTAACTAGATTCTATGTTTTCCGTGATATCAAGGTGCATTGTATTCTCATATAGGCCCAACATGGTGTTTCATACTTGGAAGGTTATAAATATTTCTTAATTAATCATAGTGCTCTGATGTAATAATACATAATGATAAATTGTAATATATATATTGATATATATAATGCTGTATAATAATTAATATGATGGCATATATAATATCATTTGTTAAACTCTTCCTATGTACCAGTCACCAGGGCTTCCTTGGTGGCTTAGTAGTAAAGAATCTGATGGCCAATGCAGGATTCGTGGGTTCAATCCCTGGGTCAGGAAGATCTCCTGGAAAAGGAAATGGCAACCCACTCCAGAATTCTTGCCTGGGAAATCCCATGGACAGAGGAGCCTGGCGGGCTACATTGCTTGGGGTCGCAGAGTCAGACATGACTTAGCGACTAAACAGCAAGAGTAACATCAGTGTGTCAGGCATTGTGCTAAATGCTTTACATTTGTTACCTCATTTAATTCTGACCACAACCCTTATTGGTATATTTCTATGCTTAATTTCAAAGAAGGAAACAGACCTTTGGATCAGTAAAATGACTCGCCGGGAGTCACACAACTGGAAGCTACCAAGATCTGTTTGTTGTAGAGCCAGGATCTTAACCACTGTGCCAGAGGGCCTCCAGAGTATCTTGGCTCTGAATGGAACCAGCACTACTTCAAGAGTGGATGTGAGAACATGAATACAATTACTGGTAAAGCAGGTTCTGACCACATACCCTGAAGCCCTATCCATCACCACTCTCTGCTCCCTCCCTCCAAAATAAATAATAATAATACAACCCAGCTTAGGCTGCAGCAGAGACAGTAGTTAGCTACAAGCCAGCAACCATTAGCCCTTCCTCCTCTGTACCTAAATCCAAATTTGTTCTCCCACTTTACAGAACTGTGAACTTCAGGGGAAACCTAGCTTTTCCCTAGCCCCTGTAGGCAGTGGAGGTGGTAAATCTTGACTTAGTTTAAGATGATTCAGTCCTCTTGACCAAACTGCTCTTTTTAGGCATGGGCAAGTAATACAATTCTATCCAGTGAAATTTGAGCAGCAGTTTTTAAATTTTCATTTATGTAAGCGTGACTGGTCCCTGAGTACTTAAATTCGGATTCCATCTTCACCATTTTCTAACTCGATGGGTTTGGGCAAGTTTACTAACGCTTTCCTGGACTTCAGGTTCTTCAACTGAAACATAATTATGGCACTGTCTCAGAGTCAGTGTCAAGACTCACAATGTTACGTGCAGGGAACTGTACCTGATGCATAGTAAGGGCTCAGGAAGCAGCTGTTGTATTTGTTCTCCTTTGTTGCACAACTAATTGCCCCCAGATTTAGAGGCTGAAAACAGCTGATCGGTGGATGAAGAACCTGGGAGCGACTGGGAGGCTCTGGCTGTCTGACAGAGGTGTTGGTCAGGGCTGTGGTCGTTGCCTGGGAAATCTTCCAGGCTCACCCATGCTCATCACACAGCTGCCTGTGACACAGTAGCTGATGTCCACCATTTCCACAGAAGCAGGTGATTCAAAAGAGACAACACCCAAGACAGAAGCCACAGTCTTTTTTATCTCCAAAGTGGTACCCTATTACTTCTGTCAAATTCTACTCATTAGAAGCAAGGTAGTAACTCTAGCCCATTTTCAAGGAGACGAGATGGCACAAAGGTGTGAACTCTAAGAGGTGAGACTACTGGGGGCCACTGCAGAGGCGATGACAGCTACTGGTTGGTTTTTGTGTGTGTTTGTTTTACAGAGTCTACACTTTTGTTACTTCTCCTTTGTACTTTCCCTTTAAATGATACAATTCCTCTATTAGACCCAAGTTAAAAAAAAAGATCCTCCATGACATTGCTTGTCTCCAATTTAACTCTTTCATGTATCAGAGTAATAAACAGATTTGTTCTTTGTCCCTTCTAAAGCCTGCCATGGGTCCTCTTAGGTTTTACAAGCAGCGTATGTTCAGCATTTTAGAGTTACAAGCATAATTGCCTCCTCAGTCTCTTTCTACTTCAAGCAGTAAATACCCAGCTGCTTCCCGGTCTCTGATTTCCTTCTGATCTCACCTTCCTCCCTTTAGGGAGAAGCAATATCCTCCAGGGCCCCTAACACTCCCATCCTCCTGGGAGTGGAGAGGAGACTTCGTCCCACAAGCTTTGGCTTCTCAGATACTATTCCTTCAGCACGCAGCGAAAGCACTTTTCTTTTTTGTCTCAAGCAACAGGTGGGATCTTGGTTCCCCAACCAAGGATGTAACCCACACCCCTTTGCAATGGAAGCTCAGAGCCTTAACCACTGGACCACCAGTAAAGTCCAAAAAATAAAGCTTTTAAAATGTGCATTCTTAAAATAAATAAATAAAATAAAATGTGCATTCTTTTGTAGTTAGGGATAAATTGGTAGATTGGGATTGACATATACACACTACCATATATAAAATAAATAACTAAAAACAACCCACTGTACAGCTCAGGGGACTCTACTCAGTACTGTGTGATGATGATTATGGGAAAAGAATCCAAAAAGGAGTGGAGGGACTTTCCTGGTGGCCCCAGTGGTTAAGACTCCACGCTTCCATTGGAGGAGTCACAGGTTGATCCCTGGTCAGGGACCTAAGATCAAGTAGCATGCCCAGGGGTATGGCCAGAAAAAAAAAAAAAGAGAGAGAGAGAGAGAAGTAATATTATTTTATAAAAAATAAAATAAAAAAGAGTGGATATATGCATATATATAACTGATTCACTCTGTTGCACACCTGAAACTAACACAACATTGTAAATCGACTATGCTCCAATAAAAGCTAACTTAAAAAATAATAAAATGTGCACTCCTTTAACCTAATGTATTCCATTTATAGAAATGTATCCTAAGATACTAAGAATGGCCCCAAAGAATGGTTTTCCATTGCAATAATTTTTAATCATTGTGAAAAAAATTGGAAACTAAATGCATCAATAAAAAGTGATGTGCATGTGTGGGTGCTCAGTAGCTTCAGTCGTGTCTGATTCTTTGCGATCCCATGAACTGTAGCCTGCCAGGCTCCTCTGTCCATGGGGATTCTCCAGGCAAGAATACTGGAGTGGGTTGTCGTTTCCTCCTCCAGGGGATCTTCCAGACCCAGGGATTGAACCCACGTCTCTTATGTCTCCTGCATTGGCAGGTGGGTTCTTTATTATTAGCACCAAGTTGAGTACATTAAGCCATGTACAAAGGGCTACAGAATCTGCAGCGATTAAAACACAATTGTACTGGGTGAAGCCATAAGCAATTGTTGTTTTTGTAGTTCAAAACTGGTTAAATTTTGGTAATTCATATGGTTCAGCCAAACAGAAGAATATTTTTTGATATACAAATAGATTTACAGCCTACTGAGTGAAAAAAAGTCGAGTACCACAGTATTTATGGAACGATCTCATTTTTGTGTTGACAAACACACACAAATATATTTGTGAAGAAAAAATCCAGCAAAGCACACATCAAAATGTTAACAGTAGTTGTCTTTGGGGCGCAGAATTATCCTTGTTCCAAAAATGAAGTTTCTGCTTTTTTTCCAGTCAATACTTCCTATTGGTGTAATGTTTACAGATTTGTAAATGAGTAAACTAGAACCTCAAAAAAGCATAAGATGCTAAACTCCAAGAGGCCAACCCTACATTCTTATTTTTCATAGTAATGGGTAATGCATTAAGCACAGCAGAAGCTAAACAGCTTTTCCGCAGGGAGCGGACGTGCCAGGCCCAGTCGGCAGGAGCGGAGTCTTCCCGTGCAGGGATGGCCAAGCCTCGGATGCTCCAAGGACAGGCTTCTCTAAGTGACTGCTCCCGGTTTGGGAAAGCAGAGAGACAGAAGAAACGTGCATGTCCCTCAGGACTTCTGTACCGCATTTGCTCTCTCTTCTTCCAGCCATAGCCCGGGTTTTGCTTGGGGATTCTCTCCGCCATAGCTTAGCCATAGTCTAGGGGTGGATGCGTGACCCAGACTTGAACTAACCAGCGAGTCACATTCGTGCAAAGTGAGCACGTGACCCGAGAGAAGCCGCGGAAAAATGAACTCCAGCTCCTCTGCGCCCTCTGCCGGCCTTTCTGATGAATTTTTCTTTATCCTTTATTTTAAAAATTAAATTTTAAGATTGACGTATAGTTGGTGGCGAGTCTTCCCTAGTAGCTCAGTTGGTAAAGAATACGCCTACAATGCAGGAGACCCCAGTTTGATTCCTAGGTTGGGCAGATCCCCTGGAGGAAGGCATGGCATGCCTGGAAAATCCTCATGGACAGAGGGACCTGGTGGACTACGGTCCTTGGAGGTGCAAAGACGCGACTGAGCAACTAAGCACAGCACACCGCTGTCGGCTCAGTGGTCAAGAACTCGCTTGCCAACGCAAGTTCAATCCCTGGGCTGGGAAGATCCCCTGGAGAAGGGAATGAATGGCTACCCACTCTAGTATTCTTGCCTAGGTAATCTAATGGACAGAGGAGCCTGGCGGGCTGCAGTTCATGCGCTCACAGAAGAATTGGACACTGAGCAAGTAAAACAACAACAGATAGTCGATTTCCAATGTTGTGTCAGTTGAATTTTAAATTCAGTTATATCGCATTACTTTCTTCTCACTCACCCATATTGTGTGATTATTCCATTTTTATTCATTTTCTGTTCTTATTCCATGGCTGTATTACTTTTACCACGATGATCTATTCCTGCCTAATTAATCACCTCAAAACTAGTGGCTTGAAACAATAAAGATCACATATTATCTTTCTCTGTTTCCATGGGTCGGGAACTCAGACAGGGCTGAGCAGGTATGGCCTGTCTCTTTTACATGATGTCTGGGCCCTCGGCAGAAAGACCCTGAGGCTGGGGACCTAGAATCACCTGAAGTCTCCTCACGCCCTTGTCTGGCCAGTGACACTGAGGTCAGGGACCCACGGGCAGGTGGTGGCTGGTATCTGCCAGAACACAGCATTTTGTCTGCCAGGCCTTTCCAGGTGCGCTTCCTTGAAATGTGAATCAGAACCCCAGACAAGACTATGTACAACCCTTGGTTGTTATGCCTCTAAAGTCTATTTTTTTTTAATTATTTTTTTAATATTTATTTTAATTGGAAGATGATTACAATATTGTGATGGTTTTTGCCATATGTCAACATGAAGCCTCTGAATTTTCCTAAAGTGCCCCTCCCTTTTTCCATGCCATGGCCTTGTTGAATCTCCAATGTTAGAAGACATATAAGAAACACTTTTATATTCCCCAGACTATCTCAGCATGGCCTGTAGAGAGTCTAAGGGGTGGCACTGGTCTTTGCTAGAAAGGCTGCAGATGTGACTTGGAGTCTAGTGGAGTTGTTTTAGCCTCAGATGTCAGACTGCAGCCGTTGGCGTTTCATTCCCACAGCAACCCCTGTACTCTGAAATACAGACTTTTGATAGAGACATGTTTTCCTCCCAGACTTTTGAATAACCCTATCCATGCAAAGTTATCTTTGGATCAAATGAGATCCAGGAGAAGGCAGGGACCCAAAATACTGAATTCTTTCTGCAGGGGCCATGGTGCCCCGTGGACGCCCTGCAACACTCCCTTAAGCTGACATACAAAGTACTTCTAAACCAAAAAGACTGAAGAATTCTCTGCTTGAATTCTTGTTTCAGAGTATTACTGAGATAAGTATGAGACAAGCGGATTCACCTTTGGTGGGGAGCCTTGTACCTCCTTCCTGTATGAGGATTTGCCCACTGCATTCCCTGAAAGCTCAGTTAGTAAAGAATCCTCCTGCAATGCAGGAGACCCTGGTTTGATTCCTGGGTCAGGAAGATCCACCGGAGAAGGAATAGGCTACCCACTCCAGTATTCTTGGGCTTCCCTTGTGGCTCAGTTGGTAAAGAATCCGCCCGCAATGCAGGAGACCTGAGTTCGATCCCTGGGTTGGGAAGATCCCCTGGAGAAGGGAAAGGCTACCCACTCCAGTATTCTGGCCTGGAGAATTCCATGGATTGTATAGTCCATGGGGTCACAAAGAGTCAGACATGACTGAGTGACTTTCACTTCACTTAGTTTCCCAGGACAGCTGGAACAATGTCCTAAAACAACAGAAATGGATTGTCTCACAGTCTGGAGGCGAAAAGTCAAAAGCAAGGAGGCTGTACCGCCAGCTCTCTGAAGGCTCCAGAGAAGGATCAGTTGCATGCTGCACTCTCTCTTTTTTAAAAAAATAATTGCATTTATTTTTATTTTTGGTTGTGCTGGGTCTTTGGTGCTGTGTGGGCTTTCTCTGGTTTCGCAAAGTGAGGGCTGCTCTCTAGCTGTGGTGCGTGGGTCTCTCTTGCTGTGGAGCACAGGCTCCAGGGTGCATGGACTTCAGTAGTTGCCGTTCTCAGGCCTAGAGCACTGGCTCGGTAGGTGTGGCTTAGTTGGGCTTAGTTGCTCCACAGCTTGTGGGATCTTCCCGGACCAGGAATCGAACCCGTGTCTCCTGGGGATTCTTTACCACCTAGCCACCAGGGAAGCCCCATGCCTCCGTGTAGCTTCTGGTGGTGTCCAGCAATCTTTAGCAGTCCTTGCTTGTAGATGCATCACCCAGTCTCTGCCTCTGTCATCACATGGCTTTCTCTCCATGTATTTCTCAGTTTTCTTTTCTTAGAAGAGCACCAGTCATTGGATCAGGGCCCACACTAATCCAGTATGACCTTATTCTAACCAATTACATCTTCTGGTTGTTGTTCAGTCACTAAGTCGTGTCCAACTCTTTGCGACCTCATGGACTGCAGCACGCCAGGCTTCCCTACCCTTCAGTATCTCCCAGAATTTTCTCAAACTCATGTCCATTGAGTTGATGATGCCTTCCAACTATCTCATCCTCTCTCATCCCCTTTTCCTTTATATCTGCAAAATTGCTATTTCAAATAAGATCACATTCTGTGGTTCCAGGTGAACATGAATCCTTGGAAGACCCTATTCAATTCAGAGCCCTGACCCTGAGTCTGATGAGAATGCAAAAGATGTGGAACCCACCCACTTTTATAGTCTGAGAACACCTGATACACACTTTCCCAGTCTCCCTGTCAGGCACACTCATGTGTGTGGACTGGGCTTTGCCAGTGGACACCCCCACAGAGGATTTTGTATCTGGAGCTGGAGTTCTTTGGTAAAGAATCACAGGAAGAGAAATTCTTCTAGCTGGTCATGTGTATTTGTCAGCCTTGGTGGCTCAGACGGTAAAGTGTCTGTCTCCAATGCGGGAGACCCAGGTTCGATCCCTGGATTGGGAAGATCCCCTGGAGAAGGAAATGGCAATCCACTCCAGGACTATTGCCTGGAAAATCCCATGGACAGAGGAGCCTGGTAGGCTACAGCCCATGGGGTTGCAAAGAGTCGGACACGACTGAGTGACTTCACTTTCACTTTCTTTATAGGTAACATATATTGGGCTTCCCAGGTGGCTCAGTGGTAAAGAATCCACCTGCCAATGCAGGAGATGCAGATTTGATCCCTAGGTCGGGAAGATCCCCTGGAGGAGGAAATGGCAACCTACTCCAGTATTCTTGCCTGGGAAATTCCATGGACAGAGGACCCTGGTGGGCTACAGTCCATGGGATCAAAAAGAGTTGAACACGACTGAGCAAGTGAGCAAGCACAGAGGCATGGGTACCAAGTACTGGTGCTTAGTCCCTCAGTCATGTCCGACCTTTTGTGACCGCATGGACTGTAGCCCACCAGGCTCCTCTGTCCATGGGGAGTCTCCAGGCAAGAATACTGGAGTGGGTTGCCATGCCCTCCTCCATGGGTAGGGGATCTTCCCAACCCAGGGATTGAATCCAGGTCTCCTGCATTGCAGGCAGATTCTTTACTGTCTGAGCCACCAGAGAAGCCTCAACAAGTACCACCCCCACCCACCTAATCTCAGTGGTTTCCAACAGCCCCAAACATGGGTTTCTCATTCATGGTTCTGTGGCTGGACTGTGCCTTGGCTGGTTTCTCCCGGGAGCCCCCGGGCTGGGCTCCAAGATGTTTGCTGGGATCAGGAGTACTCCATGTTTTTCCAGAGCTTGGGCTGGAGGAACAGCAGCTCCCTGGAGTAGGCTCTTCTCGTACAAGAAGGCAGGAGCGCAAGAGCAGGGCAGAAACACTGCTCAGAAAGGGCACACAGTCACCTTTCCCAAATTCCGTGTGTCAGTGCAGGTCACACAACCAAGCCCCAAATCAGCAAGGCAGGCAGGCATAGGATGGAAGAGGGGTGAAGGAATTCTTCCTGGAAAATAACAGAATTGGACTTCCCTGGTGGTACAGTGGGTGAGAATCCACCTGCCAATGCAGGGGACATGGGTTCAATTCCTGGTCTGGGAAGATTCCGCATGCTACGGAGCAACTAAGCCTGTGTACCGCAACTACTGAGAGCTTCTCTGCCGGCTCAAACAGTAAAGAATCTGCCTGCAATGCAGGAGACCGGGTTTGATCCCTGAGTAGGGAGGATCCCCTGGAGAAGGGAACGGCAACCCACTCCAGTATTCTTCCCTGGAGAATCCCATGGACAGAGGAGTCTGGAGGGCTACAGTCCGTGGGGTCGCAAAGAGTCCAACATGCCTGAGCAACTCACACTTTGCTTTCACTTTCACCGCAACCGCTGAGCCTGTATGCTGCAGCTGCGCGTAGCCTGCATGCTGAGCTTCTAAAATTCATGTGCCTGAAGCCTGTGCTGCATAACAATGAGAAGCCTGCGCACTGCAACCAAGCAGTAGCCCCCTGCCCTCTGCAACTAGAGAAAGTCTGCATGAAGCAATGAAGACCCAGCACAACCAAAAAAGAAAATAACAGAATCTACCACACCAGGGCAGCAACATAAGATGCTAGATGGCAGCGGGTGTCCTTTCTGGGCTGGTTCTGGGCTGTGATCCTACCAGTATTTCTGGGCCAATTTCTAATTTTGGTTCTCAAGCCAGTTCTGTGAGCCTCTGGTCGGTTCCTTTTCAGTTTCAGTCAGTGGCTTCTGTGGCTTGTGACTCAGGATTTCATCCCGTTAACTCCTCCCTGGCCTTAAACATGGCTTGGGGGTCTCCAGCCTAGTGTTTCTCAGTCCCAAGCCCACCCATCTGCCCGCTCTGGGGATGGAACTCTGAAAACCACATTGCAGACCTTGCCAGCTGACTTTCTGATGGGTCCAGCCCATCTAGAGAAAGGTTGGCAGGGAGGAAGCGAGGAGGGGTATCTTTTCTACTGCTTGAAGCCCTTGTCCGAGTTGTCTTGGAACTGCGGTTTGTCCCAGCCTCCAGATTTCTCCAGCATCTCCGAGCCTGCTCCCTTGTGTCTTGTGCTGTGTTCCCGCAGTGGTGGGGCAGTGCCCCCTCCTGGGGGGTGTTTTCTGATGCAGTTTATTGGTGCTTGGATCATCTCTAATCATCGCTCCAGGTTGCAAACCTCCACTCAAGTTTGTCATGTCCCAACTAAGTACAGCCCTGGACCTTCTTCCAAGCCCTGCCTGTGGGTGGCCAGGCATGCCCTTGGGGCCTCCAGAGTCCTGGAGCATTTCAGGGAGGCAGCGGCAGTGCATAGTCATCATGGACAGAACACAGTCCTGTGGCATTGCCGGGCGTTGTCCCTGCCGGGAACCTGATCGGTCCTGCGTGCAGACCACAGAGGCGTCTGTATCCAGAACCTCCCAGGAGAAGCTGGTGAGGTTCCAGCAAGGCCCCGGGGACTCAATAGGGCTTCACACGCAGCCCTTCCCACTTAATCCCTTTGCACAAAAGCCCTAGTCTCTCTCCCTTTCCTGGTAGAGCCTTGATGGGCCAATAAAACTGGACACTAAATCATTATCCACTGAAAAACTAGTTTCCCTTGCCCTGAGGGCTGGAAGGACTCATTCTTCATCTACTACTGGAAAGGGAAGGGAAATATTCAGAAATATTTGCCCCGAGGGGATGTGCTTGGGGTGGGGGTGGGGGGAGACTCCCTTCCTAGACTGTGTTGAATCCTTCCAAAGCAGGGAAGAAAAACAAAACTGTTAAATTTTCCTATTTAGAAAGTTCATATGCTGCCCCAGCTTTTAAACGAAAATAAACTTAAAAATACAAACAAAAAGTCATGAACTTCGAATTAACATTAAATCAACGTGATGGATGATGTTTTACCAACACTAGATTACTGTGAATCACTGGTGTGTGGTTTACTGGGAGAAAGATGTTTTTTCAACTTGACTTTTTTTTTGGATAATGGACCATTATTTGAGTCACTGACATTTTCACTGTCGATTTTTTTGTCTTGAATAATAAACTCCTTTTAAACCACCTATCTATTATTTTAATGAGTCAATCAATTTAATTGTGCAGTCTGCCAAATATAATCAGAAAATATTTTTTAAAGTATTTAATGAAATTCTTTTATTGTTTTTACTACATTTAACTGCTAATGCATATTGTTGCAAGTTGGATGGGAAGAAGATGACAGCTGCAAAGTCTATCATCTTGTAAGACCACACAATTCTCTTGCCATCTTTCTCTCTTTGAACTCTGGTGAAGCATTTGTCTTCAATGATATAGCACACTGATTCATCTGCCATGAACATGACCTTAATCCAAATGGAAAAGCAGGTTTAACATGGTGAAGCGGCAGTTGGTTCTGGTGTGGTCATCTAGGTGATCCAAAAGTGAAAACAGAACATTCAAAACTTTTGGTAGAACTCATAACCCCCCAGGAATATGCCTGTGGACCTCAAGTTGAGAAGCACCACCCAGAATTCCATAGGGGAGAAAATGAGGGATTGCTCAGTGGCTATGTGCATGAGCCCAGGAGATTCTCTCTGCTGACCAGCAGAAACAGCCTGGGAAGCGCCCAGTAGGTGGAAGGATGTGGAGGTGAGTTTCCAGCCACACGTGCAGACACCTCCTATACATCTGAGGAGGAGGCAGCCTCCTCCAGAAAGCTGGTGGCAATCCTGGCCAGAGTAACAACATAAGATACACGGTTGCCTTTCCACTGTCCTTCCTGGAGACTCGAGCTGTAAATTTCCCCAAGAAGGCTGAAATGAGTATGGTCTGAAAAAAATAGAAGGAAAATAAACAGTAAATAATAAAGACTGCTTTGACTCTCCATGAACAATACTTTACAGAGCGACAGGCAAACACATATGTTGGATTTTCTGGTTCAGCTCCGGTCTGTTCTTCTTTCTATGAAGTGTCCTACCAGGAATTCCCGGGCGGTCCAGTGGTTATGACTCTGTGCATTCACTGCCAAGTTCCTCTGGTTGAAGAGCTAAGATCCCATAAGTCGTGCAGCCAAAAAAAAAAAAAATTGAAAAATACTTATCCTTGATTAGAAAAGTCAGATTCATCATAAAAAATCTGGAAAACACAATAAAGTGGGTAGGAATCAAACAAATTTCTACAGCTCAGAGATAATCATCACCAACTTAAAAAAATTTTTTTTTACTTGAAGTAGAGTTGATTTACAATATTGTGTTAGTTTCTGGTGTACAGTCGAGTGATTCAGTTATGCATATGTATGTCTTTTTTTTGGTTCTTTTCCATTACAGTGCATTACAAGATATTGAATATATTTCCCTGTACTACGCAGTAGATCCTGTTCATCTGTTTCACATGTCGTAGTTTGTATCTGCTGATCCCAGACTCCTAATGCATCCCTCCCCTGCCCTTTTCCCCTTCGGTAACTGTAAGTTTGTTTTCTATGTCTGTGAGTCTGATTCTGTTTAGCAAATAAGTTCCTTTGTATAATTTTTTAGAATTCACATACAAGTGTGATATCAATGATATTTGTCTTTCTCTGTGTGACTTGCCTCACTTAGTATGATCATCTCTGGGTCCATCCATGTTGTGGCAAATGGTATTATTTCATTCTTTTTTATGGCTGAGTAATAGCCCATTATAGGGCTTCCCAGGTGACCCTATAAGGGGGCAGGTGGCCCTAAAAGAATCCACCTCCAACGCAGGAGACACAGATTCATCCCTGATTGGGAACATCCTCTGGAGAAGGGAATGGCTACCCTCTCTGGTATCCTTGCCTGGAGAATCTCATGGACAGAAGAGCCTGGCGGGCTATAGTTCATGGGGTCGCAAAGAGTCGGACACGACTGAGCATGCCTGCACCTATGTATCTCTCACGTTTTCTTTTTATCTGTTCGGTTGTCAGTGGACACTTAGGTTGCTACTACTTCCACATCTTGGCTATTGTAAATAGTACTGCAGTGAACACCAGGGTGCATGTATCTTTTTAAATTAAAGTTTTCTCCAGATATGGGCCCAGGAGCGGGATTGCTGGGCAATTTGGTAACTCAATTTTTAGTTTTCTGAGGAATCTCAATACTGTTTTCCACAGTGGCTGTACCCAATTACCTTCTCACCAACAGTATAAGAGGGTTCCCTTTTCTCCACACCCTCTCCAGCATTTATGACTTATAGACTTTTTGATGATGGTCATTCTGACTGTTTGGAGGTGACACCTCATTGTAGTTTTAATTTGCGTTTCTCTAATAATTAGGGAATGTTGAGCATCTTTTCATGCGCCTATCAGATGCCTTCTTCAGAGAAATGTCTGCTTAACTCTTCTGCCATTTTTCCATTGGGTCATTTGCTTTGTTGTTACTGAGCTGTTTGTATATTTTGGAAAGTAGGCCCTTGTCAGTCGCATCATTTGCAAATATTTTTTCCCTGTCTATAGGTTGTCTTTTCATTTTATTTATTGTTTCCTTTGCTGTGCAAAACTTATATGTTGAATTAGATTCCATTTGTTTATTTTATTTCTTATTGCCTTGGGAGACTGACCTAAGAGAACATTGCTATGACTTATCTTAGAAAGTGTTTTGCCTATGTTTTCTTCTAAGAGCTTTATGGTATTATCTTTAAGTCTTTAAGCCATTTTGAATTTTTTTGTGTGTGTATGGTATGAGGGAGTGTTCTAACTTTACTGATTTATGTGTGGGATGTCCAACTTTCCCAATACCACTTGCTAAAGACACTGTCTCTTCTACATTGTATAGTCTTGCCTCCTTTGTTGAATTGACCATATGTGTGTGGATACCACTAACTTTCCAAAGTATGTTCCTCCACTCCTTTGTGGTATAAATTTCCTTTCCTAGAATATAGTTATAAATCATACCATGAGTACCATTCGATAGAACTTCCCCTGACCCCTACCAAGCACTATTATGACATAAGCGTTTCTCCCATGATTCACTAGGAAAGCACTCACACTTGAAAATAGATTTTGGAGATTCTATCTTTGTCAGTTCATTACGTAAATGCCAAAAAATGTTTTCATTGAGAAATAATCATAACCGCACAAGAAGTTGAAAAACAGCACACAGCGTTCCATGTACTCTCCGCCAGCTTCCCCTAATGGTGACGTCCTACGTAACTACCGGACGATATCAGGAAATATATTGACGTTGGTACAAATCTATAGAACTTATTCAGATTTAACCAGTTTTTTACATGTGCATGTTATTACCTCAATTTTATTTGACAGAGAAAACCAAGACTCAGATGGGTTTAGCATCTTCCCGAGCTGCCCTGCTCCTGAAGCTGGCATATAGACCTAGGTCTGTCTGATTTGGAAGTCTGCACATTTCTCACTTATTCTGAGGAGTAGAAGGAGCATCACAAGACAAATAATTTTTAGCAGGCGAAACACTGAAAACTTAAACAGCATCTCAGAATTGGTCTTAGTAACAAGGAGATCCAGGCTTGGTTCTACCACTAACTGTAAGATACTGAGAAAACTAAAATTCTATTGGCTTCAGAGTCATGAGCTGTTCTAAGATAGACGGGATGCCCACAGAAGGACAAGTGTATCAAACACACACACACACACACACACTGTTGTTTTAATCCCTAAACATAGTAGCCCTCCTAAAAATGTTCTGGATGGAAAAACTTTAATAGAAACTCCTGAGTCTGGAGTTAAAAGGTTTAAGTAAATTGATTGTAGTAGGGTTACATTTGATGTGAATTCGGATTGTGGAAGTCGCAAAGAGTAGGACACGACTGAGCGACTGAACTGAACTGAAATAATGGAAGAATATGAGTAAAGCCTGATTCTATGTCCCGTAGTAGAAATACAGAATCCCACACAATTAAAATATTAATATTAGCCAAGAATCCCTTCATTTCAAAACTGATGGGACTGGAGATTGTACACCATTCATGACTTGGCCACAGGGTGGCGCCACTTCAACGGGTAAGCAAACATGTCTGTTTTATCAGCGTAGAAACCACGGCGGTGTGTGCGGGTGTATTGGGACTTTGGGTTCAAGTGGTCTTAAAAGGGCTGAAGCTGATGTTGTAATACATTGATGTTGTAATCACTTTTGTGGAAAGGTTAGCTGAGCTAGATTGCTATGAAGAAGGCCAATCACTGTGTGCGTGCGCATGTGCTAAATGGCTTCAGTCGTGTCCGACTCTTTGCGTCCCCATGGACTGTAGCCTGCCAGTCTCCTCTGTCCATGGGATTCTCCAGGCAAGGATACTGGAGTGGGTAGCCATTCGCTTCTCCAGGGGATCTTCCTGACCCAGAGATTGAACCCGCGTCTGTGTCTCCTGAATTGGCAGGCAGGTGCCACTAGCGCCACCTGCTGCTGCTGCTGCTAAGTCGCTTCAGTCGTGTCCGACTCTGTGCGACCCCATAGACAGCAGCCCACCAGGCTCCCCCGTCCATGGGACTTTCCAGGCAAGAGTACTGGTGTGAGGTGCCATCACCTGGGAAGCCCCAGTTTATGTGCCAGCGTTTCACACAATAATAGAAATGGTACAGAGAGCAAAGGTCCAATGGAATCACAAGACTACAATGGTTGTAAAATTTGTTTTCTGAGAATCATGCCCCCGACTTTAGAACGACTTCTGCGGGAAAATAATTCTAAAGAGTACTGAGTGTTAAATGATGTGAATCTTTAGCAACCCATCATTCTTAGGAAATGTGATAGATCAGATTCTAATACCTAAGTGTGGATCAGCTCAGCTCGAAGGGAAGTTCTGACCTACGAGTCTGTCCCAGAAAACCTAATTCCCTTCAAGATACAAGAGAGGAAGCAAGGAATTCCAGTGGTTGGGACTCTATGCTTCTACTGCAGGGGGCATGGGTTTGATTCCTGATCAGGGAACTAAGATCTTGAAAGCCACAAAACCAAAAGAAAAACAAAAAGCCTGAAAACCACAAGAGAAGAAACAGATTTTCGCTCCATTTTGTGCTCATCCCTCTTCCCTCTGCCTGGTTCTCGTTCCCACCCATCCACTTCCACAGCCGAGCTTTTGTCAGTGTCTTTTCCTTACCTCAATAATGAGGAAACTGAGGCTCAGAGAGGTTAAGTAATTTCCCGAAGATCTCACAGCTGGCAATCAGCAGAGTTGGAATTTGAACCTAAGTAAGCTGAGCACCGAAGAATTGATGCTTTTGAACTGTGGTGTTGGAGAAGACTCTTGAGAGTCCCTTGAACTGCAAGGAGATCCAACCAGTCCATTCTGAAGGAGATCAGTCCTGGGTGTTCATTGGAAGGAGTGATGCTAAAGCTGAAACTCCAGTACTTTAGCCACCTCATGCGAAGAGTTGACTCATTGGAAAAGACTCTGATGCTGGGAGGGATTAGGGGCAGGAGGAGAAGGGGATGACAGAGGATGAGATGGCTGGATGGCATCACCGACTTGATGGACATGAGTCTGAGTGAACTCCGGGAGTTGGTGATGGACAGGGAGGCCTGGCGTGCTGCGATTCATGGGGTTGCAGAGAGTCGGAAAGGACTGAGTGACTGAACTGAACTGAACAGGTGATACCAAAGCCTGCTCTGTTCCCGTACCATAGGGCTCCTCTACGCTGTGCTTGTGTGGGTACCTCCACCATCAAAAACTCAGCAGGAGCAAACAGGTTGTCTGCCTGTGATGGAGGTGGAGGGAAAGTATTTCTCAGTAAGATAGCATTGCTCTTTTGTAATCTGTTTTAATGTGCCAAGCGTCCTTGGATGGAATGATTTTGACGACTGTTTAGGCAGAAGCGGTCACTCCTTTTCTCCAGACGTAATGCCACCATCTGTAATTATCATAGCAATGGTATGTCTGTCAGCAAACCTCTCAGTCACTTGCGAGATTTTATTTAAGTCAGCAGCCTTTTAGTTTCCTGGAGTCAAGGAGAGGTTGATGTAGGCGGGGCAGAAAGGGTAGAAGATGGTGACACAGCAGCAACGGCTGGAACTGCAAATGCTTCCCTACTCTTTGGGAAATTGTAATGTTATTTTTTTCCATCCATTCACCAAACACAGATGAGGAAAGAGAAAGCATGAGACCCTGGATAATTTACTCATTGCCTGATCACAGGCCAGCACCTGCCTTATAAAAACAGCATCATTCTAAAAGTGGGGTGGCTGTGTTCCTGATTGAACTGAAAGTAGAAATGCAATTGATTCTCCTAAGTATGATTATAGGGGATGAACATAACACTTTTTTTTCCTCAAAATGCTTTTACATCTGTTATCTTAATTTATCTCTGCACAACATCCTTGCCTTGAACAAACTTATTATAGCACTTATCACCCTGTAGTTAATGTTTAGTGTATATGTCCATCTCTCTTGCTGGTTTATGACCCTCCTTAGGGCAGAGACCCTGCCGGATTTATGCATCTAAGTAGCTCGAGCACTTGGCAAAGTATTAGTTAGGGCTCGTGCGTGCTCAGTCGCATCTGACCCTTCATGACCTCATACACTGTAGCACGCCAGGCTCCTTTGTCCATGGAATTTTCCAGGCAAGAATACTGGAGTGAGTTGCCATTTCCCACACCAGTGAATCTTCCCAACCCAGAGATCGAGAACCTGCCTCTCCTGCATCGGCAGGCAGATTCTTTACCACGGAGCCATCTGAGAAGCTCTAGTTAGCACTTGTTTCATTGCAGAAGATAGAAACACACTGGATACAGGTTAAGTAAGGGGGGGGGGGGGCTTTGTTTCAAGGTGCCCCGGGGTAGGTGTACAGCCTCTGCTTGGCCTAACAGGAATCAGGCTCTCTGGCTATTCCTCATCTCTTGCCTCAGTAACACCTCCTCTTTGAAGAAGTACCTTTCACTCCTTCCTGGTTCCCTGGCTGAGAACCTGGCTGGCAGCATGTCCGGAGTGGCGGTGTAAGTTGGCCAGTCCTGAACCAAGAGCCTTATCACCCTGTCCCAACCTCACCCTTGACTCTCCAGGAGTCAAGACTCTCATTGGTCCAGCCTTGGTGAAGTGTTCACCTCTAGCACAATCAACTGCAGCCAGAGGGGTGTGGTCCAATCTAGGAAGGAGATGGTTGGCATGGTAAGGCGCCTGGTAGTGGCAGGAAGGAACAAGGCACAGTTTCCTGGAAAAAAAAAAAAAGAAACAGTAGGGGGCCTCATCTCGGTATACACTTGATGCTCTATAAATGCTTACAGATCCGCCTGGCTCTAAACGTGGCGGGACGCTGGGCTTCTTCCGGTTCCTCAAGCCTGCGGAGCTCTTTCTGGATGCCGGGCTTCCAGATGGCTCTTTCTCACCACCATCCCCATGGCCTCGCTAACTCCAGCTCCCCCTTTGGATCTAGATTCGGGTTCGCCGCTTCTTCATTAGGTGGCCTTTCCTGACCCCGCCCAGAATATCCTGCTCTATGTCTTTAGAACACTCAATGCCTTGCTGTGACTTGTTTAACTCCTGCCCTCCCCCAACCCCCAAGATTGTAAGTTCCAGTGTTCCCAGAGGTCCCAATAGCTCCTGGCCCAGTGGACAGCCCTACAACTTGGAAGTGGGGGCAGCAGGGGCATTCATGCCCTGTTGTTAAGCAAACCTCTGACCAATGGGAGGTGGGAGAAGTGAAGAACTTCTTGCCCTTTTACCCTCCATGGACCGTCCTGAGATGAAATTTGTGTAGCTTTTGAGAGGATGGCCCTGGAAGATTAAGTACCCTCATGTTGACAGTTTTCTCCTCACCCACCTCTCTGTGAAGGGACAAGGATTTCCACTCTCTGGAACTTCACTCCCTTTTGAACTAGTAGCCAGAGCCTTCCCCTCAGGCTCTGCTTTCTGGGGAACTCAGGCTACGTGGCTACCTCTAGCTGGCATACATGAAAAAATTAAGTGTAGTGGCCTTTGGTTAGCACAGTGCTTAAACAAAGTTTCAGAAATCCCACCGGCTCCATCCCTAGAGCCGGCTTTTCCCCATTTTAGTTGTCTTTATTTTTTCCTTTTGGCCACGCAGCACAGATCTTAGTTCCCCTACAAAGGGATGCAACCTGTGCCCCTGCAGTGGAAACAGTGTCCTAACCACTGGCCTGCCAGGGAACGCCTTGGTTTTCTGCTTATCCAAGATTTCTCTGAATGGAGGCAAGGTTGCCACCTGTAGCTCCTGCTTGTTCTCACGCATGAATGGTTCTCTTACCTCTTGGCTTCAGGCTGAGACCAGAGTTGACCCTCATGGTCTGGGATGGGCCCAGGTAGGGTCACGTGTTTTCCTCTGACCCAATCACTGTGGTGGGTAAGGACCAAGATCCTTCTCTGGGTATCCTCTCCTTTTAAGTTTCAGGAGCAGTGATAACGTGCCAGAAGGGGCAAGATGAGGCCCATAAAATACCATGTGGGCTGTGGCATTGGAGAGGGGAGTACCACAGATGCATATGGCAAGGAGTCTATGACCCACCCCCCTTCCCCTCATCCAGTACACACCCAGGGGAGGAGGAGAAGGGATCTGGGTGATCAGGTCCCCAAGCAGTCAGGATGGGAGGCCAGAGCTGGGGTGGACAGGCTCATTTCTACAACGGGCTCTCCCCAGAGCAGCCTCTCCTGTCAGGGCCCTTGAATATAGCTCAGCGCCTCCCCCAACCATGAGGTCCAAGCTGGCACTGGTCGTCTGTGTTCTCCACAGCAGCATCAGGACCTGTCTGCCCTAAAACTCTCAGTTTGGAGGCTTCCCAGGGACCCAGACATGCCTCCACCAAGGGCTGAGTTCACGCAGGGTTGTGGACCCCAGGTAGAAGCAGCCTGGAGGCTCCTCATTTACTACAAGCTTTCAGCCAGGTAGACCCTCCCCTTCCCCTTGGGGAGACACCATCCTAGAGAAGTCTCCTTCTAGAGGTCAGCCAGGACTTTCCAGACACCAGGCCAGAGGCTCCCTCTGGGCTGTCTGCTCAGTCATGGGGTCACCATCCTCCACCATGAGAGCCTTCTGGGCCTCAGTGCTGTGTCTTTGGACACTCTTATTCCCACTGTGATACAGTGTCTGCACCCCCATGGGACCTGGGGCCCTGTGGAGTTGGTTCTCAGCCCCTGGTGCCTGCTGAGAAGTGTCAACATTCATAGAGCACTTACCACCCCAGGAACCATCTAAGAACTTCATGATTATGGATTCATTTCACCCTTATGGGAAGACCCTGAGAACAATGTCTATTGATCGTGACTGGAATCCAATTTGAAAAAAGAGATCAGTAAAATACATTTTGGTGACCTTTAGGCCAATATGAACTGAGGATTAGATGATGTAAAGAATTATTGTTACTTTTGTGAGATATGATAATAACGTTGTGGTTCCTGTAGGAGAAAAAAGTCATTTTGGGGCATAACAAATCATTAGAGGTAAAATTTGATGTCTATGCTCTACTTTAAAAATTCAATTAGATGACAATTAAGTGAAACAAATATGGCAAAATATTAAAGACGGTTAAATCTGGGATAGTGGTATATGGGTGTTTATTATACTTATCTCTACTTTTCTGTACATTTGAACATTTTATAATAAAAAACAAAAACTTTGGGGTACTTCCCTAATGGCCCAGCAGTTAAGAATCTGCCTTCCAATGCAGGGGATGTGGGTTGGACCCCTGGTCGGGGAACTAAGATCCCACATGCCGAAGGCGGGGCACGTGAATCAGCAAACCACAGTGAAAGATCCTATTTGCTGCAACTAAAACCTGATGTAGACAAATAAATAAGTATTAAAAATTGTTTAAATAGGAGGTAATTAGTAATCTCATTTTACAGATGAAAAAGCTGAGGCATGGAGAGGTCAGATAGAGAGTGGCTGAGCTGGAATTAAGCCCCGCCTCATACACCATTTCTCAACACAATGATGCATGCTCATGTTTGATAAATATTTGTTAAAACAGTGGTCTTTAGGGTTTGGGCTGTTCCACCTCAGATGTGTTCCTGGAATACATGTTTTACCTTGGGTCCCAGGTCACACACCCAGAGCTTTCCAAGTGGCCTCTAGATTGACTAGGCTCCTACCGAACTCCTAGTCTCCTAACAGTTTTCCACAGGGCAGCCAGAGGGACTTTTCTGGACTGTAGCCTGCTAGACTCCTTTGTCCACAGAATTTTCCAGGCAAGAATACTGGAGTGGGTAGCTATTCCCTTCTCCAGGGGATCTTCCCAACCTAGGGATTGAACCTAGGTCTCCTGCATTGCAGGCAGATTCCTTACTGTCTGAGCCACCAGGGAAGTCCCCAAATTTTTTGTTTTTTATTATAAAACATTCAAATGTACAGAAAAGTAGAGATAAGAGTACAATGAGCACCTATATATCCATACTTCTCTGGATATACAATATCTATGTATCCATACTTCCATGGAAATATGTACTTCTCTGGATATAGAATAATGCACACAATTTAAAATTCAAATAATGCCAAGGAAAAAAATTCAAAGAAAATACAGTAAAAAATGATTCTCCCTGGGAATTCCTTCATAGTCCAGTGGTTAGGACTCGGCACTTTTACTGCAGGGAATCCAGGTTCAATCCCTGGTGGGGGAATTAATATCCCACAAGCCACACGGCACGGCCAAAAAAAGAAAAAGGTGATTCTCCCTGCCATTCAGCCACTGGGTTCCTGCACGGAGGCCAGCACTCCACTTAGTATCCTTTCAGATCCGGTCTAAGTGCATAGAGGCAAATAGGAACAGGGGAGGAAAGGCAAGACCTCCTTCTGCTCCGTCCCCTACCCTACCTACCTCTAACCAGGGGAGCTCCGTTTTACGTTTTTTATAGCTTGGCCTCTTCTGTAAGATCTTATTTGAAGAAGGGGTTCCTAAAGGTGGGAAGTCACTGGCTAACCTGACACAGCAGCCCTTGCCCGCCTGGTCCACCTTTACAGCCAACGGGCCCCCCTCCCAGCCAACTCACGTTCAGCCACAGCAGGTGACTGTCCCCCATTCATGCCCTGCGCTTTCTCGTCTACCGCTTTGCTCGTGGCATTGCTGGAATGAGTTTGTCTCTGCTTGGTGAGTTCATCCTTTAAGATCCACCTCAAATATCACCTCCTGCATTAGTCGTCTGTCACCTCAGTCATGTCCGACTCTGTGCAACCCCATGGACTGCAGCCCTCCAGTCTCCTCTGTTCATGAGATTATCCAGGCAAGAATAGCGGAGTGGGTTGCCATGCCCTCCTCCAGGGGATCTTCCTGGCCCAGGGATGGAACATGCCTCTCTTATGTCTCCTGCATTGGCAGGGGGAGTCTTTACCAACTGAGACACCAGGGAAGTCCGGTCATCTATCACATTGTAACAAATCACCCTAAAACTTTGTAGCTTAAAACAATAAATATTTATTATCTCCCTCCATTTGTGAGGGTCGGATCTGAGGGTGGCTTAGCTGGGTGATTCTGGCTCAGGGTCTCTCATGAGGTGGTAGTCAAGCTGTTGACAGTGCTGTGGTCTCCGCTGAGGGCCTGACTGCCTACCACACTTGCCTGGCTGTCGGCAGACAGCCATGGGTCCTGGGTCCTTTCCTCAGGGCTGCTCATGACCTGCCAGCCGGCTTCCTCTCGAACAAGTGATCCAAGAGAGCAAGACAGAGAGGACCCAGCATGGAAGCCACGATCTTCCATAACCTGTGCTTGGAAGTTTCCTATCGTCACCTCCACTTTATTCTATCGGTCACACAGACCAACCCCAATGCTGTGTAGGAGGGAGCTACAGGGGGGTGTGAATATCAGGAAGTGAAGATCAGGAAGCCATCTCGGAGGCTGCTGGCCTCAGCTCTCCCATGTAGTCCTTGGGGGACTGGCACTTTGAATAGCCTTCTGTGAAGCTTGTGTTGTGGATGGTGGCACTAGTGGTAAAGAGCCCGCCTGCCAATCCAGGACATGTAAGGGATGCGGGTTTGATCCCTGGCTCTAGAAGTTCCCCTGGAGGAGGCCATGGCAACCCGCTCCACTATTCTTGCCTGGAGAATCCCATGGACAGAGAGGCCTGGAGGGCTCCAATCCATGGGGTGACAAAGAGTTGGACACGACTGAAGCAACTTAACATGCACACACCAGTCTCACTCCCAGATGGCAAACTCTTGGGGGACAGTTACTAAACCTTATTTATCTTCCCCTTCCTTTTTAGGCCCACATATTCTCTAACATAGAGTACACATTCAAAAAATGTCAAATTAATCCTGAAGGCATGCATAGATGAATAAACGAATGAATCAGTAACTCTCTGGGTGGATAATTCAAAAGACTAGAGGAGACGGCATGAACATATGATTAATTTCCCCCGTTTTCTGCCACAAGATACCTAAGATGTTCGTTTGCTTAGAGCTTGCTTTCTTTTCCTCTGTTTACTTCTCCTTCCCCAACACCTTATGGTTACAGCATCAGAGGGCTTTCTCAACATCTTGGTGTAACAAAGGTTCGCCTCTCATCACAGCTGATTGGATCAGGGCCAAGCACCCGACCCAAGATGGGCCAATGGGCTTCAAGGAACTTGAAATGGGACTAAGAGAGGCCAAGCTTCAGTCTGGCTGCTTCCTTGCCAAAAGGGTCCTGGAAATCTGAAAACTGTTGACAGTAGCAGTTCTTTGATCCATGGACTGGGGAGCAGAGAAAGCCAGTCTGCCCCAATAGGAGGGTAAGAAGGAAGAGAGAGGGGAAGGGTAGCCGAGTTTGCAGAAGCCCACAGTTCCTGCTTCCTGTTCAATCTGAACCTGGCTGCAGCTCCAGCTTGATCCCCATGAGACACACGTATATATTTTTAAAATGTGTATACGCTTTTAAAGGTTACTTTCTATCTGCAGGTATTACAAGATATTGGCTGTAGTCCCCGTGTTACAAATATGTCCTTGAGCCTGTCTCATACCCAATACTCTCCCATCCCTAGATTGCCCTCCCCAACTTGTATTCTTATAAAAATGGGGCTCAAGCAATGGTGTACTAGAGCTGGTTCACACTGGCTCCTGAAAGCTAGTTGTACATCTTTCTCCATGGGAGCACCTGGGGAGCTTAACATAGACCATAGCCACAATAGTCACACCATAGAAATCAGAAGATGCTACAAATAGTATCCCCCAGTAATAAACACTGGTTATTAAACATTAACAAGCACATCACTGGGTTTAAGATAATTCCAGGGGGCTTCTGTAAGGTACAGCCCACACAGTCTTTCTAATTAAAGCCTCTGCTGGACAAGCTCCTACTCAGGCTCTGTGGCCCAATGCATCTCCCGTGAGAAGCCTCCTCTGGTGTTTGTGGCAAGCTGGTTCTCTGTGTATTCCCAGAGCCTAGGAGACACTGTGAGACTATCCAGAACTCTGAGGGCTACGTGACACAGGCCAGGCATGAGACAGACACCCCACCTAGGCAATAATCGCCTATTGCCCTTGGAGTGAAGTCCAGGCTCCCCAGCAAGGCCGACTCTTCCTCTGAGCCGTGGCCCTTGCCCTCCTCGCATCTCATTCCTGCCCACTCCATCCCCACCCCATCACCGCGCCCTGGCCTCCTCAGATTTCTCAACCTCTAGCCCAGAGTCTCTACCCTGTGAGCTGTCAGCCATTTGGAGACTATGATAAAGATCACAGACCTTCGCTTTGAAGGAAGCAGGCATACACACACACACACACACAGATTTGCCTGTAACTTCAAGGCTTCATGGACCAAACAGCTTCTTTCCCTTTTAAAAAAATGTTATGTGGTTATTTATTTATTTTTGGCTATGCTGGGTCTTCCTTGCTGCACAGATTTCTTCTACTTTTGGACAGCAAGGCCACTCTCCAGTTGTAGTGCTCAGACTTCTCTTGTTGCAGAGCACAGGCTCTAAGATGCAAAGCTTCAGAAGTTGGCAGCTCTTAAACTCTAGAGCGCAGGCTCAGTAATTGTGGTGCACAGGCTTACTTGCTCTGTGCAATGTGGGGTCATCCCAGATCCAAGGATCCAACCCATGTCTCCTGCATTGGCAGGCAGATTCTTTACCACTGAGCCCCTAGGAAAGCCCCTTTTCTCTGAAGCCTTTCCTGACTCCAACACCCCACGTGCCCAAACATAGCTCTATGTCAGCACCTTCAGCACTCTTAAACTAACATTTATGTTTAAAAAGAATATTTACTTATTTGCCTGTGCTGTCTTATCTGTGGCACACACGATCTTTATCTTCATTGCAGTATGAGAACTCTTACTTGTGGGTTGTGAGATCTAGTTCCCTGGGCATGGATCAAACCCTGGCCCCCCACATCGGGAGTACAGAGTCTTAACCCACTGGGCTAACCACCAGGGAAGTCCCACTTATATTTAACTTTGGGTCTTGTGCTTCACTGGCTGTTCCTCGAGGAAGCATCTGTCCCCATCTTATTTAGAGTACGTGAGTGACCAGGAGATGCCTGAGGTGTGTCCTGACACTGAGTTCTAATCATGAGATCAGGGTGTCTCTACAGACACAGCCCCCTGCCTAAGCACAATCGTGTGTCCTTCGAGGCTGGCATCAACATTGCTAAAGGGAGAAGATGCCAACCAGAGTCAGGCCCAAGGCACACGTGGAGGGTGAGAATCAGGTGTCTCTATGGCTGGTGTATTCCCAGCAACCAGGGCTCTGGGGGCATGGCTTGGGCAAAGGAAGAGCGTCTCAAGTGTGGTACCACGGGAAGAGCCTGAACTCTGGGTCTCAGAGATCTGCACTCAGATTCTAGCTCTGCCACTCATGGCTTTTGGCCATGAGCAGCTCACTTTGTCTCTCTGAGCCTACTTTCCCACCTGTCAAACCCTACTTGACTGAGTCACTGCTAAGATGAAAACAGATGATCTGTAGGTTGTGCCTGGGACACAGGAGTTAGTCAATAAAAGTTAGTGTCCTTCTTTCCTGTATTTCTGTCTTGTTGGTCACATGCAATAGAAATCAACTCTGTTAACTAAAGCCAAACGAAGAATTTATTTGTAAGAGTGGCAAAGATTGCTTGCTGTCCCCCAATTTCTGTTATCCCTTTCTCTCATGGTAAAGTAATTTTTAGCTAGGAACATAGTTGCTTGGCTGAATGCTGCATTTTCTCCCCCAACTTCCCTTGCAGATTGGCATGACCCAATGACAGTATTCTCTAGAGAATGTGGTGTGACCAGAAGTGATTTGTAAATTTCTAGGTCATGTCCTTAAAGGTCATGTCCTTAGAGGTGTCCGTACTCACCTCTTTCCTCATTTCTTCTGTCCTTCTGGCTGGAACAGGGATGTGCTGGCAGGAAGTGGAGCAGCCATACTGACCTATGAGGTAGCAGCTGAGTGTTGAGGATGCAGAGAAAAAAGACAGAAAGAGCCTGGGTTCCTAATGAGTTATTGGAGGGAGGCTCTGCACCTGCTCAGACTTTTAAAGGCAAGAGAATTAAACTGTTGTTTGTTCAGCCATTGTCAATCTTTGGATTTTTGTTATAGCAGCCAATCCTATACACTATCTAATACTCAGTGCTTTAGACTGTATACCCCTAAAATGTGTATGTTAAATGCTAACTCCAATATGGTGGCATTTGGAGGTGGGGGCTTTGGGAGGTGATTAGGTCATGAGGACAGAGCTTTCATGAATGGGATTAGTGTCCTTATAAAACAGACCTCAGAGAGCTCTGTGGCCGCTTCCATCAGGTGAGAACACAGTGAGAAGACAGACAGTAGTTTTTGCTAGAAACAGAGTTGGTCAGAAACTTGATCTTGGACTTCCAATCTCCAAAACTGTGAGACAGAAATTTCTGTTGTTTACAGGACACTCAGGCTATGGTAATTTTGTTTTAGCAGCCAAATAGACTAAGATACTTAGTAAACCACAAGGGACTCATGGTATCCAAAAGAGAGCCAGACAAATGTTTACATTGTTTCGACTTTAACTATTGTCGGTTTGACAGTTGCCTTTGTGACAATTGTCTTTGCCACTACTCAGCTGACTCTTGTGTTACTTTGATATACACACATCATTTTGTTTGTTTTTAGTATATCCTAACATTTGGCACAAGATATTCCAGGCTCTTCTTGTAATTTCCATGCCTTAGCCTTGGACTTCTTCATTTGAACAATGAGTTTCAGTGGTTTAGTGGAGAATGGTGATTAGAAACCATGACCTATGTGCTATGTACGCTTATTGATACCAAGCTGACACTGCTTCTTGGCTTTCTGGCAGACCAAACTAGGCAATACACATGTATATATGTGTGTGTAGGCATGTATAGGTTAATACACACATCTAATGCCCACTCTTCCATCTATGCTGCTGCTGCTGCTGCTAAGTCGCTTCAGTCGTGTCCGACCCTGTGCGACCCCATAGACGGCAGCTCACCAGGCTTCCCCGTCCCTGGGATTCTCCAGGCAAGAATACTGGAGTGGGTTGCCATTTCCTTCCATCTATACATCCTTTTAAAAACCATGAATTTATACCAGCATTTCTAAATCCAATTCAACATTCAGAATTTAGTCTTTCCTTCTTTTATTTTCTTTTTAAATACGGAATGCTTCCTGAACTTTCACATCATCCTTGCACAGGGGCCATGCTAATTTTCTCTCTATTGTTGCAATTTTAGTGTATGTGCTGCTGAAGTGAGCACGCCCTCTTTTCCAATAGGACATTGCTCTCTTCTCTGGTGGTGAGCAACTGGATCCCATTATCTTCACTCTATTTCCGTGCTTGCTTGCTCCCGTTTGTACCAATTCCTTGACCACTAGAACTCCCCGGCCCTGCTACGTCCTCAGCTTGGCCGAGGGAAATGGGGACAGACCAGATGCACATCTTAAGATAATATCAATCCCTTTGCTTTCCTCCCCCCACCCCCCCTCCCTGTCAAATAGCCTCCTTGTTACAATTTGGGCTCCATTTAGCTTGCTTATAGGTACTTATTTCCCAGGTGGCACTAGTGGTAAAGAACCCGCCTGCCAATGCAGGAGACATAAGATACTCGGATTCGATCCCTGGAGGAAGATCTCCTGGAGAAGGAAATGGCAACCCACTCCAGCATTCTTGCCTGGGGAATCCCATGGACATGGGAGTCCGGCAAGCTACAGTCCATGGGGTCACAAGGAGTCTGAGACGCCTGAAACAATTTAGCGCGCGCACACACACACACACACGTACAGAACAAAGTAATCTCTAGGCCACAGGGAAGCTGAGATTGGATTTGCCTTCTGCTTGAAGAAAGAAGGTGCTCATCAAAAGGACTGGACTGCAGGGCGCCTTTGAAGGAGGACACTGTCCAGCACAAAGCCTGGACGCTTCTCTAGCCTGAGCCCTACTGGGCAGACGGGCACTCAGGTAGCTCACTCTTCATCCAGCTAACAACCCTTCCCATCTTCTGATCCCATCCTCAAGTACCATCGCCACCACGCAAACAGCATCCCTGCCAGGTATCACGCTGGCAGCTTTGTGTGTGTTCTTTCTTTTCAGTCCTCACAGTAATATTAGGGGGAGGCACCATGATGGTCCATATTTTACAGATGAGGATAAGTCTTGAAAAAGTGAGGGAACCTGCCCAAGGTCACGTGACAAGCATCGAGGTCATTACTTGAGCCCTTGAAGTCCAGCTCCGCCAGCTCCATTGTCCTGCTCTGAGCCCTTGACCTCTCACTTCAGTCTTTTTTTTGACCTCCACCTGTCGTTCTGACGCTACCCATGCTCTGGCTAGTTCTGGCTTTGTCCAGGAAATTGAGTCCTGGGTGCACAAAAGCTGTCAGTGCCAAGCTTTTAAAGAAATACCACTGTGTGATATTTAACACGTGCCTCCCCAAATATGTAACATACATGTGCGTGTGTGCTAAGTCGCTTTCATCGTGTCTGACTCTTTGCGACCCCATGGACCGTAGCCTGCCAGGCCCCTCTGTCCACGGGATTCTCCAGGCAAGAATACAGGAATGGGTTGCCGTGCCCTCCTCCAGGGATCTTCCTGCATCAGTAGGTGGGTTCTTTACCACGACCACCACCTGGGAAGCCCGATGTAGCCTGCATGTGCAAGTCATAAAACAGTAATGAAAGAACCCCCATGCCCCAAACCTACTGCCAACTTAGACATACACTAACAAATGCTTTTTAATTAGGCTTAATCTTTTACATTTTTAGAGAGCCTTTGTGTTTTCAAAATGCAAAACCTTTTTCAATTTAATCTCCTCACTGCAAAGCTGCATATCCCCTGTGGATTAGCCGGCTCCCTCCCTCTGTCATCTTTTCTCTGAGGGGTGAGTCCTTGGCTGCTGTGTGTGTGTGTTTCAATCACATTTCTGACAAGTCCTATGGGTCTTGTCCAACTTTACTTTCAGATACATCACAAATCTGGCCACCTCTAGCCTCCTTCCCTAATCCAAGCCACGGGCAAGGCTGGATCCTGGCACTAGCCTCTTAGCTACCGTCCATCAGGCAACCACAGTGAGCTTTAAAAAAAAAAAAAAAAGGAATCAGATTATGTCCCTTTCCTGCTTGGTCCTGGCCCCTGGGACATGTCTGCCTGCCGTCTCAATCCTGAGTCCTCACACTGACCTAGGGATAGGGTCAGAGCCACGGTCTTTGCCAAGGCTCACAAGCCTTACTTCCATGGGTTCCTCTTCACCCCCCACCCCTGACTCTGATATCTGCACACACAACACCCTGTTCCTTCTGCCTGGAACGCTTTTCCCCAGGTATGATCACAGCTCCTTCCTTCCTCCTGTAGGGTCGCTGCTCACTGGCATCTTTGGTTCCTTTGATCACTCTTTTTTTTTTTTTCCCTGCTGAGTGGCATGTGGGATTTTAGTTCCCTGACCAGAGATTGAACCTGCACCCCCTGCACTGGAAGGGCAGAATCTTAACCACTGGACCGCCAGGAAGCCCCGCCTTTTATCACATTTTATAAGCATAAGATAGATTCACAGAAAATAAAACCTACCTAAGCACATACTTTAAAAAAAAATTAATAGGATGTACTACAACATAAAGGAGAAATAAAAGAAAATGAATGTTTAACCATTTACTATGTATTTTAACAAGTAGATCTGGCAGCTCTCTGCACTTACACCTAGAGTTCTTATAAATGTAACACCCACAAAGATGCAGTGTGCTGCCTCAAATTCCACAGAGATGTGATTTCTTAAAACAGTGACCAGTTCTTGGTGGAGTCCCAAGCAAGACAAAATGTAACCTTCTCTCTGTGTATTAGATACACAGTTCTTGAATTCCTGAAGATGCAGTGAGTGATAAATCTGTGTACAAAATACTTTCTGCTTATTTATAAAACTGTTTTAGGTTCTAGGCTCACATAATTATAAGCAGAGTTTTCAGCTACATAGATGTCTGCTGGCACATTCCAGAGTTGCACAAAGGAAGAACGTTTTCAGTCTCTCATCCTTTCATTTGTCTCGTGCCCTTCAGGATGTCTGGCACGCCTGCTTGTCGTTCAGTTGCTAAGTCGCGTCTGACTCTGTGAACCCACTGACTGCAGCACTCCAGCTTTCCCTGTCTTTCGCTAACTCCCAGGGTTTGCTCAGACTCACATCCATCGAGTCAGTGATGCCATCCAACCATCTCATCCTCTGTCCACCCCCGGCTCCTGTCCTCAATCTTTCCCTGCATCAAGGTCTTTTCCAAGGAGTCCGTTCTTCACCTCAGGTGGCCAAAGTATTGGAGCTTCAGCTTCAGCATCAGTCCTTCCAATGAATATTCAGGGTTGATTTCCTTTAGAACAGACTGGTTTGATATCCTTGCTGTCGAAGGGATTCTCAAGAGTCTTCTCCAACATCACAGCTTGAAACTATCAATTCTTCGGCACTCAGCCTTCTTTATGGTCCAATTCTCACATCCATACATGACCACTGGAAAAACCATAGCTTTGACTCTATGGACCTTTGTGGGCAAAGTGATGCCTCTGCTTTCTAATACACTGTCTAGGTTTGCCATGCCTCTCCTTCCAAGGATCAGGTATCTTAATTTTATGGCTGCAGTCACTGTCACCATGATTTTGGAGTCCAAGCAAAGAAAATATGTCATTGCTTCCACTTTTCCTCCATTTGCCATGAAGTGATAGAACTGGATGCTATGATTTTCGTTTTTTTAATATTAATTTCATGTATTTATTTCTATCTTTGGATGTTCTGGGTCTTTGTTGCTATGAGGGCTTCTCTCTAGTCGTGGAGAGTGGGGCGGTTACTTTCTAGCTGCGGTGCACGGGCTTCTCACTGCGGTGGCTTCTCTTGTTGCAGAGCATGGGCTCTAGAGTGTGCGGCTGCAGCAGCTGCAGATTGCAGGCTCTAGAGCACAGACTCGGGAGTTGTGGTGCATGGGCTTTGTTGCTCTGAGACCTGTGGGACCGTCCTGGGTCAGGGATTGAACCTGTGTCTCCTGCATTGGCTGGTGAGTTCTTTAGTGCTGAGCCACCAGGGAAGCCCGATCTGTTTTTTTTTTTTTTTTTTAATGTTGAGTTTCAAGCCAACTTTTTCACTCTCCTCTTTCACCCTCATCAAGAGGCTCTTCAGTTCCTCTTCGCTTTCTGCCATTAGAGTGGTATCATCTGCATATCTGAAGTTGTTGATATTTCTCCCGGCAATCTCGATTCCAGCTTGTGCTTCATCCAGCCGGCATTTCACATGATGTACTCTGCATGTAAGTTAAATAAGCAGGGTGACAATATACAGCCTTGACGTACTCCTTTCCCAATCCATGTCCGGTTCTAACTGTTGCTTCTTGACCTGCATGCAGGTTTCTCAGGAGACAGGTAAAGTGGTCTGGTACTGCCATCTCTTTAAGGATTTTCCACAGTTTGTTGTGATCCACACAGCCAAAGGCTTTAGTGTAGTCAATGAAGCATAAGTACATGTTTTTCTGGAACTCTCTTGCTCTCTCCATGATCCAGTGAATGCTGGTGCGCTTGCACTGGCCAGCTAAACATCTGGCGTGCAAGCTGCCCGCTCCCCCGTTATTGTGACAGGCAGAAAAAGCCCGGGAAATTGTCCAAATGTCCACTAGGTGGAGCTACAATCCAAGGTGAGACCCATAGGTGGGCCCCCGCCCCCCGCCCCACCATTTTGATTTTTCCTCTCCTCAAGCACCGCTCCCTTATCTCGTACAGTGGTCTATGTTTTTCGTCTGTATCTGAGACTAGGGTAGGAGCTGCGGGAGGGCAGGGCTTGTGTTTTTCGACGCTGCATCCCCAATGCCCAGAGCAGCGGCTGGCACGTGGAGGGCACTCAGGGAGGGAGTGGATACGTGAGTGCTGCCCCAGACCACTCTAATTTCCATCTCTGGAATTCGACATTAAAGTGGGTGCAGAATCGTCTCAGGAGAGAGGCTGGGCAAGGTGTCACACATCCACCAAGCGCAAGGCCTGGGTTTTGAAAAGCAGGCACTCTGTCCACACGCAGAACTGCCAGGCTGTGTCCGACTCTTTGCGACCCCAGGGACTGCAGCACGCCAAGGCTCCCCTGTCCTTCACCATCTCCCGGAGCTCTCAGATTCACGTCCATTGAATCAGTGATGTTATCTAACCATCTCATCTTCTGCTACCGGCTTTTCCTCTTGCCCTCCTCAGCCTGTGTACCCCTCCTGATACACTCTGGGCAGGGCTGCGTGTGTGACAGCAGAAAGGAGTCTCGCTTAGGAGCCAGAGATCCAGGTTCAAGGTGTTGTTGTGTGACATCCAGCAGGCCACTTGGCCTCAGCCCCTTTATCTATCAAAGGAAGTGGTGGAACCAGTCAAAAAAGCTAATTTGATGCAAGGCCAGGTAAACAGACATATTATTGTCTGTCTCAAGGCAAGAGATTTCGACTCTACCTTGAGGCAGCCAGGAGGACCCAGGTGGGCCCAGGAGAGCCTGGAGCAAATTCTAGGAGAACATCCAGCAAGGGTGTGATGACCATCCGCTCCTCTCCGAAGGGCAGTCAGAGCACAGAGTCCTGTTGGGTGTCCCAGTGTTGCCTGGTAGTCCTCACCAAGGGTCAGCGTCCGGAGGGGAGGCTGATGTCCACACTGCAGTAGTCAGCAGAGAGGGACTCCTCATGGTGACCTCTGTCTTAGGTTAAAGATGAAAACTTCTAAAGAGGGAGTCAGAGGGAGTCTGAGGCTGGGTACTAAAGACAGAAGGGCTTCCTGGAAGTTGGGGTGTGGCTGTAACACGAAAGTGAAAGTTGCTCAGTTGTGTCGGACTCTTTGTGACCCCATGGACTATACAGGATTCATGGACTATACAGAATTCTCCAGGCCAGAATACTGGAATGGGTAGTCTTTCCCTTCTCCAGGGGATCTTCCCAACCCAGGAATCGAACCAGGGTCTCCTGCATTGCAGGCAGATTCTTTACCAACTGAACTATCATGGAAGCCCAGATGGAACATGGGCACTGTTGTGAATGAGCAGAAGTCAGCAGGAAAGGGGTCCAGAGAGCTTCTGGCAGATTTTTAGAGTATTTTCATACCAACATGTTGGAGAGATGGTCCCTGACTTGTCTTTAAGCTTGGACACCCCCTTCCCGTGGCCCCTGACTGTCTGCTCTTAAGGCAAAACTTCTCCTGTCTCTTCTTTTCTCTTGCCACCGGGCCTTGAAAATCCACGAGAGGCTTTCCTCAAGGACAGCGTGGAAGAAGCTGCTCTGATCTAGTCCATCAGCCCTTCTGGGGCCAGGCCTGCCTGGATATTTCTGGCTCTCCCAAAAGAAAACAAGCTCTTGCCCAATAATATAAGCAGGCAAAAATCTTTACCTAACAAAACAAACAAACCCAGTTCCTCCAGGCCATGCCCAGCCTTCCTAATATGGCATCCGGGATAGGACCCTTGGCATCTGATCAACATGGGTAGTCCCACTCCCAGGAGAGAAAAAGGAACTAAACCCAGGTGGCAGATAAAGGCCACATTCACACCGGGTTGGCTCCCAAGGTTGGATGGGCTTTTCACGGGTAGGGTCAAATATACCTGGATGAGATACAGGAGGCTGAGCTAAATTTGAATCTCAGCTACGAATACTGTTTTAAAAGTATGGACTGCCCTGGGGGTACAGATGATGAGGATTCACTTGCCAGTGCAGGGGACACAGGTTTGATCCGTGGTCTGGGAAGATCCCACGCACTGCAGAGCTGTTTAGCCCGCGTACCACGACCGCTGAGCCCAGCACTGCAACCACTGAAGCCTGCAGGCCTGGAGCCTGTGTTCCGCAACGAGAGCAGCCCTCACAAGGAGGAGCCCTCACACCGGCATGAAGAGTAGCCCCTGTTCGCCACAACTGGAGAAAGCCCACATGCAGCAGTGAAGACCCAGCGCCACCAAGAGTAAAATAATAGTAATAAAAAAGTATAAGTACACCTCACAGGCCATTTGGGACATACTTATACCAAACACTTATCCATTGTTTATCAGAGATTCAAATCTAACTGGCTTCCAGTATTTGTATTTGCTGGATCCGGCAGCATTTGGGGACGGCATGTAAATACAGTGGAAAAGAAAACTGGGCTCCGACTGGTGTCTTAAAAAAAAAAAACAAACCACCAAAAACACTTTGTATTGGGATATAGCCAATTAACAATGTTGCGATAGTTTCACCAAACAGCAAAGGGACTCAGCCACACATACACTCGCTCAGTTGTGTCTGATTCTTTGCTACCCCGTGGACTATACAGTCCATGGAATTCTCCAGGCTAGAACACTGGAGCCTTTCCCTTCTCCAGGGGATCTTCCCAACCCAGGGATCAAATCCAGGTTTCCCACATTGCAGGCGGATTCTTTACCAGCTGAGCCACAAGGGAAGCCCGTCCATGTATCCATTCTCCCCCAAACTCTCCTCCTATCCAGGCTGGCACATAACATTGAGCAGAGTTCCATGTGCTCTACAATAGGTTTTTGTTGGTTACCCATTTTAAATGTACCAGTGTGTCCATGATCTTCCCAAAGTCCTTTACTATCTCTTCCCGCCAGCAACCATGAGTTCGTAAGTCTGAGAGTCTCTTTCTGTTCTGTAAGTTCATTTGTAATGGAAGGAGCCCCTGTCAAAGAAGGACTTCGTGTGCAGGTAACTCTGAGAGTTAGTACCTGATGTCATTTACATATGAAAACTCAGCCTCTTTGCACTAAAAATAGCTTTCACCATTTTAAAAGCTACCCTGGAAGTTTGAAGTCAGTTTCAGCCTTTGGGAAATATGTTTGACTTTTTGTTACAGAAGGAGTTTGAACCCATCATTGCCCTCTGAGGAGTCATTTCCAAGGACAAAATTATAAGTAAGCTTTAGGGATCCAGCACTATCTATAATAATTGTAACACGTTCATAGCAGTGCTGTACATAAGAGAATTGCTGAATCCTCCCAGAAAGATTGAAAACCAGAGAATAACTCAGGTCCAATATCCGGGGACCAGTTATGTGAGTTGATGGTCTAATTACTAGACAATTAGGCAGTCATCGAAACCAATGCTTATTAAAGCTGTTACAACACAGAGAGTGCTTAAAATTTGATGGTGAGAGGGGCCAAAACAGAACACAAAACTAAAATAAAAGCTTGTTACCTGTCGAGAGAAAAGACACTGAAAGGAAATAATGCTAATTTATTAGGATTGTTTTTATAGGGTTTATAGGATTGCTAATTTGTTAGTGATTGTTAGGTAATTTTTTCTTCCATAGTTTCTTTTTCCTAAAGGCCCTTTAAAGAGTGTGTATTCGTTTTATCTCATTAAAAAAGACCCTGATGCTGGGGAAGGCAGGAGAAGGGGATGACAGAGGATAATATGGTTGAATGGCATCACCGACTCAATGGACGTGAATTTAAGCAAGCTCCGGGAGATGGTGAAGGACAGGGAAGCCTGGCATGCTGCAGTCCATGGGGTCACAAAGAGTCGGACATGACTGAGCGACTGAACAGCAACAACAATTCATTTTATCCTTAAAACAAAACTGAAAAGTCTTCCAGGATCCTCCCTGTCTTCCCAGATAGACAGGTAGAATCCAGAATCTACCCAAGGTTATCTCACAAACGTCTACACTGTGATTCTCTTGTCTTTCCTCCCTACCTTCCAGTGAATCAGAAGTACTTAAGAAATGCCTCTCGGGCACAGCCCTGCAAACAGTGTAGTTGGAATCTTGAGCTGAGAACACATAAAGCCTGCCCTTGAGGGTCTTAACAGCCACACTGTTATGTAGAACCTGCTAATTAACCCCTAGATTCGCCTCCTCCAGAATGCCTGCCAGGATACCCTCTTCTTGCACTCTCACAGGGCTCTATGTCCTCACCTGATTTCCCAGGTGAAGATCATGAGCTTCTTAAGGTCAAAGACTGTGTCTCTTTTTTCTGACTCCCTAGAGCATGTAACTGGCCTCAAGACAGGTGGCGCTAGTGGTAAAGAACCTGCCTGAGATGTGAGTTCGATCCTGGGCCAGGAAGATCCCCTAAAGGAGGGCGTGGCAATCCACTCCAGTATTTTTGCCTGGAGAATCCCTTGGACAGAGGAGCCTGGTTGGCTACCGTCCACAGAGTCGCAAAGAGTTGGACACAACTGAAGCAACTTAGCAGCAGCATATGTGTGCTAAATGAGTGTTTCCTACATCCTACAAATACATGGAAATGACCTGGAGCATCCTTCACCCTCAGATTTGTCATCTTGATTTTCTTAGCTGCTTGCCTCTTCCAGGCCTGGTCTAGCCTCCAGTTGCTACCTATCCAAATATGAGAAAGGTTAAGACTTCCTTTTGTTGTAAATGTTTTTATGGCCTTACACATCTGAACGCTCAGTGCATTGTCATTCATTTGCTTGAATTGATCCACCAGAAATCTCAGACAATTAGTTTATTGTTATATGACTCTATAAAAGCAACTTTATACATGCTCAAATTTAGCAATTTTGGGGATAAAAACGGTGCTTGTTTAAGTATAAAAAAGAAAAGTGGAGAATTTATAAACTGTGTAACTGTTTAGAGCAGGGGTCAGCAAACCTTTTCTGGAAAAGGCCAGATGTAAACATTTTTGGCTTTGCTGGCCATGCGGTCTCTGTCACAGCCACTCAACTCCATTGTTGCAAGAAAGCAGGCACGGACAAGACAGAAAAGAGTGGGTGTGCCAAGAAACCTTGGTGTGTGCACGCTGAGATCTGAATTCTGTGTCATTTTCACATGTCATGAGTTCTTCTTTGGATTTCTCCCTCCCCTGCCCCCTACCAAACATTTAAAAATGAAAGAACCATTCTCAGCTCATGGGCTGTACAAAGACCAGTGGTGGGTTTACTGCATGGGCCCTGAGTTCAGCTCCACCCTCATCAGTCACGCTTACCTTTTTTTTTTTTCTCTCTCCTTAAGTTATTTATTTTTAATTGAAGGATAATTACAGTATTGTATTGGTTTCTGCCATGCATCAACATGGATCAGTCATAGGTATACGTATGTCTCCTCTCTCTTGAGCCTCCCTCCCACCTCCCACCCTGACCTTTAAAAAAAAATATTTTATTTGGTTTTGTCTGGTCTTCACTCTGGCATGCAAACTCTTGGTTGAGGCACGTGGGATGTAGCTCCCTGACCAGGGATTGAACCTGGGCCCCCTGCATTGGGAGCTCAGAGTCTTAACCAGTGGACCACCAGCGAAGTCCCTACACTGACCTCAGGGCAATTTCTTAAACTTCCCAGTGCTCAGTTTCCTCGGGTGTAAAATGGTAGAAAATAAATGTGAACCTAGCCTAGGGCTGTGTTGAGGATGGACTGTGATTCAGCCTGCGCACTGTAGGAGCCTATAAGCACTTTCTTGGTAGCTATTGTTCTTTTAAACTGTAAAGAATACCTGATTTAAACTGTTAACTGTACCTGATTACAAAGAATGATGATAATACTGTGATTCATGTCTTTCCCATATTTTGATATAGTGCTCAGTCCCCACATGCATCCAAATATTTGGAAGAAGACCCTTTCTCTGTCTCTCTCTCTTTCTCTCCCTGCCTCTCAGGAAGATTCATATTTCTGGCATTTCTTTATGTTGGTTTTAGAGGCAGATGATTTTAAAAGTATATTCTTCATTTCAGGACTTCCCTCGTGGTCCAGTGGTTAAGAATCCGCCTTGCAATGCAGAGGATGTAGGGTCGATCCCTTGTCAGGGAACTAAGATCCCATGTGCCATAGGGCAGCTAAGCCCATGAGCCCCAGAACCACAACTAGAGAACCCGTGCACCACGACAAAAGATCCTGCATTATGAAACGAAGATCCTACGCACAGCAACTAAGATCGATGCAGCCAAACACATACATCAATTAATACTTAAAAAAGAAAAGTATACTCTCCTTGTCATTGCATAGTATCACCCATGCTAGGTGCCACTCATTTATTTTTCCGTCCCACTCTCTCTCCATGTTCCTCTCTCCCTCATCAAGAATTCTGATCCATTGGTCTGGGGTGGGGAACAGACAGAGGTATTTGTTTTTAAAAGCTCCTCAGTGATTCTAAGTGCAGCCAGGGACCCACTGGTCCACATCTTATTAGTTTCTAATGTCTTGCTCCTCAGAGTGGCCTGGGGGCCAGCATCAGGGGCTAGACCTTCAGGGTCTCAGGCATCACCCCGGGCCCCCTGAACCAGAACACGCACTTGAACAAGATTCCAGGGGATCATCGGCTCAGTTATTAATAAGTTAAGAAGCACACAGCTCTTGCATCGTGCGTGTACGCCTCCCTTTAAGTAATTGATGTGTACTTGGAAGTGGTGTCTGAGGCTCGATGCTGTAGACGGATTTGTGTTCTAGATCCGAGGTGGGGCTGGGAAAACGTCAACTGCTGAGGCACGTGGGTTTTCCGCTTGTTTATTTTTTTCCTTTTTAAATCTTGGTTTCTCGTAAAGCGAGGTCCCTTTGTCGTCCTCTGTCTGGCAGAGTGCAGGGGGCGGGACTGTGCCAGGAAAAGCAAGTTAGGACCCAAGAGGCCACCAGGGGCCTCTTTCCCCATGACCCCAGAGGGTGGACGTCACCGGGGCTCATGGGGCTGTCAGGGGTGGGCTGTGGGTGGCATTTCTTAATATAGTTAGTCAATAGCTGCGTTTTCTAAGTGCCACAGAGGACTAAAAGAATGTCACTTAAATGTCTGGCGTGGAGGTTACTGATGACATTGAGAGGGACATTTCCCAGGCCTTAGAAGGAGAACAGATGTCACAGAAGGGGGCGTCATGGAGACAGATCCCTCTGCTCAGGCCTGGTCACTGCCTTTTCAGCACTTTGGCTCTGGGCACGAGTATAATGGTGTGAGCAGAGAGCTGGCATCACCCAGGGAGACTTTGACCGTGCAGTCCTTGGAACTTGGCCTTGCTCAGGTCAGAGGAAGAGCTGAACGCTGCTGACTTTCTCCCCTTTCCTCGGTTTATTGGCCTGTACAAAGGGCACGTTGCTGCAGCCAGCCATGTTGCAAAACTCGATAGTACAGCCTTGTTTCTCTGGGCATTTCCTTCCTTCTTTCCACCTGAGGTCTTGAGAAGAGGGTTCCTGTCCTAGACCTCCCTGCCTCTTCCCAGGCAAACAGGGAATGGGGGGAGAGAGCAGCAGGAGGCGGCAGGTCCCACTCTGCCCTTACCCTGTGACCTTCAGCTAAGCATTTTGCCCATCCGAGTCCTCATTCAGTATGAAAATGGGAAGAACACATCCCTCTTTGCAGGTGGCTATAGAAGTCTGTAAAGCAATGTATCAAAGAGTTCTTTGGGGACTTCTCTGGTGGCTAAGAATCTGCCTTGCAATGCAGGGGATGAGGGTTTGATCCCTGGTTAGGGAACTAAGATCCCGCATGCCGTGGAGCGCCCACTGAGCTGGCCAGCTACAACTTGCCGGGCTCTGCAATGAAAGATCCCACATGCCGCAAGGGACTAAGACTTGATGCAGC